>NC_133154.1:12438846-13188846 GCF_048418815.1 Hemitrygon akajei
ACATATTGCTCTCGACGCCTCTCTCTCTTCCTATAGAACGCGACTCTTTGACCTGCAGTGTCCTCGTCTGGCTTCCCCCTCACGTCTTGGTCACTCTCTTTCCTGGACCTGCACTCAGTCCATCGGATCTTCCTCCAGAGGGTCACAGTCTGCAGGCCCCACCCTCAGTGGGGCTACAGTCCCCAGAACCTGCCCTCTGGTGGTCACTCAGTCCCTAGGCTTCAGCCCCAGGGATCAAAGTACCCAGGCCCCACCCCTCAACTGGTTACTCAGTCCCCAGGCTCACACTTGGTGGGGGGGGGGGGGGTCACAGCACCCAGGCCCCACCCCCAGCTTGTCACTCAGACCCCAGGCTCCACCCCAACTTGTCACTCAGACCCCCAGGCCCCACCCTCAACTGGTTACTCAGTCCCCAGGCTCCACCCTTGGTGGGGGGGGGTCACAGCACCCAGGCCCCACCCCCAGCTTGTCACTCAGACCCCAGGCTCCACCCCCAACTTGTCACTCAGACCCCCAGGCCCCACCCTCAACTGGTTACTCAGTCCCCAGGCTCCACCCTTGGTGGGAGGGGGGTCACAGCACCCAGGCCCCACCCCCAGCTTGTCACTCAGACCCCAGGCTCCACCCCCAACTTGTCACTCAGACCCCCAGGCTCCACCCTTGGGGGGGGGGTCACAATACCCAGGCCCCACCCCCAACTTGTCACTCAGACCCCAGGCTCCACCCCAACTTGTCACTCAGACACCAGACTCCACCCCCAACTTGTCACTCAGTCCCCAGGCTCCACCCCCAACTTGCCACTCAGACACCAGACTCCACCCCCAACTTGTCACAGACTCCAGGCCCCACCCTCCAGGGGGTCAACATCCCGAGGTTCTGCTCTCCAAGGGTCAAAGTCTTTAGGCTTTACCTTCCTCGGGTAAAAGTCCACAGGCTTTGCCCTCCAGAGGGTCACTCATTACACAGGGTCCACCTCCATGAGTCAAGGATTCAGGCTCTGCCCCCTCCCCCCACCCCTGTTCACTCTCCAGGGGGTCCAGAAGTCCCACCTCTGGGGCCTCCCCCCCCCCCAAGGGGTCAAATTCCCCAGGCTCTGCCTCCCAGCACCTTCTATCCTGCCTCGGTCTCTACGAGGATGTCTGCCCCTCGCTCCCAGCCCCCTCAGCTCCGGCCTCAACGTCCACAGACCGAATCCCCCCGACTCACCCTCACCGCCGACAGTCTCAGAGCGCTGCCCAAACCCGAGCCCACCGGCAGAGGTGGGGGGTACCTGGCCCGGTGGGGTGGAGGCTGCGTCGCGTCAGACAGAGCAAGAAGTGGGGGGTACAGGGGTTTGACAGAGGCGTGGGTGTCCGAGCGAGGTAGAGAGAAAGCAGGAGACAGTGGGTGGAGGGGGGGGGGGGGGGGGGAGAGAGAGAGAGGAGAGAGAGAGAGGAGAGAGAGAGAGAGAGAGAGAGAGAGAGGGAGAGAGAGTGAGAGAGGGAGAGAGAGAGGGAGGGAGAGAGAGAGGGAGAGAGAGGGGAGAGAGAGTGGAAGGGAGAGAGGGGGGAGAGGGAGAGAGAGGGAGGGAGAGAGGGAGAGAGAGGGAGGGAGAGAGGGAGAGAGAGGAGGGAGAGAGGGAGGGGGAGAGAGAGGGAGAGAGGGAGGGAGAGTGAGAGAGGGAGAGAGAGTGGGAGGGAGAGAGGGAGGGGGAGAGAGAGGGAGAGAGAGGGAGAGAGAGGGAGAGAGAGGGAGGGAGAGAGAGGGGGAGAGAGGGGAGAGAGAGGGAGAGAGAGAGAGGGAGGGGGAGAGAGAGGGAGGGGGAGAGAGAGGGAGAGAGGGTGAGAGAGGGAGAGAGAGCGAGAGAGGGAGAGAGAGATGGAATCATAGGGGTTTGGGTGAAGGAGGGAGACAGAGAGGGTCAGACAGACAATGACAGAGAGAAGGAGAGAGAAATGGTGATTTATTCAGTAGGTGATGAGTGGAGTCCTAAGCAAATTCTAAACTCGTGAAGGATGATCCACCCAGTCCTTACCCTGAGTCTGCACAGAGACCTGTCGCTGGAGTGGTCTCTGGGGGAGAATGGTGGCTCTGTCCACAGGGCTGTGAGATCTGTAGAGCGGCCTCGGGCTGGGTCTGTAACACCGGCTGGGTAAGGTGGCCGCCAGACCTTCGAGCTCCCTCTCCTCCGGAGCCCCCAGGGTCAACCTATCCACCGGCCTGGGGATCTCTGCTGGCTCCTGAATGCGCTGTGAGGTCTTGCCGGGGGAAAGGAGAAGTGGTCCTCGCTGGGCAGCACGTCGAAGCGGCCGGCCCGGAGTCTGGGGCCTGGAAGGGTGCCGGCTCTGGGCTTGTCCCCGGACGCTGGCGGGGGAGGTGGCCAGGTAGTGGTCCCAGGGACGGTCCCCGGCGGGGCGACGGCGGGGGCTGAGGGTGCCTGCTGCCGGCTGTGGGATCTGGAGGTAGCCGTTTCCCACCGGCGGGTGGGAGGGCAGCACGTCGATCCTCCCCACGGGGGTGTGAGGCCTGGTCAGGGATCGGTGGGAGGAGTGAGACGGGGCGGGGTGGTGGGGCCTCATCTGGAGAGCTGGTCTCCAGAGCGTCCCGGCCCCTCACAGACCACCCGGGCAGGGGGCTCAGGGAGGATGGCGGAGAGAGGGGGAGGCTGAGCGCTCCAGCGAGCCCCGGGAGGCTCTCTCGGGCGGGGCGCCCACCAAACGCCGGCCACGCTGTCCGGCGGACAGGACCGTGTACCGGTCATCGGGCGTGAGTGTCCGGTGCAGCACCTGGTACCGGGGGGTGTCGGAAGTGGCCGGGAGGGAGTTCGATCGGTAGGAGGCGATGGATCGGCGGCTGCCGATCTCCGGGCTGGGGTTGGTCGCCGCGGGCACCGGTTGCCACCCTTTCTGCTCCTCCTGCCCCAGACCCGTCTCACTGGGCACCCGTTGCCGGCCGCTGCCCGGGCCCAGGCTGATCCGCGTGGAATGGCCGGGGTGCAGCTGGGAGTTGACGGATGATATCAGGTAGCCATCGATCAGACACTCGTACACGTGGCCGGACTGGGTCGTCACCAGGTACTGCCTGTTCCAACACACAACACAAACGCGTGAGAAGTGTCTCCATTACGCCCACGGTCTGGCCAGCTTTACACTGAACACAGAGTATACCGCTCAGTATTCTTCAACGTTCAAAGTAAATTTATTAACAGAGTACATCTGCATCACCAGAGATTTGTTTTCTCGCAGGCATACTCAGTAAATAGACAATAGGTGCAGGAGTAGGCCATTCCGCCCTTCGAGCCAGCACCGCCATTCAATGTGATCATGGCTGATCATCCACAATCAGTACCCCGTTCCTGCCCTCTCCCCACATCCCTTGACTCCGCTATCTTTAAGAGCTCTATCTAACTTTTTCTTGAAAGCATCCAGAGAATTGGCCTCCACTGCCTTCTGAGCAGAGCATTCCACAGATCCACAACTCTCTGGGTGAAAAAGTTTTTCTTCAACTCCGTTCTAAATGGCCTACCCCTTATTCTTAAACTGTGGCCTCTGATTCTGGACTTTCCCCCAACATCGGGAACATGTTTCTTGCCTCTAGAGTGTCCAATCCCTTAATAATCTTATATGTTTCAATCAGATCCCCTCTCATCCTTCTAAATTCCAGTGTATACAAGCCCAGTCGCTCCAATCTTTCAGCATATGACAGTCCCGCCATCCCGGGAATTAACCTTGTGAGCCTACGCTGCACTCCCTCAATAGCAAGAATGTCCTTCCTCAAATTTGGAGACCAAAACTGCACACAATACTCCAGGTGTGGTCTCACCATGGCCCTGTACAACTGCAGAAGGACCTCTTTGCTCCTATACTCAACTCCCCTTGTTATGAAGGCCAACATGCCATTAGCTTTCTTCACTGCCTGCTGTACCTGCATACTTACTTTCAGTGACTGATGAACAAGGACACCTAGATCTCGTTGTACTTCCCCTTTTCCTAACTTGACACCATTCAGATCCTGTTCTTGCCACCAAAGTGGATAACCTCACATCTAACCACATCAAACTGCATCTGCCATGCATCTGCCCACTCACCCAACCTGTCCAAGTCACCTGCATTCTCATAACATCCTCCTCACATTTCACACTGCCACCCAGCTTTGTGTCCTCTGCAAACTTGTTAATGTTACTTTTAATCCCTGCATCTAAATCATTAATGTATATTGTAAACAGCTGCAGTCCCAGCACCGAGCCTTGCGGTACCCCACTGGTCACAGCCTGCCATTTTGAAAGGGACCCGTTAATCCCTGCTCTTTGTTTCCTGTCCGCCAACCAATTTTCTCTCCATGTCAGTATCCTACCCCCAATACCATGTGCTCTAATTTTGCCCACAAATTTGCCCTCTAATTTTCCAAGACCCAGAATAGAATCAACGAAGGGCCTCACCCAACAGCACACACAAAATGCTGGAGGAATTCAGCAGGCCAGGCAGCGTCTATGGAAAGAGTTTTGGGCTGGAAATGTCCACAGGTGCTGCAGCATCCTCCAGCATTTTGTCTGTGTTGCTCGGATTTCCAGCATCTGCAGACTCTCCCTTGTTTGTGAGATCCAACAGGATGGACAAACAACCAGTGTGCGGAATACAGAAGAATAAATAAACAAACAAACAAACATCAAGAACGTGAGATGAAGGAGCCTCGAAAGTGAGTCCGAGGGTTGTGGGAACAGCTCAGTGGTGGAGTGAGTGAAGTTACCCTCTCTGTCTGAGAATTGAGGGATAATAACTGCTCCTGAGCCTGGCGGTGTGGGTCCTGAGGCTCCTGTACCTTCTTCCTGATGGCAGCTGTGACCCGGGCGGGCGGTGGGAGTCCCTGCTTTCCTGAGGCAGCGCTCCATGTGCTCAGTGGTGGGGAGAGTTTTACCCAGGATGGACTGGGCTGTATCCACTATCTGGTTCCGGCCTTTCGGCCCACGGTGTTGTGCTGACACTGTAACCAAGACCAATCTAACCCTTCCCTCCAACATAGCCTTCCATCTTCCCTTTCATCCATGTACCTCTCTAAGGGTCTTTAATAACCCCAATGTACCTGCCTCCACTGCCACCCCAGGCAGTACATTTCATGCATTTAACACAACGTAAAAACAATTCCCCTCGATATCTCCCTAAAATTTCCTCTCTCATCTTCAAAGCATTAGGCGCGACCACCCTGGGATAAAGGCTTTGGCTGTCCACTCTATCTATGCTTCTAATACTTTTATACACCTCTATCAGGTCGCCTCTCATTCTCCTTCACTCCAGAGAGAAAAGGCCTGGCTTGCTCAACCTATCTTCATAAAAATGTTCCCTGAAGCAGGCAGCATCCAGGTAAATCTCCTCTGCACCCTCTCTAAATCTGCCATATTCTTCCCATAATGTAAAAAAAAGTTCCAAGGTTCACGTTATTGTCAAAGTATGCATCTAACTCTGATATTCGTCTTCTCCAGACCGGCATGAAATACAGAAAAACCACAGGAGTCATTAAAAGGAAAGACATCAACCCCCCTCCCTGCATGAAAAGGAAAAAGAAACAAAACTTGCAAATCCCAAAACCCCCCCCCACCTCCTCCCTCCCACAAAAAAACCAGCTCGCCCACACAGAAAACGGCAGCTAGAACACCAAACCCCTCCCTTGCACGAAAACCAACAGAGGGCCCACCTGTAAGACGGCAGCCAGACCCTCGAAAACCCCCAACACCCCTCCCTCGCAAAAAAAACAGCGACAGCAGCACCAGACTGAACTGAGGCAACCAGAACTGAACACAATACTCTAAATGTTTTCCAATCAGAGATTTATAGAGTTGCAACATCACCTCGTGGTGCTTGAACACAATTTGTCAAATAATGAATTCCACCACACCACCTTACTAACTTGCACAGCAACTTTGGGGGGGGGGGGTCTATGAACTTGAAGATCCCACTGTTTCTCCACACTAAGAATCCTGCCTCTCACCCTGTATTCTGCCTTCAAGTCCGACCTTCCAAGGTCTATCATAGAACATTACAGCACAGAAACAGGTCTTCTGGCCCTTCTTGGCTGTGCCGAACCATTTTTCTTCCTAGTCCCACCGACCTGCACCTGGCCCATATCCCTCCAAACCCCTCTCATCCATGTACCTGTCTAAGTTTTTCTTAAATGTCAAAAGTGAGCCCGCATTTACCACTTCATCTGGCAGCTCATTCCACACCCACCACTCTCTGCGTGAAGAAGCCCCCCCCCCCCAATGTTCCCTTTAAACTTTTCTCCCTTCACCCTTAACCCATGACCTCTGGGTTTTTTTTCACTTCACACTTTCCTGGACTGAACTCCAGCTGCCACTTCTCAGCCCAGCTCTGTATCCTAGCAACGTCCCGTTGTAACCTACGACAAACTTCTACACTGTCCACACAACACCCCCTTTGCGTCACCTTTCTCATCCAAGTCGCAAAGAGCGAGGGGGTGGGGTGGGAGGGAAGGTCCCAGAACAGATCCCTGCGGAACACCCATGAGTCACCTCCCTCCGGGCAGAACCCGACCCGGTGATGGAGTCCTGCACGTGGACGCGATCGCAAGGAAGGCTCGCCAGTGTCTTTACTTCCTGAGGAGGTTCAGCATGTCACTGACAAACTTCCACAGATGCACCACGGGAAATTCGCCAAGGAGCCGCATCGGAGTCTGGAGCGACGACGCCAGTGCTCAGGGGCATGAGAAGCTGCAGACAGCTCCGGACACAAGAGTTACTGCAGAAGCTAGAAATCTAGAGCGACACAAGTACAACGTGCTGCAGGAGTTCAGCAGTCCCGGCAGCATCTACGGATGGGAATAAACGGTCAACGTTTCGGACCGACACCCTTCATCAGGACTCTGCCCCAGAGATCACGGGCACATCCCCCACCATCAGTAGTATCTACAGGAGGTGCTGCCTCGAGAAGGCATCAAAGATCCCCACAGGCCATCTTCATCTCCATCTTCTCACGAGCAGGAGGTGCAGAGGTGTGACGTCCCACACCGCCAGATCCCAGAACAGCTGCCTCCCTTCACCCATTCAGTTCTTGAACCAAGCAGTACGGCACTCGTGACTGCAGCTTAGCAAAACTATGATCACCTTCATCACTCTGGGCCTTCTTTCTGTTCTAATTATGAACAGAAAAGTTACAGTTAAAACAATAAACTGTGCAAAAGAGAAGCAGCAAGGTGGATTTCGTCTGCTGTTCAGAAATCTGAAGGCAGAGGGGTGGAAGCTGTTCCTAAACCATTGAATGTGGATCTTCAGGTCACTCCTCTCTGACAACAGAATGAGAAGAGGATTTGGCCTGGCTGCTGATGGTCCTTAATGATGAATGCCGCCTTCTTGAGGCGTCACCGTTTGAAGAAGTCCTCGATGGTGGGCAGGGCTGTGCCCCCGTTGGATCTGCAGCCTCCTTCAATCCTGGGCCAGGCCGAGTTGCAACCGGTCAGAACGTCTCCGCTGTACCCCTGTAGAAATCTGCTAAGAGTCTTTGGGCAACGTTCTAAAATCTCCTCAAGCTCTTAATGAGCACCTTAAGGGGCACATCTCCCGTTGTCCCTCGTAGCCGACGGGTAAGTGTGAAGTGGCTGCTTCAGCAAAGGCCTCAGGCGATCGAACTTTGAGAGCCTAGCCCAGGAGCTGCCAAGCCAGAAGTCAACGTAGGGAGCAACACAGGTGAGGTCGATACTTGGTGTCACTGGAATGAGCACTCTGCGAAGCTCTCCAACATAAAGCCCTCAATACTTCAACCATTCGGGAGTCGTCGCTCAACCATCGGACCCCCTCTGGGCAACAAGGTTTTCACACTGTTCAGCAAGTGTAGAGACAGTTCCATCCAATTTGTCCATCTGTTAGCCGGCTGCAAACCATCTAGTGATAGCATTTGGTGGCCAGTCAGCGGGAACAAGCCACTTCTACCGGTCAGTGACCAGTCAAAGCAGCTCACAAAGCGGTCAGCGTGACGCTACGGTAGCTCGGAGCATTCCGGAGCTCAGAGTTCAATCCTGGCGCCGTCTGTAAGGAGTCTCCTCCTCCTGGAATGTGTGGATTTTCCCCGAGTGCGCTGGTTTCCTCCCGTAGTCCAATGATATGCCGGGTAGGTTAATCGGACTTTGTAAATGTCCCGTGATTAGGTTAGGGTTAATCATGTTTGTGGGACTGTTGGGGTGGTGTGGCTCGAAGGGCCAGAAGGGTCTATTCTGTGCTGTATCCCTACGTAAATAAACTGCAGATGTGGGGAGATCTGAAATGGGAGCTCAGGCAGGGTCTCAGCAGAGAGAAGCAGATTTAACGACCTTTCTGAAGCCCTCTCCTCAGACGCTGACTGCCTTGCTGAGTATCCCAGGCGTCTTCCGTTTCCCGTCCTGCCGCTCATATTGGGCAGCGAGCACTCGCAAGCCAGCTGTGACCACGCCCTCCTCGCGGCTCTCAGCCGCCGCGCGGAAACTGCGCCCGAGATAACTGGAGCTGCAAACGCGAAGCCGGAGGAACTCAGTGGGTCAAGCAGGCGAGGGAACTGGAGAGTCGGCCCTCCAGCCGTCCAGAGGAAGAGCTTGACCTAAAATGTCAATTGTCCATTTTCATCCACAGTCGCTGAGTTCCTCCGGCCGTCCTGAAGAAGGGTCTCGGCCCGAAACGTCGACTGTTCACTCTTTTCCTCAGATGCTGCCTGGCCTGCTGAGTTCCTCCGGCTGTTTGTTGGTCCAGATTCCAGAATCTGCCGTCTATGTGTCTCCCAAGATAGAACATACTACAGTACAGCAAAGTGCTGTGCCAACGTATATAAACCTACTCCATGGTCAATGTAATCCCTTCATCCTACAGACCCCATAACCCTACTTATTTCTTTCATCCAGGTGCCCATCGGAGAATCTCAAAAATAACCCTAACAGATCAGCATCAACCACCAATTCATTCCAGGAACTCGCCACTCAATGTGTGAAAAAAACCCACCTTGGATACCACTCCTAAACTTTCTGCCACTCACCATCAATGGATTTCCTCTGGTGCTGCCCAGGGTGCTGGCTGTCCACTCGATCCATGCCTCTTATACACCTCTGTCAGGTCACCCCTCATCTTCCCTCGCTCCTAAGAGAAAAACCCTATAGTGCGTTTAACCTTTCCTCACTGGACGTGTTCTCTAGTCCATGGGCAACATCTTGGTAAATCTCCTCTGCAGCCTCTGTAAAGCTTCCACATCCTTCCTATAATGAGGCGATCAGAACTGAACGTAATTCTCCAAGTGTGGTCCAACCGGAGTACTATAGAGCTGCAACATTACCTTCTGGCTCTCGAGTTCAATCTCTCGACGAATGAATGTCAACACATATTATAGCTTCTTAAGAGGTGTATAAGACGATGAGAGGCATTGATCGTGTGGATGGTCAGAGGCTTTTTCCCAGGGCTGAAATGGTTGCCACAAGAGGACACAGGTTTAAGGTGCTGGGGAGTAGGTACAGAGGAGATGTCAGTTTTTTTACTCAGAGAGTGGTGAGTGCATGGAATGGGCTGCCGGCAACGGTGGTGGAGGCGGATACGACAGGGTCTTTTAAGAGACTCCTGGACAGGTACATGGAGCTTAGAAAAATAGAGGGCTATGGGTAAGCCTAGTAATTTCTAAGGTAGGGTACTGTTCAGCACAACTTTGTGGGCCGAAGGGCCTGTATTGTGCTGTAGGTTTTCTATGTTTCTATGTTAACCACCCTATCAACCCGCACATCAATGCAGAAGCTTGATCTCTGTTATTCCACCACGCTAAGAATCCTGCCATTAACCCTGTGCTCTGTCTTAAGGTCTGATCTTTGAAAGTGAATCACTTCCAACTTTACCAAATGAATTCCGACTGCCACTTCTCAGCCCAGCTCCGCATCCTACGCCCCACAGTAACCCACTACTCCACCACCTTCACGCCTTCTGCAAACTTACCAACCCAGCCTTCCACTTCCTCGTTCAAGTCATTTTTCGAAAATCATAAAGTGTAGGCGCCCCAGAACAGATCCCTGTGGAACACCGTTGGTCAGTAGACTTCAGGCAGAATACGTCAGAACCCGGGTACACCAAGGAAGGTGGTGTGGCTCTACACCTGCTGTTAAACCACCCTCTGCTTCCTCGCCCTCCGTTCCTCTCCACAGGGATCGCTCTCGATGTGACTCCCCCGTCCATCCACCCCTCCCCACTAATCTCCCTCCTTGCAAGCAGAACAAGTGCCACACCTGCCCCTACACCTTCACCCTCACTACCACCCAGGGCCCCAAACAGCCCCTCCAGCTGAGTCGACACTTCACCGGTGAGTCTGTTGGGGTCGTATCTCCCGGTGTGGCCCCCCGGGTATCGGTGAGACCACTTCGCCAAGCTGTGTCCGCCAGAAAATGTGGCACCTCTTGGTGACCATCCAATTCAATTCCACGTGCCATTCCTAATCCGTCACGTCAGTCCATGGCCTCCACTATTGTTGTGAAGAGGTCACACTCAGCGTGGAGGAGCAACACCTTGTATTCCATCTGGGTAGCCTCCAATCTGATGAACATCAATTTCTCAAACTTCTGGTAACTGCCCTCCCCTACACCATTCCCTCATTCCCATCTCCCTTTCTCGCCTTACCTACCCCTCCATTTCTTACATGGTCTTCTACCCTATTCTTCTCCAGCCCTTTATCTCTTCCACCTATCAACTTCCCAGCCCTTTACTTCACCTCCCAAGATGCTGGTGGAACGCAGCAGGCCAGGCAGCATCTACAGGAAGAAGCGCTGTCGATGTTTCGGACGAAGGGTCTCGGCCCGAAACGTCGACAGTGCTTCTCCCTATAGATGCTGCCTGGCCTGCTGCGTTCCACCAGCATTCTGTGTGTGTTGCTTGAATTTCCAGCATCTGCAGATTTTCTCCTGTGTTTGCTTTACTTCACCTCTGCTAGTTTCCCCTATCACCTACCACCTCGCACTTCTTCCTCCCCCTCTCCCGAACTTCTCGCTCAAAATTCTCGTATTTTTTTCCAGTCCTGGGCCCGAAACGCCGACTGTTCACTCTTTTCCATAGAAGCTGCCTGGCCTGCTGAGTTCCTCCAGCGTTCCGTGTGTGTTTCCAGCATCCACAGATTTTCTCGTGTCTCATCATTCAGTTAGTTTCAATGAGATACCGGCTCTTTCCAGTAAACTGCAGAAAGCCCAGGCTCAGAGCCATCATGTGGTCCATGTACATTAACCCTTTCATTCCAAGGATCACTCTTGTGATTCCCTGTGACCTCTCACCCTGCTCCCTCACCCCTTGTCCCCAGTCGTTATCCTTCCAACGCTCTCATCTCTCACTCCACCCATCGCTCAAGCCCACTCCCCTCAGTCCCACTCCCTCATCATCTTTCCGCGCCCTCCCCACATCCAACAACGGAACCCTGTCCCTCGGTTTTCGGGGAAAGGCTGCGCGTTAGGAGTTCCCTGGGACTGGAGAACTTGCAGGAACGTCGTGCACCCTGCCCTGTCGAGACGTGGCCAAGTGCCAGTGTTAATGGGTTACTGCGGGTGCTGATCAGTCAGCAATTCCTCTGGGTTAATAGCGACCTCGTTCCCCACTCTCCGCTCTCCCAGACCATTACCGTAATGATTGACCCGGAGTCATCACAGTTCGGTGAACCGGGTAACCAATTAGCCCTCACTGTTTACAGGGCCCGCTGGCACATGCTGTGTGCTGTTTACTAACAAGGCTCAGAAACGTCGCCCGTTAATCTCCGTCCCAGATACGGACGGAACCCTGGCGCGACGGGGAGAGCCGCTGGAGTTCACACCTTCTCCCCGTGAGAAGGTTTCCTCCTGCGCGCTCCGGTTTGCTGCCACGTTCCAAATTCGCCTGGGTTGCGGGATTAATTGGCAGCCGTAGGACGCCCCCGACGTGTGGATGAGTGGAAGAATGTGGGCACTCACGGTCCCTGACCACGACTGCCCCTGTCAAACTCTCTACAGAAGTGGTTTGCCATTGCCACCTTCTGGGTAGTGTCTTTACAAGGCGGGTGACCCCGGCCATTATCAATACTCTTCAGGGATTGCCTGGCATCAGTGATCGCATAACCAGATCTTGTGATCTGCACCGGCTGCTCGTAAGACCGTCCACCACCTGCTCCCACGGCCTCACGTCACCCTAAGCGGGTGCTACACCTTGCCCAGGGTGACCTGCAGGCCAGCGGAGGGAAGAAGCAGCCGGCATCTCCCTTGGTGGAGATGTACCTCCACCCTGCCACCCAGCAATACAAGCAGCGTTATAAAAAGGGGTTCAAGAGTTTTCAGAGCAGTGACTGAGGTAATGGTTAGAGGGGGTCAGGGTGGGCTAACTGGAATGGTGGATCAGATTAACTGCCTGTGGGGTGGGGGTTTAAGATGGCGTGGTTTTTGTTCTGATAGCCCGAAGGCAGGCAGCTTTTGGAAAGGGCAGTTTGCCTGGGTGGGAGGTGTCCTTTTAAGGGAAATAAGAAAAGTGAAGGTGCAGTAATATTGAACCATTCATGACGTGGACAATCCTAATCCTGTTTAACTCTGCCACGAGAGGTCACTCACCAGAATGACCACCACGCCAGCACACCCACATCACCAGGAACTTATACAGGTAACCATAGAACCATAGAACACTACAGCACAGTACAGGCCCTTCAGCCCTCCATGTTGTGCCGACCCATATAATCCTTAAAAAAAAGTACTAAACCCACACTACCCCATAACCCTCCATTTTTCTTTCATCCATGTGCCTGTCCAAGAGGTTCTTAAATATCCCTAATGTTTTAGCCTCCACCACCATCCCTGGCAAGTCATTCCAGGCACCCACAATCCTCTGTGTAAAAAACTTACCCCTAAACTTCCCTCCCTTAACTTTGTACATATGCCCTCTGGTGTTTACCAAACAGGTACTGGCTATCCACCCTATCATAATCTTGTAGACCTCTATTGAGTCCCCTCTCATCCTTCTACGCTCCAAAGAGAAAAGTCCCAGCTCTGCTAACCTTGCTTCATGTGACTTGTTCTCCAAACCAGGCAACGTCCTGGTAAATCTCCTCTGCACCCTCTCCATAGCTTCCACATCCTTCCTATAATGAGGTGACCAGAACTGAACACAGTACTCTAAGTGCGGTCTCACCAGAGATTTGTAGAGTAGTGCTATGGAGAGAATTCAAAGTGCGGTACTGTGCAAAAGTCTTAGGCACATATATATGGCCAGGGTAGGGTGCCTAAGGCATTTGCACAGTACTGTAGTAATGTTATGTATTGCAATTTATAGTAATTCATTATGTTTGCAATATATTGCTGCCACAAAACAGCAAATTCCACGACTAACGTCAGTAACAATAACCCTGCTTCTCAGTATCAGAACTGGGTTTATTATCACTGGCATCTGTCGTGAAATGTGTCGTTTTGCAGCAGCCGTACATTGCAATACACAATAATAAAATCTGTCAGTTACGGTAAGACCGTTAGATATAGGAGCAGAATCAGGCCATTTGGCCCATCGAGTCTGTTCCGCCATTTCATCAATGGGTGATCCGATTTTTCTCAGCCCCAATCTCCTGCCTTCTCCCCCTGTCCCTTCATACTCTGGCCAATCAAGAATCTATCAAATAATAAATTAAATCCAAATTTATCTGATCAATGTTTCCGATGCAATCAAGAAATTGGTACTTTTTTACACTCTACTTGGTCTTGTTTTAAAATTCAACCTTTTTGGACAAATTTAAGAATTTTATTGGAACACAACTTCCACATAATCCAACATTATTTTTACTAGGTGATATTGAAGGGATAAAACCGAAATCCAAACTGAATAAATATCAGAAAAAATTCCTAAAAATTGCATTGGCAGTAGCCAAAAAGGCTATTGCAGTTAATTGGAAATCGGATTCATACTTAAGTATAGATCGTTGGAAGAATGAAATTTTTAGCTGCATTCCACTTGAAAAAATTACTTATAATTTAAGAGATAAATATGAAATATTTCTGAAAATTTGGCACCCTTATTTACAAAAGATAGGATTAAATATATAGGTGCTCCGAAGATAAAATTATTGGTTATCTGGGGAAAGAAGTAAATATATATACTAAAGCTGTTATGAACTCCATGGAGCATGTGGGGATCTTCCAATATCCAGGCATTCTTTCTTTCTTTCTTTCTTTTTTCTTCTCGTCTTTCTACAGGGATATGTTAGGGGGGAGGGATTAAGGGGAGGGGGGAAGGGTTGATAATTTTTTTAAATAATTTTTTTTCCTTCTGTAATCTATTTGAAAATTCAATTAAAAAAATTTATTAAAAAATCTATCAAATGTGTGTGTATATATAGTTATTTATTTTAGTTAAATTAATTAAGTGCAAAAAGAGAAAAATTAAGTAGTGAGGTAGTGGTCATGGGTTCAATGTCCATTCAGAAACCGGATGACAGAGGGGAAGAAGTTGTTCCTGAATCATTGAGTGTGTACCTTCAGGGTTCTGTATCTCCTCCCTGATGGCAGCAATGAGAAGAGGGCATGTCCTGGGTGATGGGGGTCCTTAATGGCAAATTAGGCACCGCTCCTTGAAGATGTCCTGGACACTGCAGAGGCTAGTGTCCATGATGGAGCTGACTGAGTTCACAACTCTGATTCTGAATCTAAAAGATGGATTAGTGTAGATGGGTATCAGTGGCTAGCACAGAGTCAGTGGGCTGAAGGGCCACATTTCTGTGTTGTCTATGGGTTCTGTGTCCCCTCCAGAAGCCATGAGCTGGGACTGAAATCTTGCAAAGGCCGCCTTCGGTGTGCATTGCACTTTAGCCTCCCCTTGATGGAGCCTTCTTCAACTTGTGGCTCTCTCAGGGTACGGCCAGAGTCTGTAGCCGAGTCTGATGTTTTTAGAGAAACGGGTGGGAGAGGAAGTGGTGGTGAGGTTGTGAAAGGGTACTTACAGCTTCAGTGAGTTGGCATAATGTGACCCAAAAGTGGGCACTCAAGTTGGTGAGAGGTAAAGGCGGCATACGGCATTCTAAGACAAAGGAGCAGAATTAGGCCATTCAGCCCATCGAGTCTGTTCCACCATTTCATCATGGCTAATTTATTATCCCTCTCATCCCTATTCTCCTGTCTCCTGAAATCTTTGATGTCCTTACTGATCAGTCTCCACTTCAGTTATACCAAATGTCTTGGCTTCCACAGCCGCCTGTGGCAAAGAATTCCACCGATTCACTACCCTCTGGCTAAAGAAATTCCTCCTCATCTCTGTGCTAAACCATCAAACACTGCTGATACGTCAACCCTATCCATCTCCGATCATTCTCGGAAACCTCTTCCGGACCCTTTCCAACGCCAGCTCATCTTTTCCTAGATAAAGGGCCCCACGTTGCTCCCTAGACTGTTCCTGTGCCGTACTGATCTGCGATCCATACAGATGCGAGGTTCTCCACGCTGGCGGGAAGATCACAAACGCAAAGAACGGAGAACAACCGCAACATGTCCGTGTACTCGAAGCCCAGGCAGCGGACCGACGCAGTGAGTCATTGAGAAGGCAAATGGAACCTTAGGCTTTGCCGGGCCTTTACCGGCAAATCAGGGCTTTTCCCTTCAGCGCGAAGGAGGATGCGAGAGGTGACTTGACTATAAGATGAGAAGAGGTACAGAGGTACTGATAGGGCAGAAATGGTTAATAAAGAGGGCAAAGTACAGTGGGGGGGTATGACAGAGGTATTTTTTTATATACGCAGAGTAGTGAATGCCTGGAACGCATTACCAGGCATGGTGGTAGAGGCAAATACATTAGGGGCATTTAAGAGACTCTTAAATAGGACAGGCACATTTGCCAGCTGGTGGTATAGCGGCATCAGGGCCGGTCTTCGAGGCAAATGGTCCTGGGTTCGAATCCGGCCGGCTCCTTGCACGCTTTTCATTCATGGAAGGGTTAGCAACTTGGACCCATAGAAACAGGCAAACACTAAGAAAATGGCAAAAGTGCCACCTGATGCACCACAGGGTGTGAAAAGGAACGACAACAGCCGACGGACACGTGGAGGGCTGGAGGGAGGGAAGAGTTAGATCGATCTAAACGGTCGGCATAACATTGTTATCCAAATGGCCTGTACTGTTCTAATTTCTATAGTTTATAGAATTATATATTTTTTAGAAATCTACAGCACATTACAGGCCATTCGGCCCACAACATTGTACTGACCCTGTAACCTACTCTAGAAACTGCCTAGAATTTCCCTACCGCATAGCTCTCCATTTCCCAAGCTCAATGTACCTTCCAAGAGCCTCTTAAAGACCCTATTGTATCCGTCCCCACCACCGTCGCTGGCAGGGCATTCCACACACCTACCACCATCTGTGTGAAAAACTTACCCCTGACATCCCCCTTGTACCTACTTCCAAGCACCTTAAAACTACCCCCTTGTGTTATATTTATTATCTTACTTGAATTATATTTTATTAATTCACTTGTAGTCTAATATTGTGGTTTATGTGCCGTGTGTGATGATATTTGTTGAATACGTACACAACGCTGGAAGAACTCAGCAGGTCAGGCAGCATCCGTGAGGAAAGAGAAAAAAAACGTTTCGAGCCGAGACCCTTCATCAGGAATGGGGGGGGGGGGGAAGAGAGGGCCAAAGCCCAGTAATAGAGATAGGGGAGGGGGGTAGGGCTAGAGGCACCAGGTGGAGAACCAATCAGAGGAAGGATAAAGGGGGCAGGGGATAAGCATGAAAGAACTGTAGAGGTAAAGAAGCAGAAAGTTGAAAGGGGACAGAGGCAGCAAGGGACCTGGGATAGGGGGAGGGGGAGGGAATGGGAATTACCGGTTGCCTGGTCCGGAGGAAAGCTGTTTAATTTGTCTGTATACATCTATAGCCAGCTAACAGTAAACTTGAACTTGGGCAAACAGAGGCAAGTCCTGCTACAACTGGGACCACGGCTGGAGTGAGCTGCGTGGATCTCCGCGGTCTCCACCCCAGGGAACTGTGGAGGCCGGGTCGCCGAGTCGGGACAGGCAGAGTTTCTGCAAGGAGAAGCGGATGGGAAAATGGGGGTGGGATTGGGCGGTGGGGGGGGTGGTTCTAGACGGCCCCGCCTCGACTACATAATTCGCCGCTGTGAACCACGTGTCAGGCCACCAGGTCCTCTGCAATCCCCAATCTCACTCTCAGGATATCACTGACACTGGCTTCCACCCTCCCCTGTACTCCGTACCCTCAAACCCCGTCCGTCTTTGCTGATTGGGTCAGAGGGCAAGAGCCGGAAAGAGAGTTTGGACAAACTACGGTTGTTTTCTCAGGAGCGTCAACCCGACGGCGAGCTGGCAGAAGCTAAAGAGAGCCGAGGCAACAGACAGGGGGAGAGAGAATCATTTTTAAAAAAAGTCAGGGTAGAAAAGTTAAATACCGCAGGTCCCATTTCACGTGAGAGGGGAAGGGTAAAAGAGACACGTTCCTTCACACAGAAAGTCTTGGGTGCAGGAAACGGGTTCTGGGGGTAGACGCAAAGGAAACGTTTAAGGATCTCAAGCACCAGAAATCTGCAGATGCTGGAAAGCCAAAGCAACACACACACACACACACACACACACACACACACACACACACACACACACACACACACACACACACACACACACACTCACTCACACACACACACACTCACACACACACACACACACACTCACTCTCACACACACACCACACACACACTCACACACACACACTCACACACCCCACACACACACACTCACACACACACACTCACACACACACACACACACAGACACACACGCACACACAACACACAGACACACACACACACACACACTCACTCACACACACACACACACACACACACACACACACACCACACACACTCACACACACACACCACACACACACACACTCACTCACACACACACCCCACACACACACACTCACACACACACACACACACACAGACACACACGCACACACAACACACAGACACACGCACACACACACACACACACACTCACACACACACACACACACACCACACACACACACACACTCACTCACACACACACACACACACACACTCACTCACACACACACACACACACACACACACACACACACACACACACACACACACACACACACACACACTCACTCACTCACACACACACACACACACACACACACACACACACACAAAATGCCGGAGGGACTCAGCAGGCCAGGCAGCATCTAAACGAGCGAACGGTCAGTGTTTCATCGGGAGAAGGAATCGGGCTGGCGGGAGCCCCCGGGTTCGTGCCAGTCGTCACCGGGCCTCCGCATCTTTGACATCTCGCTGCTCCCGATGAAGGGTCTCGACTGTCGACTGTCCACTCTTACCCACAGATGCCGGCTGGCCTGCCGAGTCCCCCCAGCATTTTGTGTGTGATGTTTAAAAACCTGTCAGACGCCTGAACGGGAGGGATATGCATCACGTGCGGGCAGAAAGGATTTGATTTAATCTGGCAGCATGCTCAGCACGGACATTGTGGGCCGAATGGCCCCTCCCGGGCTCTACTGTTCCGCACTGTCACCATTTAGCGCCGACCCAACCAGTCCATCTCCGACTGGGACTCTCTCAGTCCCGGGAGCAGTTAACTTTTGGGAAAGGATCTGGTGCTTTCCCGGCGTATATGACGAATAAATCCTTCCTGGGCTTCCAGCCGGGGACGGGTGTCGATTTCCGACGACAAACATCCTCATCTTCACGAAGATGGCGAAGTCTGTCATCGAAACATCGGCGAAAGTCAACACCTGCACCCGGCTGGAAACCCGGGAAGAGTTTATTCGTCCAATTTCCTCGTCTATGAGTGTTTTGGTTAACTTTTGGTTTTAACCGACCGCGACCAGACACAAATCCTGAACGTTATACATTCTTGGAGCTCGGCGAGTTTTATCGTCTACTTACTCCTCCTCGTCTCCCGCCGCTAGTTCCTCCTTCTGGGATTGAACCCACTGCTCGACGTGAGACAGCGAGCTCTTGCTCGGCGGTTCCACGGCCCCATCCTCAGGCCTGGAGCTCCCCTCAAACCCGAAGACCATGCTCTGGAACGCGCTGGTGGGAGTGGGAGGCGGGACGGCGCCGTTGCGGGCGGGAGGGGTCAAGCGGTCCAGCGAGATGGTCAAAGACGCCTTGTGGCGGTCGGCGGGAGCCTGGGGCTCCAGTCGGCCCGGTTCCGGTTCCTTCTCCTGCACCTTGTCCCAGGGGTCCGGCTGCGAGAGGGTCGCGATTTCCAGCGACTCGGCGCTCTGCGCACCGGTGTACGGTTGGAGACCGGGCTCGGTCAGGTCCTTGTAGCTCGAGTACCGGCGATCCTGGGGAGCAGCCTTCGAGGATTTGGCCAAACAAGTGCTGCAAGGAGATCACCAACAAACGCGTGAACAAATTCGTCGCAACAATAAAAATGGCGAAATATTTGCAACAGCCCCTCACCACTCCCAAAGAATGTGTGTGTGTGTGTGTGCTTGTCTTACGAGGATTGAGCGCGCTAGCGCTTCTCTGGAGAGAGCTGACTTGATAGAGGTGTACAAGGTGATAAGAGGAACAGATAGAATGGACGGCCAGATAATTTTTTCCCCAGGGTACAAATGGTTAACACCAGGGGGCATAATTTTAAGGTGATAAGAGGAAAGTGTCGTTGGGGTGGGGGGAATGTCAGAGTACCATCACCAGATACCCCCCACCACCCAGGCCAGGCTCACTTCCCGCTGCTGCCGTCAGGTGGAAGGTGCAAGAGCCACAGGATTTGCCCCACCAGCTTCAGGAACAGTTACCACCCCTCAACCACCAGGCTCTTGAACAAAGAGGATAGCTACACTCATTTATTGAGATGTCCCCACAACCAATGATCTCACTTTATCTCATTATCCCATGTTCTTGTTATTTATTGCTGTTTATTTATATTAGTATTTGAACAGTTTGTTGTCTTCTGCACTCTGGTTGATCTTTCACTGATCCTGCGGACAATTACTGTTCTATTGATTCGTTGAGTATGCCCACAGGGTTGTATGTGGGAACATCTAGTACTGCGTACAATTTTGACGTGCTTTCCTGAAAATAATATACTTTGTGTAGAACAGCCTGGGGTCCACAGACCCCCTCAGTTAATGGTAGGGGTCCATGGCGTTTAAAAGATCGGGAACCCCTGGTGCGGTGAGGTTTACCGGATCAGCTCCTGGGGTGGCAAGTCTGTTACAAGAGGAGAGAGAGGCTGAGGAATGCAAGTCTCTATTCTCCACGGTCTCTACAAGACTGAGAGGAGATCGTATTGAGGTGTACACCGGTCCCAAAGGGGGGGGGGGGATGTTTTCTGAGAAGTCCAGAATTGGTGGGGGGGGGGGGGGGGGTTACTTGGATGGAAAGGGGAAGAGATTTCTTCAGTCAGCGTAGTGAGCCGTTGGAATTCCTTACTCAGGAGACCGTTACTGCTAACATTCAAGGCAGGAGTCAGATCTCTAAAGATTAAAGGAATGGGAAGGATGTGGGGAGAGTGAATGACCCTGCCCACCTATTCTGGACGTCAGGAAAATTCCCCCCCGCCCCCCGCCCTCCCACATCCACCTGTCGTCCTTTAGGATCGCTGCACATTTCAATGCTTGATCTTACCAATGGTGGAACAGACTCAAATGGCCTACTCCTGCCCCTGATTACAATGAAAGGGTGTGGTCTGGACAGGGTCCATGGAATAGGAGCAAGAGGAACCGGGTCTCTGTATGGTGGGAGTGAGAGGAGTGGGTTTTATCCAGATAGTTTTGACGGAACAAGGATTCTGTACGCAGGGGGTGAATGTGATGGGATTGTATACCAGGAATGGACGGGAAGAAATTGGTCTATTTGGATTCTGGTCAATGGGAATGGATGGGAAGAGGTTGGTTTATTTGGATTCTGGACGATGGGAATGGACGGGAAGAAGTTGGTCTATTTGGATTCTGGTCAATGGGAATGGATGGGTAGAAGTTGGTCTATTTGGATTCTGGTCAATGGGAATGGACGGGAAGAGGTTGGTCTATTTTGATTCTGGACAATGGGAATGGATGGGAAGAGGTTGGTCTATTTTGATTCTGGACAATAGGAATGGACGGGAAGAGGTTGGTCTATTTGGATTCTGGTCAATGGGAATGGACGGGAAGAAGTTGGTCTATTTGGATTCTGGTCAATGGGAATGGACGGGAAGAGGTTGGTCTATTTGGATTCTGGACAAGGGTAGTGAAAGGAATGGGGTTTCATCCAGATAGATTCTAGGAAATCCTAGTAAAGGGAACAGTTTCATCCAGAGGGATTGAGCACAGTGGGAATTAACAGGATGTGGTTTGATGCTTTGGCATTGTGACAGGACAGATTTCCGGTGCTGACAGCGTCTTTCTCCTTACTTGGGGAACTCAGATTCTGCTCGTGCTGACTGGCTCATGGCCCTGATCCAACCGTTCATGTCCTCCTGAGTGTCGGCACTGAAGTAGTACGTCCTCATTCCTGGATGCTCGGCCTGGAGACAGGAGCAGATCACAAGTCAAACCTCCCTCCTACTCGCCGCGCCCCCGCGTCCCATCGCCACTTCTAGCTCGGAGGGCGGTCGGCTGGGATCAGCTCTCTGCCCACTGAGTGAGAAATTCTCAGCGAGAAAGAAACGATTCCCACTGGTGGGATCTGCTCTGTAATCCGGGTACCAGTCCGGTAGGAGGCCTCTCCACAGGAGGTCCAAACTCCACCTCCGAGGCTCAATCTGCAGGGTTTCTATGGGATGGGATGGGGTTGGTCCAGCAGGGATCTGCAAAATTGGACTCATATTGCCACATGACACGGTGAGCTTGAGAATGAGGTTTGGGCTTATTCCAGCTGCTCTGGGATTCAGGTCTTTGGAATTTGGTTCGGAATGCCATTGCTTGCTTCTATAGTTTGCATGATTTGTTTTTTTTCTCCTCTTTCTCTCTGCTTCGGGGGTTGATCTTTCTTCTTTTAATTGGGTCCTTTCGGGTTTCTTGCTTTGTGGCCGCCTTTTGAGATTTGAGACAAATCTCAAGGCTGCATAATTTATACATTCTTTGATAATAAATGTACTTTGAGTCTCTTTGAATCCTTTAAACATGGAGCTGGGGGAGGGGAGTGGATCAGAAGGATTCCACAGAATGGGGATGTACGGAAAAAGGGGGAGGGGAGTGGATAGGGAAGAATTCCATGGAATGGGAATGTACGGAAAAGGGATTCTGTACACAAGGAATGATCGGGATTTTTGTAAACCGGGGATGAATGAGGTAGGGGTTGGACTATTTGGATTTGAACAATTTGAATGGAACTGGATTTTATCGAGACCATTGGATTCAATCCGCTGGGATTCTGTGGAATGGGAATAAACAAGGTGGGACCTGATCCGTTGGGAACGTGTAAGATCCAGGAAGCAGAAACACAAGTAGCAAGAACTCATCCCTCTCTCTGAGAGATCTGGAATCAGTAGGGGCGTCTCTCAGATGGTTTAAAAGTTGGTGACGTGAAAGTGATGGGGAGTTTTGGGAAACCCCCCCCCTCCCCACTCTCTCCACATCCCTGAAATAGGGAGGGTTGTTTCAGATTGGCCCCGGTTACTTAGCCACTTGGTTCCTGGAGGGTGGTGAGTGAGGAAGGGGCCTGTTTCATCGGCCAGCACCTCATAACCCGGCCAACCACCCAACACCAACCTCATTTCCAAATGCAAAATTCCCAACAGGGCTGAACCTTAAAGGCGAATTTCCGGGTCTTCCGGTCCTGTGGATCAATGGCAGAGATGGTGTAGCTTGGCATGAGGATACTCCCCAAAATGCGTTCCTCCCGACTGTCTGCAGAGCACAAGGATCAGGGAATCAGCACCTCCGGGTCCTTCCTCAACGCACGCCGACCGTGGGAGCTTGCTGTGCATAGATTGGCCGCTGACTTTCCTGCAAATCCCTCCTCCCCCACCCACCATCTCCCTCAATAGACAGTAGGTGCAGGAGTAGGCCATTCGGCCCTTCTAGCCAGCACCGCCATTCACTGTGATCATGGCTCATTGTACACAATCAGTACCCCCGTTCCTGCCCTCTCCCCATATCCTTTGACCCCGCTATCTGTAAGAGCTCTATCTAACTCTCTCTTGAATGCATCCAGAGACTTGGCCTCCACTGCCTTCTGGGGCAGAGCATTCCACATATCCACCACTCTCTGGGTGAAAAAGCTTTTCCCTCGCTGGTCTCACCTCTCACCCGCCAGCCAGTCCTCCTCCCCCTCCCCTCGCATTCTGGCTTCGGCCCCCTTCCGTTCCAGTCCTGATGAAGGCATCCCTGCACAGATGCTGCCAGGCCTGCTGAGTTTGTGTGTTTGTTGCTCCTGGGAACATCCTCCAGGGCAGTGGATATTCACATTGTGCACGGACAGGACTGTGGTACGGAGTACAACAGGCGTGGGACACGTGGCATTTGAGACCCTTCTCCTCCCACTGAATGCACTCAGAGGTAGGACATTTAAACAGGCCCTTTGGCCCATCGAGTCTGTGCCAATCTCACTGATCCTACCTGACTCACTTTAGTCTCCCCACAGTCCTACCAACCACCCCCCCAACCCAATTCTACCCCTCAACCAGAGCAGCCAATTATCCGCCATTGGGATGCGGGGTGGAAACGTGCAAACTCCACACGGACAGCACCGAAGGTCAGGATTGAACCCACGTACCTTGGGCTGTGAGGCCACGGCTGTACCTGCTGCACGGAGGGGAGAAGGGCAGCAAGGACAACCGGCAAGTCTCAGAGCTCTGGCTGACCACGTGGTCAACTCCCGCTGGACATCCCTCGAGGAGGGTCTGGTGAGATGGCGGTAGGTCGGAGGAGGGAGGATGAGCAGGGAGTGGGCGAGGACAGCACGCAAGCAGCATTCTTGGGGTTGGGGTGGGAGGCAAGGTGTTGGGGGTGGTAAATGAAGGGTGAGGAGCGGCAGGAGGCAAGTGGGGGATGGAGAGGAACGGGCAGTGAGTGGAGACTGAGAGAAGCAGAGGGTTTAGGTGGCTGGGTTGAGAAAGGGTTGTGTGTGTGTGTGTGTGTGTGTGTGTGTGTGTGTGTGTGTGTGTGTGTGTGTGTGTGTGTGTGTGTGTGTGTGTGTGTGTGTGTGTGTGTGTGTGTGTGAGTGAGTGCGAGTGTGTGTATCTGTGTGTGTGAGTGAGTGCGCGCGCGTGTGTGTGAGTGTGTGTGTGTGCGTGTGCACGTGTGTGTGAGTGTGTGTGTGCGTGAGTGAGTGTGTGCGTGTGTGTGTGTGTGCGTGTGCGTGTGTGTGTGTGTGTGTGTGTGTGTGAGTGTGTGTGTGTGTGTGTGTGTGTGTGCGAGTGTGTGTGTGTGAGTGTGTGTGTGTTTGTGTTCGTCCCCTGCAGGCTTCCACTTACTTGGCTGTTGAACCAGCACCAAGTGACACCAGGTGTAAACCAGCCACCCCAGGTTAAAGAATCCACACAGACGTCCTCCCCTCCTCAAAACTGGAGGGGAAGTCAGTCAACCTCGACCTCGAGGGATGGCCTGAGGACGAGGGGGGCGGGGAGCAGTTTCCAGGTTCAGTTACCTCGATAATAGAAGAGACAGAAATCAGACAGGACAAACCATCTTCTCTTCCACAGCTTCAGCCCAGAGCTGTCCTGAAATGTTGAGAGAAACAACACGTCTTCAGCTAGAGGTGGAGGAGAGGTCACGTCCTCACCAGCAAGTGGACAAAGACTATCTGAACCCACGTCGACGCTTCCTGGGGTGCAGTCCCTGCAGTAGCAACTCACCCTGGGGTGCAATACCTGAGGTGTATTGTAGAGGTGACTCTCCTGGAGGTGTAATCCATGAGTTACAGACTCTCCCCAAGGGGCATTTGCTGAAGCACCGACTTGCTCCGGAGCACAGTCTCTGAGGTAGCAACTCTACCCGGGGTACAGTCCCTGAGACATAGACCCTCCCTAGGTTTCAGTCCCTGAGGCATAGACCCTCCCTGGGGCACAGTCCCTGAAGGTGTTGACTCTCCCTGGGGCACAGCCCCTGAAGGTGTTGACTCTCCCCGGTGTACTGACTCTCCCGGGGTACTGAGTCTCCCCGGGGTACGGTTCCCATGGTCGTTTCCCGGTCTTTGGGGGCAGTGGTTCTGACCCCGGAGTCTCGGAACTCAAGGTTGCACCGGAATGTTTCTTCCACCAGAGGGAGCTGATGCTCCACGTTTGAAATGACCGTGAAGCGCTTCTATTGACCATCTCCCCTGTGCCGGGGGTCTCAATCACCCGCCGCACTTCGCGCAGGTACAAGTTGTCCCACCCTGGAGTTGCTCCGGATCTCTGTGCACCCTCCGCGATATCCCGGCCTACACTCCACTCCTGCTCCCTCCCTCACCTCGTGCCCACCCCTTTCCCTCCTCCCCTCGCCCTCTACCTGCTTGTAGAGCCAGCCCCGGATCACGGTGACGGAGTTGGGGTCCCGCCGGATCGCCCGGTCCCTCTTGCCGAAGGTGTGCACTTTCTTCATCGGTCTGATCGGCTGGACGGGACACAAGCAGGGTTCAGAGCCAGAGACCCAGTTAAAGAGGGTCTTCATCCGCACACCCGTCGCGCTCCCCCCCCCCCACTCCCCGCAAGGGTCATGCTATGGGGCTAGGAAGCCCGAGATCTGTCACCAGTGGAAGAATAGCTGAGACTCGTCACTGGCAACTCCAGAAAATGTTTCCCCCTGAGGGAGATTGGCACAGCGGAGCAATGACTTTTCCCCAGGGGTGGGGAACTATGGGTGGAGAGACAACTTGAGGGACAACTGTATCTTCTCCTTCTGTATCCGGAAGGAGCTGCTGAAGGAATTGGATGCTGGTACAACACTTAAAAAAGGAACATTGGTAGGACAGGTTCAGACATTAGAGTGGGCGTTCCCAGCCTTTTTCATGTGGGCCCCAGGTTGGGAGCTCCTCCTTCAGAGGGTTATGGAAAATGGGACCAGTTTCGGATGGGAATCTGGATCAGTACAGTCCCGTTGGACAGAAGGGCCTGATTTCCGTCTGAATGACTCTATGACAAGGTTGGATGGAGTGGAGGTTGAAATTGGGAAATCTCCTGCAAAACCAGTCACTTGGAATTTCAACGGCAAAACCACCGGGATACTGGAAGAGAACCAGGCGTGGAATTGATACTGAGGGGCTAAATCACCCCGTCCTGTTTGCTGGGGATCTGGAGGAGGGATTATCAGTCTGGGGGGGGGGAAGGGAGAGTGAAGATGGCCAATGAGGTGTGGGTCAAGAGGGGGAAGGGTGGGGAGGATTTGTGGAGGAGGAGAGAGGCAGGGTGCAGCCACTGACCTTTGAGCCCAGAGGGGTGGAGAGGGTGGAGATGTTGCTGATGCTGGAGCCCTGGCTGACTTCACTCTGTGGTCTGTCAGCTACCTCGGACATCTCTGCCGTCAGCCTGGAATCAAATCAAATCCCGGTTTAATTATCGTGGATACAGCCGAACGAAACAGCATTCCTCTGGGGCCAAGGTGCAAAACGTACACAGCACATTCAAAATCATGAGCAAAAAAACCAGTCGTGCCAAAAAAAAACCCACACGTTTAGCCCAAGACCCAGAATGGCATGTCCTGCAAATTAATGGTCGTCTCACCGTCACTGTGAGCCCTCCTGCACTTTGCTCTAGACCGAGGACCCGGTTCCTCCCTATCACCGAGGTCCAGCGCCATTCAGAAGGGTGTGTTTGATCCCTGCGATGGGATATCTAAAGAATGGGGCAGTGGGTAAAGCCGCTGTCTCACAGGTCCACAGATCCCAGGTTCAATCCCGGCCTCGGGCGCTATCTGTGCCGCACCCCAGGATTTCCCCGGGTGCTCTGAGCTCCCCCTACGTCCCAAGCGCGCGTCGGCCGGTAGGTTAACTGGCCATCCCCGGCGTGCAGCTGAGGGGTGGGTTCTGTGGGAAGTTGAGGGAATGAGGGGAGAGTAACGTGGGATTAGTGTGGGCAGGTCAGTGAGGACTTAGTGAGTTGAAAAGCCTCTTTCTCTGCCGTGTAGCTCCCATCATTATTATGACATGGGCGATCATGGACTACGGGCCGTGATTGTTCTTGACAGAAGTGCTTTGCCATTGCCTTCCCCCGGGCAGTGTGACCCCGGCCATTATCAATACTCTTCAGAGACTGTCTGCTTGGCGTCAGTGGTCGCATCGCCAGGACTTGTGATGTGCATCAGATGCTCACACGACCGTCCACCACCTTGCTCCCACGGGGATGGGGTGGGGGGGGCTAAGCAGGTGCTACACCTTGCCAGGAGTGACCTGCAGGCTAGCGGAGGGAAGGAGCACCTCACACCTCCTTTGGTTGAGGCGTGCCTCCACCCCGCCCCTCTATAAACACCCACTTCCCAAACGAGTGGCAGTACTAATCGAAGAGAAAGGCCGGGAAATTCACTGGCACATTGCTGTTCCTCGGGGTTTTCTGCAGTTTGTTGTGTTTGTTAGTTTACACCGATTTCTGAGTGTGTTTTTCATAAAGAAGGGTTCCTTTGTAGTGTCACAGAGCGCTCAACCACAGGAACATATCCTTTCACCCATCTAGTCTGGTCTTCTGTCAAGTCCCACCTTCCTGCACCCAGAACATAGTCCTCTCTCATTCATACACTCTGTGCCCACTTTACACCCCATACAATGCAGACTCAATGCATGACAACAGGCAGATGGGGTCGAAGGGTTCAGTTGTTGTTCAGACAACATCAGAGTGGGGGAAAAAGTGATCTAAGTGACTTGGACCATGAGTCCTGCCAAAGGGCCTCAGCCTGAAACGTCGACTGTTCACTCTTTTCCACAGATGCTGCCCGGCCGGCTGAGCTCCTCCAGCATTTTGTGTGTGTGTTGCTGGGATTTCCAGCACCTGCAGATTTCCTCCTGTTTGTGATTGACCACGGAATGATTGTTGGTGCCAGACGGGGTGGTCTGAGTATCTCAGAAACTACAGACATCCTGGGATTTTCACATGCAACAGTCTCTAGAGTTTACAGAGAATGGCGTGAAAAACAAACAAAAAAAAAATCCAATGAGAGGCAGTTCTGGGGGAGAAAATGCCTTGTTAATGAGAGAGGTCAGAGGAGAATGGCCAGGCTGGTTCAAGGTGACAGTAACTCAAATAGCCACACGTTACAACAGTGATCGTCAGAACAGCATCTCTGAACAGAAAACACGTCGAACCCTGACGGGAGAACCCTATAAAAACGTAGAGGATACAGTCCAGTCTATCACGGCTAAAGCTCTCCCCACCATCGAGCAGGAGAAACTACAGGAGCCTCTGGACTCACACCACCAGGTTCAGGGACAGTTATTACCCCTCAACCATCAGGATCGTGAACCAAAGGGGATAACTTCACTCCACTTGCCCCATCACTGAAATGTTCCCACAACCAATGGACCCACTTTCAAGGACTCTTCATCTCATGTTCTCGATATTTATTGCTTATTTATTATTATTATTATTTCTTTTTGTATTTTCACTGTTGTTTTTTACACTCTGGTTGAACGTCCAAGTTGGTGAGGTCTTTCATTGACTCTATTACGGTTATTATTTATTCTATTATGGATTTATTGAGCATCCCCATAAGAAAATGAACCTCAGGGTTGTATACGGTGACATATACGTACTTTGATAATAAATTTACTTTGAACTTTGAAGATATCCCCTCGTCCTCCTGAGCTCCAGGAAATAAAGTCCGAACCCATTCAACCTTTAATTCAGGTCCTCCGGTCGTGGAAACATCCTCATAAATTTTCTCTGCCCTCTTTCAAGCTCATTTGACATCTTTCCTGTAGCTAGGTGACCAGAACTGCACACAGTACTTCACATGTGGCCTCACCAACATCTCACCCCTGGCCGCGGAGGGGATGGTTCCTCTAGCGCCAAGATTAGAGGGTGCAGCCTCAGAATATGTCACTTCAGGACAGAGATGTGGAAGAATTTCTTATGGCCTATACAACTGCAACATTACATCCTAACTCCAGTACTCAGAGCCCTGATTTATGAAGGCCGAAAGCTCTTCTTACGATCATCTCTACTTGTCATGCCACTTTCAAGGGTATTATGGACCTGTATTCCCAGATCCCATTCCCTGTGCAAGTCCCTCCCAAAGAGGAGCACTTCACAGTTTTCTGCATTCAATTCCATTTGTCATTTTCGTCCTATTTTTCCAGCAGGTCCAGATCCTTCTGCAAGCTTTGACAGCCTTCCGTGTCATCGACTCTGCCCCAGTCTTGGCGTCATCCGCAGATTTGCTAATCCAGTTTGCCACATTATCATCTATATCACTAATATCCGTGAGGAACGTCAATGGACCCAGTACCCTCAGTCCTGCCCTTCGTCACGAGGATGCTCCCCGAGTCATGGCCCATAACACCAGGTGCTCCCTCCGAATTACCCTACAACCAGAATGCCCCCTCAGTACTGCTCTACAAGACCAGGGTGCTCCCTCACAATGCCCTACAACAGCAGGAGCTCCCTCACTTCTACCCTACATCATCGGGGTGCTCCCTCAGACCTGCCCTACAACCCCAGGAGCTCCCTCACTTCTACCCTACATCATCGGGGTGCTCCCTCAGTCCTGCCCCTGCACTCATTGCCTCATTTGTTGCTGGGAAGTCTCCACTTTATCTCCCTGGCTGTCTTGAGTGCTTTGCCAACAGCTTTGCCATCTTCACCCTCCTGCCCGCTGGAAGTGCCGTGGCCTTTAGTCCCGAGCAAAGGTTGGGCTGGTGAGAATGGACGTCTGGAGTCAGGACCAGTCCTCTCTCTGCCTCTGACCCCTGGGACTGGAACCAGGAACGGCCAAAGCCTGTGCGCTCTGCAGCTGGAGACAGGCCTCCACAAACTCCTTTTCACCCCTCACCACAGTGGTCAGCAGCTGGTAGGGCTCCAGCCTCGAGGAACAGACTCAACCCTGACCTCCAGGGCTCTCGGTGTGCAGTTTGCACGTTCTCCCCCTGTCCGTGCAGATCGGTAATACCACCTCCTCCTCAATCAACAGAGGCACACCTCAAAGGCGTGTGTCCACTGCTCTACTCTCTCAGTACCCATGGCCGTGTGGCTATGAATCGGCTAATGATACCACTGTTGGTGGCCGATTCTCAGATAGTGATGAGGAGGTGACCAGCAGTGAGCCAGATCAGCTGGTTGACTGGTGCCACAATAAAAACCAACATCGGCCAAACCAGAGACTTCAAGAAGGGGAAGTTGGGGAGGACACACCCCAATCCTCTTTGAGGGGGGGTGTTTCCACAGAGCCGTGCCTGGCACGTGACAGCACTGCCCTCACCTGGTCGGAGGTCACACCACCTGCCTGGCACGTGACAGCACTGCCTGCCCTCACCTGGTCGGGGGTCACACCACCTGCCTGGCACGTGACAGCACTGCCTGCCCTCACCTGGTCGGGGGTCACACCACCTGCCTGGCACGTGACAGCACTGCCCTCACCTGGTCGGGGGTCACACCACCTGCCTGTCACGTGACAGCACTGCCCTCACCTGGTCGGGGGTCACACCACCTGCCTGGCACGTGACAGCACTGCCCTCACCTGGTCGGAGGTCACACCACACGTCAGTCAATACTTCATCCCTCCCAACTAATCAATGCACACTTAACCATTGGCCGCCTTAATTGGATTAACCTGTCTAGCACCAAGCCTTTGGCCCCCTGGTGAGTCACCTGGGCTGGACCCTCCAGCCCCCTGAGCTATAAAGGGTGCTACATGTGCTTGGCTCGCTCTCTTTTTGCCATCCTCGAGGGGCCATCCTGCTTCACTCCAATACAGCGCTGGAGACACGTGGTGAGCTGTGCATTGAATAGGGTTGTGGGGATGTTTATTGTTGTCCCTTTAGCAAAGAGCTGTGCCTTCCCATAGTCAAGGGATGGCAGGTATTGTACTTGCTTTTCCCTTGCTTGTATGTGTACCTGTACTCCGTCCCCACACCGTTTTCCCGTGTATTGTACTGCCGACCCGACTTTTCCCACGCTCGTCTATTCTAAGCGCTTTTGTGCGAATATTGTAGCCGCTCGTGTTGTTCCCAAGCTCTTCTCCCCTTGTAAATAAACTCCTTATTGTTAAAACCGTGTGTCCAGAGCCCTTGCCCTTGAGACCCAAAGAATCGGCCTCATCTCCATCACAACAGGGGGTCAACGGTGGAAAGGGTGAGCCACTTCAAGCACTTGGGCGTCAACATCTCAGAGGATCTATCCTGGGCTCAACACATCGATGGAATCATGAAGAAGGCCTGCCTGTGGCTCTAGTTAGGAGTTTGAGGAGATTCACTACGTTGCTGAAGATCAACTTGGACAGGAGCATTCTGACTGGTTGCTGGTGTGAAGGCTCCAGCGCAGAGGATCGAACGAAGCTGCCGAGGGTTTGTAGATTCAGCCAGCCTCGTCACGGGCACAGTCCTCCTCAACATCAAGGACATCTTCAAGAGGCGAAGCCTCAAGAACGGGGCACCTATCATTAATTGCCTCGCCATTTGGGGCAAGCCTCTTCACATTCGGGAAGTATTCATCGCGGAGATGAACGAACCTCACGGAGCAGGGAGCCGGACACTGGCCCGTCCCTCTGCTGCCGCCCCGGCACCCTGACCTTCTCAATCTGGCCCGGCACTTAAATTGCCCAATCAGCAGGTCACCCCTCGCTCTCGGACCCAGGCCCTGCCACTTCGAAACGTTCTCGGACTCGGGACCCGTGACCCCCAATCCAGCCCACACCCGACCTTTCCAACGCGGCCCAACACTCACATCAGTCAAACCTCAGCTTGGTCCAAATTGCTTCTTCCCCTCCGCCATCAGATTTCTGAAAACAGTCCACAACTACTACCACGTCATTCCTTTTTTTTAATAAGTTACAAATTTTTATACCTTGACACTGTATTGCTGCCGCAAAACCACAAATTTCACGATAGATGAGATGGTGCTAATAAACCTGATTCTGACCACGTGGGTTTGCCCCGGAGGCTCTGATTTCCTCTCAGGCACCTGCAGGTTGGTAGGTTAAGAGGCTGTTCTGAATTGGCCCTCGTGTTGTGCATTAGAATCTGGGGAGAGTTGATGGGAATGTGCAGAGAATTAGAAAGTAGCGTAAGTGTAATGAATCTTGATGGACAGCACAGGACTTGATGGGCTGAAGGGCCTGCTTCTATCCACTCACACTCAGTCAGTGTATATTTGCTCCCGTGCATTCGCTGTGAGCCTCAGGGCAAGAGGACATATCTTTAAGAGTGCCTGTGCCTTTAACAGCATCTGCACCTTAAATTGTCAGAGATGCAATGTGGTCTGCCTTTAACTTCTATTCTGACTTCTCCCAGGGATGAAAAGGCAACATTCCCAAGAACCACGTCATCCCATCCCCTTTAACCCCCGATTTGGCCCGAAACCAAATTGAAAGGTCAGCCGACGAGAGGACAATGCTCTAACTCAACAGGCCGGCCTTTGAGCGGGGAAAGGTCGAAAGAGGAAAGAGGCCTTTCCATTGCTTGCAGAGGACTGGCCGAGAATGATTGACAATGGGTCCAGTGAGCCCCTACGGTCAGGCCTCGTCCCAAACCACTGAGGGTCCAGGTTCAGCAGGGAAGGAGTTAAAAGCCGGCAGCAGTCACCCTAAGCATGGAGGAAACCCTTTTATTTAACGAGCTGTGATCACAGAGAAGGCCCTGTCTCCTTCCTCCCACCAGTTATTCAGTATTCATTCGAATCTCAGTGCCAAAGCAGAGCCGGACAAAGCGAGCTGCCAGCGTGGGGTGTAGGAGGCAGAGATGGAAGAAGAGGAAGGGGGAGGGGAGGAGCGAGGGAGTAACGAAGGGCTGGAGGGAGCTAGCTGGAGGTAAAGGGGGGGGGAGAGAGTGATGAGGAGGGGGGACGTGGAGCAGGAGATGGATATGGTAATGGATAGGCCGGGAAGATTAGGGAAGGAGATCTTCCACTGTCAACATGTCATGTCTTAGCCTGACCATGCTACCCATCATCTTCTGGAGAGCTGCTGAACCAGGATTACCACCCCCACTGTCCACCACCTGCTATGGGGGCCTTGCCTCAGCCGTGTTACCACTGCCCAGAGGGCCTCCACTAGCTTTGAATTTCACCCTCTACAATTCCTGAGGTCCCAGTACTCCTCCCACCAATCGCTGACCCTCACTTGGTCAGAAGGGAGGGACGAGAGGAAGGATACTGGGATGAGGGACTGGTAGGTTCTGCAAAGATTTGGTTCTCCAAGCCAGCTAAAGACCTCTCCCACTAAATTCTGGGAGCAAAGATATGGTAGTCGTCTAAAAACAAAATGGTGGAAATTGGAAGTAAGAACATGTATTGAATAAAATCAGAAAGTTCTGGAAATGCTCAGCAGATCTCTGGAGATACAAGGGACGCTGCAGATGCCACACACACAAAATGCTGGAGGAACTCAGCAGGTCAGGCAGCATCTATGGAGAGGAATAAACAGTCGACCTTTCAGGCCAAGACTCCTCATCCGGTAGATAGTCACTTAGTCTTTCTCCCAGAATTTGAACTGTATTATTTCTAATCCTGATCAAATGTCATGATCCTGAAAAAAATAATGGTTTCCCTCTCTATAGATGCTGCCTGACCTGGTGAGAATTTCTAGTATTTTCTGTCTCATTCAATAAGGCAATTGTCCACTTTTATTTGGTCCCCAATCCCTTATCCCACCTGCACTCTGACCCCTAGTCCTTGACCCCAGTTCACTTCAACGCCCTCTGCCCTCGCTATTTCTTGCTAACACTTCACACACAGGTATCATACCAGGTCTAGTTCAAAACTTAACCTCATTCTTCTCACCGACCTCCCTCCCCACCTCCTCATTAAGGGAAGCCATTCCTCAGCTCAGGAGGTACCTACAAAATGTGGGGGGTTCTCTGCAAGTTACTTCAAAACCCCCACTTTCCCCAAATAGAAACACAAGCCTCGGGTTTATGGGGTGGGGTTCTCATGATTACTCCCTGTCCTACCCATCCCTTGAGGGGTGTGAGCTTATAACTGAGGGTCGGGCAAGGGTGCTCATTGGCCAAAGGTAGAAGCAGTCGGACGAGACTCATATCATTCAACAGCCCCCTCCGTGGTGAAGATCGGGGGATCTGCCCCTTTTCTGTTGCTTGGGTAGGCTACCTCATCACCAACTATTGTGAATGCCAGTGTTCCCCCCCTCCTATAATCATCAGTCCGTTCCTTCCACCCCCATTCCTGAGCCGACCTATCTTCAGTTGGGAAGGAGGGAGGATGGGTTTTGGGTGAGTAGCTTCTCAGCACAGGTCACTTGGCTTTGGGTCAAGTGCCCACTTCCCTCTCACGAGGTACCCTGAAGAAATTCAACATGACATCTGAAAAACCGTGAAGATGTCGCATTGGGGGGGGGGGGGGGGACGCGCCCGCAGGAAACGTTCGAGAGAGAGCCGCGCCACGTGAGGACGACACCCGCTGTGCCACAGAGAGCAAGCGGGAGCTGTGAAAGGAGAGACGGAACAATCAAAAGACCGGTCCACTGACCACAGACACCACCAACACGTGTCCACCCTGGTCCCAGTTGAGGACCCACCAACAGACAGCCCTTGGGACTCGATCTGAGTGATCGCACAACCCCTACTAGTAGGTACCCTACTGGGAACTCCTCCCTCCCCACCCTGGGGTCGAGCTGTTCGTGTTTCTGCTCACTGGGGAGGCTCCCCTCCCCCTTGTGCCCCACCCACAGCCGAGGGGGCAGGTGGGACCCCAGTGATGAAAAACCACCTGTCTCCAGAAACATCCGATGCATCAGGAATTGAGAGGTTAAAATAACTCGCTCGCTGGATCTATAAATAAATAACTCAAGTGAACAGAGAATAATCTCATTTCTGGCCGCGGATGATGAGAGACGCCTTGCATTCGGTGTCACTATTCTCTCCCCCATACTATGGGCCCAGCTCCGAATCTTGCCGTCTCAGTAAGACCAAGGCATCAGTCCCAAATCCCTTCCCCATCATGGAGTCTACCCCCTTCCCCAGGATCATTACTTCTTCCCCCACCAATGGACCCTTCACCCCCATCTCTCTGCCAACCCCACTCACAGTCACCTTCCCCACCCCCTCTCCAACGCCAGTGCCACCCACACCCACCTGGCCAGCTCTTCCTGCCCCACACCAAGGTGACCATGACGCTCTCCCCCCCATACACACCCATGGAAGTTCACCTCCATCAACAACCACCCTCCATCAGCAACCTCACCTCCATAACCAAACCACCCTCCATCACCAATCTCACCTCCATCACCAATCTCACCTCCATCACCAATCTCACCTCCATCACCAACCTCACCTCCATCACCAAACCCCCTCCATCACCAACCTCACCTCCATCACCAAACCCCCCTCCATCACCAACCCCCTCCATCACCAACCTCACCTCCATCACCAACTTCACCTCCATCACCAATCCCCCCTCCATCACCAAACCCCCTCCATCACCAACCCCCTCCATCACCAACCTCACCTCCATCACCAACCCCCTCCATCACCAACCCCCTCCATCACCAAACCCCTCCATCACCAACCCCCCTCCATCACCAACCTCACCTCCATCACCAAACCGCCCACCATTACCAAACCCCCCTCCATCACCAACCCCACCTCCATCACCAACTCCACCTCCATCACCAACCCCCTCCATCACCAACCCCCTCCATCACCAAACCCCCTCCATCACCAAACACCCTCCATCACCAACCCCCTCCATCACCAACCTCACCTCCATCACCAACCCCCTCCATCACCAACCCCCTCCATCACCAACCCCCTCCATCACCAAACCCCTCCATCACCAACCCCCCTCCATCACCAACCTCACCTCCATCACCAAACCGCCCACCATTACCAAACCCCCCTCCATCACCAACCCCACCTCCATCACCAACTCCACCTCCATCACCAACCCCCTCCATCACCAATCCCCCCTCCATCACCAACCCCCTCCATCACCAACCCCCCTCCATCAGCAAACCCCCTCCATCACCAAACCGCCCTCCATCACCAAACCCCCTCCATCACCAACCTCACCTCCATCACCAAACCGCCCACCATTACCAAACCCCCCTCCATCACCAACCTCACCTCCATCACCAACCCCCTCCATCACCAACCTCACCTCCATCACCAAACCGCCCGTCCATCACCAACCTCACCTCCATCACCAACCCCCTCCATCACCAACCTCACATCCATCACCAAACCCTCCATCACCAACCCCCTCCATCACCAATCTCACCTCCATCACCAACCTCACCTCCATCACCAAACCCCCTCCATCACCAACCCCTCCATCACCAAACCCCCTCCATCACCAACCCCCTCCATCACCAACCCCCTCCATCAACAACCTCACCTCCATCACCAACCCCCCTCCATCACCAAACCCCCTCCATCACCAACCCCCTCCATCACAAACCCCCCTCCATCACCAAACCCCCCTCCATCACCAAACCCCCCTCCATCACCAACCTCACCTCCATTGCCAAACCTCCTCCATCGCCAAACCCCCTCCATCGCCAACCTCCATCACCAACCCCCTCCATCACCAAACCTCCCTCCATCACCAAACCCGCTCCATCACCAACCTCACCTCCATCATCAAACCCCCTCCACCAACCCCTCTCCATCATCAACCCCCTCCATCACCAACCCCCCTCCATCACCAAACCCCCTCCATCAACAACCTCACCTCCATCACCAACCCCCCCTCCATCACCAAACACCCTCCATCACCAACCCCCTCCATCACCAAACCCCCCTCCATCACCAAACCCCCTCCATCACCAAACCTCCTCCATCACCAACCTCACCTCCATCACCAAACCCCCTCCATCACCAACCTCACCTCCATCGCAAACCCCCTCCATCACCAACCTCCATCACCAACCCCCTCCATCACCAACCCCCTCCATCACCAACCCCCTCCATCACCAACCTCACCTCCATCACCAAACCCTCTCCATCACCAAACCTCCCTCCATCACCAAACCCCCTCCATCACCCACCTCACCTCCATCATCAAACCCCCTCCATCACCAAACCCCCTCCATCACCAAACCCTCTCCATCATCAACCTCACCTTCATCACCAAACCCCCTCCATCACCAACCTCAGCTCCATCACCAACCTCACCTCCATCACCAAACCCCCTCCATCACCAACCCCCCTCCATCACCAAACCCCCTCCATCACCAACCCCCTCCATCACCAAACCCCCTCCATCACCAGCCCCCTTCCATCACCAACCCCCTCCATCAACAACCCCCTTCCATCAACAACCCCCCTCCATCACCAACCTCACCTCCATCACCAAACCCCCTCCATCACCAACCTCCCTCCATCACCAACCTCACCTCCATCACCAAACCCCCTCCATCACCAACCTCACCTCCATCACCAAACCCCCTCCATCACCAACCTCCCTCCATCACCAACCTCACCTCCATCACCAACCCCCCTCCATCACCAACCCCCCTCCATCACCAAACCCCCTCCATCACCAACCCCCTCCATCACCAAACCCCCTCCATCACCAACCTCACCTCCATCACCAAACCCCCTCCATCACCAAACCCCCTCCATCACCAACCTCACCTCCATCACCAAACCCCCCTCCATCACCAAACCCCCTCCATCACCAAACCCCCTCCATCACCAACCTCACCTCCATCACCAACCTCACCTCCATCACCAACCCCCTCCATCACCAACCTCACCTCCATCACCAACCTCACCTCCATCACCAACCCCCTCCATCACCAAAACCCCCTCCATCACCAAACCCCCTCCATCACCAACCTCCCTCCATCACCAACCTCCCCTCCATCACCAAACCCCCTCCATCACCAACCTCACCTCCATCACCAAACCCCCTCCATCACCAACCTCCCTCCATCACCAACCCCCCTCCATCACCAAACCCCCTCCATCACCAACCCCCTCCATCACCAAACCCCCTCCATCACCAACCCCCCTCCATCACCAAACCCCCTCCATCACCAACCCCCTCCATCACCAAACCCCCTCCATCACCAAACCCCCTCCATCACCAACCCCCTCCACCAACCCCCTCCATCACCAAACCCCCTCCATCACCAACCTCACCTCCATCACCAAACCCCCCTCCATCACCAAACCCCCTCCATCACCAAACCCCCTCCATCACCAACCTCACCTCCATCATCAAACCCCCTCCATCACCAACCTCCCTCCATCACCAAACCCCCTCCATCACCAAACCCCCCTCCATCACCAAACCCCCTCCATCACCAACCTCACCTCCATCACCAAACCCCCTCCATCACCAACCCCTCTCCATCACCAACCCCCTCCATCACCAACCCCCTCCATCACCAACCTCACCTCCATCACCAAACCCCCTCCATCACCAACCCCCCTCCATCACCAACCCCTCTCCATCACCAACCCCTCTCCATCACCAACCCCCTCCATCACCAACCTCACCTCCATCACCAAACCCCCTCCATCACCAACCTCCATCACCAAACCCCCTCCATCACCAACCTCACCTCCATCACCAACCTCACCTCCATCACCAACCCCCCTCCATCACCAAACCCCCTCCATCACCAACCTCACCTCCATCACCAACCTCACCTCCATCACCAACCCCCCTCCATCACCAACCCCCTCCATCACCAACCCCTCTCCATCACCAACCCCCTCCATCACCAAACCCCTCCATCACCAACCTCACCTCCATCACCAACCTCACCTCCATCACCAAACCCCCTCCATCACCAACCCCCTCCATCACCAACCTCCCTCCATCACCAACACCTGACCACAGTCAACGACCCCCATCTTCCCCACCCACTAATCCTTCTCTATAACCCCTCTAAGCCCCTCTACCTTCCCTCTCCCACAGATCTCACAAGCCTTCCTCCTCAGTTGGTAAGGGGGTCATCCACTAGTGCAGTGAGGGTTTTCGGGCAAGAGGGTGTCAGGGCCGAAGGGGCATGACCTTGAATCGGTGAGGGGTGGGGTGGGGGGTGAGGGGTGCCTGTTCTCTGGGGAAGGGGGGGGGGGTAACTGACAGGTTTGACCATCCCGGGACTCAGAGGGGCGTCAGCCGAGATCCCTTCAGCCGGCGTTAATCTTCGCCAGCTCCTTTCAGCCCCGCATCCGAGGAGGACGATGTTCGATCCCACCGACAGCAGCCTTCCTTCCCGTCACAGGTAGATGCTAAAGAACCACCCCCACCCCCGAGCTGTCTCCCCAGCTCCCCGCACCAACCCTCCCTCGCCAGCCGCTTCAACTCACCGTTCACCGGCCAAGGACGCCGGGGTAGAGCGAGTCTCGGTTCCCGGCGGCGGGTCACAGAGCCTCCGTCCGCTCTGGACACGGGTGGCAGCTGCGGGGCGGATCTGCCCCCACGGGCTGTCTCCTTCAGTCCGGTCCCCTCTCCGCCAATCGCCAACCCATCTCATTTACTCTGCATAACTATTTCAGGAGGAGACAATCCACAGCCACACACATGGCAACTGTACCCTATCCCCAGCTCGCCTGCTAAATATATTATAATTATCCGCTACCTCCCACAATACTTTAACACTCTGAGTTCCACGCCAGCGCAGGCCGCAAGCGACTGACGGCACCCCTCCGCTCTGAATTCACAGTCTGAATTCAAGGAATAAAACGGGCGATCTGATCCCTGGCAAAAAAAAAGGTAATTTTATTGAGGACATATCCCATCTCCAGCAGAACGTGCCATCACACACTCCCGGGGGAGACAAACCATGAGTCGGAATCTATTAAAACTCCCTCACATTCACAGCTAGAAACGCGTTTTAGATACAGAGTTAAGCTTTTTCCCATCAGATACTCCCAGGGTAGGCACAAAGCTCTCACTCCTCCTCGATGAGGGGTCTCGGCCCCGGAAACGTCGGCTGTGTATTCATTCCCTCTCCATGGATGCTGCCCGACCTGCTGAGTTCCTCCAGCATTTTGTGTGTGTATGTTGCTCTGGATTTCCAGCATCTGCAGAATCTCTTGTGCTTCCGTCCATCATGATGATCTCGTTCTACCTCAGTGCACCATGCAATGGTCTGATCTGTATGAACAATACCCAGGGCAAGCTGTATCTCGGCACAGAGGCAGCAAGAAACCAATTTAGGCAACCAATACTTCATCCAGGAGCCACAGGGTAGGTCAGATACAGAGTGCAGCTCCCTCTACACTGCCCCATCAAATACCCCCACCTCAACTGGCACCAGTCGTGTCCAGGGAGACATCACACACATTTTTAAAAACCGAAGTGGTGAAACCAGTCTGTAATAAAATGTTCAAGCACGTTCTAAAAATGGTTTAAAGAAAGAAAAATCGAGTTAGACACAGAGTAAAGGTCCTCTTACACGGTCAGGGTGGTTATCGTATGGATTGTATAAGGGGGATGGCAGATGACACTTTAATTTAAGGCCTCTGCTGTTGCTTTTAATGCAGTTACTCTAAAACAGAATTAAACATGCACAACTGAGGACGGGGTATCAAGGCTATTCAAATATTTAAGCTTTAGAGAGAGCGTGCAGACGAGATTTCCTAGGATGCTGGCTGAATTGGAGAATGTGTCTTCTGAGGATAGACTGAGCAAGCTAGGACTTTACTCTCTGGAGTGAAGGAAGATGAGAGGTGACGAGGTGAGTATATTGACCGGTTTCATCACGGTCTGGTATGGAAACTCCAAAGCCCTTGAATGGAAAAGCTAGTAGATACGGCCCAGTCCATCACGGATAAACCCCTCCCCACCACTGAGCACATCTACATGGAGCGTTGTCACAGGAAAGCAGCATCCATCATCAGGGACCCCCACCACCCAGGTCATGCTGTCCTCTCACAGCTGCCATCAGGAAGAAGGTACAGGAGCCTCAGGACTCACATCACCAGGCTCAGGAACAGTTATTACCCCTCAACCATCAGGCTCTTGAACCAAAGGGAATAACTTCACTCAACTTCACTTGGCCCATCACTGAAATGTTCCCATAACCTATGGACTCATTTTCAAGGACTCTTCATCTCATGTTCTTGATATTTATTGCTCAATTATTTATTTATATTATTATTTCTATCTTTTTTACATTTGCACAGCTTGTTGTCTTTTGCACAGTGCTTGAACGCCCAAGTTGGTGCAGTCTTTCGTTGATTCTATTTTCGTTATTATTCTATTAAGTTTGCCCGCAAGAAAATGAATCTCAGGGTTGTACGTGGTGACATATGTGCACTTTGATAATAAATTCATTTTGAATTTTGAACAAGATGATAAGAGACATAGATTGAGTGGATAGCCAGAGAATTTTCCCAGGGCAGAAATGAGGGGCATAATTTTAAGATGATCGGAGTAAAGTGTGGGGGGGGGGGGGGGATGTCAGGGGCAATATTTTACTCGGAGAGTACTGAATGCGTGGAACACACTGCCTGGAGTGGTAGGGTCAGAAACATTGGAGACATTTAAGAGACAATTAGACAGGCAGATAGATGACAGAAGAATGGAGGATTTTGTGGGAGGGAAGGGTTACGTTGATCTTAGAGTAGGTTAAAAGTTTGGCAAAACATCACGGGCCGAAGGGCCTGTACTGTTCTATTTTCAGATATGGTTTGGATACAGGACAGCAAAGATAATTCAGTGTTTACTGCCTCATCAAACTCTCCCAGCAGTAGGACAGCACTGATTAGATACAGATTCAAGTTGCACCAGGGTTTTGTTTACAGAGGCAGGTCCTTGTCCTCAGGCTGGGCAACCCTCCAGCTAGTAGTGGCAGTTCTGGTCTCCAAAGACTGACTTTGGAAACCTCTTCCTTCCCACTTCTCCCTCACCCACTCTCCTTTTATCTTCCTTTCCCACTCTCTTTGCCTCCCCTGCCCCTATCCCCCCTTTCCTCGCACTCATATCCTGTTCTCTCCCAGTCCGTGTTCCAAACAAATCCTCGGACTTTATCAACTTCCGTCTCAGGCAAGGGGGGGGGGGGGAGGGGGTGCGGAATGGATCTAGGTCCTGGTTCTGTCTAGGCTGCAAGTTCCACCTTCAACTGCAGTGGCCGTCTCAACCGCAGACCAGGGGCATCGATCGCAGTGAGCGGCTAGCGGACCATCAGGCCCTGAAGTCCGAAGGTGCCCAGTTCAAATCCCACCCCAGGAATTCCAGTCAGATTCCGGAATAATTCTCGCTTTGTTTGTTGGTGGAGCTGTCGAGAGCTCAGGCATTGTACGCAACGACAAGGGTGCAGGACAGATTTTAATTGTGAGCAGCGGCCGTCAGTGGGTTAATAGTTAATGAGGAGAGACTGGGAGGAAGTCTGTGAAAGATAAAGAGAGCCTGAGTGAAGAGTTGAAGAAGAGATGAAGGGAGGATTGAGAAAGAGCCTGAGAGAGAGAGAGAAAGTGAGAGCACGAGGAGCTGAGAGATAGAATAAGAGGCAGAGCCGAGAGGGTAGTGAAGGGTACTCCGAGGGTTGTGGGGTGGCTTGTGGTGAGGTTCGGCTGCAGCGAGATGGGGTATTTGCTGAGTTTGATTATAATGGCTATGAGTGGGAGAGGTGGGCGTCAGAATTCCTTTGGCATGACACAGGCTACTGTTCTGTTCTGACGGTTGTCAACAACGGGAAGGGAATCTGATCCCTTGGAGGCCACGTGTGGGGAGCTGTCAGGGCAGAGGAGTGGACAGTGGTGCAGAGAATCACAGGGAACAAAAACCCTTGATTTTCCCCACCTTACCCCTCACCTACACACTAGGGGCAAATTTACGACGGCCATTTGACCTACCCGACTCTGCCACGGACGGTGCCAAGCCTGGCTGCAAAAGGAGGGGGGTTGGGTTCGCCCCGAACGAAACACCAGAAGAAGCTCTGAAGACCTCAGCCCCGGGATCCTCGAAGATGGGCTGGACCCGGGGACAGCGCGAGAGACTGACCCAGGACGGAGGGCTCTGGTGACCTGCGCTCCCGCAGGTGTGATGGGCCGGAGGTCTAGGGGAAGGATTTGACCGACCTGCCCGCGCATCTTTGGTGTGGCCGGAAACCGGAGCGCCGCCTGGTCACGGGGAGAATGTGGAGGCTCCTCGCGGACAGCACCCGAGGTCGGGAGTGAGCCGGGGTTCTGGATAGGTGAGGTGGGGGCTCCACCGGTGGGTGGTGATCCGCCAGGGATAGTCAGACTCTTTTAAGGCAGAGATGAGCAGGTCTCCACAAAACACAGCACAAATCCACCAACGACGTGGACCTTTCAAATCGGGCAGCTAGGGCTCTGACACCCCGGATGGTCAACAGGCAAACCTCGGGAACCAAATCCATTCGGGAAGCGATCTCTAAACCCGGATGAGATTCCCAGAGATAGGGAGCACAGGGCATCCGTGGATCATGGACCAGTGGAGTGAGGGGTCCGTACCGAGGATCGATTGGGAGTCCAGAGATCGAAGCCCGATGGAATTAAAGTCCACCGGGGAATTCGGAGGCCTATTGTCCGTAAGCCCGCTGGAGACCTGGAGCTGGAGGACTGTCTGTGAGGGTGGGTGGGCAGGAAGAAAGGGGCTACTTCTGCTGTTGTTGCTTGTGTTGTTTTACTGAGCATTATGGCGGCACGCTACATTTACACCAGAATGTGTGGTGACACTTATGGGCATTCCCCCCTGCCCCCACACCCAGCATACACCCTTAGGTGCACTTCACCGTGTGTTTTCATGTCCCTGTGATAAATAAATCTGAATCTGAAATATTCACAACTCCCACTCCTCCATAGGCAAGCCCCTCCCTTCGCCCCTTTGCTGTCTCGCCCTAATGCCTGGACTTCTCCACCACCCCCCCCCCCCCCACCCCAGCCGTAGCACTGACTTCACCGACTGGGTCGGGAAACAGGCTAACAAACCGCAGAAAATAAAAGCCTGAAAATCATCGAGAGGAGACTGGGGAGGCAGACTTCAGCCCTTGATTCAAAGAGTCAAAGACCCCTTGAAAATATATAGTGGATTCCTGCTAATTGGGGCACATGGGGACCAGTACATTTTGGCCCAATTAAGCAGCTGTCCCAATTAGCCGAAGTTTCATGGAAATAGTTAAAAAGGTATAAAAAGGAGAAACTACCATTTAACTGGTTAACAATTTATGTATTTAAATGAAATACAAAGTGAATCAGAATGCTACCAGTACCTCTACAGTCCTATAAAACTCCGTATTAGTTCCTAGTTATCAATGGAGGGATTCATCTCCTGTATTGATTGACTGTGAATGGACAAAATCAGCGCAGATAATGGACTGCCTTCATACAAAGCTTTAGACGACAGCATCCTCCTTCATTTTCATTGTAGCATTCAAGATGATTGTCCGTGACTTGTTGAAGTAGTGGAAGTGTTTCATCTTCACTCCCGGCCGTTCCAGGCATCTCCGAGCCTGAATGCTCGAAACCGCAGTGAGCAAAGCACTTCTGAATTGTCTTACTGCTTGTTTCCCGCCAACCCTCGGTGACAAAAATCGCTGCTTTTTGAACACGAGTTCACAGCCGATGCTACTTAAATCACTTGAGCACGGTGTAGTGTCTATTAGCCACACTACTGCACGTGACTGAAGCCAGAGAGAAATTGTCCGGCAACTAGTCTCCAATTAAGCGGCATGGTGTCCCAAATAAATGAAGCCGTATACCAGCTACTTCCTTGATTTAGTTTTTGTTCTTTTAAGAGTTGCACCAAGTAAAGGGCTGCCCCGATTATGAGATGGCCCAATTAGCCGGAGTCCTCTGTACAGTGAAGGAAGTACAAGAAGAAAATTTACAAGGATTTGAGGAATTGAGTTAGAGGGATAGGCTGAACAGGTTAGGATTTTATTCATTAGGACACAGGAGAGTGATGGGAGGTTTTATACAAAATTGTGAGGAGTTTGGACGGGTTCAATGCAGGCAGGCTTTTTCCCCTCAGGTTGGGTGAGATTAAAACTAGAGGTCTCAAGTTTAGGATGAAAGGTGAGGTATTTAAAGGGAATCTGAGGGGAAACTTCTTCCCTCAGAGTGTGGAGTGAAGTGCCAGCGGACATGGGAGATGCAGGTTCAGTTGTAGCATCCAAGTTTGTATGGGAACGTGGATGAGAGAGGTGTAGGGGGTTGTGGTTCAGGCGCAGGTATAGATGGGCCTCAGCAGAAGACCGGGCTGGCAAGGACTGGATGGGCCAAAGGGCCAGCTTCCTTGCTATAGTGCTCTAAGGTTAAAGGTGTGAATGTTTGCCTCCTTTAGAACAGATTTGAAGGGCTGAATGGCCTCGCCCCGCCCCGGTGTAACGGACTGGAGGGGAAGGGGGGGGTGAGTGCAGGGAGCAGGGAAATGTGACTGGTATGTGGAATATGTCCCCGTGGATCAGCGGGGCCAGGGATTCCAGTCACACATAACTTGGAGCATCTGTGCTGCTCACTGTAATTCTCCAAATACCCACACTGACCCCGTCTCGCCCCGTAGTTCTCATCGCTCAACCCCCGCCGTCCTCCCCCCTTCAAAGCCAAAGCACTGATCCTGACTCAAATTCACTCTTCATTTCAATCAACGTTTGACCTGGTTTATATTAAGTAATACTCTGAATTCGTCGATCAATATCACGTAGACACCACAGCCAAGAAAACACAGCAGTTCCCTCATTTCCTCAGGAGGCTAGAAAAATGTTTGGGATGTCCCCGTTGACCCACACCAAGTTTTATTGATGCACAGTCGAAAGCATCCTATCCAGATGCACAACAGCTTGACACAGCAACTGCTCTAACCGTGACCACAATGAGCTGCAGAGGGTTGTGGCCACAGCCCAGCACAGCAAGGAAACCAGGCCCTGTCTACACTTCCCACAGCCAACACGATCAAAGACGGCGTGGAGGTGAACGGGACTGGGCAGAATACCCAGGCTGGTATGGACATTCACCGTTCTCCACTCTCCCGTCGGGCAGACAACGCACCTGAGAACAGTTCCTACCCTGCTGCTGGACTAGTGTGATAAGTAAGAAGACGGCGCGAACGGACAACGCGACGAAAGGCGACGTCCTGCAGACCGTTCACAAAACTACTGCCTTTACTTCTTTCAGATACGATTCTGCCCCAGATGGAAGCAATCCGATGGCATGTTTTCGGGCCAGTCGAGGGATCTGGCGCTTTGCCGTCTCCGAGGGAGTTCAGTGAAATTTCGAGCGGGGTGTGCGGCTTGGGAGGCTGGGTGCTGAGCCAGCGATTGACCCCATTTCTCTCCGATTCAAGTGCCGAGCAAGCTTGGGGTCAACGAGGACGAGAGTGGAAGGCGAGCAGGGGTGTGCAACGCCGTCTGCCTGCGTTCGAGCGGTCTCTCACTCTCTCTATCGCTCGCTGTGGCCTCAGGAAGGTGCCTGGGGTTGACTTCTCTCTCTCTCTCCCTCTCGCGTCAGATGGTGCTGGAGTTCTGAGTCTGGGGCAAGGTTTAATCAATACGGTTATGGATCGGACTCTGTTACGATGTGTTTCTGGTTGTTCCTTTTCAAATTGCTATTTTGTGCAATGTAGATCGGGGCAGGCTGGCTCTGTGGCCTGCAGTCGACGAATGACACAGCGCAAAACGTGAACTGAACCGAAGGAAACATTCTTGGGTTGTTTCAATGACTCTGCGGTTTGATGTTTTACATTCAGTGTTTCTCGCTCACTTCTTGCCATTTGCGCAATTTGGTTTTTTTTTGGTGCCTGTTGGGGGGTTTGATCTTTTCTTTGAACCGGTTCCAAGGTTTCCTTTGTTTCATGACGGACACTGCAGACATACTTTGATAATAAATGTACTTTGAATCTTTGAAAAAGATGGACTCTTGACCTCACGGTCTACCTCGTCGTCACCTTGACTTTATTGTTTTGCTTTCGATTATCTCAGTGCGCTGTTGAAATGAAATGATCTGCAGGGTTAGCATGCAAAACAAAGTTTTAACTTTTAACTGTACTTGTGACAAAAGCAAACCAATTTGTCAATTTATTTACCAAATTGATTGGTTTTGATGACCCACCCCTTCAACATTTCCTTCCTCTTGGACTGTATATTTCACCTTCCCTTAAAGGTTAATCCCCCTCGCCAGGTATCATTCCTATTACTCATAACCTCAACCTCTCACTCCTACTCCCCTCCTCCCACTCTGTGCTCCACACACTCTCCTCTCCCTCTCCTTTCCTCACACCCCTATGCCTCCCGTTACCCCCCCCCCACCTCTGAAGAATCTCCTGTGTAACCGTCCTGCAACGTTGGTATCGGGGCCGTTGTACCACAATTTCTGGAAGGTGTTGGGGTGGGGGAGGCATGACTGATGTGCTGAGTCTCACCACCAGATCTCGCAGACTGCTCGTTCCAGTTTTTTCTCCCCCCCTTCAATCATTTCCCATGTCCTGCATCCTTGGAGTGTTGCCAGCATTTCTGGAGCCCCATATCTCGGGAAGGATGTACTGTCGTTGGAGAGAGAGAATCCACGAGGATGATCCCGGGAATGAAGGGGTTAACATGTGAGGAGCGTTTGGCAGCTTTGGGCCTGTGCTCACTGGAATTTAGAAGAATGCAGGAGGGATCTCATTGAAACCCAACAAGTGTTGAAAGGACTAGCTAGGGTGGATGTGGAGAGGTATCCAGAGGTATTCTTCTGGTGGGGGTATCTAGAGGGCACAGCCTCGAAATTGAGGGGCGACCTTTTAGAACAGAGGTAGGGAGGAATTTTTTGAGCCGGAGAGTGGTGGATCTGTGGAATGATCTGCCACAGACTGCGGTGGAGGCAAGTCCGTGGGTATATTTACGGCGGAAGTCGATAGTTTCCTGATCGGTTGGGGCATCAAAGGATATGGCGAGAAGGCAGGGTGCACGGTGTTGTGTGGGGTTCGGGATTAGCTATGGTATAATGGTAGAGCAGACTTGATGGGCTGAATGGCCTAATTCTGCTCCGATGTCTTATGCTCTTGACCCCTGACCCGACGTTGATACTGCGGTTCAAGCCCTTCGACGTGATGAATCTCCAGTTCCTGCCCAGCAGCTCCGTACTAAACGGCGATGCATTGCGAGTGAATGGCTGGAGGGCTGGTGGGGTGGGCTTTGGGGAGCCCGTGAAGCCCAGATTCAACATCCAGCCCAGTCTCACTGAAACACAAAGGCCAGAGCACACAGTGTGAGGGAGGCTCGAGACAGCTCAGCGCAGAAGTCAGAGCACCCGGTCAAGCCATACTACAATGCACAAAAGCACTGAATCGTAATTGCTCAAAGAACATGGAATCAAAGACTTTTATTGTTGTATATGGACAGTGAAGCATATTTCTACAATTCAATTAATTTTTTCTCCAGTTTTACCCTCTTGCAATTTGAGACCTTCGTTGACTGGAGCAAGAGGAAACAAAGGCTGTAGAAGCATTTCCTGAAGGTGTTGTCTCTCCCTGCAATAGAGTTCCCACTGTCTCTCCCTGGGGTAGAGATCCCACTGTCTCTCCCTGGGGTAGAGTTCTCACTGTCTCTCCCTGGGGTAGAGATCCCACTGTCTCTCCCTGGGGTAGAGATCCCGCTGTCTCTCCCTGGGGTACAGTTCCCACTGTCTCTCCCTGGGGTAGAGATCCCGCTGTCTCTCACTGCGATAGAGTTCCCACTGTCTGTCCCTGGGGTAGAGATCCCGCTGTCTCTCCCTGGGGTAGAGTTCCCGCTGTCTCTCCCTGGGGTAGAGATCCCACTGTCTCTCACTGGGGTACAGTTCCCACTGTCTCTCACTGCGATAGAGTTCCCGCTGTCTCCCTGGGGTACAGTTCCCGTTGTCTCTCCCTAGGGTAGAGATCCCACTGTCTCTCCCTGGGGTAGAGTTCCCGCTGTCTCTCCCTGGGGTAGAGTTCCCGCTGTCTCTCCCTGGGGTAGAGATCCCACTGTCTCTCACTGGGGTACAGTTCCCACTGTCTCTCACTGCGATAGAGTTCCCGCTGTCTCCCTGGGGTACAGTTCCCGTTGTCTCTCACTGGGGTAGAGATCCCACTGTCTCTCACTGGGGTACAGTTCCCACTGTCTCTCACTGCGATAGAGTTCCCGCTGTCTCCCTGGGGTACAGTTCCCGTTGTCTCTCCCTAGGGTAGAGATCCCACTGTCTCTCCCTGGGGTAGAATTCCCGCTGTCTCTCCCTGGGGTAGAGTTCCCACTGTCTCTCCCTGGGGTAGAGATCCCACTGTCTCTCACTGGGGTACAGTTCCCACTGTCTCTCACTGCGATAGAGTTCCCGCTGTCTCCCTGGGGTACAGTTCCCGTTGTCTCTCCCTGGGGTAGAGATCCCACTGTCTCTCCATGGGGTACAGTTCCCACTGACTGTCCCTGGGATACAGTTCCCGCTGTCTCTCCCTGGGGTACAGTTCCCATTGTCTCTCCCTGGGGTACAGATCTCACTATCTCTCCATGGGCTTCCGTTACTGTGCGGTGTGAACTCTCTTAGGGGTGCAGTTTGTGAAGACACTGACTCTGACTGGGGTGCAGTTTTAGAAGAAGCCGACTCCATTCAGGGTACAGTTCTCGGTGGTGCTGACCAGGGTTTTGGGTGACCATTCTTTCCAGGATATAGACAATAGACAGTAGGTGTGGGAGTAGGCCCTTCGGCCCTTCTAGCCAGCACCGCCATTCAATGTGATCATGTCTGATCGTACACAATCAGTACCCCGTTCCTGCCCTCTCCCCATATCCCTTGACCCCGCTATCTATAAGAGCTCTATCTAACTCTCTCTTGAATGCATCCAGAGACCTGGCCTCCACGGGGCAGAGCATTCCACATATCCAGCACTCTCTGGGTGAAAAAGTTTTTCCGCATCTCTGTTCTAAATGGCCTACCCCTTATTCTTAAACTGTGGCCTCTAGTTCTGGACTCACCCATCAGCGGGAACATGCTTCCTGCCTCCAGTGTGTCCAATCCCTTAATAATCTTATATGTTTCAATCAGATCCCCTCTCATCCTTCTAAATTCCAGTGTATACAAGCCCAGTCGCTCCAATCTTTCAACATATGACAGTCCCGCCATTCCGGAAATTAACCTTGTGAACCTACGCTGCACTCCCTCAATAGCAAGAATGTCCTTCCTCAAATTTGGAGACCAAAACTGCACACAATACTCCAGGTGGGGTCTCACCAGGGTCCTGTACAGCTGCAGAAGGACCTCTTTACTCCTATACTCAATTCCTCTTGTTATAAAGGCCAGCATGCCATTAGCTTTCTTCACTGCCTGCTGTACCTGCATGCTTGCTTTCATTGACTGATGTACAAAAACACCTCGATCTCGTTGTACTTCCCCTTTTCCTAACTTGACTCAGAAGGAGCTGCCTCTCCCCAGGGTTTGTTTTATGCACAGTACCAATGCCATGCTTAATATCCTTTTATATCTCTGGTTATTCTGCACTTCCTCATCAAATAAAATGCAGAATCATTTTTTTTTACATGATATGTGCCTTGAAGCACATTTCCCACTCCCAGTACAAAGCCTCTGTTCTGCGGTTGAGATTTGGAGTCCTTGTCCGTCTCCCTTTAGTTTTTGTAGTTTTAAAGAATTTCCAAATAATTTAAAACTGATTCCACAATTCCTCAGGGCCTACCGGCAAAAATAGAATTGGTTTGAACAATATTTCTCAGAAGAGCTAGATTAACCTCATGAGTCATTCCCCACTCACAGACCTTATCCACATCATGCATCTGAGAAACCCACAACACCAAGGAAGGCCATTCGGCCCACTGAGACAATGTTGACCAATCTAGTCCCATTGGCCGACACCTTGTCCATTGCTTTCAATGCCGTGGCAATTTGAGCACTCGTCCAGATTCTAAATGATACAACGGACCCTTGGCCTCACAGTCTTCAACACAAGAGATTCTGGAATCCAGAGCAACACACACAAAACGCTGGAGGAACTCAGCAAGTCAGGCAGCATCTATGGAGGGGAATCAACAGTTAACGTTTTGGGCCGAGACCCTTCATCAGGACTGGAAGAGGGCAGAAACCAAATGTGGGTGGGGGTAGAAGGGAAGGACCACAAACTTCATAATCAATCTGATTATCCTGCAGCTCATGTGGACCTGCACTGCACTTTCAGAGTCAGGATCAGGTTTAATATCACCGGCACATGTCCTGAAATTTGTTGTCTGTGTGGCAGCAGTTCAATAATAGAGAAAACTGTGAATTGCAGTGATTATATAAACCAGTTAAATTAAATAATTTGTGCAAAAATGGAAATTAAAAATAACAGTGAGGTAGTGTTCATGGGTTCAATGTCCGTTCAGAAATCGGATGGCAGAGGGGAAGAAGCTGTTCCTGAATCGCTGTGTGTGTGTCCTCAGGCTCCTGTACCTCCTCCCTGATGGACCTGGATGATGAGGGTCCTTAATTTTGGACGCTGCCTTTCTGAGGCATCTCTCCTTGAAGATGTGCGGATTCTAAGGAGGCCAGTGCCCACGATGGAGCCGACTGCGTTTATAACTCTCTGCAGCTTATTTCCATCCTGTGCAGTCACCTCCCCATACCAGACCACCGTTAATGCAGCCGGTTAAAATGCTCCCTGTGGCACACCTGTAAAAGAACTGTGAGTGACATACCGAATCTCCTCAAGCTCCTAATGAAGTGTAGCCACTGCTGGGTCTCCTTTGTAGCTGCATCGATATGTTGGGTCCAGGTTAGACCCTCAGAGATACCGACACCCAGGAACTCGAAATCGCTCACTCTTTCCACTTCTGATCCCTCGACGAGGACTGGTGCGTGTTGCCTCGCCTTACCCTTTCTGAAGTCCACAGTCAGTTGTTTGGTCTTACTGACGTTGAGTGCAAGGTTGTTGCTCCGCCACCGCTCAACTCTCGCTTCTGTACGTCCTCCCGTCACCACCTGAAATTCTGCCAACAATGGTTGTATCATCTGTTACTACTACTATGTTGGCTCAGGCCTAGGGGGCCGGCGTCGGGCACCGTGAGGGACTCTCCACTCCAGTTAGGATGGAAGGGGGGAATGAGGCGTGGGAGTCATGTTTGCCTCAATCTCCTGAGGAAGTGGAGGCGCTGCTGTGCCTTCTTGTTCAGGGAGGTGGTATTAAGGGACCGGGTGACACAGTCGTGCGTCAGCAGTGTGAAGAGCCTTGGGGGGCGCCAGTGCTCAGCGGAGTGGGAAGAGAGAGCTTGCTGCCCACAGGGGCGACTGTGACCTTACTGTTAACAAGTCCAAGATCCAATTGCAGAGGGAGGTGTTGAGGCACAGCGAGGACAGTTCCCCCCCCCCCCCTCCAGTTACTGGGGCATGATGGCGTTGAACGCTGAACTGAAGTCTATAAGCAGCAGGCTGGCATATGAGACTCCATTTCCCAGGTGGGACGGGACAGAGTCTATTGGATCGTAGGTGGATCGATTTGAGCGATAAGTGGATTGGAAAGGGTCTGGTGTAGCTGGGAGAAAGGCTTTAATGTGCTCCATGTCCGGCCACTCAAAGCATTTCTTAATGGTTTCTCTGTATCCTGGTACAGGTGACAATAATAATTAAATTCCAGCAGCAACTCTGAGATTAGCTGCTCCCACCTCTCGGGCAGGTAATGTGCACCAGACTCCAGCCACCTGTTGGATCTCTGTTTAATTTCTGATCCTTCGGGTTCTTCCAGGAGTCAAGAATGACGAGAAGTCCTAATTCCAAAATTTTAGCTTATCTTAGAGCACAAACAAACATACAAATACTAATCGGACTAAATAAAGAGCTGAGGAACGATCCTGAGGGGCGTAAGACAAAGAAATGAAAGGTGGTGCTTCTGAAAAATCTGTTACTTTTATAGATAAGAGAAATTCCTTAGCTGGGAATGAATCAGTTAATAGGCTGCATAATAAAAACAATTACATCACGCGGGTCATGTGCTAATACTTGGCCAATGAAAAACGAGAAAGGTGATAAACCGTTAGTTTAGCTGCTATACCGCTTTCTGCCAGTGAGTGGGAAAAATACACGAGTTAGTTAAAAAGTACAAATCTTATAAAAAGTATTCTTTTTTAAGAAGCAGTGGTTTCCAACACACCCTAGATTCAGAGAGTCACACAGCACGAAAACGGGGTCTGCAGCCCGCTATATCCATACTGGCCATCAATTACCCATCCATAGTAATATCCCACGTAACAGTGTTAGTTTTCAGTGCCTTCAGTCCATATAAACACCCACTCCATATAAACACCCACTCCCAGCCTGCATAAATACCCATATTGCATACAGATCCACCCCATTAAAAACACCCAGCTCCCTGCCCCAGAACTTTTCAATTTCGTCGTGGTCAATGGATGCTATGATTTGCCCTGTGGAAAGCTGAAGAGTTTGTGAAGATTCCCGCAAAATCGGTCAAACATCCAGTTAAGACACACTGTTGGCGATATGCAGACTGAGCCGTGCGTTAAAGCAGGGACTGGGTCCAGTTTAGTGACTAGGCTGACGACTACCTGAGTGTTCTTAAAGGCACATTCCCCATCACACAGTGACACCCGCCACAGGACATATGGGGCTGATGTGGAGAGGAGTGGCTTTCTTTTAAGAGGGATAATGCTCCTTATTTATATAAGGGTCCTTGGGGTGCTGGTGGGAGTGATAGAGGCCAGGAAAAGTGTGTTCTGTAGCAGGAGGGCTGGGAGACACTCCGGGTTCACCAACCACCCCCTGCCCCCGACAAGAAGCCTGGCAGGTGGTGGCCTACTCAAGCGGTGACGGAGGCGTAGACATTTCATGAATTCATGGCATGTGTCAATGTGAACTCTGTAGCCGTCCAATACTATGCCTTCCTGTTGATCCCTACGCACTTGCACGCACACACACACACACGCACAAAGCAGAGAGTGCAGTCTTCATCAGAGTACATTTATGTCACTATAACCCTGAGATTCATTTTCTTGTGGGCCTACTCAATAAATCTGTAGAATAGAAACTGAAACAGAATCAACGAAAGACCGCCCAACTGTGGGCGTTCAGCCAGAGTGCGGAAGACAATAGAGCGTGCAAACGCAAATACAAATAAATCGCGAGAAACATCGAGAACGCGAGCTGAAGGATTCTGGGAACTGAGTCCGTTGGTTGTGGGAGCTTGTCAATGCGCGTACATTCACAAACAACAAACGCGCCTGGCGGTCTACGCCTGGGGATCGGGGGGGGGGGGAGGGGGGAGGGAGTCGCCCAGCTTTAAGTTCCTGGGCGTTGACGCAGTGGATGCCTTGTCCCGGCCCCAGCACGTCGATGCAGGCGCAAGGAAAACACACCAGCTCCTTCCTTAAATTCTGGTTCAGGATGTCCCCGAACATTCTGACAACAGGTGTACTGTTGAAAGTCTCTCGGACGGTTACAGCGTGGTCGAGTGCGGCAGTCTGAAGGTGCGGCCCAAGAAGCCCCCCTCCCTCCACTGGTTGTATCTACATGAGACGTGGCCTGAAGAGAGCAACATCTATCGTCAAAGATCCCCACTGTCTGGACCACACCACTTTCTCATAGCTACCATCAGAGGGGAGCTACAGAAGGTCAAAGTCCCACACCACAAGGTTCAAGAACAGCTACTTCCCTTCAACCATTCTGTTCTTGAACCAAGCAGCACAACTCTAACACTACGTCAGTACAGCGACACTCTGACTGCTTTGACCATGACCAGCATTTAGTTTTCTGGTCTGATCGTGGTCTTGATGATATAATTTATGTTTCTTCTTATCAATGTTTCATTTCTGATGCAATGCGGCTGAGAGTGAAAATTCAGGATTCCAGTTTGTTTATCACGCGTGTACAGCGAAACGCGTGATCTGCCTTAACAACCGACACACCCGAGGGGGTGCCGGGGGCAGCCCGCAAACATGGCCACACGCTCCGGCACGGAGCACAACAAGCAACCAATAGTAACAGCAAGGCACGCTCGGCTCCTCCTCGCACACATACACCGACCTCTAGTCCTATGGCAGCCTGTCTCCTTCCGGCTCTAGCCCTGGATTCGAACTTAAACTTGCAAACTCTGGGCCTTTCAACTACCCCAGCGGGTCTCGCCGTGACTCCGGCCGACCAGCCGCCACAACCGGACTTCCTATTTGACACGACGCTGCTGTAAGTTTTTTATTCACTGCACCTGCCGACGACAATGACCTCGGCCCTGACTTTAAGCTATTTATTACGCAGCTGTTACCTCCATCCTCAGCTCCACAAGCTGTGCACCTGCTGCCTCGTACCCACTCCCACCTCCACCCTCCTCGCCCCAGTCATGCAGTTACCGCCAACCTGCTGCCCCGATCCCCTCCCTCCATAAGACGCACAGTAAAACGGCTGCTGCCTGTCCTTTTCAACAAAGAGGGAGCACTTGCACGGGAAGTATCCAGTGTCCCTTGGCTCATGGAGCGACAGGCTACCGGAGTTCAGCCGGTCCACTCTGCCTGGTGTTCCCAATAGCAAAACCTCGCAATGACCAAACACCACCACCCACTCCCCCCCCTTGCATTTCAGTAACCCCGCCATCTGTCTCGCTGCGTCAACCCGCGACTATTTCTGCTGAAATTCAAAACTGCAACCGCTTTCTGCCTTGTCTTTGAGGATCCCGCGGACCGCGGGAGCTGGAGGCTGGAGGAGCTCGGCTGGTCAAGCGGTGATGACTTGCCGACACTATCGGTTTGAGACACGTTGACGGCCCCTTTCAGTCAGGAGATGTTGCCCGGCCGGCTGACTTCCGCCAACAGAGCGTTTGGTCTTTGTAGGGTATCAGTGGAGGCAGATCTGTTTTCTCTCTCCATTGCAGAGGAGGCAGAGCGGGCCATATTTTGGAGGGAGGGAAGCTGCAAGAGTGGCTACTGGAGGCAATAGGGTCCATGGAGGAGGGAGAAGAAAGTTACAGCGAGGGTCAGGAATCAATGTGCCCCCTCAGGGGATGAAGATTGGAGGGATACGTGCCACAGGGAGATACACCACACACCAGGTAGGCCCCAGGATGTGAGAGGTTGGTGTGGAGGTGGGGCCCACACATCTGCTGAGCCAGATCACTCCAAAGAGGCCTGCATTTGGAATGCCTTGGTGACGGGTGTAGCTGGGGAGAAGTTGAGGCTGGGGAGTTGGACCTTCCACACCGATCACAGGTATCGTCAAGGAGATGGGAGGATGTATCACTGTGTTCTTCCAGGAGGCTGTGGGGAACTCATCAGTCAGGGTATTGAACATAGGAGTCAGGACGTTACCGGACACTGGCGAGACCGCCTTTGGGATATTGTGTACAGTTTCGGCTGTACAGATGCCGTTAAGCTGGAAAGAAGGAAGATTTACAAGGATGCTGCCAGGACTCGAGGGTCTGAGCTCTAGGGAAAGGTTGGACTTTATCCCACGGAGTGGAGGAGTTTGAGGGGTGATCATACAGGGGTATATAAAATTATGAGGGGTACAGACAGGGTGGATCTTTTCTCCAGGAAGGGGAACCAAAAACTTAAGGGAATAGGTTTAAGGCAGTGGTTCCCAATCTGGGGTCCATAGACCCTTTGCTTAATGGTATTTGTCCATGGCATGAAAAAGTTTGAGAGCCCCTGGTTTAGAGGGGTACATGCCAAAGATGGGAATCGGTAATAGTTTGGCGAGAATCGTGGTCAGCATGGATGAGTCGGGCTGAAGGGCTGGTTTAAGGTAAGAGGGTAAAGACTTAACAGGCACTTGCGGGACAACAGCTTCTTCACACAGAGGATGGTGCACATAGAATAAGCTACCAGAGGAAGTACACTACAATGTTCAAAAGATATTTGGGTAAATATGTGGATAGGAAAGATTTAGAGCAACCGGAGATCCATAGACCCTTTGGTTAATGGTATTGGGCCATGGCATCAAAAAAGTTGGGAATGCCAAAGATGGGAATCGGTAACAATCTGAAGGCCCAAAAAGAACCATCAGTTAGTTTGCCCTTATTCCATTCAATGCAACCTTTAACAGATATTTCAAACCTGATTTCTCTGGCATCTGGGCCCAATCCCATTGCTATTTCATCTGTTCCATTACCGTTTACTTCATTATAGATGCCAGTGTTTTCCCTAGTACTGATGTCAACTTGAAGACCGTGTAGACGAGGGAAGAGCTGCTTGTGAGCAGATCATTCTCCTAAAGACAAGAGGTTCTGCAGATGCTGGAGGTTCAGAGTGACTCACTCGAAAGCGCTGGAGGAACTCAGCAGGACCGTCAGCATCAAGGGGGAGGAATAAACAGTTGGCGCGTCGGGCCATAACCCTTCCTGGGCAGTGAGAGGCCATTCCTGACTGGACCGCAGCTCTGAGATGCCCCAGGGATGCAATCAATCAGGATTCGCTCCTCGCCAGGAGAAAGTTGCTTGTTGTTCTGCAAGGAAAGGGAGATTGTGAACGTTAGCAGTTTGGAGTCATAGAGCGCTACACTGCGGAATCTGGTCCCTTCAGCCCATCTAGACTGTGACCAACTGCTACTGTTCCTAGTCCCATTGACCTGGATCTTGACTGTCTCTCTCAGGCACGACTACGAGATGCTACATCTGAGGAGGTTGATCTTCTACAGCAAAGTATAAGGATGTAGGATTTAGGAGCAGGAGAAGACCCTCTGGTCCTTAGAGTCTGTTTTTCAAAGTTCAGTTTTTTGTTATTGAACCGCATATATACAATTCTGAGATTCATTTTCCTGTGGGCATGCTCAGCAAATCTATTGGCTAATAACTATAACAGGATCGATGAAAGAGTGCAGAAGTCAACAAGCTGTACAAATGCAAATATAAATAAATAGCAATAAATAATGAGAACACTTGGTAATGAAATAATGAGTCCTTAAAGTGAGATCATCGATAGTGGGAACATCTCAACGGATGGACAAGATCAAGATCATCGTTCATATTCTACCTTAAATCCATTTTCTTGTACCGTCCCCGAGTCACACAATTCTCATTTGATCCTGTTTGAATGAACTTATTGTCCGACCATCCACAGCTCAGAGTGGTGGAGAACAGGTAGCGATTCATCACCCCCTGAATGTAGATATTTCCCCTCAGTTCAGTCCTAAATATCTCTCTCTTACTGCCACCTCAGGCGACTGAAGAAACTCAACATGGGCCCGCAAAATCTGAGCAACACACACAAAATGCTGGAGGAACTCAGTAAGCCAGGCAGTATCTATGGAAAGAAGTACAGTTGACGATTTTGGCCGAAACCCTTGGCAGGACTAAAAATCCTATGAATCATTCCTAGAAGAATTATGGGGTGGGGGACGACGACTCTCATTGAAACCTATCAAATATTGAAAAGTCTAAATAGAGTGTATGTGGAGAAGATGTTTCTATCATGGGAGGGTCTAGGATCAGAGAGCATAGCCTCTGAATAGAAGGACATCCCTTTAGAACAGAGATGAGAAGGAATTTCTTCAGCCAGGTGTGGTAAGTTTGTGGAATTCATTGTCACAGATGGCTGTGGAGGCCAAATCATTGAGTATATTTAAAGTAGGGGTTGATAAGCACTAGATTAGTAAGGGCATCAAAAGTTATGGGAGAAGGCAGGAGAATGGGGTTGAAAGGGATAATAAATCAGCCATGATCAAATGGTGAAGCAGACTTGATGGCCCAAATGGCTTAATTCTGGTCCTGTATCTTACAATCTAATCCCTCGTTTAAGATTCCTCAGACCAATGGAGCCATCCTTCCTGCTGAACTCCAGTCTGAACTTCGCAGATCTCATCCGACAGAATTTAAATTCCAGCAAATAGAGGCCCCGCCTACATCATCAATCACCACGTAGACACTTGTCATCGCAGGAATCAGTCTGGCGAATGTCAGTGACACTCCCTCAGTGACAAGTATAATCCTTTTTAGATAAAAATACCGAAGTGTAGACAATATTTCACGGATGCCTCACCGAAGTCTACATTGTAACCAGACGTTAACTCCTGTGCTTAAACCTTCTTGCTATAAAAATCAAAGTCCTGTTTGTTGTCATGCTCAGATTAAACATATTATTTGCTTTCCTATCTGTGCTAAGACGTAGGATCAGAATGTAGGCTACTCAGCCCATCAAGTCTGTTCCAACATTCAATTGTGGCTGACTTGTCTATCTCCACCCTAAATATATTCAATGATCTGACCTCCAGGGGAAGGGAATTCCAGGGGTTCGCCACCTCCAGAGGGAAGAAGTTTCAATGCACTTCAGAACTGTCCCTTATTCTGTAGCTATGTCAACTTGTGACTCTCCCACCAGTGAAGACATCTCAACATCTACCTTGTCAAGGCACCAGAGGACTTTACAGGTTTGAATCAGGTCACCTCTCATTCTTCTAAACTTCAGATAATACAGACCCAAACTGTCTAGCTTCTCTTGATGGGATAACTCGCTTAACCCAGGAATTTCATTTGGACTACCATATCCCAAACTGTGCACAGTATGGCAGGTATGTCCTCACTAACAGCATGTACGTCGATAACAAAACCCCATAACTCCAACCATTTTGCAATAAAGGCCAGTAAGCTGTTTCCAAATCAGGTTTAATATCACTGGTTGGTTGGTTAACATCCGTCTGTCTCGAAGGTCAATGGGTGATGATCATCATCACAAGCCTGGGGGGGAAGGTCTGAGATGCCCAATGATCAAGATCCCCCTCTCAGCATCACCCAAGGAAAGCTTATGGAGCAATACATTGGCACCAGCTTGGCTGCAGGAGCCGCTGGAAGGATGTCCAATGACGTCCAGCCGCCTTAAGGGCTACACCCCTGATTTGCTGTCTGGATTTACTCCCATAGCCTTCGTCTCTCCTGAGGCTGCCCACAAGGCATTGGGGCTATTTACCCAGAGCTGGGGATCTGGTTCACGAGCACCGGGGTGTGTCCACACACTGGTGGGCCTGCGTGCTACGTGTGCAGGGGCCAGACCTCCTCCCCGTCCTCCGTAGTTCAGCCTGAGTCCGAAAGGAGTTCAGTTTCCATGTGCCGCCAGCGAGGAGGCGCGACATGAGGCTTGCTGTTGGAGAGGCTATGTACTCCATATATAAAATTGTTCAATTAAATAAGTAGTGCAAAAACAGAGTAGTGAGGCAGTGTTCATGGGTTCAATGTCCATTCAGAAATCTGATGTCAGAAGCTGTTTCTGAATCATTGAGCATGTGCCTTCAGGCTCCTGTACCTCCTTCCTGATGGTAGCAATGAGAACAGGGCATGACTTGGGTCCTTAATGATGGAGCCATCTTTTTGAGGCATCGCTCCTTGAAGATGTGTTGGGTACCACAGAGGCTAATGCCCAAGATGGAGCTGACTGAGTTCACAACTCTCTGCAGCTTACTTTGATTTTTGCTTTCTAAGCTACTTGTTGGACTTGCCTGCTAAGTTTTTTTTGTGTGATGCATATACTACATCTATCTCTTTGTACTATGTTCCTTTGCAATCTCTCTCCATTTAGATCATGTACACTTTGACTCTTCTAATCAAAATGCATGACCTCACACGTTTCCCAGGATTTTGCCCAATCGCTCAATCTATCTACACTCAGTGGTCCCTTTATTAGCTACCCCTGTACGCCCACTCGTCACTGCAAATATCTTATCAGCCAGTGAGGTGGCAGCAGTTCAGTGCATAAAAGCATGAAGACATGGTCAAGAGGTTTGTTGTTGTGCAGACCAAACATCAGGATGGAGAAGATATCTGATCCAAGTGACTTTGACTGTGGAGTGATTGTTGGCGCCAGATGGGGTGGTTTGAGGATCTCAGGAACTGCTGATCTCCTGGGATCTTCACGCACAGCAGTCTCTAGAGTTTACAGAGAATGGTGTGATAAGAACAAAAAAAAAATCCAGTGAGCGGCAGTTCTGTGAGAGAAAACGCCTTGCTAATGAGAGAGGTCGGAGGAGAATGGCCAGACTGGTTCAAGCTGACAGGAAGGTGACAGTAACTCAGATAACCACACGTTATGACAGGGGCGTGCAGAAGAGCATCTCTGAATGCACAACATGTTGAACCTTGAAGTGGACGGGCTACAGCAGCAGAAGACCGTGAACACACACTCAGTGGCAACTTTATTGGGTACAGGAGGTATCTGCATTGAGAGATCAGGGGTTAATAATCAGTCAGAGCTGCAATAGTCAGTCCAGAGACACAAAATTGGTGGGTCAAATGAGCAAGTTATGTATTAGTAAAACATCTGCAGTATCAACCATATCAAAAAACTGCATCCTGTTTATTAGGCTGAACAGCATCCAAAAGTGCCAGGTCCAATTTCACGTTGAAGCGGGATTCCACAAGTGAATCTGTACAAACTCCTTAAACTGGGTCTAAAACTGGTGTAAAGGAAGTCTGCTGGGGAGGTTGAAGGTTGGGGGCCTGGACGAGTCTGCGTTTGCTGGAGGCCAGCCTGGGGGGTAAGGGACTGCGGACTGTGTACGTGCGTGGATGGGTGGGAGAAACAGAGCCTGTTTTTGCTGTCGTCGTTTCGTTGCCTGTCGTGCTCCATGTTGTGGGCTTGCTAAGCAGATGCCAGAGTGTGTGGAAACACCTGCGGACTGTTCCCCCCCCCCCTCCCTCCGGCGCACACGTGGGTGTGTTGGCCATTAACGCAAACACTGCACTTCTCTATATATCTCTATGTACTCGTGACAAATAAACTGGAATCTCGAGCAGCGCAGCACAGTCAAGGCCCTTCAGCTCACAAGGCTGTGCTGACCCTTCACCACCGCACAGCCCTCTAATTTCATTCACGTGCCCGGGCCACCTTCAAAAGGCGATGCCGTTAACAGGCAGCATCCCCACCACCCAGGACGTGCTCTGTTCTCATTGCTACCATTCGGGAAGGAGGTACAGGAGCCTGAAGGCACACACTCAGCATTTCAGGAACGGCTTCTTCCCCTCTGCCACCCGATTTCTGAACGGACAATGAGCCCACGGGCACTTACTCACTTTTTTCCCCTCTCTTTTTGCTCTATGTGTTTTATTTATCTTTAATATATACTTCCATTATAACTTATAGTTTTAATTACTATGTATTGCATATACTACTGCCGCTAAAAAACAGCAAATTTCCCGGCATATGCCGGTGGTATTAAACCTGATTCTGGTTCTCAAATGTTCCTAAGGTACCTTCCCACCAGTGCATTCCACTCTCTGTGGCAAAACCAACTTCTTTACATCCTCCCTATACTTGCCACTAATCACCTTAAAGTGATGCCCTCTTCTATTAGCCAGTTGCCACCCTGGGGGAAAAGTCTTTGGCTGTCCACTGGATCTATTCCTCTTATCATCTTGTACACCTCTATCAAGTCACCTCTCATCCTCCTTCGCTCCAAAGAGAAAAGACTTATCTCACTTAACCTTTCCACATAAGACATGCTCTCTAATCGAGGCAACATCCTAGTAAATCTCCTCTGCACCCCTTCGAAAGCTTCCACATCCTTCCTATAACGAGCGATCAGAACTGAGCACAATCTAACCAGCTTTCTAGAGCTGCAACATTACCTTGTGGCTCTCGAACTCTGTCCTCCGACTAGTGAAAGCCCACACACCATACACCTTCTTAATCACCCTATTAACTTGCACAGCAACTTTGAAGAATCTTTGGATGTGGATCCCAAGATCCCGGTGACCCTTCACACTGCTAACAAACCTACTGTTAACCCTGTGCTCTGCCTTCAAGTTCAAACTTCCAAAGTTTATCGCTCCGTATTTTTTCAGATTGAACTCCATCTGCCTCTTCTCAGCCCAGCTCTGCAACCTGTCAACGTCCCGACGTAATCTGCCACGACCTTCTAAACAATCCACAACACCGCCAACCTTTGTGCCATCTACAAACTTATCAACCCTTTGTCGTGGTTTCTCGTGCCCCACAAACGACCAGGAGACGCAGAAGATTCTTCAAGAAGGGTTAAACTTTAATTTGCAAATCAAAGCTGAGACAGTCATTGAGCTAGTCGCTGATTGCCCACCGATCCTTGTACACAGCATTTTTTATAGCAATCTCCTGGTTTAGTTGCATTAGCATATGCAATCGGTCTACAGTTGTGTATCACACGTACATCCGCCACTATTGTTTCTACCCATTGACTTAATCATGTTCTAATCTACATCTCTTAGCTACCTCTCATTAACACACCATTGTCTTCTACATTCTTAAGATTTCATTCTCCTACTAAATTGGATACATGCATAGTAAATAGCAAGTTCAAAGCTGACTACATAGTTTTGGTTACACAGCAAACAATGCAACTTTTATACTCCAATATATTCCCCTTTTGAGACCCATAGGGTCTCACAGAGAGAGAGAAGACTAAGAGTCCACGCACAAAAGCCCCAATAAACTCAAGCACTTATTCCCAAATCTCGGGTTAAACTATAATTTTCTGCGCCAAGACCTCAAAGTATTCTCTCCCTGTTACCCTGGGCCGCTGAGCCAAAAACCTGTCCCTTTGTACCTGAGACAGGGAAAAAAACTCAGAAGCCCTTACAATCTACTCCCACTGTCGTTTTGCTCTTGTTCATCCTGCAGGTGTTGTAGGCTGTAACGATACATTTTTGGTGTTTCTTTCTCCACTAAGCTTGCTTCAGTAATTGCCACGAGCATCGGAAATTGTTTGGTTGCAGCACGCACTACAAGAGACTTGAGACAAGGAAGAAAACAGCACAGCTCAACAATACAATACTGACAGTTATTGCCATTTTAGTCAGCCATGCTCCCCATCCTCTGTCTACTTTCTAACCAGTCAAATAACTGATGTCCGAACCCTGCATTCTGTGCGCATACCTCGCACTGTGACAAGACAAAGTCCACTGAAGCCTGTAAATAAGGTGACCAAAAAACATCCTTCTTTATTTTCTTTATCACTTCCCCCCTTGCACAATGGTCAATCCCATGCGCTTCTGAAATCAGAATCGTCAGTAGAGGGGTGGGCGCTACCAACAAACCGTCTTCCATGCTCCACAAGCCTTCCGGGTTCTGCTTGGCCCCCCTTCGTCTCCACATTGTCTGTTCTGCCAAAGTTGCCTTACCTTGTATTTCAATTAGGTCCTCTACCACAGGTTCTGGAGCTAGGCTTACCTGGGGGGCAATGACAGCTGATGGACATCCAGACGCTTTTCTGGCTGGTCCTGCCACGGTCGCCAATTTTGTCGTGGTTTCTCGTGCCCCACAAACGACCAGGAGACGCAGAAGATTCTTCAAGAAGTATTAAACTTTAATTTGCAAATCAAAGCTGAGACAGTCATTAAGCTAGTCGCTGATTGCCCACCGATCCTTGTACATAGCATTTTTTATAGTAATCTCCTGGTTTAGTTGCATTAGCATATCCAATCGGTCTACAGTTGCGTATCACCAGTACGTCCACCACTATTGTTTCTACCCATTGATTTAATCATGTTCTAATCTACATCTCTTAGCTACCTCTCATTAACACCCCATTATCTTCTACATTCTTAAAATTTAATTCTCCTACTAAATTGGATACATGCATAGCAAATAGCAAGCTCAAAGCTGACTACATAGTTTTGGTTACACAGCAAACAATGCAACGTTTATATTCCAATACCTTCCACTTCTTCCTCCAAAATCGCAAAGAACAGATCTCTGCCGAACGCCGCTGATCACCGACCTCCAGGCAGAATATGCTCCAAATGCTAGTATAACTGTAAGCGTGCAAAACCCATGTCTCCGTTAACAGCTTCTGCATTTACCATCCCGGTCCACACATGCACAGAGTTGTGGAAACACAGACTTTATAACTGGCTTGTCTGTACTGAGGCCACGTTTCGGAGTTAATTGGTCCTGGCAGCATGCTGGTGTGCAGAGGGACTTGGGAGTGCTTGTGCATGAATCTCAAAAGGTTGGTTTGCAGGTGCAGCCGGCTTTCAAGAAGGTAAGTGGGATGTTCATTGCTAGAGAGATTGAGTTTAAGAGCCGGGAGGTCATGCTGCAACACTACAGGGTACTGATGAGGCTGCACCTGGAGTACTGCGTACAGTTCTAGTCTCCTTACTTGAGGAAGGATATACTGGCTTTGGAGGCGGTGCAGAGGAATTTCACCAGGTTGATTCCAGAGATGAGGGAGTTAGACTCTGAGGAGAGATTGAGTCTCTGGGACTGTACTTGCTGGAATTCAGAAGAAAGAGAGATCTTATAGAAACATAGAAAGTTATGTAAGGGATAGATAAGGCAGAGGCAGAAAGTTGTTTCCACTGGTAGGTGAGACTAGAACTAGGGGACATAGCCTCAAGATTAGGGGGAGTAGATTTAGGATGGAGATGAGGAGGAACTGCTTTTCCCAGAGAGTGGTGAATCTTTACTTTATTGTCACCAAACAATCGATACTAGAGCGTACAATCATCACAGCGATATTTGTTTCTGCGCTTCGCGCTTCCTGGAGTACAAATCAAAGTAAATATAATAAATATTATAATATTTAATATATAATAAATATAATAAAATTTTAAATTATAAATCATATTTAGAAAATAGAAAAGGGAAAGTAAGGTAGTGCAAGTCAGGTCCGGATATTTGGAAGGTACGGCCCAGATCTGGGTCAGGATCTGTGGAATTCTCTGCCCAATGCCCAATGAAGCAGTGGAGGCTGCCTCAGTAAATATATTTAAGACAAGGTTGGATAGATTTTTGCATAGTAGGGGAATTGAGGGTTATGGGGAAAAGGCAGGTAGGTGGAGCTGAGTCCATGGTCAGATCAGCCATGATCTTATTGAATGGCGGGGCAGGCTCGATGGGCCGGATGGCCGACTCCTGCTCCTATTTCCCATGTAGCAGCAGCTGTTATTGTAGGTGCAGATTCTCAGTGGCTTCACCATGTCATCTGATGCTGTGTGGATCATTGTTAAGGTCTCCGTTCCTGGTCTGAGACTGTGTGTGTGCCGTGCTGTTCTGTCCTTCTGTAGGGCTGTCTCAGGGGCCGTATTCCTGCTATGATGCCGGGGAGGTGTGTCATGGTTCCAGTTGGCTGTTCCCCTTTAAGGCTCCTTTCTCCCTGATTATGCCCTAATTTCAGTCATTAGATCTCCAGTTGCTGCGAGTTTACTCAATTACAGTACACCTGGTTTCCATCAGAGACTGGGAAATAAATACGATGGCATCACTATCACAGGTTGCCAGTTTGTTGGTCTGTTCCCATGTGATAACTTCGTTTCTCGGCTGCTTAGAACCCGCTTGTTCCAAGTTCAGCTCCAGTTTCCAGATATTCCATGAGAACCCCGTCTCCGTGTCAAGATTCCTCCGGTTTGCTGTTCAATGTTCACGTCTACGCCAGCGTCCCCAACTCCGTCTCCGTGCCCGTGTCCTGCACTTGGGTTCTCCTCAGTCGCTCCGTGCAACAAGGTGTGAGTTCGCGGTCTGACCTCTTGCAGGGCCTGAGCAGGGAAAGCACTTATGCTCATATCTGTATCTGTACCTTGTATCTGCCCCTGCTAGAGGCTGTGGCCTGCCCATTCATAGAGCTTTTCAACAACAGTGTTCATGTTCCGCTTGAACTGGGGCTATACTCAGGTTCTAACTCCATTTGTGGTTGTGTTGAGGACACTTCACAATCTGATGGATGCTATGTTGGGGACAACTGTGTAGGGGAGGTGTTAGGATGGATTTGATAGACCAGTACTAAAAGTTAGTATTAAGGTCAATAATCACAGCTTGATCCTATGTGCAGATGTGTTTGGGACAGTGTTCACAGTCTCACCCAGTATGGGACGAATACAGGAGAGTGTTCATGGTCTGACGGTGTATGGGAGTGTGTTTAGGACAGCGTTCGGGAGTGCGTTCACAGTCTGACACTGTTTGGGGGCATGCTAGGTTCTGTTCATGATCCAACTCTGGATAAAGCCAGTCGGGGATCTCTTCCTGTGTAAAGGAGAATGAGGGATAGTGGTCACAGTCTGACCTTCTAGAACAGTACTCGTGGTTCAACCCTCTATCGAATAGTACCCGTGCAAGAGTTCACAGTCTGGCCCTGTGTTAGGAACCGTGCTTGGGGTCTGTCTTTGTGTATAAGACCATAATAACAGAAGATGAAGGAGCAGAATCAGGTTATTTGTCCCATCGACTCTACTCATCACGGCTGATCCATTTCCCCCTCAGCCCAGTCTCCAGTTTTCTCTCCCTAAACCTTCATGCCCTGACTAATCAAGAACCTATCAACCTCTGCCTTAAATATACCCAATGACTTGGGCTCCACAGCTCCCTAAGGCAACGAATTCCACAGATTCACCACTTTCTGCCCAAGTGGATGTCTCCCACTATAGGAAACATCCTCTCCGCATCCATTCTGTTGAGGCCTATCAACATTCAATGGGTTTCAATGAGATTCCTCCTCATTCTTCTGAATTTCGGGGAGTACAGGCCCAGAGCCATCAAACACTCTTCATATATGACAAGCCCAGAATCATTTTCCTGAACCTCCTTGGAACCCTCTCCAATAACAGCACATCTCTTCTTGGATAAGGGGCCCAAAACTACTCACAATACTCCGAGTGAGGTCTCAGCAGTGCCTTATAATTCCTCAGCATCACGTCCTTGCTTTTATATCCTAGTTTTCTCGAAATGAATGCTAACATTGCATTTGCCTTCCTCACCACCGACACAGCCTGCAAGTTAACCTTTAGGGAATCCTGCAAGAGGACTTCCAAGCCCCTCTGCCCCTCAGAGTTTTGAAATTTCTCTCCATTTCAAAAACAGTGAAAGTTTTCTACCCTTTTATTTCTTCTACCAAAGTGCACACTTCCTGATGCTGTATTCCATTTGCCACTTCTTTGCCCATTCTCCTAATCTGACTAAGCCCTTCTGTAGCCTCTCTGCTTTCTCAAAACTACCTGCCCCTCCACCTATCTTCATATCATCTGCAAACTTGGCCACAAAGCCATCAATTCCATCATCTAAATCATTGACGTATAACCTAAAAAGAAGCAGTCCCACTACAGACTCCTGCGGAACACCACAAGTCACTGGCTGCCAACCAGGAAAGGCTCCCTTTATTCCCACTCAACTCCTGCCAACCAGGCACTGCTTATCTGTGCTAGTATTTTCCCTCTAATTCCATGGGCTCTTACCTTGTTCAGCAGCCTCATGTGTGGCATCTTGTCAAAGGCCTCCCGAGAATCCAAGTACACAACATCCACCGATTCTCCTTTCTCTATCATGCGTGTTATTTCTTCAAAGAATTCCAGCGGACTTGTCGGGCAAGGTTTTCCCTTAAGGAAACCACGCTGACTTTGGCATAATTATCATGTGCCTTCAAATACCCCAAAGTCACATCCTTAGAAATCAACTCCAGCACCCTCTCAACCACTGAGGTCAGAATAACTGCTCTATCATTTCCTTTCTTGTGCCTCCATCCCCTCTTGAAGAGTGGAGTGAAATTTGCAATCTTCCAGTCGTCCAGGGAAGATCTGTGTTAGGAACAGTATTAACGTCTGACCTTGTGCAGAAGTGTGTTAGGAACAGTGCTTGTGGTCTGATCCTGTGTAGGACTGTGTTAGGGACAGCATTTGTTGTCTGAACCTGTGTAGGACTGTGTTAGGGACAGTGTGGTCTGATCCTGTGTAGGACTGTGTAAGGGACTGTGTTTGTGGTCTGATCCTGTGTAGGACTGTGTAAGGGACAGTGTTTGTGGTCTGATCCTGGGTAGGACTGTGTTTGTGGTCTGACACTGTGTAGGACTGTGTAAGGGACTGTGTTTGTGGTCTGATCCTGGGTAGGACTGTGTAAGGGACTGTGTTTGTGGTCTGATCCTGGGTAGGACTGTGTTTGTGTTCTGACACTGGGTAGGACTGTGTAAGGGACTGTGTTTGTGGTCTGATCCTGTGTAGGACTGTGTAAGGGACTGTGTTTGTGGTCTGATCCTGTGTAGGACTGTGTAAGGGACTGTGTTTGTGGTCTGATCCTGGGTAGGACTGTGTAAGGGACTGTGTTTGTGGTCTGATCCTGGGTAGGACTGTGTTTGTGTTCTGACGCTGGGTAGGACTGTGTAAGGGACTGTGTTTGTGGTCTGATCCTGGGTAGGACTGTGTAAGGGACTGTGTTTGTGGTCTGATCCTGGGTAGGACTGTGTTTGTGTTCTGACGCTGGGTAGGACTGTGTAAGGGACTGTGTTTGTGGTCTGATCCTGGGTAGGACCATGTAAGGGACTGTGTTTGTGATCTGACACTGGGTAGGACTGTGTAAGGGACCGTGTTTGTGGTCTGATCCTGTGTAGGACTGTGTAAGGGACTGTGTTTGTGGTCTGACACTGTGTAGGACTGTGTTTGTGGTCTGACACTGTGTAGGACTGTGTAAGGGACTGTGTTTGTGGTCTGACACTGGGTATATTTGTCTTGGGAACACTTTTCATTTTCTGACCTTGTATGGACCTGTTATGGACACCACTCAACGCCCATTGCCTATGTGAAGGTCTGCGTTCACGATCTGTCCTCATTTTGAAGCCTGTTACCCAGATGGAATCTCCTTTGCCCGAGTCAAGTACTGTTCTGGGCCAGCTGGAAACTCTCTGGGGTGGCTGCAGTAATTCCAACAATCCATGTCCAAAAGCCATGAAATTCCAGAGCAGTTTCAAATTCCCTGGGGAATGCCGTAACCACAATTTGTCGCTGTTCACATGCTGCTTCCGAAGAAGCGGCCAGGCTGTCCAAACCGTTTTGAGCATTCCACAGAATCTGCAAACACAAGCTGCCTGTTTTGGGCCAATGCCTGGGTTAAAACTTCACGAACGCCGCCCCCAGCTCCAACTCCTGCGGCTCTTTCTCAGCCCCCCCCCCCTCAAAACTTTCACTTCCTACCTCTTCGTCCACGTCGTTTCGTTGTTCCATCGGGCGACAACCTTGCCGTTCCTTTAGCAGTTTTGTCTGATTTTTACGAGGCCGAGTCGCTCGCTCGACGCTCGACCCAGCAAGGAGCCGGCTGGATTTGAACCCGGGACCACTCGCCTCAAAGTCTGGTGTGGGTGCCACTCCACCTTTACTGCACAGTTAATAACGCACGGCATTTCAGCCACTCCTTGTGAAAGTGAATTCCACATTCCCGTCTCTCTACAAAGGCATCCATCTTTATTTGATCTGTTGGTGACAAGTTCATCTCTCTCCGTTCCCGTCTCACCACGCTAGAAGCCCTTACTCCTCGGCCACTCCATTTGTACAAACATCTCTGTAATCTTTGAAGTAAAATTAGAAATCTAAAGAACCAAAAAAAAAACCCCCCCCAGAAAATATTGAAGGCGCTCGGCACCTCAGGGAGTGAAAAAAAGAGTTGACATTTGATATGAAGGAGCTTTTGCCGTAAGTTTTTGATTGCTGAGTCAGAATCTGATTTAATATCACCGGCATATGTCGTGAAATTTAACTTTGCAGCAGTGGTACATGTAAGTGAAGAAATTTCATAACACATGCCGGTGATAATAATTCTGATTCTGATGAAGCAGAAAACATAGAAACATAGAAAACCAACAGCACAATACAGGCCCTTCGGCCCACAAAGTTGTGCCTAACATGTCCCTACCTCAGAGATTACTAGGCTTACCTATAGCCCTCTATTTTTCTAAGCTCCGTGCCCCTATCCAAGCGTCTCTTAAAAGACCCTATCGTATCCGCCTCCACCACTGTTGCCGGCAGCCCATTCCACTCACTCACCACTCTCTGAGTAAAAAACTTACCCCTGACGTCTCCTCTGTACCTACTCCCCAGCACCTTAAACCTGTGTCCTCTTGTGGCAACCATTTCAGCCCTGGGAAAAAGCCTCTGACTATCCACACGATCAATGCCTCTCATCATCTTATACACCTCTAATACATCTAACAATAGAAAAAAATCATGAATGACAGTAAATATTTTCAAATGGTTTAATTCAATAAGTAGTGAAAAAATAGAAATAAAGAGGTAGTGAGGTAGTGTTTATGGGTTCAATGTCCATTTAGAAAATGGACAGCAGAGGGGAAGAAGCTGTCCCTGAATCGTTGAGTGTGTGCCTTCAGGCTCCTGTACCCACTCCCTGATGGCAGAGGGGAAGAAGCTGTTCCTGAATCATTGAGAGTGTGCCTTCAGGCTCCTGTACCCCCTCCCTGATGGCAGAGGGGAAGAAGCTGTTCCTGAATCATTGAGAGTGTGCCTTCAGGCTCCTGTACCCCCTCCCTGATGGCAGAGGGGAAGAAGCTGTTCCTGAATCATTGAGAGTGTGCCTTCAGGCTCCTGTACCTCCTTCCCGGTGGGAGCAATGAGAAGGGGGCATGTCCTGGGTGGCGAGGGGTCCCTAATGAGGGACGCTACCTTTTTGAGGGATCGCTCCTTGGAGATGTTCTGGATATGACGGAGGCTAGTGCCCAGGATGGAGCTAAGGTACATTACATAAAACCCTGGGTCAAGATCATTGGTTGCAGACTAGCAATGGGACTTTTGATAAGATGTGAATGAAGTCAAAACGTAGAACAAATAGGGCAAGGGTGGCAAATTTCAGTCAAGAGGTGAACGATGCAGCATGGTTAGCGTAACAGCGTAACAGTGTGATGGTTAGCGTAATAGTTAGCGTAACAATTAATGTAACAGTCAGCATTACAGTTAGCGTAACAGTGTGATGGTTAGCGTAACAATTAATGTAACAGTCAGCATTACAGTTAGCGTAACAGTGTGACGGTTAGCGTAATAGTTAGCGTAACAATTAATGTAACAGTCAGCATTACAGTTAGCGTAACAGTGTGACGGTTAGCGTAATAGTTAGCGTAACAATTAATGTAACAGTCAGCATTACAGTTAGCGTAACAGTGTGACGGTTAGCGTAATAGTTAGCGTAACAATTAATGTAACAGTCAGCATTACAGTTAGCGTAACAGTGTGACGGTTAGCGTAATAGTTAGCGTAACAATTAATGTAACAGTCAGCATTACAGTTAGCGTAACAGTGTGACGGTTAGCGTAATAGTTAGCGTAACAATTAATGTAACAGTCAGCATTACAGTTAGCGTAACAGTGTGACGTTTAGCGTAATAGTTAGCGTAACAATTAATGTAACAGTCAGCATTACAGTTAGCGTAACAGTGTGACGGTTAGCGTAATAGTTAGTGTAACGTTTAGTGGAACGGTCAGCATTACAGTTAGTGTAATGGTTAGCGTAACAGCGTGACGGTTAGTGTAATGATTAGCGTAACACTATTACAGTGCTGGTGATCTGAGTTCAATTCTGCCACTGTCTCCCCGTTCTCCCCGTGATGTATTGATTGAGATACAGCACGGAGACGGCCCTTCCGGCCCTACAAGCCTCACTGCCCGGCCACCCCCAATATAACCCTCACCTAATCACGGGACAATTCACGGTGACCAATTAACCTACCAACTGATATGTCTTTGGACTGTGGAAGGAAACCAGAGCACAGTCACGGGAAAAACGTACAAACTCCTTACCGGCAGCGGTGGGGTCCTCCCACATTCCAAAGGCGTGCGGGTTCAAAGGTTAATTGGTCACATGGCTGTAATTGGGTAGCACGGGCCAATTGGCTTGTAACTTTGATGCAGCTTTAAATAAATAAATGAATGAAAAACAGCTTGCTTTATTAACAATACCAGCTGTTTCATTCTATTTTAGTCTGGTTTCAGTAGCTACTAATCCTGGCTTCCCACGGGTGTCCAGATGAAAGACCCCCAACCACAACCACCAACTGTCCATTTCCTTTCTCGGACACTGCCTGACCTGCTGAGTTCCTCCAGTAGTTTGTTTTCTGCCCCCTGGGCTAGTCATACATATCTTATCCTTACTCATTCTCTCTCGGATTTCACTCTGCTCCCTTACTAATCCTCGCCCCAAACCTTCGCTTTTCCCTTTCCCTTCCCGGTTCTGTTGAGGTAACTTATTGTCCTAATTTTTTTTTCTGCCTTCCTCCGAACAATTTCCAGTGCTTTTCGCAGTGTTTTCTCGGTAAGGCCTGATGAGAAGTATCCCACCTTGTTCTGCACTCCACCGTGGGGCAGCACAGTAGCGTAGTGGCTAGTACAACACTTTACAGTACCAGCGACCCAGGTTCAATTCCCGCCACTGCCGGTAAGGGGGAGTTTGTACGTTCTCCCCCTGGCTGCACGGGTTTCCTCCGGGGGCATCTTGAGATGAGAGACCCAGTTGAGGATGGTGAGGACCCAAGTTCTCGAGTATCCGAGACTGAAACGAAGACAGGGTTCTAAACTAGACGCTGGACGAGATTCCCAGGTTGAACTGACCACTGAGCACTGAACCCCGGTTCAGATGCTCTTTAAATATTCAAATCCTGGCACCAAAACACAGCTGCCGGTTAGCCTGAATCCGCGCCAGCTATCCATGTTCCAGAGAGCCTAAACCCTGGAGACTGGCTCGGTTGGGTGCGTGTCACAACAGCTCCGGTTAATGGTTGATAGGTCAATTGGTCTTGGTCAACTGCCCCGTGGTTAGGCGGTGGTTAAATCGGTGGTCGATGGGAGCACGGCTCAAAGGGCCGCAAGGGCTGACTCCGTGCTTATCTCAGTAAGAAATAAATAAAATCTCATCTTCGTCACATTTGTTCCCTTTACTTAGGAGTCCCTCGGAGCTCCCACGCCCGGTCTACGCAGAAGTTCGGGCCACACAAACAGGTCGTCAGGATTAAAATCAGAAACAGGTTCATAATCAGTAACATACTGTGTGTCTTGTGGCAAAGGGACAGTGGCAGCCATAAAAAAAATTACTGTAAGTCACAAAAAAAAAGCACCAGACAGGAATGGTGAGGTAGCGTTCATGGGTTCATGGGACCGTTCAGAAATCTGACGGTAGAGGGGAAGACACCCTACAACATTGAGTGAGGGTCTTCGCACTCCTGTACCTCCTCCCTGATGGCAGTAACGAGAAGACAACATGTTGCTGGATGGCAATGGATGAGATATTGCACTTTGAGGATGTCCTCACTGGTGGGGAGGGTTGTGCCTGTGATGGATGAGCCTACAACCCCTCTGCACTCTCTTGCATTGGAGCCCCTCAACCAGAGGGTGATGCAACCTTTCTGAACACTCTCCACAGTGCGCCTGCAGAAACTCGGCAGTCTCTTGTGACGTGCCAAATCTCCTCGAGCTCCCAATGACACTCAGCCACAGGTCTGCCGTCGCCATGGCTGTATCAATGTGCCGGGCCCAGGATAGATCCTCGGAGATGTTGACACCCAGGAACTTGTAGCTGCTCACCGTTTCCACTGCTGACCCCTCAAGGAGGGCTGGCGCGTCTTCTCCCGACTTTCCCTTCCTGAAGTCCACAATCAATCCCCTGATAATCCTCTGCGTCTGTTTGCAGATGGTCAGCTTTAGAGATTGTTCAGTCGCGTAGGTTTTATGGCACCGTGCTTGAGAGTGGAAAAACCTCCAGGAAGAGGAACAGGATATCAAGCTTGAATCAAACACGGACTCCCAGACACCAGCCGCGGCGACCTGCTGGGATTGTGAGACTCTCCTCACGGTCGGCTATGGCTCAGGGTTCGTACCTCTGAGCCGGAATTTGTGGGTTCAAGGCCCATGGTGGTCGATGGAACAGGGAAGGTTCCGGCTGATGTCCCCTTACAAAGCTGAAGAGCTACTCTATTTTTTATCTGTTATCTTTTTAGGTGAAGAGGTGACCTTCCATTAGGTGTTCTTTGAAGAAATTCAGAGGAGTTTCTTCACAGTATCCCCGTAATCAACAGCAGAATTAGTTATTAAGAAGGCATATGGTGTGTTGGCCTTCATCAACCGTGGGATTGAGTTCAAGAGCCGTGAGGTAATGTTACAGCTATATAAGACATTGGTCAGACCCCACTTGGAGGACTGTGTTCAATTCTGGTCACTTCATTACAGGAAGGATGTGGATACGATAGAGGGAGTGCAGAGGAGATTTACAAGGATGTTACCTGGATTGGGGAGCGTGCCTTACGAGAATAGGTTGCGTGAACTTGGCCTTTTCTCCGTGGAGCGACAGAGGATGAGAGGTGACCTGATAGAGGTGTATAAGATGATGAGAGGCTTTGATCGTGTGGATAGTCAGAGGCTTTTTCCCAGGGCTGAAATGGCTATCATGAGGGGGCATAGTTTTAAGGTGCTTGGAAGTAGGTACAGAGGGGATGTTAAGGGTAAGTCTTTCACAGAGAGAGTGGTGGGTGAGTGGAATGCACTGCCAGTGAAGGTGGTGGAGGCGGATACAACAGGGTCTTCTAAGAGACTCTCAGGTACATGGAGCTTAGAAAAATAGAGGGCTATGCAGTGGGGAAATTCTAGGCAGTTTCTAGAGTGGGTTACATGGTTGGCACAACATTGTGGGCTGAAGGGCCTGTAATGTGTTGTACCATTCTATGTTCTAATTATCATTGTTGGGATCTTACACACCTGGGGTTAGAGGATGTGGATGGGTGGGTGGATGAAAGGAAGGGACGGGGCTCGTTTCGTTGCCTGCTATGTTCTGTGTTGTTCTGCCGAGCGTTGTAAGCGTGCCCTGTTGGCAGCAGAATGCATGTGGCAACACAGCACGACCTTGGCTGTGTTGGTTGTGAACGCAGACGAAGCATTCCACTGTGTGTTTCAACGTACAAGTGAAAAAATATCCGATCTGACATGGCAACTAGGAATCAACCCACAGCCCTCAAATCTGCTCCACCGTCAATCGGGTTATGGTAATGGGATTTGTCTGTGCACAGGTTAGCAGGCAGCCTCCTTCGCTACAAGTCACTACATTTACAAACCTGATGAAAGAGTCTTTATGAAAGATCTTGGCCCGAAACCTAGACTTTTTATTCCTCTCCATAGATGCTGCCTGACCTGCTGAGCTCCTCCAGTATTTTGTGTGTGTGGCTCTAGATTTATCTGCAGATTCTCTTGTGACTACATTTACAAAGTAATTAATTCCTGCTAAAATGCTTTAGAGCATCTTGTATAAATAGTCTTCCTATCTCAGTATTGGGTGACTGCCAAGACTCCTTTGTGTTTGGAACACCTGATTATAAACTGGCCCGGGGTGAAAGGTGACCTCCAAATACTAGGAGATATTTTATTCAAGTGGCTTCTTTATCCATCCCAGTGTCCCTCTCGTGGGTACAGCTACGGTCAAAGCAGCAAGCCAACATCCAATAATGCACCAATTATCCCATGTTATTCCTTCGGCAAAGGTGCGGACACTGGAATCCCATTAGAGCTTTCAGTGAATTGGTAAGTGTCACTTGGAGCATTGTGAGGGGTTTTGAGCCCCTTTTATAAGAGAGGATGTGCTGGCGCTGGAGAGGATCCAGAGGAGAATTATCCCAGGAATGAAATGGTTATGAGGAGCATTTGTTGGCCTTGAACCCGTACTTGCTGGAGTTTAGGAGAATGGGAATGGGAATGAGAATGGGGGAAAGGGAAAGGGAATGGGAATGAGAATGGAGAATCTCATTGAAGCCTTTTGATTATTGAAAGGCCTTCTTAGAGTGGATGTGGAGCGGGTGTTTCCTGTGGTGGGGGATTCTGATACCGGGGACTCAGCCTCAGAATAGAGCCATGTCCATTCAGAATGGAGATGAGGAGGAATTTCTATAGCCAGAGGGTGGTGAATCTGTGGTATTCATTGCCACAGGTGGCTTTGGTAGCCAAGTAATTGGGTCGCACTCATTGGCCACTTCATTAGATACACCAGCTAGTATATAAAATATCTAGTCAGGCAATCATGTGGTAACAACTCAATGCATAAAAACATGAAGACATGGTGAAGAGGTTTGGTTGTTCAGACCAAACATCAGGATGGGGAAGAAATTATTGTGGAATGATTTACTGGGACCAAATTGTGGTTTGAGTATCTCAGGAACTGCTGATCTCCTGGGATTTTCACTCACAGCAGTCTCTGGACTTTATGGAGAATGGTGCGGTGAGTGAAACGCCTCGCTGATGAGAGAGGTCAGAGGAGAATGGCCAGCCTGGTTCAAGCTGATGGGAAGGCAAAAGTAACTTAAATGGCCACACGTTACAACGGTGGTGTGCAGAAGAGCAACTCTGAACGCTCAACGTGTTGAACTTTGAAATGGATGGCCTACTGCCAGTACCTAATAAAATGGCCACTGAGTGTATTTAAAGCGGAGCTTGACAGGTTTATGATCGGTAAGGGTGTCAAAGGTTTTGAGGAGAAGGCAGGAGAATGGGGTTGAGAGAGATAATAAGTCAGACAGGATGGAATGGCGGAACAGGCTCGTTAGACTGAATGTCTAAATCTGCTCCTATGTCTTTACTGTCTTACTGTCAGTGAAAAGCCTGTCTAGAATACCGTTTATACAGATCAAACCATTACAGAGTGCATCGAGCTAGAATAATTATTTGTATGAGAGTAAATCTCCCTCTACTGTGTCCTGGCATCCAATGAGACAACCAATTATCTATGTTATTCCTGTTGCAAGAGGGTTGATACTGGAAATAAAATCCATTACAGCTTTCAGGGTGAGAGTATGAATCTCTCTCTATTTTCCCCCTCCCCTTCCTTTTGCTTCCATTCCCCACTCCGGCTCTCCTTTTATCCCTGCTTCTTGTCAACTGGTTATCACCTCCCCCAGGTGCCTCCTCTTCTTCCCTTTCTCCCATGGTTCACTCTCCCCTCCTATCAGATCCCTTCTTCTTCAGCCCCTTTACCTTTTCCACCTATCACCTCCCAGCTTCACTCCATTCTCCCTGCTCCCACCAACCTATCACCTCCTTTGGGGGGGGGGCAGTACAGAGGCATGCTTCAGGAGACTGGGAACAGCATGGCATCTAATAAATAACAGCTCAGGGGAGACCAGGAGCAGTAAGAGGCTACAGGCCTCTCGGACACCGAAAGCGGACCAGCAGCTGGCACACCCCACCTCAGAGATAGAGAGAGCAGGCCAACCAGATCCAGGTATTGGAGCGAGAGTCAATGAGTTCTTTGGGCTTGTGTGGGGCACTGGAGAGCATTGGGCTCCGAGGATTTCAGAGCACCTGAATTAGTTAATTGTTGTTTAATCGGAGTCATTAATCGTTTAGAGAACCCTGTGTCTTTTTCTTCCTCGAGCGACTCACTCTTTGTAATGCGGTCTCCTGGTGCTTTCTGTTTAAGCTTGTTACGTTTATTGCGATAGGCTCGGCGATTCCGTGTTACTTGCATTATTAAAGCGGATGCCTGATTAGCATTAATCGCGGGGTCCTAGTTTTGAGAAAGTCACTTCTCGCTGTGTCGCTCGGCCGAGCCGCCGGTGTTCTTCTGGGATTATTATGAACAAACTCTCGACGCCGTTTCTCCATCAAGAACCTGGCGTTCATCTGCTCGGGTTCCCATGTTGCCAGCGCGCAACCGTCCCTCCTCCCGACTCACCACCATCATCGACCGCCCGGCGTAGGACCACAGAAAGTGAGGCAATTCGCCAAGTTTGTGGGCATGACGGCGCCGACCGGGTGACAGTGGACGAGGACTGTGATCCCAGAACTCAATCATGGACGTGAACCTGCCCTCCTTAAACGTGCTCAGCGTGAAGAGTTGCAAGGAATGCCTTGCAGTACCTCGCCAAGGTCAAGGCTGGTGTGACCCGCTCACGGGAGTGCCGGCTTCCTCTCCTCCGCGACTATGCGCGGTGTGGTTGGGAGCGATGTCCATCGCGATTCCGCCCTTGGGACTTTGATGCGGGGAGGCGACTTCTCAATCGCCCATCGGCGGTGCGTCTCCTCGCGGCCGACACAATGTACTGAAGCTCTCCGCTCCGGGTGATTAATGGGTGCACCATGAGCGCTGGCAGGTCCCACGGTAGCTGGCGACGTCCCGGCCGGACACTCCAACTGCAACGTCAATGCGGTTGGAGGATCTTCCGGAGCCTACAGCAACTCCAGATTCCCGGGGGGAAACGCTCAATACTGTCCGGCTGCGCAGCGCCTTCGGCACCCATTCGGGCTCAGCCCGCTCCCGGATCGAATTCCTCTTCGTGTCCGAGCCCGTCACGGTCACACCCGCGCCCTTCTCTGACCACTGCCTCCCGTCACCCACAGGAGGACCGGAAGACAGGCGGCGGGGGATGGGATGCGGAGCTGACCGTGAAGATGTTGGCCCCAGGGAACATTAAAGAACTAAAAGCCACTGGGAGAACGCTTTGCTTCTGATTGGCAGAGCCCAGAGTCTCGAAAGAGTATCGACACCCTCAAGCAGAACGGGAGAGGGAGGACGGGAGGAATTGGAGACCCATTTCAACATCCTCTCCAAGATCATTGCAAGCTGCTCTAGGACAGATGAACCCGTGCAGTACCTGGCAGGGATATCTCTGAGGTGCAAAGGGATGCCACTGTCTTCGTGCAGGGCGGAGGGCTGAACCCCTGTCAGGTCAGCTTGGACCAGGAGGAGGCCTTCGATGGGATATCGCACCCATGGATGCCCTCTCCAAAACGGGCTTTGGGTAAGGAGTCGGAACTCGGATCCAACTACTCCGCACAGGTATCCAGAGTTAGCTGAAATCAAACAGTTTCCACGTGGAGTCCAGGGGTGTCCACTCTCGGGTCCTGGTTTGTGTTGCAGTGAAGTCTTTGCTGAATTTGTAAAGGCTGGAGAAGGAAGCAAGGTGCCTTGTCATGGGTCACTGGAGCAGCTCGGCGTCGTGGTCCCGACTGAACTGCGGCAGACATCCAGCTTTTGGCACTCTACTTCCCCTGTGCCCGACTCAGACCGCCACATGGAGAATCTGAGCTCAAAGGCCTGATGCTGAGCACTCAGTGCTCGATCATAAGAATTCCAACTGTAGTACTTTGCATTCCGTCTGTCTGGTCTTGTTTCGAGTCTGATATTGAGTTAATTCTAGACCTTACTCGGCATTACGAACTCCGCAGGGTATGGATGTCTGGGAACCGCGTGGTCCTACCAGGGAGCAACCGTGGGCAGACACGTCAACGCTCCTTGGGAGACCCTCGCCGTTCCCCAGAGCTCTCCGACTCCGGCAGACGGGGTCCGAGCTAGTTCGGCCGGAGCGGCTGCCAATTCCGGGCATGTTCAAGCTGAAGATCCGCCTGTACTCCTGGGGGATCGCTGCGGCGACCGGCTCCCGAGCGGTGCGACGGTAACCCCGAAATATGCGTGGGATTCAGTGTTCTTAGAGTTACAGCCGTCCAAGTTCCCGTCGGAACGCAGTAAGGCAGCTTATAAACATCTCGCTCTTTACTGGGAGAGCCCTCGCTGGGCCAGCACACTGTGGGAGAAGAATTCACCCATCTGGCCCAGAGTGGATCTCTTTCCTGAAACATTGAAGAGGGTGCTCCATCACCTCTGGGTCTGCGATAAAGCTGTCCAACGTGGCCAGTTATTCCATAGAATTCCGTACCTTCACCACGGAATATGGAATTACTAACTGTCCTATTCCATAAGGGACTGAGTGACGGAGACCCCGTGGAGGACCTGGAGAGTCTGGGGTACCCTAGCGATTCCACTCGATAACCAATTAACGGAAAGGAAAAGGGATAGACAATGGGGATTATTCCGAAAACACTCTCCCCCTGGCTATTCCTCCGTCCTCTCTCATTCCCCCGGCTAGGACTCCTCCTCGATCGCCGCTGATCCCAGCCTCCGAGGAACCTATGCAACACGTACAAAACAAGCTGGAGGAACTCGGATCGGGCAGCATCCGTGGAAAGGAGCCGATAACGTTTCGGCCCGAGACCCTATCAAACCCGCAGACAAAGGTGGTGCCGTAGTGGTCTGGTGGTCAGACCACTACCTCACTGAGGCCAAATGGCAGCTCTCTGACTTACCCCTGGAACAGGACCCCACCAAAAAACATCAAACCATTGTCTCCCGTACCATCACTGCCCTTATCAACTCCGGAGACCTCCCATCCTCAGCCAAAAGACTCATAATTCCCACACCCCTCACTGCTCGGTTATACCCCCTCCCCAAGATCCACAAGCCTGACTGTCCCTTAGGGTCTCGTTTCCACGGATGCTGCCCGACCTGCTGAGTTCCTCCAGCTTGTTTGTACGTGTTGATTTGACCCCAGCATCTGCAGTGTACTTTGTGTTTACTGAGGAACCTATACAAATGGGTCGGACTAGGCTCTCTCGAACCAAAGGAGAGAGAAGAGGGGAGAGGCGCTGCATCTACTGTGGGGAGGCCGGACATGTTCGCATCTCTCGCTCCAGACTGCCGGCAATCTCCCAGGACCGTCCAGCAGAGGGAGGGCGGTGACAGTGCAGTCCTCACTCCCGGTTCAGCTCCCTTTGGAGTGGTGCTGTCTGTGTCGTTTGCCATCGGGAATAGGGAATTGTTGGCCGTTAAGCTCCCACTGGAGGAGTGGGGGCACTGGTGGGACGGGTCCAAACGTCCGGACCAGCCACAAAAGCTTAGCCTACATCACGGACGCGAAGAGGCTGAATTCCAGACAGGCACGATTATCCCTCTTCTCGTTCAACTTCCTTATTACTTTTTAAAAAAATCAAAAACCAGCCGCCCCCTCCCGACCGTTTCGAAGCACGTAACGAGGAAGAGAGCCCTTCAACTCTATAATTCCCCGCGCTAGAGTACTGTAGTGGCACCCACCCGCTGTAACATAGACTGGATAGCGCGCTGAATGCGGCAGACCCGGGCAATGTCCCTCCCGGATGAACCTGCTCAACTGGGGACACGCTTCGAACCCGGCTGGGCATCCAAGGGTGTCTCGCACCTGGAGTTTATCAAATACATGGTGGCTGGGGATGACTCAAGATGTCCGGGAACATGTCTTCGCGCATGATACCTGCGCACGGAGTCGGGTTTGGTGTGGGACCTCCCCAAAATACTAATTTGTACCACACTAGGGGTGTCACGTGATTGGCAACAGTGCCACGTAATACAAAACAGTGGATCGCTACCGACATACTGAACTGATAATACAGTGCGTGTATAGACTGAACACTGCAAATGTAACGAGTTATCCAATGTGGTTTTTGTGCGTGTGTGTATTTTATATAAATAACATAAGATTTATGTTTAGAATGAAAGTGGTTTATTTGTTGTCTGCGCCTCTTGTGCATGAGGATGTGCCGGGGCCCAGAAGCTGGGTGTCGTCACAGCAAAGGTTGCATGGGGAAGGGGCGCGGACTGAGCGGCTGAGCCCCTGTGTGAAAGTCCCTCAAACATCTGTCTGATGAAGGTTTATGTTGTTGATGCATTGCGTCAAAAAGCGCTTACAATTGTCTGGTACAATGAGTTTGGATAATGACATACGTTGTTCCCTTCCGCACCTCGTGCCGCCATCGGGCGGTAACCTTGCCGTTTCTTTAGCATCTGTCTGTTCCTCACGAGGCCGAGTTGCCAGCTTGGTGCTCAGCCCAGCACGGGTGGAAAGGGCCGGCCAGATTCGAGCCCTGGCACCGCTCGCCTCGAAGTCCAGTGCGGAGGTCACACCGCCAGCCAGCTAATTCAATACATCGTCGACTAATCCTCTATCTCAATCATCTCCTTATCCAATTTGTGTCTGGAATCTTTCTCGTTCTTAAATACACTCAGTGACCTCGCCTCCACTACCTTCTGTGTCAGAGTTCCACACCTTCACCATCCTGTCAGAGGAATTTCTCATTTCAGTCTAAAATTCCAGAGAAAGCGGAATCTCCCAGTGGCCACACATTTTAATTCCACGTCCCATTCCCATTCTGATATGTCTATCCATGGCCTCCTCTACTGTCAAGATGAAGCCACACTCAGGATGGAGGAACAACACCTTATATACCGGCTGGGTAGCCTCCAATCTGATGGCATGAACATTGACTTCTCTAACTTCTGTTAATGCCCCTCCTCCCCATCCCTGATTTATTTATTCCCCCTCCCCCCTTTTGTTCTCTCTCTGTCCTTCACTCTGCCTGTTCTCCATCTCCCTCTGGTGCTCCCCTCCCCCTTTCTTTCTCCTGAGGCCTCCCATCCCATGATCCTTTCCCTTCTCCAGCTCTGTATCCCTTTCCCCAATCACCTTTCCAGCTCTCAGCTTCATCCCACCCCCTCCGGTCTCCTATCATTTCGCATTTTCCCCTCCCCTCCCCCTCCTTTGGAGTACGCAGGCCTCTCCTTCACATGTTCTACCAGTCTGTTGTCGCCAGTACAATCTTCTATGCGGTGGTGTGCTGGGACAATGGCATCAATAGGGGTGACGCCAACGGACTCAATATTAACTGATTAGAAAGGCTGGCTCTGTTACAGGAGTCAAACTGGACACACTGGAGGCTGTGGTGGAACAAAGGACCCTACGGAAAATCCTGGCAATTCTGGACAATGTTTCTCACCCTCTGCATGCCACCTTGGCTGAACAGAGGAGCACTTTCTGTAATAGACTTAGACAATTGCGCTGCTCCATTCTTACCCTCAGCCAGTGGGCTCTATGAGTCAACCTACAACTGGGGAAGTGATGACTCCCCCCCCCACCATTAGACTGTTTGAGGTAACATTATTTTATTCTTTCTTGCTTTTCTTCTAATATTTGTATATCCGTGCACTTGTGATGCTACTGTGACTCTGTAATTTCCTTTGGTATCGATAAAGTATCTATCTATCTAAAGTTCCATTAGTTTTGTCAAATATATCTGCACATTCAAAAATCCACATTAACACTTTCTAATCCTGTTTCGAAGTGTGTTATCACTTCCTATGTAACAACAGCAAGAATGTCAACGTTTTACCTAATATTTGATCGTGTGGATAGTCAGAGGCTTTTCCCCCAGGGCTGAAGTGGCTAACATGAGGGGGGCATAGTTTTTAGGTGCTTGGAAGCAGGTCAGGGGTAAGTTTTTCACTCAGAGGGTGGTGGGTATGTGGAATGTACCACCAGCAACAGTGGTGGAGGTGGATATTGTAGGGTCTTTAAAGAGACTCTTAGCTAGGTACACGGAGTTTAGAAGCGGCAGGGCAATTCTAGATAGTTTCTAGTGCAGATTACATGGTCGGCACAACATTGTGGGCCGAAGGGCCTATATTGTGCCATAGATTTCTATGCTCTTTTTGAGCCAGTCAATAACTCTAACTCCTCTCACCCCTTTACAAAGTTACATTTGTCAAGCTCCAGATTGGAAGACGCCAACCAAAATATTCAGAACGTCATGTTTAGCTCCTTTAGTACTCTAGAATCTTTCGGAATCTACCAGCTTTCAGATTTATTTATCGTAAACAGCTCTTGAACTTCCCCATGGTCAGGAACACACCCTTAACTTCACTAATCTTTGTTTTTCTCTTTTTGCGCACGTCTAACTGAATCTGAAAGTACAAACTGTGACTTTCCACTGGGGCGGAGTCAGACATCTGACGGGAAACTGTCAGAACACCCAGTACAGTTAATCTCTGATAAGGCTGCAGGCATTGTTTCAGAATCGCTCCCTACGTGACTCCCTTGTCCATTCATTCCCCACCCCCCCCATCCCTTCCCACCGATCTCCCTCCTGGCAATCGCTCCCTACGTGATTCCCTTGTCCATTCATTCCCCCCCCCCCCCCACATCCCTTCCCACCGATCTCCCTCCTGGCACTTATCCTTGTAAACAGAACAAGTGCTACACCTGCCCTTACACTTCCTCCCTCACCACCATTCAGGGCCACAGACAGTCCTTCCAGGTGAGGCGACACTTCACCTGTGAGTCGGCTGGTGTGGTATACTGCGTCCGGTGCTCCCGGTGTGGCCTTTTATATATTGGTGAGACCCGACGCAGACTGGGAGACCGTTTCGTTGAACACCTACTCTCTGTCCGCCAGAGAAAGCAGGATCTCCCAGTGGCCACACATTTTAATTCCACGTCCCATTCCCATTCTGATATGTCTATCCATGGCCTCCTCTACTGTCAAGATGAAGCCACACTCAGTTTGGAGAAACCACACCTTATATTCCATCTGGGTAGCCTCCAAACTGATAGCATGAACATTGACTTCTCTAACTTCCGTTAATGCCCCTCCTCCCCTTCTTACCCCATCCCCGACATAATTAGTTTTTTCCCCCTTCCTCCTTTTTTTTCTCTCTTTCTGTCCTTCACTCTGCCTGTTCTCCATCTCCCTCTGGTGCTCCCCTCCCCCTTTCTTTCTCCCTAGGCCTCCCGTCCCATGATCCTTTCCCTTCTCCAGCTCTGTATCACTTTCGCCAATCACCTTTCCAGCTCTTAGCTTCATCCCACCCCCTCTGGTCTTCTCCTATCATTTCGGATCTCCCCCTCCCACTTTCAAATCTCTTACTATCTTTCCTTTCAGTTAGTCCTGACGAAGGGTCTCGGCCCGAAACGTCGACAGTGCTTCTCCCTGTAGATGCTGCCTGGCCTGCTGCGTTCCACCGGCATTTTGTGTGTGTTGTTTGCAATTCAACATGGTTCAGCGCCGTGTTCACTTGTCCACCCAGAAAGGGAGCTGGAGCGAGGGAGGGGTGTCCAGAAGCACAAGTCGGGAGCACGCCTACAATCAGGGGCTCAGGGGACCTGGAGTGAGGGGCAGGACGCGGGCTCGCCGATTATCAGACCAACAGCAGGTGGGCTTGCAGCCATAAATCATAGCAGCAGAATTAGGCCATCAGACTCATTTAGTCTGCTCTGCCATTCGATCATGGCTGATTTATTTTCTTCTTGTAACTTTTAATGCCCTTACTATTCCTTACAATGCCCTTCCTTCGATTTTCAGAGTGATCTAGGAATAATGGTGCATAGTTCCCTGAAGGTGGAATTTCATGTGGATAGGGTGGTGAAGAAAGCTTTTGGTATGCTGGCCTTTATAAATCAGAGCATTGAATATAGGAGCTGGGATGTAATGTTAAAATTGTACAAGGCATTGGTGAGGCCAAATTTGGAATAGTGTGTACAGTCTCCTCGGTAGAGATCGTAAAGAGCACCAAATTTCTTGGTGTTCACCTGATGGAGAATCTCACCTGGTCCCTCAACACCAGCTCCATAGCAAAGAAAGCCCAGCAGCGTCTCTACTTTCTGCGAAGGCTGAGGAAAGTCCATCTCCCACCCCCCATCCGCATCACATTCTACAGGGGTTGTATTGGGAGCATCCTGAGCATCACTGCCTGGTTTGGAAATTGCACCATCTCGGATCGCAAGACCCTGCAGCGGATAGTGAGGTCAGTTGAGAAGATCATTGGGGTCTCTCTTCCCGCCATCACGGACATTTACACTACACGCTGTATCCGCAAAGCAAACAGCATTATGAAGGACCCCATGCACCCCTCATACAAACTCTTCTCCCTCCTGCCGTCTGGGAAAAGGCTCCGAAGCATTCCGGCTCTCACGACCAGACTATGTAACAGTTTCTTCCCCCAAGCTATCAGACTTCTCAATACCCAAAGCCTGGACTGACACCTCGCCCTGTTGTCCTGTTTATTATTTATTGTAATGCCTGCACTGTTTTGTGCACTTTATGTAGTCCTGTGTAGAGCTGTAGTCTAGTGTAACTTCCTCTGTTGTTTTTTTTTATGTAGTTCAGTAGTTTTTGTACTGTGTCATGTAAACCATGGTCCTGAAAAAGTCTCATTTTTACTATGTACTGTACCAGCAGTTATGGTCGAAATGACAGTAAAAGTGACTTGACTTGACTTGAGTTCTGGTCACCGAATTACAGGAAAGATGTCAACAAAATAGAGAGAGTACAGAGGAGATTTACTAGAATGTTACCTGGGTTTCAGCACCTAAGTTACAGAGAAAGGTTGAACAAGTTAGGTCTTTACTCTTTGGAGCATAGAAGGTTGAGGGGGGACTTGATAGAGGTATTTAAAATTATGAGGGGGATAGATAGAGTTGATGTGGATAGGCTTTTTCCATTGAGAGTAGGGGAGATTCAAACAAGAGGACATGAGTTGAGAGTTAGGGGGCAAAAGTTTAAGGGTAACACGAGGGGGAATTTCTTTACTCAGAGAGTGGTAGCTGTGTGGAACGAGCTTCCAGTAGAAGTGGTAGAGGCAGGTTCGGTATTGTCATTTAAAGTAAAATTGGATGGGTATATGGACAGGAAAGGAATGGAGGGTTATGGGCTGAGTGCAGGTAGGTGGGACTAGGTGAGAGTAAGCGTTCAGCACGGACTAGAAGGGCCGAGATGGCCTGTTTCCGTGCTGTAATTGTTATACGGTTATAGCGCAAACACGAGGAAATCTGCAGATGCTGGAAATTCAAACAACACACACACAAAATGCTGGTGGAACACAGCAGGCCAGGCAGCATCTATAGGGAGGAGCACTGTGGACGTTTCGGGCCGAGACCCTTCGTCGACAGTGCTTCTCCTTATAGATGCTGTGTCCCACCAGCATCTTGTGTGTGTTGTTATATGGTTATATCTGATTTCTGAAATTTAGAAAATAGTCTACGCCTTTGTTCCTTCCATAGCCATATACTTTTCTACATCTACCCCTGTGCCTCTTTTCTTTACCCCTTAGACTTTTAATCTGTCTAAGGGTTCTGCAGTCCCCCCCGCTTCCTCAACATTACCTGCCCTTTCGCCTATTTCTGCGGCGAGAGCAACTTTCCAGCTCCGTCCCGGCTTTTCCAGGCGTAACTGGTTTCGCCCCAGACTGGAGAGCGCCGGGTGACGTAAGGAAACCGGCGCCGCCGCTGATTGGCTAACTCCTCCGCGGATTACGTCAGCGCGTCGCTATATAAGCGGACGCCACAAACAAACTCGCCATCAAATGGCTGAAGCACAAGGAAGAATATGATCGTGAAATCCCGACGGCGAGGTCCCGGCACCGAGAGAGCGAGAGACGATGGGCGGAAGCACCGTGAGATCAGCGACACTCGTAATGGGCGTAGGCCACTGGACGGAGGCTGATTGCAGTAGCAGGTATGCGGGTGGGGGGGAGACTGAGTGGACCTGGGCCACTGGGACCCGGTCAGGGGTGGGATTGGTGGCTGGAGCCAGTGTGATAAAGCTATGGACCGCCTCTCATTGTCGTTTACTAAACTTTCTTCCCTTTATGTTGTTAGTTATCTTAGGCACCTCGACATGGAGATGTGTAAAATGGTTTCCCACCATGGACTCTTCCAGGAGAAGAACCCACTTCTGCCATGGATTTCTGGGATGTGTTGGAAACTTTTGAAGGTCTGTCTGTTCTTGCTCAGTGAGCTCTTTCCCATAAGCTTTGGGATAATAGAACTGATGGGGAAGAGAGGCACTTACCAGCAGCTGTGGAGTCATGTGGGCAACAACATGTTGGGCAAGGAGAATACAGAAGTTCAACTTCAGTGTCGGCACCTGTCCCAATCCAGTGCTGGCCCTCGCCCTGCTTTGCCTCCCCAGTACGAGCCCCCTGGAGGTAACAGGTCAATGGCTGAAGGGACATCACCAACTGCAAGCCCCTGCCACATGAAAACTGAGCTTGAAAGACCGAGTGAAATGGAGTTCAGCTGTACAAATCCACTCATCCTAGCCATGATCTGGCCAGACACAGAAGAGAATGCCCGGTCCCCGGACCGGGATGATGAATGGTCCCCGGACCGGGATGATGAATGGTCCCCGGACCGGGATGATGAATGGTCCCCGGACCGGGATGATGAACTGTCCCCGGACCGGGATGATGAACGGTCCCCGGACGGGGATGATAACTCAGAGGAGAACATGGATGATGCCGAGTCCAGTGATTGGTCCACAGATGATGATGATGATGATGATGACGAGGACAACTCATGTGATGAAAGTGACACTGATCTATGGGGCTCCTTTTTTCAAAATGACCCCTACAATCCCTTGAATTTTTCAGCATCCACTGGGCACCAACACCCGACTTGCCAGGGCGATGCAGAGGAAGATGTTTCTGTGGGTCAGCTTGATCTTGAAGAATCTGGAAATGACGAGCTGTGGGACTCGTTCTTTCAAAACACTGATCCTTTTAACCCTTTGAACTTCTCGGCTTGCACTACCACCCGGGCATCCAGTAACCAAGAAGTGAAGGAAGGAGCCTCTAACACTAAGCTGCCAGAGACGTCTGGTGTGTGTTTCAACACTTACGTCCCCAATGGGGAACAGCCTGCACTGACTCTGGAGCAAGAAACCAGTGAGAGACAGAGGAAAACTGGCAAAAAGGTAGGTACCAACATACTAGAATTCAGATTGCCATGTTTTGTCCAGCAGATAGTCAACAGCATGGAAACAGGCCCTTTGGCCCATCTAGTCCATGCTGATTCCACCTAGTCCTATCAACCTGTTTCTGGACCATAGCCTTCCAAAGCCCTCCCATTCATGTACTTCTTAAATTTTGAAATTGAACCCACATCCAGCACAATCTAGTACAAAAGTTCCTCATCAGGTGCTGTTTAAACATTGCAACTGACTGGAACATGGCTTCAAATTATAGTCCCTCCCAACCTCAGTGGAAACGGCCTGCTTCCACTTCCCTGATCTAAACCCCCTCATACTTTTGTATACCTCCTTCAAATCTCCCCTCATTCTCCTACGCTCCAGGGAATAAAGTCATAATCTATTCAACCTTTCTCCATAACGTGTCCTGGAAGGACAAGTCCTGGGGAAGGGTTGTGGAAACAGGATTAGGAGAACAAGCACATAAAAGTAGACAGAGTGGTGAGGAAGGCAATTTAACATGTTGGCCTTCATGGTGTAGGGCCTTGGGTACAGAGACTGGGCTGTTACGTTCCAGTACAGGAGGTACCTCGTAAAGAGGCCACTGTGTTTACATTGCCATGTACGACCTCGAGATTGAGTGCTTTTACTCGGAAGGGAACCAAACTCCGAAGGGTGACTTCACACAGAGTGTAATACGGGAGGAGCTGTGGGAAAAAGTGGTTGTGGCATGTGCAGTCTTGTTCAGCTAGGTGCAAGGATTGGAGGGATATGAGTCAAACACAGGGAAATATGACTAGCTTGGTGTTCGTTATTGTTGGAAGTGAACTCAGCCCCAAGACCTTTCTCTGTGCTCTGACTCATTGTGCAGGCTTCTAGTGACTCATCTCTGTTGTGGAAACCTGATGTAATGGTTTGTTAGTACAAAGAGAAATCTGACCCTGAGCACGGAGCCCATTAATTGTAATATCAATCAGTGCCTCCTGCACAATTTTCTGCTTTAGTTAGCTGCATTTTAAGGATCCATGAATCTAACGAACCACAAATTAATCCTGACACTAAATATCTGCCTCCATGTACAAATTCGGTGTCAGCAGCAGGGATTTGCAGTGACTGCATTAGCCAAGGCACAAAGGAGGGAGAAGCTTCATATAACGAATTGTTCTCTCCTTCAGGTCCGATTCTCTCCCGTGGTTGAAGTTCACCGGATGGTCGTGTGGGATTTTGCCTCGCGGGCTGCTCGGAAAGGTCCCTGGGAACAGTGCGCTCGGGACCGAAGCAGGTTCGAGCGTCGCATTGCCAGTACTGAGGCTGCCATTGGCTACTGCTTGGACCAGGAGCACAGACGCACTGTGTGGACAAGGCTTTATGGCAAGTGAGCTGCAGAGTTGGAGCTCACCCCCCCCCGCACCCCCGAGCTGGGTTATGGACACGGGCACGCCTGGGGTTGGGTGGGTGGGGAGCGAAAACAGAAAATACTGCCAAAGGTTCTGACCAGAAACATTGTCTCTCTTGCAACAAATGAGTTCTGACCTGGGTATTTCCAGCATTTCCTGTTTTTGTTGTTAATTTTCAGCATCCAGTGTTTTTAATTCTCACTTCCGTCAAGCAATTTCATTGTAATACTCCCCTGAGACCTTGTAAAATCGCAATGAAGCCACTTACTATTATTGGGCCTCAGATGTTTTGTTTGGTTTGGGTGTGGACTCTGATTGTGGACTCGAAACCAAACCCTCGCCAGCTCTGTGCCATGCAGAAATGTGTGTTTTCATAAATTTTGCTCACGGCGACTTGCACGGTGTTTGATGAAGGAATTTAGGAAGGAGAAAAAGCAGAACGAATGAATGAAAACTAAGAAATTAGGGTCAGTGTTAAAACAGCAAAATTGTTGGCGCTATATCCGAGTGTGTACAGCATTCACAGTGAGGTAGGCATAAACTGAACAGATCAATCCCTTTAACCCAGAACCTTTATATATGCCATGGAGTCTCACCATTGACTGAGGGGTCCAAGGACCCTCGGGTTCCGAATCCCTGCTTTAACCCATGAGATCCATACCAACTAACTTTTGTTTACCAACCCTTGCCCGCTATTGGATTCTTCTGGGCGTGTTCCCACACTGTCCTGCCAGCCTGGCCCTCCTGAAGCATTTGCCTTTCTCCCCCAAGTAGCCCGCAGTGAGAACGTGCAGACTCCACCCGTACTGCGGTGGAGGTCAGCTTTGAAACTGGGTTGCTGGAGTTGGTTCCAGTCACAACATGTGACCGCACTGTGACCAGAGCGGACTGCTTGAGGGGTTTCAACACGGAGCCAGGTGGAAATGTGTCATAAACGGGATGAGATCTGTAGAGCAGTGAGGAACAGATTTTTGTTCAAACAGATCCTTTAGAATTAGAATTAATTTGGATGGAACTAAGAAATGACAAATGGCCTGGAAACATTAGAAATGAACAAGAAGCTTCCAAATTGTACTAGCTGTAACAGCAGGATGGTGTAAATCAGGAAATTGGAGCAGCATATTAAAGGGCCAAGAGAGAAACTGAGTGCGTGTAGAATGGACAAGTGGTAGTAAGGTGGAGGTTGAATTCACAGTAATGTAAGTATTGATCACCATGTTAAGGAACCCACTTGAAAAGGCTGTTTTAGGGCCTTTTGCGCTTGGCGCAGCGTAGAAGGTTGATTGCCAGCCTTGTGGTAAAAGGGCCCCTTGGGGAAGAGTGATCATAATGAATTCTGCACTGAGTCTGAAAGTTTTGATTTAGGACTAAGGTCTTCAGAGCATCAAAGCTATGGTTGGGCTGGAAAAAAAATTCATCTAAAGGTATGACTGAAGACAGGAAATTATTGGCATTTAAGAAATAATGCATAATTTGCAAAATTGGATTCTTTAAAGGGAGAAAATTCTAATAGGGAAAGTGGCTCATCTGTGGCTGACAGGAGAAATTAAAGTTCCCTGAACCAGGATTTTGAGAATATTTAGAAATTGAAATTAATTTTTGTGGTCTTTGTTTTAGAAAATAAAAGAAAAAGATAAAAATAGACTGCAGGGGTTTTTACAGCTATATGAAAAGGAAAGGATTAGTGAAGGCGAATGGAGCTGTCTCATAGTGAGGAGTTTGTAGAGTGCTACCTGTTTATGTTAGAACTAACTGGCCGGTACCGGTGTTAACACTGCCAACATTACTGACCTAAGACAGTGGTTGACTAAGTGGCTGTTAATTAGCTGGACTTGCTTTCAAGAACTCTGTTATGTTTTCAATATTATTCCATATTTATTATTATTTCTTGATTTGCACAGTGTGTTGTTTTTTGCACTTTAACTACCTGCCCATTTTGGGTGCAGTCTTTCATTGATTATATTGTATTTCTTGTATTTACTGTGAAAACCCGCAAGAAAATGAATCTCAGGGTTGTTTATGTACTTTAATAATAGTTACTTTGAACTTTGAATCACTGCCTAATAATATATAAAAATATAAGAATTGTAAAACCCAGAGTTTTAAATTTTTTTTATTTCCAGAATTGTCCATTACAAACAACCCCACAAAATAAATATTTAAAGACTAAGGATGGTTGAAAAGGTCAGCACAACAGTGTGGGGCTGAAGGGCCTGTACTGTGCTTTACTGTACACTGACATGGGTAACTATTGGTAGCAGTCAATTTTGGTGGGGGGGGGGGGGTGGGCGGAGGTTATGAGGTATCTCGTGCTTTTAATTGTTCTTTCTCTCCTCAGTTGGACAATGGGTTCGGTGTATTGAATGCTTGATTTGTTTGCTTTCGTCAGGTTGCCAATACAATGAGTCTGATGTAGTTATAAAGAAGGCAAGACAGCGGCTATACTTTATTAGGACTTTGAAGAGATTTGGCATGTCAACAAATACACTCAAAACTTCTATAGTTGTACCATGGAGAGCATTCTTACAGGCGGCATCACTGTCTGGTATGGGGAGGGGGTGGGGGCTACTACACAGGACCGAAAGAAGCTGCAGAGGGTTGTACATCTTGCCAGCTCCATCTTGGGCACTAGCTGACAAAGTACCCAGGACATCTTTAGGGAGCGGTGTCTCAGAAAGGCAGCACCCAATATTAAGGACCTCCAGCACCCAGGGCATGCCCTTTTCTCACTGTTACTATCAGGTAGGAGATACAGAAACCCGAAGGCACACACACAGTAATTCAGGAACAGCTTCTTCCCCTCTGCCATCCGATTTCTAAATGGATATTGAAGCTTTGGACACTACCTCACTTTAAAAAAAATATACAGTATTCCTGGTTTTTCACATTTTTAAACAATCTATTCAATATACATAATTGATTTATTTGTTTATTATATTTTGTTTTTTTCTCCGCTATATTATGTATTATAATGACCTGCTGCTGCTAAATTAACACATTTTGCATCAGATGGTGGTGATAATAAGCCTGATTCTGGTTATTGCATTCCCCAGCACTGATATCACGACATTCCTCCTGTGCCTTATCTTCCTCACACAATGCAGGCGTCCACATCCACTGAGATAACACAAGACTGCAGCAGCCAAATATTCTCTCAACCTATGTCCGGGAAGAGAGTGAGGTTGGCATCAAAACACGGGGAAAATCCATTAAAGTTGTCACCAGCCGCTTCAAACAAACATGCAGAAAGAAAGCAATTAACCTGCAGATGCTGGTAATCCCCAAGCAGCACGCACAAAATGCTGGAGGAACTCAGCAGGCCAGGCAGCTTCTACGGAAAAAGAGTACAGTCGGTGTTTTGGGCCGAAACCCTGCATCAGGACGGGGGGAGGGGAAGAAAGATGAGGGATCAGAGTAAGAAGGTGAGGGGAGAAAGAAACACTTGGTGATGAGTGAAACTGGGAGCGGGGAGGGTCAAAGTGAAGAGCTGGGAAGTTGATGGGTGAAAGAGATACGGGACTGGAGAAGGGGAGTCTGATAGGAGAGGACAGAAGGCCATGGAAGAAAAAGGGCGGAGGAGCACCAGAGGGAGGCAATGGGCAGGTAGGGAGAGGGGAATGGTGGAGGGGGGGGGGGGTATTACCAAAAGTCTGAGGAAATTGATGTTCATGCCATCAGGTTGAAGGCCACCCAGATGGAAAATCAGGTATTGCTCCTGAGTGTGGCCTCATTGCGACAGTAGAGGGGGCCATGGACTGACATGTTAGAATGGGAAGTGGAATTAAAATGGGTGGCCACCACTTTTTTCCTGACGGATGAGCGAAGCAGTCTACTGAGGTGACACCCAACAGACTCACAGGTGAAGTAGAACAAGTGCTACACCTCCTCCCTCACCTGGAAGGACTGTTTGGGGCCCTGAATGGTAGAGACAGACAGACATACTTTATTGATCCCGAGGGAAATTGGGTTTTGTTACAGTCGCACCAACCAAGAACAGTGTAGAAATATAGCAATATAAAACCATAAATAAATAATAATAGGTAAATTATGCCAAGTGGAAATAAGTCCAGAAATGAGCCTATTGGCTCAGGGTGTCTGACACTCCGAGGGAGGAGTTGTAAAGTTTGATGGCCACAGGCAGGAATGACTTCCTATGACGCTCGGTGTTGCATCTCGGTGGAATGAGTCTCTGGCTGAATGTACTCCTGTGCCTAACCAGTACATTATGGAGGGAGGAGGTGTAGCACTTGTTCTGCTTGCAAGGATAAGTGCCAGGACAAAGATTAGTGGGGAGGGATGAATGGACAACAGAGTCACATGGGGTGCCATCCCTATGGAAAGGAGCAAGTGGGGCCGAAGTTGGGGAAGATGTGCTTGGTGATGGCTGGAAGCGGAGGTTGGTGGGGTGGTAGGTGAGGACGAGGAACCCTATCCCTGGTAGGGTGGCAGAAGAATGGGATAAGAGCAGATGTGTGCGAAGTGGAAGAGATGCGATCGAGGGCAGCATTGACGGTGGAGGAAGGGAAGCCCCTTTCTTTGAAGGAGGAGGACATCTTAGTTCTGGAATGAAAAGCCTCACCCTTACTGCAGATGTGGTGGAGACGGAGGAATTCAGAGAAGAGGATGACATTTTTACAAGTAACGGGTGGGTTCTTGGTAGTTGTGAGAGTCAGTGGGTTTAGAATAGACATCAGTAGATAAGCTGTCTCTAGCGACAGAGAGATTGAGAAAGGGGAGGGAGGTGTCAGAAATGGACCAGGTAAATTTGAGCGCAGGGTGGAAGTCGGAGGCAAAGTTGAAGAAGTTGATGAGCTCCGGATGCAGTCCAGTGTAGGCTTGGAATATGGACTGTTGCACGTAGCCGACAAAAAGGCAGGCACAGCTGGGATCCGTGCGAGGGTCCGTGGCTACACTTCTTGTTTGAAGGAACTGGGAGGAGCCAAAGGAGAAACTATTGAGAGTGAGGACAAGATCTGCGAGACGGAGGAGAGTGGAGGTGGGGTTGGTGGGGACTAGTTTGGTCTGTTATTCCTTATTATGTCCTGCTTTCCCACATGCCAGGCTTTCTGCTCTGTGCTTATTGCTCAAAGCAAAGCTACATTGAAGATTTTGCTGGACTGCAGGCAGATGACCTCTTCTTGAGGTAAGCATCTTGGGTGATGAGTTTTGTTTAGTTATGCTTTGGTACACTAGCTGAGCCTTTGTAACATTAACGGGTGGGAGAAAAGAGTTAGCGGTTGTTTTATCAGGTGAGCTGAGCAAATAATCCAATTAAAAATAGGATCCTGGGTTCCTAGACCTTCATGTGGTAATCAAGTTGCTGGAAAAGTCATCAAGGATGTTATCCAGGCCTGTTTGTTTGCCACTGTGGCCAGCCAGAGCCTGGGCTGCTCGAGGAACTCGGGCTCAAAGTGAATGAGTTGGAATCTGAGCTTCAAACACTGTGACACATCAGGGAGGAGGAGAGTTGGCTGGACTTGGTGTTTCAGGAGGCAGTCACACTCATTAGATTACAGACCAAGTTGTAAGCAGTTAATCAGGGACACGAGGGTGTGGTCGAGAGTGAGGCAGGTGAGGGAATCCAAGTGCTGGAGGAGCCTCCATCCTTGAACTTGCCTAACAGCTCTGAAATTGTTATTCCCTGTGAGGATGAGAGTGGGGGGGGGGGCAGCAGGAAAGAGGAACAATCGAATTGCTACTCCATGAGCCACTCGAGAGGGGGTGAGAGAAATAAAGTTGTAACTTGGCGTAGTGTATTCAAGAGAATAGTCACAATTCTGTCACGAGGATTGAGATTCCTGAAAGATGTGCTTCCCGATTCGATGAGTTCCTCCAGCATCTTGCGTGTGTTTCTCTGGATTTCCAGGATCTGCAGAATCTCTTGTATTTATGAATTTTAGAGCAGCTTGTAGGTGACCTCAATGGTCTGATTACATTGCCGACTTGATTGAAGATACGAGAGGAGAGAAGCCAATAATTGCAAACAATGTGGACGGCACACCAATTATAAAATCAGAAGTTAAAACGACAGTGGGGGAAAATGAGAAAAAAGGCATTAGACGAGATGGCGTTGCTATGAAAGATTTCAGGATTGGAAGGCTGATAGATTTGCTGAATGAAATATATGATAGTGGGGAACTAACTGAGGAAATGAACCAGTCAGTATTTATTGCACTGCTGGGAAGTCCTGGAGCAATTGCATGTGAGTTACACCACACAATTAGATTGATGAATCATGTTGTAACATTCCTGCTCTGGATTATCATGATGCCAGCAATAAACCAGAGATTACACAAGAGCAGTGTGACTTCACTGAGGATTGTGGAATGCAAACTTATTTTGCTGTCTTCATCTTCAGAACGATCTGTGAGCACGCCACAGAGGTCCCTTGTTTCATCGATAAGGCGAAGTTTACCAAAGCTTTTGATAAAGGTCAGACACAAGGAGCTTATTAAGAATCCTTCAGCGCTTGGTCAATGATGGGAAAGATATCAGAGTCAGCAGAAGTTTGTATTGGGAGCAAAGAGCAGGAATGAGAGTTGAAAATGAGACAAGTGATTTTGCCCAGATTATGAGGCGAGTCAGACAGGGTTGTGTTCTCTCGCCCAACCTATTCAACCTTTAAAGTGAGAAGATTCTAAGAGAAATTAGCAGTATTCCAGGCAGGATAATTGAACAACCTACGATACACAGACCACACAGTGCTGATAGCTACTTCTGAAGAGAAGGTTGAAGAAATACGAGATAAAGTCGAAGAAAGTGCTAAGAGAGGATTGACCATCACCTACAAGAAGACCCCAATGTACGGTTGTCACAAAGAAGAAATACAGAAATGAAAACTGAAAGTGGGCAACAAAGCAATTAAACAAACATGAAATTTCAATTACTTAGTGAGCACAGTAAGATCTGATGTTGAAATTAGGTTTGGGATCGTTAAATGTACATTTGAACATTTGAGCAAGAATAATACTTCTCAGAGTGTACAAATCTCAGAGTGTTGTGGTGCTACATCCATTCCACACTAACACATAAATGTTGGACAATATCAAAGCAAAATGAGGGACGACTCGGAGCTGCAAAAATGTGGTTTTTGAGAAGAATGATGAAAATGTTGTGGAAGGACAGAATAACAAATGAGGAAGTGAGAAACACCGGAATAAAAAGAGAGCTGATATCATCAATCGGGAAACAGTAGCTGGAATTTCAGGGAAAGTAGCTGGAATTACTGAGGAAAGAGAAGCTCGAATATCTTATAGTGACAGGAAAAAATGATAGACAACGTGGCACATGATGATGATGTGGTTGAGCTCACTAGGGAAGAGATAATTCTGGATTTGTTGTTGTGCCATGAACCGATTTTGATTAGGGAGCCTAAGATAAAGGAACTTTAGGAGACAGTGATCATAATACTCAGAATCAGATTTGTTATCACCAGCATGTGACATGAAATTTGCTAATTTAGCAGCAGCAGTTCAATGCAATACATAATACAGAAGAAAAAAATAAAATAATAATGATAATAAATAAATCAATTACAGTATATGTATATTGAATAGATTAAAAATCATGCAAAAAGCAGAAATAATCTATTTTTAAAAAGTGAGATAGTGTCCAAGGGTTCAATGTCTATTTAGGAATCGGATGGCAGAGGGGAAGAAGCTGTTCCTGAATCGCTGAGTGTGCGCCTTCAGGCTTCTGTACCTCCTACCTGATGGTAACAGTGAGAAAAGGGCATGCCCTGGGTGCTGGGGTCTTAAATAATGGACACTGCCTGTCTGAGACACCGCTCCTTAATGATATCCTGGGTGCTTTGTAGGCTAGTACCCAAGTTGGAGCCGACTAAATTTACAACCCTCTGCAGCTTCTCTGCAGGTCCTGTGCAGTAGCTCCTCCATACCAGACAGTGCTGCAGCCTGTCAGAATGCTCTCCACAGTAATCTATAGAAGTTTTTGAGTGCATTTATTGACGTACCATAATCTCTTAAAGCTCCTAATGAAGTATAGCCACTGTCTTGCCTTCTTTATGACTACATCAATATGTTGGGACCAGATTAGAAGACATTCACCCTGTAGTTCGAGAGAGCCAAGCTAAAATCAGATGTATCAGTATTACAGCTGAATAACTGGTTTTTGCTTCAGGACACGTTTGTAGCAACAGAGCTGACACTTGAGCAACACACACAAAATGCTGGAGGAACTCAGCCCATCAGACAGCATCTATGGAGAGGAATAAGCAGTTCATATTTCGAACCAAGACTCTTCATCATGACTGGCTGGAAAGGAAGGGAAAGGAGTACAGGCTGGCAGGTGAAGGTAAACGTGGATGGGGAATGGAGTGAGAAGCTGGGAGGTGACAGGTGAAGGGTAAAGGGTCGAAGAAGGAACCTGACAGAGGAGAGTGGAGAAAGGGAAGGAGGGGGGAATACCAGATGAAGCGATAGGTGGAGGAGGTGAGGAGAAGGGGTAAGAGGGGAGCCAGAATGGGGATTGGAAAAAGAGAGAAGAGGGGGAGAGGGGAGAATTACTGGAAGTTAGAGAAATTGATGTTCATGCCGTCAGCTTGGAGGCTATCCGGATAGATTACGAGGCATTGTTCCTCCACCCTGAGAGTGGCGTTATCGTGGCAGTAAAAGAAGCCATTAACTGACGTGTCAGAATGGGCATGGATCGTGGATTTTAAATGGTTGGCCACTGAGAAATCCTGCCAGACACAAAATCCAGATGAACTTGGAAGATTCCTTCTTAACTAGAGTCATAGAAAAGTACAGCACAGAAACAGGCCATTCAGCCCATCTAGTCCATACTGAAGTGTTTACATTGCCTACTCTCATCGACCTGCACCAGAACCATAGCCCTCCATACCCCTACCATCCACGTACCTATCCAAACTTTGCTTAAACATTGAAGTCGAGCTTGCATGCAACACTTGTGCCGGCAGCTCGTTCCACACTCTCACGACCCTCTGGGTGAAGAAGTTTCCCCTCATGTTCCCCTTAAACTTTTTCACTTTTAACCCTTAACCATGACCTCTAGTTGTTGTCCCACCCAACCTCAGTGGAATAAACCTGCTTGCATTTACCCTATTTATACCCTTCATAATTTTGTATGGCTCTATCAAATCTCTATGTTCCAAGGAATAAAGTCCTAACCTATTAAATCTTTCCTTATAACTCACGTCCTCCAGACCCGGCAACATCCTCGTAAATTTTCTCTGTGCTCTTCAAACCTTATTTACATCTTTCCTGTAGGTAGGTGACCAAAACTGCACACAATACTCCAGATTAGGCCTCATCAATGTCTTACACAACTTCAACATAACATCCCATCTCCTGTACACAATAGATTGATTTATGAAGGCCAATGTGCCAAAAGTTCTCTTTATGACCCTGTCTACCTGTGATGCAACTTTCAACAAATTATGTACCTGTATTCCCAGGGTCCCTTTGTTCTACCACACTGCTCAGTGTCGTATAGTTCACTGCATAAGTCCTCTTCTAGTTGGTCCTATCGAAATGCAAAACCTCACACTTGTCTGCATTAAATTCCATCTGCCATTTTTCAGCCCATTTGTCCAGCTGGTTCAGATCTCTCTGCAAGCCTTCCTCACTGTCCACTCCACCCTTTGGTGTCATCTGCAAATTTGCTAATCCAGTTAAGCACCTTATCATCCAGATCATTGATGTAGATGACAAACAACAATGGACTGATCCCTGTGGGCACACCACTCATCACAGTCAGAGGCGACCATCTTCTCCCACAAAAACAATGTCTAATCCAATTTACTACTTAATTTTGAATGCCGAGTGACCGAATTTTCTTGACCAACCTCCCATGCGGGGACCTTGTCAAATGCCTTGCTAAAGTCAAAGTAGACAACATCCACTGTCTTGCCTTTATCGACTTTCCTGGTAACTTCCTCAAAAAACTCAACAGTCATGACCTATCACATACAAAGCCACGTAGACTATCTTTATAATCAGTTCATGTCTATTCAAATACTTATACATCCACTCCCTTAGAATACCTTCCAGTAACTTACCCACATACTGATGTCAGACTCACCAGCCTATAATTTCCTGGTTTATTTTTAGAGCCTTTCTTGAACAGCAGGACAAAATTGGCTATACTCCAATCCTCTGGTACCTCACCTGTTGCAAAGGATGATTTAAATATCTCTGCTAGAGCCCCACTTGTCTCCTGCAGGGTCTGAGGGACTACCTTGTCAGACCCCGGGGATTTATCCACCCTAATTTGCCTCAGGACAGCAAACACCTCCTCCTCTGTAATCTGTGAAGCTGATGTCATTGTGCCTCACTTCCGTAGACTCTGTGTCTGTGTCCTGAGTAAATACAGACACAAGGAATTAAGATCTCCCCCATCTCTTTTTGCTCCACACGTGGATTACCATTCCGGTCTTCCAGAGGACCAGTTTTTCCCTTGGCAATCCTTTTGCTCTTAATGTATCTGTAGAAACCCTTAGAATTCTCCTTCACCTTGTCTGCTCGGGCAGCTTCATGCCTTCTTAGCCCTCCAAATTTCCTTAAGTGTTCTCTTGCATTTCTTGTACTCCATAAGCACCTCATTTGTTCCTACCTGCCTACACCTGCTATGCAAGTCCTTTTTTTTCTTAACTAGGGCCTCAGTATCTCTTGAAAACGAAGGTTCCCCAAACCTGTTATCCTTAACTTTTATTCTGAAAGGCTCGTACAAGCTTCTGACACTCCAGTTTCCACTTTTGAAGGCCTCCCACTTTCCAAGTACATCTGTGCCAGAAAACAGCCTGTCCCAATCCCACATTGCCAGATCACTTCTGATACGATCAAAATTGGCCGTACTCCAATTTAGAATCTCAACCTGCGGGTCAGACCCATCATTTTGCATATTTACTTTGAAACTAATGTCATTGCGATCACTGGATGCAAAGTGTTCTCCTACACAAACTTCTGTCACCTGCCTTGTCTCGTTCCCTAACAGCAGATCCAGTATCACACACTCTCTCACCGGGGCTTCTACACACTGATTAAGGAAACACATGCATGTTTCCTGAACACATTTGATAAACTCTATTCCATCTAGTCCTTGTACATGATGAGATTCGCAGTCAATATGTGGAAAGTTAATATCACCTACTATAACAACCTTATGTTTCTTACAACAAGGGGGGAGGGGGAGAGGAGAGTACTGTCCTGCACTTTGTGCACTTTATGTAGTCCTGTGTAGGTCTGTAGTCTAGTGTAGTTTTTGTGTTGTTTACATAGTCTAGTGTAGGCTTGAGTTGTCACAACATGAACAAAACATTACACAAAGGAAATTAACTGTTCTGATGAAGGGTCTCAGCTCAAGATGTCGACTGTTGCCTGAAATGCTGCCTGACTTGCTGGTTTCTCTCAGCATTTTTGTGAGCTGTTCTAGATTAATTACTCATTAACTAGCACACAGTCCCAGCCTGTCCTTTTGTTCCATCCATTGCCCCCCCCCCCCCCCAAATCTTCTCTGCTACTTAGACTAACAAGGTGGCAGAGAAGGTGCTGATGAGAAATACTAATTAAGTGCCTTGGTCAAAAACATTAACTGTTAATTTCCCTCCAGAGATGCTGCTTGACCTGCTGAGTAACCCCACCTCCAGCATTTTTTGTGTGTGTTACCTAGACAAACTTGTTTGCCCATCCAGCCAAAACACTGACTGTCCATTTCCCTCTACAGACACAGCCTTACCAGCTGAGCTCCTCTGGGTTTGAATTTTTGCTCCAGATTCCAACATCCGCAGTCTCCTGTGCCACCGTTTTCCTGGGGAAGGGTCTCAGCCCGAAATGTCGACTGTAGATGCTGCCTGCCCTGAGTTCCTCCAGCATTTTGTGAATGTTGCTTGGATTTCCAGCATCTGCAGATTTTCTCGTTTGTCACTAGTTTCCTCATTCTTTTTGTTTCCACAGATGCTGCCTGACCTGCTGAACTTTTCCACCACTTCAGATTTGCAGTGTCTATGGTCAATTTTTTTTTCAGATTTGAAGCGTCAGTGGACAAACATCTCCCATTAAAAACCTTCAGAAGATAAAACTATATTCAATGGCCACTTTATTAGGCACCTCCTGGTCCTGAAAAAAGTGGATACTGACTGTACAGTTGTGGTCTTCTTCTGTTGTGGCCTATCCACTTCAATATTTAATGTGCTATGCTTTCAAAGACACTCTCCTGCACGCTACTATTGTAATGCATGCAGTTTAATTTGAGTTACTGTCACTTTCCTGTCAGTTTGAATCAGTCTGGCCATTCTCCTCTGACCTCTCTCATTAACAAGGTATTTTTGCCCACAGAACTGCCACTCTCTGGATGTTTTTTCCTTCTCCCACACCATTCTCTGTAAACTCTAGAGAAGGTTGTGCATAGAAATCTTAAGAGATTGGCAGCTTCTGAGATACTCAAGCCACCCCATCTGGCACCAACAATCATTCCACAGTCAAAGTCACTTAGATCACATTTCTTCTTCATTCTGACATGTGGTCCGAACAACAAATGAACCTCTTGACCACGTCTGCGTGCTTTTATGCATCGAATTGCTGCCACATGATTGGCTGATTAGATTTTAGCAGTGACAAGGAGATAAACATGTGTAGCTAATAAATTGGCCATTGAGTGTATGTGGTAATTTAAATTGCAAAAATTGGTGGAACTCCCAAGATCCACTTTCTTTGCAAGTTTTCTTCACAAAACCTCTTTTCAAACTACGCTTGAGCTGCTTCTAGTTGTATTGTTGCATCAATGTAAGAGTACCTTCTTTAATCCTGATTTTTTTTTGTTTTGGCAATCCATTCTCAGCTTCTACAGTTTTCCAAAATTTTCAAATAGTCTTTAACCAGCCCCTTAGTATGTTCTGTTGGGCAACGAATCCAGCTTGTATTTCTTTATACAGTCGGCCCTCCTTATCCGCGGGGGATTGGTTCCAGGACCCCCCGCGGATACCAAAATTTGCGGATGCTCAAGTCCTTTATTTAACATGTATAGTACAGTGGTCTTTAGGACCCAGCGGAACCCCAGACTTTATTTAACATGCTCAGAGCGGTGGACATTAGGACCCTGCAGCGCAGCTCTGAATCCGCGGTGTTTCTGTTCACAAAAATAATCACCATCGCAATTGAAAATAAGGTGGAAGTAATAAAGCGATTGGAAAGAGGTGAAACGTCATCGGTCATTGGAAAAGTGTTAGGCTACAGTTGGTCAACGATCGGAACAATTTTAATGGAGCATGTGAAAGGCCCTGCCCTGATGAAAGCTACAATTATTACTAAGCAACGCAGTGATTTAATTATTGAAATATGTATGTTTCTTAAGTGTTTTATATGCATAGAAAGGTAAAATATGTACTATATACTAAAGAAAATGTTTGACTAACTGACGCTAAATAATACCGGATGTACCTGTTCTGACCTCAAATCCGACTTAAAGACGGACTCAGGAATGGAACTCATTCATAACCCGGGGACTGCCTGTACTTTTAAGTCATTTCTAGATTACTTATAATACAATGTAAATGCTATGTAAATAGTTGTTATACTGTATTGTTTAGGGAATAATGACAAGAAAAAATAGTTCTGTACATGCTCAAACAGTGAGTGCTGGAGAGAGAACTTCCGGGTTTTCCCGATCCGCGGTTGGTTGAATCCCCGCATACGGAATCCGCGGATAAGGAGGGCCGACTGTATTCTTCCTTTTCAAGGTCATGTGCTTCCAGTTTGTGGAAGTTTGTTTTTAAACCATAAAGTGTTAGTCAAGTGTTACCAATACCAATAAGCAAAGGGTCTATGGACCCCAGGTTGGGAACCTGGCAAGATGTAAATAGATTGGGATTTTATCTTGGCCAACAAAAGTATGACATCATCTTAGGTGTGTTGTACTGTCAAGGGACAATATCACAGAAGATATAAAATCCCTTTCCCAAATACTATTGCGCTGAATATCTAGTAGGAATGAGGAACCAAAGGAAATGAGTTTTAGTGGTAACAAAGGAAGATGGCAAGACTAGGTGATAAACCCCATGGACCCTGATGATCTATATCCCGGATTTTTGAAAGCTTGGTGGTAGAACACTCTGGTCATCAGGTCTGGGATGGAGAGGGAAGAAGCCAGAATGGAGGGGAGGGGAAGGAGAACAAGCTGGCAGGTGATAGGGGAGACCAGGTGAGGTGGAATAGTAGGCGGATGGAGGAGGGAGGGCATGAAGTGAGAAGCAGCAAGTAGTAGGGAGAAGAGACAGAAGGCTGAAGAAGGAGGAATCTGATGAGAGAGGACAGTGGACTGAGGGAGAAAACAGAGAAGAGCAGCAGATAGAGGTGGTGGGCAGGTGAGAAGGGGCAAGAGGGGAGGAAGAATGAGGAATTAAAAAGAAGAGAGAAGGGGGAGTGGGGAGAAATTGATGTTCATGCCACCAAGTTGGAAGCTACCCATAGAGAATAAGAGGTGCTGTTCCTCCAACATGAAGGCAGCCTCATTGTGACCATGAACCCATGCCAAAATGGGAAAGGAAAACAGAATTAAAATGGGTGGCCAATGGGAAATACCACCTTTTGCGGTGGGTGCAAACACTGAGTGTGCTCTATTGAAGGAAAAAATAAGGCACAGCCACACGTGGCCCAGTCACACCCTTTATTTCACAAATGCCCATTAATTAAAACACACAATTCTCAACCTTGCATCAAATGCTTTAAAAAGTGCTTAACTTTAAAAATCAGAAGCTCTATTCTGCCTCGCTGTCTCTCAGCTGGGACAGTGTGAGCAGGAACCTGAAGGCCCTCAGGCAGAATTTCCGCCATTAATTCTTCCTCTATTACTTCTGCACAGGTTCAAAATTATTTTGTAGTATCACAGAATATTCTAAAACATTAAAACACCTTAGCACACAGCGATCCAGTCAAAGTATAAGGGGTGGGGGAGGATTAAAAACAACAAAACTTGGGCAAATTAGCTGCTTTTAAGCTGTGTGCTGTTACAAGGACACATCTGAACATGAAGGCTTAGGCATCGCAGCTGAACGAAACTCTAGTGATCGCCCGTCCACAGCACGGACGCCAGCTTGTCCTCCATTACAGTCTTAGCTCAATGAGGAGAAATCGCGAGAGCTGCCCCCCTTTGGCCAGTGCACAGCAAGGAGATGCCTCTCAACTCAACCTGCTGGTAGCAATGAGTGGGACTACACTCCCAGTCAGCAGGAGACAGAAACATAGCAATGTTCAAATGAAGAGAGAAGGATACAGTGCAGGGTCTGGACTCTAAAATATATTGCTTAACAGGCTCACAGACTTAAAATGATAAATACTCCTGATTAAACAGACTCTGATCTTGCTACCTCGAACAGTGATTTACGGGACAGTCAGGTGTTTGAGGTCACTGTAGCTGCACAACTGGCTCTGGTTGCTTCTCCACAGGGTGCTGGGCAGGTGGTGCCGGTTGGTTTTCTCTGCTGTCCAGTGGCGGTGGCTGGTCACCCTGGTGGCCAGGTGCATGGTCCAGCCTCTCTATCTCAGGCTGTACCTGTGCTGGTTCGTTGACTGGAGCTCGGACATCTGAAAGATCCAGAGATGCAACAAGTTTACTCAAAGCGAGATGGCGCGGCGTTGAAAGAAATCTGCTGTGGGGTCGAGCCCCACTCCTGCTGGTGATATTGTGGAAATATATCTGTAACTCTGAAGTCTTATGCGTTTGTAATTTTTGTAAGATGTAATGTGAACAAAATGGAGACTATGAAATTCCAAGGTGCTTTGCTGATTTGAAAGGGAAAACTTACAAGTTTGAGTGTTTCATGGGAGGAGGCTGTTTTTTTAAAAAAAGTGACAGATGATTCCTTTTATGGCCAGAGGGGATGTTTTGACAACGGAGGTAAACAGGATAGAGCTTCTAAAGAACAAATGTGAAAACGAGGTAATGATAATGGAGGGATGTAATAATATGGAATGGAGCAACCTAATTGCTGTTCTCTTGTAAATAAAAATGTATAAAAGTGTTTTGGTTGAAACAAGATCTTTCCCCCAGACGAAACTTGGCTGGAAATATACTTTCCCTTGCAAGTAAAATCATAAATGCATTAATAACTTGATCCAGTCTGAATTTGTTGTAGTCTGTTTCTGTCTATTAGAAGATCTAGCTGAATGGTACATGACATTACTGAGCACTGAACCTTGTTAGATCCAAATGCTTTTGTATGCCAAAGGTTCTTTGCAAGTCAAGAATGAGGCATGAAACTTGCTGCTGATGAGTTTTACTAAGTGTTACAAAAGCGAAGAATAGGAAGAAGCAAAAGACAACGATTTCAGCTGCTGTCGGTAAGGAGCTTATACATTCCTCCTGTGACACAGTGGGTTTCCTCCGGGTGCTCCGGTTTCCTCCCACAGTCCAAGGACATACTGACTGATAGGTTAATTGGTCATTGTAAATTGTCCTGTGATTAGGCTAGGGTTAAAATTGGGGGGGGGGGGGGGTGCGGATGCTGGGCAGCACAGCGCAGCAAGAAGGGGCGGAAAGGTTATTCCACACTATATCCCCACAAACGAATAAATAATTAATGAAAAGAAGACAACCAAAAACAGGGCAGTCTTCCCATACCAGACTACTGATAAGAGATTCCAATGGTAACAATTAACCAATAAGATAGCTAGATTCAAGTAACGTGACAGCAGCCACTGAAACCAAAAACAGAGGTAACTACAACCTCTGGAAAACTCACAGAACAATCGCATGTAAATCGGTGATTATATAAACAAACATATAAGCTAAACTCCAAGAAAAATAACAACTCTGCACCTCAATCCAACAACCTTTATGTTCACAATAGAAATCAGAACTGTTCAGAAAAAGGTTTAATACCACTGACATATGCTGTGACATTTGTTGATTTTGTGGCAGCAGGTTCAATGCATAATAGAAAAATCTGAATTTAAATATCATATATATATATACACACACACACACATAAAATAGCTAAATTAAATAAGTAGTGCAAAAATAGAAATAATGAGATAGTATTAATAGGTTCAATGTCCATTCAGAAATTGGATGGCAGAGGGGAAAATACTGTTCCTGAATCGTTGAGTGTGTGCCTTCAGGCTTCTGTACCTCCTTCCTGATTGTGGCACTGGTGTGTGTTCTCTCGTCTTACCCTTTCTGAAGTCAACAATCATTGTTTTGGTCTTATGCACGTTGAGTGCAAAGTTGCTGCTGTGACACCACTCAACTAACTGTTATGTCTTGTTCCTGTACACCCTCTCATCTCCATCTGAAATTCTGCCAACACTTCTTGTATCATCAGCAAATTTATAGGTGGCATTTGAGCTGTACCTAGCCACAGTCATGGGTGTAGACAGAGTAGAGCTGGGGGCTAAGCAAAGCTGAGGTGTGCTAGTGTTGACTGTCAGTGAAGTGGAGATGTTATTTCCAATCCGCACAGACTGTGGTCTTCCGGTTTGGAATTTGAGGATCCAGTTGCTGTGGTCCATGTGGTCTGACACAGACACTCTGGGCCCAATGATCCTCTGTGCACTCAGTTTCCAAGGTAAGAAAGATCCTGGCCAGATCGAATGTGACCTACAACCACTAATATTTGCATGCGTTTTTAAAAAAATTCACAATTGATCATTAAATGATCATGGATTTGTGGTTATTGCCGACCTCAAGCCACCCAGATGGTTGGCTGTATCATTTCAGAGGGCAGTTAATAGTTGCCCAAGTTACAATAGGGCCACAGAAGATTAAAAATATTAACTTTGTGTCACATGTACACAATCAGTAAGGATTTGGCTGGGGCAGCCTGCAAGAGTCGGCACGCTTCTGGTGCCAAGCATGTCTACAACGGACTAACCCTAATCGGCATGTCTGTGGGATGCGGGAGGAAACCACACGGTCATGGTGAGAAGGTAGGGACTCTTCACAGACACTGTTGGGAATTGAACACTGCTACACTAAGTGAGCATCCACTGTGACAGTATTCAGTTTTACACACTACCATCCTGCACAGAGAAGGCTTTCAACTCCAAGGTATCAAAGGGATCAACACTGCAGGACAAGCAACGTCCTTTTAAAAGGCTGAATGCAGGCGACAAAGATACCGACTGCTTGCTCCTTGCTCAGTTTCAAAGATCTCCTGCGTGTGTTTAGCCTCGCCATTGGATCTCCTTACCTGAGGGTGCGTCAGCTGGCTGGAATTTCAGTTCTCCTCCTGGGCCAGAAAGGGGGGCTTTGCCTTTCTGCTGGAATTTCTTCTGCTCCATCTGCTGCAGGGCCTGGAACAAGGAGGAGGCAGTCAGGTAAGAGCTGAGTATGTGAAGCAGCAACTGCCATCTCATTTGGGATGGTTGCCATGTCGCCGGGTTTGGTCAGCAGAAGGACAAATGGTCCTGAGCTCACTGACCAATCAGTAACACACAAACAAACCGCTGGAGGAACTCAGCAAGTCAGGCAGCGTCTACGGAGGGGAATAAATAGCTTATGTTTCGGGCTGAAACATCAAGACCGGAAAGGAAGGGGACAGAAGCCAGAATGAGCAGGTGGGGGGGTGATAGTGAGGGAGGGAGGGTGCAATGATGCGAGAAGCTGGGAAGCAGGTGGCAGAGGTATTGGGCTGAGGAAGTAGGAATCTGATAGGAGCAAAGGGGTGAGGAACCACAGGAGGGTGAGGAGCTGGTCATACTGCTGTGATCTGGAGCTGGCTCAGTATCCGTCAAACTGTGGAATGGATTCCCGGGATCCGGAGCTGGCTCAGTATCCGCCAAGCAGTGGAAGGGACTCCTGGGATCCGGAGCTAGATCAGTATCAGCAAAGCAGTGGTCTGAATGCTGGCAAATACTAAGAGGCAGCAACCTCAGAAGTAACAAATACTAATCCTACTTCAGCCCCGTCAACCTTTCCAGATTCTACTGATCATCTCACCAGAGGGAACTTGCAGTGGTGACCATCACTTTGGCAATGCTCTTTGCACTACCATCTCTGTTCAATTCTGTTGTTTTATGCTCAACACTATTATTGTGTTTATTACCACAGAGAGGTTTTGAACTGTGAGCTTTGCGCAAGCACTCTGGTATTTACGACAAAACCAACTCAAATCAATAAACCCGCCAGCACACACGTACTTCCTCTAAAAGGACCACAACCTTGTCGTTGGGTTTGGAGGCTCGAGTGCCTCAATGACCCAGAGAGCCACGTTGGCTGGAGTCAGGGCTTTGTGCTTTGGCTCGTGGTAGGGTCATCAATGCCAAACAGGTCAAAGGGTAAGAGCAGTCCACCAGTCCGCCAGGCTCAGGGGTTTCAGCTCAGGGCTGGTCAAATAAAACTGTTACAGAAATGACAATGGAGAATCTTTCTACATCTGAGCGTGACGGTATTCCTGAGTCTCCACCCGGGACTTGCTCGACTGACATTAGTGAAAACCGAGAGGAAGCTACTGACACGATGAATGAAGCCAAAGATGGAGGACCTCCATTGCTGCCTTAAACACCAGTGAGCAATAGGCAGTAAGTTGCACGTATATGGGATGCTGGGGGAGAAAAAAAAACGGGAACAATTTAGAGGGAAGGGGCAAAATCCACTCAAATAGCACCAGAGGTCAGGATAGAACCTGGGGGACTGGAGCCCAGACCCAGCTGCCCCTGAGCGACGGCCTGTTTCCACCCTCACACTGGGTCTCTATGCGATGGCAGGGTGGGTGGCCCAGAGAGTTTAGTGGTGGCTGTCACCTGTTGATATTCTTTCTTCTGGACGTCCAGCTCGTTTTGCCTCCGCAGCAGTTCCTCGTGCTCCTTCCTCAGCTCCTCCGCCCTTTGGGAGATCTGAGCCTCCTGCTCGGCCAGCTCGCGCTCGTACTGACGCAGCTCCTCCTCCGTGTAGATCTGCGTCTCGTCCAGCGTCTGCTCCGTAACAAGGCAGGAAGGGGTTCACTGGGCAGGTAGCACGTATTGGTGTTCACTCACCCACCGACCCAACATCTCCTTAATCCAAAACAGAGTCATCCCCACTACCACCAAATTGCACTCCCACCAATCTGCTCACCAACACTCCCAACTGATCAATATTAATAGTTTGAATTTGTTATTTGTTTGCCACCCAGAGAAACGATGGGATAGATTTTCATTCCTATTTACTGCTGAATGGATTTCCCAAAGACTTCTGCTCTAATGAAAGCATGACCTTCATCGCAACATGCACAAACTGCAGGAGGAACTCAGCACACCAGGCAGCATCTATGGAAAAAGTACAATAGTCTGTACTTTTTAAATAGATAATGCCTGGCCTGCTGAGTTACTCCAACATCTTGCATGCGTTGCTCGGATTTCCAGCATCTGCAGATTGACTGCTGTTTATGACCTTCACAACAGCTGGTTCATCTGCTTCATACCGGCTCCCTCCCAGGCACTGAGGTCAAAGCTGACCCTGGTTTAGCTCCGCACCATATTGAATCAACCCCCCGGCTGTTCGCTTCTGAGTCAGGGGAGTTAATGCTCTGCAGCTGTAAGACAGCTGACAACTGGGACTATCAGGGAGGCTACTGTGATTGCCATGGACCCACTGGGGCAAGAGGCCCGTTTCCATGCTGTGTAACGCACCTTGCAGGTTGAGTCAGTGGTGAGGAAGGCGAACGCAACTTTAGAGAGCTTGAATACAAGAGCTGGGATGTGAGGCGCTGGTGAGGCCTCACCTTGAGAGCTGTGAACAGTTTTCGGCTCCTCATCTAAGAAAAGATGAGCTGGCATTGCAGAGTGCCCAGGGGAGGTTCACAAGGATGATTCCAGGAATGAAAGAGTTATCAAATGAGGAATGTACTCACTAGAATTTAGAAGCATTTGGGGGGGGGGGGGGGGGGTGGAATCTCACTGAAAACTTTCACATATTGAAAGGCCTAGACAGAGTAGATGTGGAAAAGATGTTTCTTATGGTGAGGGAGTCCAGGATAGAGGGGCATCCAATTTAAAGTAGAGATGCGGAGAAATTTCTTTAGCTAGAGGGTGGTGAATTTGTTACCACAGACAGCACTGGAGTCTTGGTCGTTGGGTGTAATTAAGGCTGAGATTGATAGGTTCTTGATTGGGTGCGGCATCAAAGAAGAAGGCCGGGGAGTGGGGTTGAGGAGGGGAAAAAGGATCAGCCATGATTGAATGCTGGAGCAGACTCGATGGGCCAAATGGGCTAATTCTGCTCCATATCTTCGGGACTTCCGAGTCAACGTGGCCCTGAATCGACACCAGGCACTCTCCCAACCCATCCTCACTCAGAGTAAACCCAACACACAGCAGGATTACCGATCAGATGATCCCACACCATTCCCCACTACTTTGCCACCACAATGACACCACCCCCTTGTCCCTCCCTCCCGGACAGTCACACACTGACCTCCCACTCCTCTGGCTCCAGGAACTCTTTCTTCTCTGTCGATTTCAGGAATTCATCCAGGGTGACCAACCGATCTTTGTTGGTGTCAACCTGCCGAGCAAGAAAATAGTTGAAGAATCGTGCGGTTACACTAGTCCATTCTGGGGTCACCACCTCAGGGTTTTTAAAAGGCAGATCACAGTCAGGACATAGTTTCCCTGTGGGAAATCTGGTGGAGGAGCTACTTTTAAAATAGGCGCGCCTTCAACATTAGGAAAAATGACAGGGCGAGAAGGAGGCTGAGGGATACAAAGATTACCAAAACTGAGCGGTCTTCTTCTGTGCTTCAGTAACAGTGAGAATACATTAGGAGGCTATAGAGAAGTGGTGGATTGAGTAGAAGGGGCTCGCATTCTCTGGATTAGATGAATACGACATAACCCAACTGCAGTATGTGCAGCTGACAGGGCCAGTGTTGATACCCCATCATCACTGGCTGGCAAGTCTAGAAGATCGAGGCAAGGAGAAACTAGCTTGCCCAGACTGCTATCTCTCAGAAACTAAGTCGAAGGGCTGTGGGTGTTCCGTTCTTAGCCTGAGATTTATAAATTTGTGTAGACTAAGGAATTACAGCATTTTCTGAACCCACCAGTCCTAACTCGGACCAGGACAGCAAAAAGCATGGGGAATATCACTACCTGGAAGCTACTCTCCAAACCACACACCACCCCGACTCGGAAATGTATCACCATTCATGGTGGGACACCAGAAACCTGATTGGTTGAGGACTAACCAAACAGGAGAGACAGATGATGGGGGTATATACACCACTGGACTAAACATGCCTAACCATCATCCCTGATGAAGACGGGGGGGATAATATCATCAAAACATCGGCTAAAATTGAAACTTGCACCCAGCTAGAAGCCAGAGAAGAGTTTATGCAGTATCACCGTCCGTCCCTTCACTGTCACTCGGTCAAAACCTCCCTGAGAACACTGTGGGGATACCTACACCTCAGGAACAGCAGCAGTTCCAGAGAGCAGCTCACCGCCACCTTCCCAAGGGCACACGAGGATGGACAATTAGATGCTGGCACAGCCTGCAAAGTCCATATCCATGAATAAAAACTTCAAAAATATAAAACTGGGTAAAAAGGATGCAAGATCTAGAATCAGCCACAATCTTTTCCAATAGTGGAGTGGGCCCCCTTCAGGAAGAACTCATGTTTGATTCAGATCCCATCAAATTCACTTAATCATGTTAAATCCTCAAGGGACCAGACTCCTGTACTCTAGCAAAGGAGCGATTATAACATTATACTGGGTAAAAGTTAGACAGTGAGGAGCAGTGCCAGATTTCAAATCTCAGGCTTGGCTTCTGCTTTCCTGAGCCCAGGACGTTACCTACCTCGTTCATCACGTGCTCCCTCATCCGCAGCCGCTCCTCTTCCATCTCTATCATGTCGTCCTCCTCGTTCTTGGGATCGTAGACTTTCTCCAGCTTCATGTGCAGTGTAGGAAGGAGGCATGGAGGGTGATGTAAAAGGAAGTTATATTAATTTTTTTTAATAAACAGGAATCTGATGCTCCATGCAACTGAGAGACGAACAGCTAAGACCTCTCACTTCAGCCGCCTTCCTTCGGCCCCCAAAAACACTTTAAGAGCAAGTGAGGAGCACATTCTCTGACGTCTATTAGGATTCCTGATAGTTGACCAGTCCAACCGGAAATGCTGCCTATCCACGACAGGATTTACTCTTTAAAACAGTGAGGTGAATGGCACCACCGATTCAATTGGCCACTAGGTGGCGCTGCAGTTACATTACTGGGCATGTCTTCCAGAAGCCCAGACTCGTGATCCAGAGTTCAAATCCCACCAGGGTGCCAGGGAATTTATTTATTTATTGGAATACAGCGTGGAGAAGACCCCTTTGGCCTTTCAAACCTCTCTGCCCAGCAACCCCACCCCCTCCTCGAATTAATTCTAGCCTAATCACAGGGAAATTTTACAATGACCAATTAACCAACCAACCGGTTAGTCTTTGGACTGTGTGAGGAAACCCATGCAGTCACTGGGAGAACGCACAAACCCCTCATAGGCACCGACAGGTCGCCTGTACTGTAAAGCGTTGTGCTAACCACTATGGTACCCTGAGCCCTAATTTAAATTCAGTTAATAATCTGGAGATTGGAGAATTGTGACATGGTCTCAAAAATACTAAACTGCCCCGGTTCACTAATACCGGGGAGGAAGCCTGACGCCTTTACGCGGGCTGGACTGAGTGCAACGCCTGACACACTCTATGTAGGGGCAGTGGAGGTATAATTTGTCCATCTGTGCTGATCACCCCATCCCTGACTAAGCTGTTCCACTGTGACCACGATCTGTTATGAGTCAACATGATACTTTCAGATCAGGTCATGCATAGCACACACCTCCACCACACTGCTCAAGTGTGTTTCTGGGGTTCAGGGGCAGTGACCCTTGTGCCTGTTCCATGTTCTGTCGCTGAGCAGCAGTGAACCATCTGACTGGCCTATCAGAGTTCTCTTTGGGAACTAGTTAACTTGATCAGCATTTCTGATCTGTCTATTGTTCACAATTGTACTTATTAAAAAAAATGTCACTGACTCTTCAATACCCTCTGAAATGGCTGAGCGAGTCGCTCAGTTCAATTACAACTAAGGAGTGGCAAAGAGTTGCCAATGGTGCTCAGTTCGCCAAAAGGAACAGACATGCAAAAAAAATTGTGGAAAGAGACTCCGGGAAGTTGGGGGTGCTGGCAAGCAAGTGGAGAGGCATGCTGAAGTGCACCGGTCCATCTGGAGAGGCATACATCTTAGCTGTGGTCTCTCAAACCATGGTCCGTAGGCCTCGACACGCACTCTCTGAGTCACCCTCCACTCATCCTGTCAATGAGCTCAGGCTACAAGTCAGGAGACAAAGTTGTGGGAGGTGTGCAGTTCACACACAGGACTGGGGACACCGGAGTCAACAGACAAAGTCCTGGAGATCTTTAAACTCACCTCTTTTGTAAACAGAGCCTCAAGCTCTTGTTCATCCAACACACCGTCACCGTTTGTATCTGCAAAAGGAACAGGTTTGTTGAGATTCATGAGCAGAGCAGACGGTGTTGGTCTAAAATGGGACGCAGGAGGGTTGGAGAAGCCATGGACAGAGGCAGGGCTGAGGGTGAGTATTAGGATAGGGAAGGAGGTAAGGGGGTAGGGGGGGTTCACAGAAAGATTCTGGGAGATAGAAGAGGGCCATTGGGAGAGGGTCTACACCGAAGTTCTGAGAGTATGGAAGGAGTAAAGGTCACAGTGAGGAAGAGTGATGGGGGGTGGGGGGGGGGGAGGAGGCTGCACAGTTAGATCCACGCAGGAATGACAGAGAGGGGTCCATGAATCGCCATAGAAGACTGGAAGTACAGAGCATTGGCTGGGATGAGCTGGGGAGGCCCGCAATGCTTACCGTGCAGCTTGAAGAAGGTCTTCGGATTGAACTCGTTGGGGTCAAGGCCATCCGTTTCCTCCCACACCTCCTTCAGCTGGTCCCGGCTCCCCTGTCACACGGGCAAAAGCAGAGGTCAGAAGACAGTGCTCAAAGCTTCCTGCTAACCCTTCATTTCAAATCCCTGATCAGAGCAATCCCATCGGGACCCAGAAGGATGTGAACTGAGAAGTGTAGAAGGTATTGCAAGTTAATGACTGAAGAACTTAAACTGAGTATGAAGGCAGCTTGCACAGATGCTCTGAATTAATCAGAAATTTTGAACACAAGAGCAGAAGCTGGGAATTACAATACTTCTGTTAATCATCTGATCACAAGCAAGGTTCTGGAAGGACCAAAGGATCACTCTCTCTCCCACCCAGGCAAAAGGCGTAAACCACCCCATTCCTGGCTACCGTTCAGCCGACGCTCTCACCGGCACGTTGACTTTCGGATGTTCCTTGTGCTTCTGCTTCAGTTGCTGGAACCGGGCCTCCTCCGCTTTGCGCTTCTCCTCGTCCAGAGATTTAAGGTACTCCCGGCGCTCGTGCTCCTTCAACATCTCGTACCGCTTGAACTCGTCGTGGTGGGCTTGGTCGTAGTGCTCCAGATCCTTGGTGGCCTGCAGATCCAGAGCAGTACAACGTTACTGCACAGTCGGCAGAGTATTGTCCGATGTCCCTGCTAAAGGCCCACGACTAAAGTCACGGCTTATCCCTGCCCCGGTCACTGCTTAACCCTGCTCCACTGATCCACAATCTCAGCAACACACACAGATCACTGGAGGAACTCAGCAGGCCAGGCAGCATCAATGGAAAAGAGTAAACAATCGATGTTTTGGGCCGAGACCTTTCATCAGGATTGAGGGGGAAGGGCAGAGATGCCTGAATTAAACAGGGTGGAGGGAGGGGAAAGAGACTAGCTGGAAGATGATAGGTGAAGACAGGTGGGTGGGCAAAGTCAAGGCTGTTAGCAGAGGAGAGCAGACAACAGGGGAAAGGGAAGGAGGGGACCCAGGGGGGTAGCAGTAGGCAGGTGAGAAGTAGTAAAAAGATCAGAGTGGGGAATGGAGGAAGGGGGAGAGGGGAGGGGGAAATTTTTCTTCACTGGAAGGAGAAATTGATATTCATACCATCAGGTTGGAATACAAGGTGTTGCTCCTCCACCTTGAGGGGTGGGCTCATCCCAGCACAGGGAAGGCCATGGACCAACACGTCGGAACGGGAATGGGAATCGGAGTTAAAACGTTTGGCTACTGGGACATCCCACTTGTGACGGAGGTACCTAATGTCACTAAGCTGGAAAGAGTGCAGAGGAGACTTATGGCGATGCGGCCAGTACTCAACGGACGGAGTTATGGAATGAGATTGAACTGGTTGGGACTGTTTTCATAAGTATAGAACGAAGGATGAACCTGTCAAAGTGCATAAAATAACGAGGGGCATAGATGAGCGAAAGCAGTCGGTGTTTTCCCCCTAGGGTAAGGGAAGCAAAAACCAGAGTGCGTAGGTTTAGGGTGAGAGAGAAGAGATTCAAGTAGGAACTTGAGCAACATCTTTTCCATCCAGAGGATGGCTGCTACACACAAGAAGCTTTCAGGGAAAGTAGCTGAGGGAGGCACATTAACATTTAAAATGTACTTGGACAGGAAAGGTTTAGATCAGGGGCTCCCAACCTTTTTTATGCCATGGACCAATACCATTAAGCCAGGGGTCCGTGGATACGGGTTGGGAATCCCTGGTTTAGATGGAAAAAGCCAAATGGAACCAGCTTAGATGGGAATCTTGGCCAGCACGGGAAGTTGGGCCGAGGGGTTCATTTTCATGCCGTTCGACTGTCTCAGCCACTGCCATATTCTCAGCTCTGCAGTCACTTTCCCTTTCAGGATGCGGACTCTGGGCTGGGCACTGCTGCCAATGCTTTTCTCACTGGGATTGGCAACCCCCTCCTCACCCCCCAGGAACATTGCATACCCACCGCTTGGATCAGCAGCTCCAAGTCGCGAGCCTCAAAGGTCTGGGCGTTCTTTGGGTCCAGATGTTCAATCTGCTTCAGCAGGTTTAGGTGATCAATCTGCACATCTGGTGGGAGGTGAGTGAATACAGAGACCGATAAGTCAGCCAAATTTAATTCCGTGTAATTTACTCACTCATTTACAGATTTTAAAACAGGCAGTGGATTACTGAGTTCTCAGAATTCACTCCCACCCGTGACCTGGTAAAGTGACCCCGTCCTCCCACCCTTACAGCAGCTAAACAATACTCCAGTTAATGAACAAAAAGGCCATTACTCTCTCCTTGCTCAGCGTCCATCTTCGCCTTGATTAGCATCCGCAGTCTGGACACCTCCTGCCGCTTTAACTCATCCAGCTTGGTTCGGATGTGGTGACTGACAAAATCCAGCTCCGTGCTCAGCTTTCCGCTCTGGAGGAGAGACCGGCAGCACTTCAGTGACGAGGGAATCATCACCCCCACCAACTTAGATCCCGGCATCCTGCTCGCACTTCACAGTCAGGCCCAACACCTTGCCCGCGGTTCCCTAACACCATTTCCCCTCCAACCTTAGTGCGCTGCCCAGATGGATATGACCCCATGTACTGGCCCATGTACTTCCAATTTCCCTGACTTCTACAGGACCCCAACACCTTGCCATACCGGCAGTCCTACCCCAACTCAAGAAGCCAGCACTCTGCCCATAGCTCTCCTTTCAAATACTGGGACACCTTCCAATGTCACATGACCCACTCTGGCTCTTGACATAGTGGTGTCAAGAAAACAGCTTCCCCCTCAATGTCAAAAAACAAAGGAACTGGTTGTGGACTACAGGAGGAATGGACACAGGCTAACCCCTATTGACATCAATGAATCTGGCGGTTGAGAGGGTGAACAGCTTCAAGTTCCTCGGTATACACATCACTGAGGACCTCACTTGGTCTGTATATACCGGCTGTGTGGTGAAAAAAGCACAACAGCGCCTCTTTCACCTCAAACAATAGACAATAGGTGCAGAAGTAGACCATTCGGCCCTTCGAGCCTGCACCGCCATTTTGAGATCATGGCTGATCATCTACTACCAATACCCAGTTCCTGCCTTGTCCCCATATCCCTTGATTCCCCTATCCATAAGATACCTATCTAGCTCCTTCTTGAAAGCATCCAGAGAATTGGCCTCCACTGCCTTCCGAGGCAGTCTATTCCAGACCCCCATAACTCTCTGGGAGAAGAAGTTTTTCCTTAACTCTGTCCTAAATGACCTACCCCTTATTCTCAAACCATGCCCTCTGGTACTGGACTCTCCCAGCATCTGGAACATATTTCCTGCCTCTATTTTGTCCAATCCCTTAATAATCTTATATGTTTCAATCAGATCCCCTCTCAATCTCAAACAGTTGAAGTAGTTCGGCAAGAGTCCCCAAATCCTAAGGAGTTTCCACAGGGGTACAATTTAAAGCATCCTGACTGGCTGCATCACTGCCTGGTATGGGAACTGTACTTCCCTCAATCGCAGGACTCTGTAGAGAGTGCTGCAGACAGCCCAGTACATCTGTGGATTTGAACTTCCCAACATTCAGGACGTTTACAATGACAGGGGCATAAAAAAGGCCCAAAGGATCATTTGGGGACCCGAGTCACCCCAACCACAAACTGTTCCAGTTGCTACCATCCGGGAAACGGTACCGCAGCATAAAAGCCAGGACCAACAGGCTCCCGGACAGCTTCTTCCACCAGGCCATCAGACTGATTAATTCACACTGACAACTGTATTGCTGTGCTATATTGACTGTCCTGCTGTACATCTTACTGTACACACTGCTTGTTAAAAGTTACTACAATTTGCATATTTCACATTCAGACAGAGACGTAACATCAAAATTTTTTCTCCTTGTGTACGTGCAGGATATAAGAAATAAATTCAATTCAATTCAATGACCAATACCAAGACCCCCAGCCACAATACTCCAATGTAGATTTCCATTTGCAATTTTACCTTCATTTTCAGAATCCAAATTTCCCTGGGTGTGACTCTCCTTCTCTAACTCACCTTCATTGACCTTTTCCCTTCAATTCACCCATCCCTCAGACGACTACACTGGATCCAGGGTCCAAATCCCCCCCCTCCACCCCACTCACACGCTGATCCAGTTCACCCTCTGACTGACCTTAATATCTTCCACGTTGGCTGTCTGCAACTTCTCGCGGAAGTGGGCATCGTTCTCCAGGACGTCAATCACTTCGCGGAGGTAGCGATCATAGTACAAGCCTGTGTCCTGCAACAGAGCAAGTGGATAATCAGATCACACTGTTGGATTAGAGCCAAGGGCACAACATGGAGTTAAGAAACCTTATCAGCAATATTTGTTGTTGATAGTGAAGTAGGTTATCATAGATTACAAGGAGATCTTGATGAGTTAGGCCAGTGGAACGAGGAATGGCAAATGGATCTCAATACAGGCAAGAATAAGGTGATATATTTGTTTTTTTTTTAATTATTCACTTACGGGATGTGGGCATCGCCAGTTAAGCCAGCATTTATTGCCCACCACTAGCTGCCCTTGAGAAGGTGGTGATGAACTGTCTTCTTGAACCACTGAGGTGTAGGTACACCCACAGTGCTGTTAGGGAGGGAATACCATGATTCCCAACAATGAAGGAACGGTGACCAAAACTAAAAGGCATAGATTAAAGGAGAAAGACTTAAGATGATCCTAAGGTGCAATTTCTTCATGCACAGGATGTCAAGTATGTTGAATGAACTGCCAGAGGAAGTGCTGAAACAGATACAATAGCACAATTTAAAAACTGCTTGGATAGGTATTCAGAGGGATGGGGCTTAGACAGATCTGGGCCAAACACAGGAAATTGGAACCTGTCTGGATTTGTGGCCTGCGTCCAACTGTAACTTCCTATGATCAATTCAGCTTTTTGAGGAGGTGACGAAACATGCTGAAGCTAGAACAATGGGTGTGGTGTACGGTATGTGGATTTTAGTAGTGTTTGACGAGGTTCCCAACAGTAGGCTCATCCAGAACGTCATGAGACATGGCTCCATGGAAACCTGGTTGTGTGGAATTGGAATTGGCTTCCTCACAGAAGGCAGAGGATGGTAACTAGTGGTGCTCCGCAGGGATCTGTTCTGGGACCCTTGCTCTTTGAGACTTTTGGATGATGAAGTGGAGAGGTGAGTTAATAAAGCTTGAAAGTGGAGAGTGTAGAAGGTTGTGATAGACAGGATGCAGAGTTGAGTACGGAATTGGCAGATGGAGATCAAAACAGGAAAGTGTAAATTGTCACACTTGGAAGACCAAACTTGAAGGCAGAATAAAATATTAATGGTAGGATTTTTAGCAGTGTGGAGGAACAGACGGATCTCAAGGTCCATGTCTACAGATCCCTCAAAGTTGCCATGCAAGTTGATAGGTGGTTAAAAAGGCGTATAGTCTGCTGGCCTTCATTAAAAACTTACAAAACCTACAGCACAATACAGGCCCTTCGGCCCACAAAGTTTCAAAGTTGTGCTGAACGTGTCCCTACCTCAGAAATAACTAGGCTTACCAATAGCCCTCTATTTTTCTAAGCTCTGTGCACCTATCCAAAAGTCTCTTAAAACACCCTATCGTTTCCGCCTCCACCATCGTTGCCGGCAGCCCATTCCACACACTCACCACTCTCTGAGTAAAAAAAAACTTACCCCTGACATCTCCTCAGTACCTACTCCCCAGCACCTTAAACCTGTGTCCTCTTGTGGCAACCATTTCAGTCCTGAGAAAAATCCTCTGACTATCCACATGATCAATGCCTCTCATCATCTTATACACCTCTATCAGGTCACCTCTCATCCTCTGACTCTCCAAGGAGAAAAGGCCAAGCTCACCCAACCTATTCTCATAAGGCATGCTCCCCAATCCAGGCAATATCCTTGTAAGATCTCCACTGCACCCTTTCTATGGCTTCCACATCCTTCCTATAGTGAGGCGACCAGAACTGAGCACAGTACTCCAAGTGGGGTCTGACCAGAACCACCGAGTCAACCTGCGCAGCTGCTTTGAGTGTCCTATGGACTTGGACCCCAAGATCCCTCTGATCCTCCATACTGCCAAGAGTCTTACCATTAATACTATATTCTGCATCATATTTGACCTACCAAAAGGAACCACTTCACACTTATCTGGGTTGAACTGCATCTGCCACTTCTCAGCCCAGTTTTGCATCCTATCAATGTCCCGCTGTAACCTCTGACAGCCCTCCACAATATCCATAACACCTCCAACCTTTGTGTCATTAGCAAACTTACCAACCCATCCCTCCACATCCTCATCCAGGTCATTTATAAAAATCACAAAGAGTAAGGGTCCCAGAACAGATCCCTGAGGCACTCCACTGGTGACCAACCTCCATGCAGAATATGACCCGTCTACAACCACTCTTTGCCTTCTGTGGACAAGCTAGTTCTGGATCCTCAAAGCAATGTCCCCTTGGATCCCATGCCTCCTTACTTTCTCAATAAGCCTTGCATGGGGTACCTTATCAAATGCCTTGCTGAAATCCATATGCACTACATCTACTGCTCTTCCTTCATCAAAGTGTTTAGCACATCCTCAAAAAATTCAATCAGGCTCTTAAGGCATGACCTGCCCTTGACAAAGCCATGCTGACTATTCCTAATCATATTATACCTCTCCAAATGTTCATAAATCCTGCCTCTCAGGATCTTCTCCGTCAACTTACCAACCACTGAGGTAAGACTCACTGGTCTATAATCACCAGGGCTATTTCTACTTAAAAGATACTTAAAAGACTCTTAAATAGGCATGTGGATGTAAGGAAAATGTAGGATTATGGGCTGTGTAGGAGGGAAGGGTTAGATTGATTGTGGAGCAAGCTTACAGAGCTCGGCACAACACGGTGAGCTTAAGAACCCATGCCATTTTCCATTTTGTTCACCTGGCCATTGACTGTGAATTCCGTGCCCTGTGAATCCAACTTTGAATGGAATCATGTTAATTTTGACATACATTTAGAAAAAAGGAGGCCCAGAACAACTTAAGAATGTGTCATGGGTATGGCAGCAGTGATTGTGGTGGAAGGGAAGAGACAGAGAGAGTTAACATGTTGTGAGAAATCTTGTCCTCCCACTGGACTTCACCATCCCCATATAAAGGAACAGTGAGCTGTGTATCAAATTCTACAGATAACTCTACGTTAATTGGCACAGGTGATGACGCAGTGAGATAAGAAGCGTCAAACAACAGGCCAAACTACAGTAGATCGGTGTCCATGCAGAAACATCCTCTTCACTCCATCCTGTTAAAACTCTTGTATGATTCAATCACTGCCCCACTTTTCTAAGTTCCAGTAGATACCAAGCTAACCTGCCCAATTTTTCCTTAGAAGACAACCCATTCATTTCAGGAATGGGTATTGTAAACCTTCTCGGATTTCTGCATGACAGTGCGCATGAAGGGTCTTGACCCGAAACATTGATTGTCCACTTCCTTTCACCGATGCTGCCTGACCCACTGAGTTCCTCCTGCAGAGCGCTTGTATGCTCCAGGTTCCACCATCTGCATCCTCTCATGCCTCCATACCTTCAACAACTTTATCCAAGTTATTCGTATGAACTATCAAAAGTTGAGGCCTCAGCACAAATTCCTGAGGCACAGTGCTTGTTAGATTTTGCCAATCGGCGAAAGGTCAACTTATGCATACAGTGTTTCCTGTTAGCCAGCCAATCATTCCCATTAGGTTCCATCCTCAGAAAATCACCACTCTGCTTCCATGGAGCAGAGAGAGGGTTTGTAAATCTGGTGGGTGTTGGGAATGGCGAGGGTGGAGTGCTGCGGAAGGGGAGTGGGACAGGTGTAGAGAAGGAATGCTGGGGGCGGGGGTAATACGAGTGCACACTCACCCAGGTCAGTAGATATCAGGCAAAGTCACCTGATGCCAAACAATTGTTTTTTTGATCATTACAGAATGTCTCTCTGGTGCTTCATGCTCCCTTCCCTCTCCCTTTCCCCAACCATGATTCCCCTCTCCCTGCCCCCTTCCTACTCTCAGTCCACAATACCCATACCAGTATCAGGTTTATCATCACATGTCATGAAATGTGTTTCTTTCTGTAGCAGCAGTACAGTGCAATACATAAAATTACTGCAATATTGTGCAAAAGTCTTAGGCACCCTAGTTACATATGTGCCCAAAATCCTGCTGACTTTGCTTGATTACCTTGAACTTTACACGTTCCTGCCATAACCTCTTTAAAAAGTGTCTAAGCTTTACCCTATGATACACATTAAGCTAACTGACCTGTACTCCACTTTTACTCTCTCTCCCTTAGAATTAAGTGACTGTGCTTGCTACTTCCCAATCTAATGAGCTTTCGCTGATTCTAGGAAAATTAAAACCAACCTGTCTATTAGCCACAAACAAGAGAAAATCTGCAGATGCTGGAAATTCAAGAAACGCTCACAAAATGCTGGAGGAACTCAGCAGGCCAGGCAGCATCAATGGAAAAAGAGTACGGTTGACATTTTGGGCCAAAACCCTTCGGAAGGACTGGAGAAAGAAAGCAGAGGAGTAGGTAGGTTTAAAAGGCAGGGGAGGGGGGAGAGACAGGGAAACACAAGGTGATAGGTGAAACCGGGAGGGGTAGAGATGAAGTAAAGAGCTGGGAAGTTGATTGGTGAAAGAGATACAGGGATGGAGAAGGGGGAATCTGATTGAAGAGGACAGAAGGCCGTGGAAGAAAGAAAAGGGGGAGGGGCTCCAGAGGAAGACGATGGGAGACAAGAAGATAAGGTGTGGGGGGGGGGTGGAGGGAATGGGGAATGATGGAGGGGGGTGGGGGGTATTACAAAGTAAAAGTTCAAGAAATTGATGTTATTGCCATCAGGTTGGAGACTACCCAGACATTATATAACATTATATTTAAGGTGTCGTTCCTCCAGCCTACGTGTGGCCTTTCACGACGGTACAGAAGGCCATGGATAGATATATTGGAATAGGAATGGGAAGTGGAATTAAAATGGGTGGTCACTGGGAGATCTCACTTTTCCTGACTGATGGGAGTGTAGGTGCTTGGCGAAGTGATGTCCCAATCTATGTTGGAGGCCACACCGGGAGCACTGGACACAGTATATGATCCCCCCAGCAGACTCACAGGTGAAGTCTGTCTACTAGCCAATTAAAAAAAAATATTTAAGGCATTAAGATGAGGATGGTAGGGATGCAGGCTTGCAGCTCCAGCAATTTGCTCACTGCCATTTGACAATTTCCTCAGTTTTTACCTCCTTTCCAACTGCTGACTACAGCTCTTTCTGAGATTAGTGTTTACTCTCTAAAGCAGGGGTTGCCAAGCCTTTTTTATGCCATGGACCAAGACCATTAAGAAAGGAGATCCGTGGATCTCGCATTCTGACCCCCATTCTAGAGTGATGAATGCAAAAACACCCGTTCATCTGGCATCTTTTTTATTTATTGAGATACAGCAAGGAGTAGGCCTTTCCAGCCACGCCACCCAGCAATCCCCTGATCTAACCCGAGCCTACTCTCGGGACAATTTACAACGACCAATTTACCTACCAACCGGTAGGTCTTTGGACTGAGGGAGGAAACCGGAGCACCCGGAGGAAACCCACACGGGCACTGGGAGAACAAAGAAACTCCTTACAGGCAGTGGTGGGAATTGAACCCGGGTCGCCTGTACTGTAAAGCACTGTGCTAACCACTAGGCTACTGTGCTGTCCATCTTGTTGTTTTCCATTAACAATTGCTCAGACTCACTCTCTTTAGGACCGAATTTAAAGATCTACAGAAACCCTTAATAACCATTTACAAGCATGTTTTGCTGTTTTCCCTATTCTACTCTATCTCCTGCCTCCGCCACCTGCCTCTGCACAAACCTTTCAAAGTTTTAAACTATCTGGAACATTTCCAGATAATGACAGTGGGTCCTCCCCCGGCAGATTCTTTGTCATTAGAAAGTATATACTGTACGTTATGAAAATCCTCACTGTGCCAAGTGATTCCTTGCCGTTATTATTTCTCATCTCCTCACAAACCACTTCTTCTTCTGGTTTCCTGAAGTTGGATTATCACCCTCTACTGCCCTAGGAAGTTTACTACTGCACAAAGCCACTCCTCTCCTGTATCTTCGCTTCACAGCCTTATATGTCAACGTTCAATATCCTGCAGCCACGTCTCTGTACTGGCTATCAGATCAGAATTATTTTTAGTTATACTTGGGTAACTAAGCTGTTGTATCTGTTTTGTTCCAAATGTTACATCAATTTCAAAACTTTTAAAAAAAACCTTTAGCCTTGTCTTTTGTCTAGCTCTTCCTGTCGCAATCTGTCATTTCCTCTTATAATGTCTTCCTCTCCAGCCACGTCACTATTCCAACAGCAAATATTTGCTTAAGAGTTCAAAGATGATCAGTAAAACACTCAAAGTAAATATTGGTGAAACACATTTTAGTTTTACATCTGGAATGGTCTGGCTGATGGGATGCTAGCATAGATTCAATCATGGCTTTAAAACGCAAGGAAAAAGATACACAGCTTTGGGGAAGGGGGGGGGGGGGATTGGAATTCACAGTACTGCCCCTGCTGATTGCTGGTATGGTTGGGATTAATGGTTCAAATGGTTCCATTTAATCAGACAATGTATACAATACACAACCCAAAATTCTTACTCTTCACAGGCATCCACAAGAAAACAGAATAGATGACAGTAATAAAACGTTAAAACCCAAAGCACAAGCAGCAAAACATCAGCGCTCTCCCTCACCGTCTTATTTCAGCAAATAGCATCAGCACCCACCCAGCAAGCAATAGCTAAGTCCCCAAAGGGAGACCGTGATTTGTAGTACAACAATAACTAATCGCTTAACCAATAATTCAACATGCCGCAGGCACTCTCTCTTACTCTACTAAAGGGGCAGAGGGATGTCACACAGGGAGAGGGTGAAATGAACCAAATGTCTAATAACAGTGCAGAAAGAGGTGGAAGTACAAGAACAACACAATGGAGACACGAAAGACTGCAGATCTTCTATAGGTGTGTGGTGGAGAGTATATTGACGGGCTGAATCACAGCCTGGTATGGAAACACCAATGCCCTCGAACAGAAAATTCTACAAACAGTAGTTGTTCGTAAACATGAGAAAATCTCCAGAGCAACACACAAAAAATGCTGGAGGAACTCAGCAGATCAGGCAGCATCTATGCAAATGAATAAACAGTCGACGTTTTGGGCTGAGATCCTTCTTCAGGACTGAGAAAGCAGTGGAGAGGGTCCAGTCCATCACAGGTAAAGCCATTCTCACCAGACTCTCGAACCAAAGGGAATAACTTCACTCAACTTCACTTGCCCCATCACTGAAATACTTTCACAACCTATGGACTCACTTTCAAGGACTCTTCATTCCACATTTGTAAAATTATATTTATTTATTTATTAATTAATACTTTCATTTTTTTATTTGCACAATGTGGTGAACTACATATACCTGTCTGGACATGCCCCTCTGCTGACTGCTCCTGTGGCTCCTCCCACAGACCCCTGTATAAAGGCGATTGGGGGCACTGCTCCTCCCTCAGTCTCCAGGATGTTGTGTGGTGGTCTCTTGCAGCTAATAAAAGCCTATCATTCGCCCCCCATCTCCAAGAGTTATTGATGGTGCATCACACAGTTTGTTGTCTTTTGCAGACTGGTTGAACACCCAAATTAGTGCGGTCTTTTATTGATTGTGTTACGGTTATGGTTCCAAGGCTGTCAAGCCGATGAGTGGTAGTGGGAAGAAGCTCCCGCTACCTAGAAGAGCTCCTCACGGCATTCACCTCAAATTGCCTCTGACAACCAAGTCCAACTCCTGGCCTTCTCATGTGGCTTAGCCTCTAAGCTCGGTGGAGCTGTTTCTACTGACAGGAGAAGGGGAGAAGGCAGGTCCTGGCGCCTTAAAACCAGTGCTTCGGGTAGATGGAGCTCGTCAGCCTGGGAAGGCAGTCCATCTAAGAGAGGGAAAACTTTTATTTCAAACCTCCGCTGCCTTGCGGCCATACCCACTCATGGGGAAGGCTTCGGGAGTAAACCCTGAGGACAAATCCGGAGCTGGAGTCCCTAGGGCAGTACGACATTGCCTTCAACCTCGCTCTGGCAATTCCTGCGACGACACCGGTGCCGAGTTGTATCGGCCCTTGCCCTTCCCTTGGACAACATCGGTGTTGTGGAGAGGGGAGACTTGCTGCTTGGGCAACTGCCGGTCTTCCATACAACCCTGCCCAGACCTGCGCCCTGGAAACCAATCTAGGCACAGATGCATGGTCTCGTGAGACTAACCGATGCACCACCATGGTTATAATTCTATTATGATTTCATTCAACATGCCCACTAGAAAATAAAGCTCAGGTTTGTATATGGTGACAAATGTGCACTTTGATGAGAAATTTACTTTCAACTTTGGAACATAAAAGATGTGCTTTATTTGTCACACACAACATAGAAACACACAGTGAAATCCGTCGTTTTCTGACAATTCAAATCAGCGAGGTTTGTGCAGGGGAGCCTGCAAGACTCCTCACATGTTTTTCTGCCAGCACACCTACAACTCATTAACATTAAACTGCACGTAGTCATGGGGAGAATGTCTAAAGTCCTTGCGCACTGTGGGTGGGAATTGAACTCTGATCTGGCGCTGTAATGGATGCACTAACTGCTGGACGAACTCAGTGGCTCGGGCAGCATCTCTACGGACAGATGGACGGTCAATGTTTTGGGCTGAGACCTACAGCAGAATCATTCAATGTTGGACGCTACCCAGATTAGGCTGTAGCTCAACAGTGGATGGTGCGCTGTCAAGAATTTAGTTTTCATCCCAATCACAGGTGCTAAAATGTGTAGAGTTTACACGTTAGTATAATTGCACATCTGACAAAACGAATCAAAGGGGAGCTGATAAAGACATATGAAGGAAAACAATTTTACAGGAATGAGGAATAGGAACAGGGATATTGGACTTCTGGGAGCCAGCAAATACCTGATAAGTTGAATAGCCTCTCTCTGAATAATTTTTCAATACATCTGTCACATATGTTAGGCTAGCTCACCGAACAAATCAAATTTTAACCAGGTAAAACACTGACAGTCACTGGAAGCAAATAGCTGACTGAACACAATCATACACCCACCGGTGACTCCGGTTTGATCTGCTTCTCATCTGTTTTCTTTGACCTGTCGATGGGCACTGCCACCACCGACACGATGAGGCCAGCAATGAGGCACCAGAGCTCCATCAGTTATTCAGCAAACGGTTACCTGGGTTGAAAAAGAGAAAGAGATCGGGTTACGTCACTTCACTGCCTACAATTCCTCAGCAGACATCTCTTTCCTCAGAGATACAGCTTATTCTGAAGCGCCAGAGTTTAGGATAGGCAGTGCCCGGGGGGGTTTGGACCAGATGGGGGGCAGGGGGGTAGCATCCAGACGGGGTATATGCCGAGGGAGAGTGGTAACGTCAACTAAAACCCCAGTGCCCACTCCACAACTTTCTGAGCACCAATCCCCCAGCGGAGTTGGTGCGCTCTCTTCGCGTCCTGGGAGCGGATAATGCCCCGTCTCTTCGGCCCACTGCACCTGCGCGGGGCCAATGTCGGCCCTCTCCACCGGGGGAAAGTGCCGGCTGAGTTCACTCCGCTCACCGGGGCCCTCCGTCTCACCTCTCTCGGCCCTCCGACTCTCTGTGCGCTCGACTCCGGACCCCGATTTCTTCCTCCCTTCTCTCAGCTCCCGACTTCGGACCGTCCCGTTACCGTTCCCCGTTCCCCGCGCTCCGGACTCCGGACTCCGGACTCAGCCTCCGACGCTGACGCTCCAATGCAAAGGGATGCGCAGACGTCATCACGCCGTCGCCAACGCGCTTTTCTCACGTCATACGTCGGCAGAGGCGTTTCCTGAGACTAACTCACTCTTTCCCCATGCACACGTCAGAGGGGGCGTTACCTGGGACTTGATTGACATTGACTGCGTAACCTACTCTTTCCCACGTTATACGTCAGGAGGGGCGTTACCTGAGACGTGACTCTGTAGTAAGATGCCTAAAAAGAAAATTACGGAGGCAAAGAGGTGTCACGTGTTATGTCTTGAAAGATTAAGGAAAATTCAAAGTTTTTAAATAAGTATATTGCCAAAAAAACAGGGGAAGTAGGGCCCATTAGTGAGAGTAGGGTAAATCACTGCATGAAGCTAGAAAGTAGGACTGAAGTTTTAAACAAGTACAACAAACTTTGGTATTCACTAAGAAATGGGCTCTATAGTTGGAGAATTCAACAAGGAGAAAGGTAAAATTTTTGTGCAAGTTTCCAAAAATAAAACAGGTGAATAACTCCTAAGTGGGGTTAGTTTTTATAGATCCCAGGGAAGGTTTAGATTGATCTTCCCAACAGCATTGAGCACATCTACACGAAACCCTGTCGTAGGTAAGAAGCATCCATCATCAGAGATCTTCAACATCCAAGTCATGCTTTTTCCTTACTGTCGCCATCAGGTAGAAGGTACAGGAGCCTCAGCGCTCGCACCAACAGGTTCAAGAACAGTTTTAACCCCTCAACCATCAGACTTTTGAACAAAAGTGGATAACAATGCTCACTTGCCCATCCATTGAGATGTTTCCACAACTAGTGATCTCACTTTAAGGACTCTATCTTGTTATCTCATGTTCTTGGTACTTAATGCTGTTCATTTATATTTGCATTTGCAAAGTTTGTTGGCTTCCGCAGTCTGCTTGATCTTTCATTGATTCTGTTATAGTTACTATTCTATAGATTTGCTGAGTATGCCCACAGGAAAATGAGTCTTGGGGTCGTATATGGTGACACAGATGTACTTTGATAATAAAATTTACTTTGAACTTGTTTTGAACAAAGTTTACTTTTGAAATAAGAAAAGTATGCAATTGCAGGAGATCTGGCTGTGATTTTCAAATCTATGCTGGTGGTTAGGGTGCTACTAGATGATTAGACAACAGAAAATGTGATGATAGAGGGTTATTTTTGTAATTGGATTCCTATTTCTAGTGGTTCCACAGGGATCAGTGCTGTTTGTAAAATGCATGAAATATTTGAATGTGGAGTTTGGAATCACAATTAGTCAGCCCACAGATGACTCTAAGATCAGTCGTATTTTTGGTAGTACGGAGGACAGTCTTCAGATTCAGATTTATTTATTTATCACATGGCATTGAAACAAACAGTTATATCAACGTCCAAATCAACCTAAGTGTCGACACATGCTGGTGCCAGCGTAGCATGCTCACGATGTTCAGCTGATCAACTAGAACAGCTGCAAAAGAATCCCCTTTCCCACCCTCTCACGCCAACAGACATGCCTCCAACTCCAAGTCGGGCCTGAGGCCCTTGGCCCCAGGCCCATAACATTGGGCCTCTGACCTCTAAAGAAGCTCACTCAGGGGCTTCAACCTTTGAACCTCGACCTCTGGGCTCTCCAACCTCAATCTTCGACCTCTGAACTCACTGACCTCTGGTTTTCGACCTTTGGCTACAAGGTGACGTCGAGGTGGTAGTGCAAGGGGCTTGGCAATGGCCGTCAGAGATTAACGTTGATAGAAGTGAAGTGATGCATTCTGGGAGGCTAGGGCCTACATCACGAATGGTCTCAGGAAGTAGTGAGGAACAGAGGAGCCTTGGTGTCCATGTCCAAAATACTTTGAAGAGGGCAAGAGCAGTTAGATAAGATGGTAAATAAGGCATCTTCATTAGTTGGGGCTTTGCATACAGAGATATGGAGGTTAATCCCTAACATGATAAAACCTTGGTCAGAACTTGGCAGGGGTGCTGCATAGAATTCTGGTCACTGAGGCTTAGGAAGGAGAGAAAATCTCTGAAAGAAAGAAGCGCTGTCAGTTACAGCACTAAATATAGTAAAGTATAAAGTTGACCTGTGGACCGTAACGGCTTTGAGATGGAGTGAGTAGGTGTTGCTCCTCCAACCTGAGTTTGGCCTCATCGTGGCAGAAGAGGAGGCCATGTATGGATTTATCCGAATGGGAATGCGAAGCAGAGTTGAAGTCAACCTGCGTCGGGTCTCACCGGTGTAGGGGAGGCCGCACCGGATGCAATAGATGACCCCAACAGACTCACGAGTGAAGTGTCGCCTCACCTGGAAGGACTGTTTGGGGCCCTGAATGGTGGTAAGAGAGGAGGTGTAGGGACAGGTGTAGCACTTACGCTTGCAGGGATAAGTGCCGGGTGGGAGATCCGTGGGGAGGGACGTGTGGACCAGGGAGTCGCGGAGGGAACGATCCCTGCGGAAAGCGGAGAGGGGTTGAGAGGGAAAGATGTGCTTAGTGGCGGGGTCCTGTTGAAGGTGGCGGAAGTCGCGGAGGATAATGTGCCGGATCCGGAGGCTGGTGGGGTGGTAGGTGAGGACAAGGGCAACTCGGTCCCTGTTGTGGTGACGGGAGGATGGGGGTGAGGGCCGAAATGCGGGAAATGGGGGCTTGCTCGTCTCCACGGATGCTGCCCGACCCGCTGAGTTCCTCCAGCATCCGCAGAGGAGGTTGTGTTTACCAGCCTTATGGTGACGTATGGTAGCCAGGGAAACCGCGGGCCAATGACAGAGTCCACATCTGTTTATGTCGGGCGCCTGAAGCTGAGGACCCGAGCGGAGTCGGAAGTAGCGGCGGAGTTCCAAAGCAGTGCACACGGTCAGGTAGGGAACCCCAGAGGGTAGAGGTAGGGGCTCCGGGGATGGGGCATCAAAGGATGCGAGAACTCACGCACGGCACTCCTTGCCTGGCAGCAGAATGGGACTCGGTCTACCACCAGGAATGAGGGCGTGGGTGGGGAAAGCCCCGTGTCTGGCTCCAGAGTGAATAGAGTCCAGTGTCTAGCGCCAGAGGAGCTGAGATTCTGTGACAGCAGCGCCAGAGGAGCGTGCTGAGATCCAGTGACAGGCAGCTGGAGAAAGGCTGCGATCTGGTCACTGATGTAATGAGCTCTCTTTCGCTGCCGTTTCGTAAAAAAAATGAACCAGTCACTCTGAACCAGCCAGCAGAGCCCAACTGTTCTGCATTAAACCCTGCTCAATCCGATTTCTCTAATCTGGACGTCAGTGTTTGAGGGATTAGCCCTCTCAAGGCTTCAATCCCTCACAGTTAGCTGCCGTTGCTCAACGCACAGCCCTCCCGCTCCTCACCACTCAGCCTTGTATCAAGATGGCTTTTGAGCTGGATGGTTTGCAAGCGGAGTGCGACACTGATCTGTGAGTATTATGGTGCATGAGGGGATGTCTGGGACCTACCCAGCGGACGGCATCCCTTTCTCCGTGGCATCCGCTCCTCGCTGGGCTCTTTGAGGAGGCCAAGTGAAGGGCAAAGGGTCAAGAGACAATGAAGTGAAACGAGACCTTCCGGGACTTGAGTCGTTGACTTTAGGGGGAAGGGTATGCCCCAGGAGACAGATTGATGAGTTAATACCAGAGGTGAGCATGAGTGGAGAGGGAGAAGGGTGTGAAAATAGAGAGCATGAGGACAAGGGTGTACCATGGGGCTGGGTGTGTGGCGAGCGAGGGGGTGGGGGAATATGAGCTGGCTGAGGCTGGGGAGAGTTAAAAAAAAAAGAGAAATTTACGCCAGAAAATAACGCCAGAAGGAGCGGAGTGAAACGAGAGGGCCTGTATGGCAGGTGGAACGTGGATGGTAATATGGTAAAATGAGATAAGTGTTTCTGCCCCCGCCCCCCCCATTGTGAGTTACCAGCACACACAAAGTGCTGGAGGAAATCAGCAGGTCAGTGGAGAGGAATCAGATGAAGGGGTCTTGGCCTGAAATGTCAACTGTTTATTCCTCTCCATAGAAGCTGCGTGACCCGGTGAGTTCCTCCAGCATTTTGTGTGTGTGTGTTACTCCAGAATTTCCAGTATCTGCAGAACCTTTTGTATTTGTGAGTTCCCAACCTCCTTCAACAACTTAGCGTAACGGAAGTATCCTGAAATCCCCTCTACTCCTTCCCTCAATTAACTCAATCCGTCATTGACATTCCTGCCAAGGCAGGGGTTCCCAACCTTATTTTTTATGCCATGGACTAATATCACTGAGCAAGAGATACAGTTGTGGACTACAGTTTGGGAACTCCTATGCTAAGGCAAGGGGCGTTGTGTGTGGAACAGGAGTTAAAGGACTGTACAGACGTTGAGTAAAAACTTTCAGCATTTCTTCAACTATGTCTGTGACATAAATAAAAGCAATATCACTGCATCTAACAATTAACGTAATTCACCTGACTTCATCTTTCATCATCCACGTGATATCACCAGCAACCTGTCACAGTGACGTCAACCCTAGAGGATTAAACTGAATAGTTCCCCACTAATAGGCACCCCTGATGTCTTCCCTGATTTCTGATGAAATCTCAATCCCAATCTTGATTGAGGTCTGAGAGGGGGAGTCTATGGTGGTGCCACTCCAATTTCACACATGGACATTCAGTCATGATCTGTCATGACCTCAGTGCCAAATACACTGTGTGCAGGCCTCCGTTAGTCTCGATAGACCATGGATTTGCACCTTGGAAAGTTTCCAGGGTGCAGGCCTGGGCAAGGTTTTTTTAAATGGAAGAACAGCAGTTGCCCAAGCTGCAAGTCTCCCCTCTCCACGCCACCTTAGGACATTAGAAGGGCATTAGGACCCAAACAGCTTGGCGCTGGTGTCGTCGCAGAGCAATGTGTGGTTAAGTGCCTTGCTCAAGGACACACACGCAGCCTCAGCCAAGGCTCGAACTAGCGACCTTCAGATCACTAGACGAACACCTTAACCACTTGGCCATGTGCCAACACCAAATACACTATAATAAAGTAAGATAGTCTCACTGGCCACTGCTGCTGTAGCCCATCCCTTTCAAGGTTCGATGTGTTTTGCATTCCGAGATGCTCTTCTGCGCACCACTGTTGTATTACGTGGTTACTTGAGTTACTGTTGCCTTCCTGTCAGCTTGAACCAGTCTGGCCATTCTCCTCCGACCTCTCTCATTAACAAAGTGTCTGTGCTCACAGAATGGCTGCTCACTGGATTTTTTTTTGTTTTGTTTTTTTCCCCCCACACCATTCTCTATAAACTCTAGAGACTGCTGTGCGTGAAAATCCTAGGAGGTCAGCAGATTCTGAGATACTCAAACCACCCCATCTGGCACCAACAATCATTCCACGACAAATCACTTAGATCACATTTCTTCCCCACTCTGATGTTTAGCCTGAACAACAACTGAACCTCATGACCATGTCTGTATGTTTTTATGCATTGAGTTGCTGCCACCGGATTGGCTGATTAGATATTTGCATTAACGAGCAGGTGTAGCTAATAAAGGACACCTGTACACCTGATCATTAATGCAGCTGAATTAAGTAGCACCGAATGGCAGCGTTACACGTAACAGACCTGAAAGTTAGTGCAAACATTCTGTTACATTGATGAAGTCTTAGCGGGGGATAAACTCTCCTGACAGCTGGAGCAGGCTGTGATCTGCTTTAAACTGCCAGCTCTAATCTATCAGCTCCCTGAGAAAACCTTTGCCTCACTTCCTCAAGCTGAAATGACTGCTTAAAGCGGAATGACAAAGTTATCAGTGTGGCAGCGTGTGCCAGTGATGCAGCCAAGTGCCATCCTACGGTCAGGAAAGTTGCAGAGGGCATGTTCTGCATCCTGCACAGTAGATTCTGGAATTTGCATGTAATATTGCCCTGTTCACCACTCCCTCGATCAGGGGTTCCCAACTTGAGGTCCACAGTTAATGGTAGAGGTCCATGACATAAAAAAAGATTGGTAACCCACTCCTTCACTGTGCCCTGATTTAAACTCCAATATTATCCTCTGCTGGGAGGACAGTAAGCTTTCTCCTGAAATGTTCAAAAGGCCAAAGCCATTACTTTATTCATCTATCTGGAGATAGAGTGCAGAGCAATGACCTCCACCACCCAGCAACCCATCTTTTTAATAGTTAACCCTAGCCTGTATACAAGACAATTTACAATGACAATTAACCTAATAAACAATATGTCTTTGAAATGTGGGAGGGAACTGGAGCACCTAGAGGAATCCCACACCTTCATGGGAGGATGTACAAACTGCTTATAGAGGGCGACGGACTTGAACTCCAAACTCCAATGAGCTGTAATAACATCACGCCAAAGTTCTCATCATAAATTCTGTCACCCAGCCACCAGCTGCGTCCCTCCCCATCTCCCAGAGATTCTGCAGACGCTGGAAATCTGCGTTGCCCAGAAAATTGCCCAGACAGGTCACATGGTTGGTGTGGCACATAATAGCAATCACCTGACTGTGGTGTGTTGGATCACATGACTATGCCATCGCTTAGTCCATTAGGACACACCCTCTTCTCATTACTGCCATCAGGGAGGAGGTGCAGGAGCCAGAAGACCCACACGCGATGTTTTAGGAACAGCTTCAGTAATGATAAATCTGATTCTGATTCTGAATCTGTAACATCTGTAACATCTGTTGCCTGGTGAACCTTTAAGATCTCTCATCCTCCGTTTCTGACCTCTTGTTCGTTCTAGGGTATAACTTCATCTGCTCGAATCCTAAGTTCTGGATTATCTCCTCCCTCGAAATCTCTCCATCTCTCCCCTCCTTAGGAGCTGGTGGCCCTCAAAAGCTACCCATTTGAATAATCTTTTAGTTGCTTTCCACAATATCTCAGTGTGGTGCAGAGTCAGTTTTATGTCCGGTAACATTTCCGCACAGTACCCTGGGATGTTTTATCTGATTAAGTACTCTGTGCAAATGCAGGTTAATCTTCCTTCTGCCTGAACAGTGATAGAGTTTTTCTTGTCCTTACCTGCCACCCCGTGAGCCTCCGCATACAACAGGTCACTCTCCACAATTTCCACCATCTCCAATGGGATTCCACCGCCATTCACATCTTTATCTGCCCCACCCTTGCCGCTTTCCACTGTGATCCCCTTGTCCATCTGTCCCTCCCCACTAATCTCCCTCCTGGCACGTATCCCTGCAGGCGACAGAACTGCTACACTGGCCCATTCACCTCCACCCAGGGCCACAAGGTCAACGCCTCACCTGCGAATCTATTGGGTCATCCATTGTGTCTGGTGCTCCCGATGCGGCCTCCTCTACGTTGGTGAGACCCGTCACAAATTGGTGGACCACGTTGTTGAGCACCAAAAGCAGAACTTCCCATTTTAATTCCTATCCCCATTCCTGTTCTGACTGTCAGGACATGGCCTCCTCTTTTGCCCCAAAGCCACTCTCTTGCACCTCCTATTTCGTCTGGGCAGCCTCCAACCTGATGGGGTGAATATCAATTTCACCTTCTGGTAAAGTTCACCCTCCCCTTCCCTTTTCTTCCACTCCCCCACCATGGCCTCTTGCCTCTTCTCTTGCCCTGCCTATCACCTCCCCCTGGTGCCTCTCCTTCTTCCCTTTCTCTCGTGGTCCTCTCCCCTCTCCTATCAAATTCCTTCTTCTCCAGTCCTTTACCTTTCCCACCCACCTGGCTTCACCTATCATCTTCCAGCTGTCCTCCTTCCCCACCCCCCATATTCTTTAATCTGGCGTCTTTTCCCTTTGTATCCAGCCCTTAAGAAGGGTCTTGGCCTGAAAGGTCGACTGTTTGTTCATTTCCATAGATGCTGCCTGACCTGCTGAGTTCCTCCAGCATTGTGTGTGTGTGTTGCTGGTTAATATGATGGCCTTGATCTCTCATTTCCTTATTGGAAGAATCCACTGCAACCCTTGGATACAGGAAGCATAGTCATGGTAACTAGACAAATGACAGTTTATTAATAGTATGCCTGTCTCTCCTTCTCTCTATATCTGCCTCTCACTCACTCCCTTTCTGCGTTCCTGATCCCAGGATTGAGAATTCTTCACTTTATTCTACAATGCTCCCAGGAAGGTAAGTTGAATATTTTTTTCTACTATTTTTAATTCCATAGGTTTTTATCCTTTCCTATGAGATCCAGTTTGCTTTGTGAACCCATTTACCAAGGTTGTACGTGAAAAGATATTGCTATGTTCTCTCAGGCTCTCCTTAAGGTCAAGGTCTCCTTGACCTTGCCCGATGACTCAGGGCTGGGTGCATCTGCACCCGTGCCACTCCCTGACCCCTGAAACCTTCTGCCATCCCACTTCCCCCCCCCCCCAGGGTGTCTCTTGTTACGCCCCAGCTCTTCCCCATGGGACAAATATTCCCTGAAGCAACGCCTGTCCGCTCCTGCTCCTTTACCAGCCGTTAGTGGTTCACACCCCCCAGATGCACTCCACTGATTCTCACCCCGATCCAAAGCAATCCCTCCTACCCCCTACTCCTGGTCCTTGGCCATCTTCTCCCCGCCTTCAACACAGACACGCCTCTGCCCATCATCTTCTGCTCCACTCCCATCCCACCAACCCAATCCCAACTCCTCCCTCGCCACCTGCTCCACCCCCATCTCCTTCCGCCCTCTCACCGTCACTCCATTTGGTATGTCGCCGAAGGCACCAGCTGTTTTCTACAGATGCACCATGGGGACCATTCGGACTGGTTGCAAGGGGCTGTAGACCCAGCCAGCTCCATCGTGGGCAAATCTTCAAAAGTGGTGCCACAAGAAGGTGGCATCCATTAGTTAGGACCCTCACCACCTTGGGCATGCCCTCTTTCCATCACAGCCACCAGGGAGATAGTACAGGACCCTGAAGCCCCACACTCAGTGTTTTAGGAATAGCTTCTTCCCCTCCACTATCAGATTTATGAAAGGTCCACGAACACTATCTCACCATTAATCTTTCACACTATTTATTTATTGAATTTTGTTGGAAATTATTATACTAATACTATATGTCTTACACTGTACTGCTGCCACATAATATCAAATTTCATGACATGCACTGATGCGCAAAGCTTAGGCACTTATATATAGCTAGGGCGCCTAGGATTTTTGCCCAGTACTGTAGTAATTTTATTGTACTGAGCGATGATAAACCCGATTCTGATATGGGACTGAGAGTGGGAAGACGGGAATCCTGGTTGGGAAAAGGGAGAGGAGAGGGTGCGGGGAATACCAGAGAGACATTCTGTAGTGATCAGCAAGCCAATTGACCTTGCCCGATGACTCAGGGCTGGGTGCATCTGCACCCGTGCCACTCCCTGACCCCTGACACCCTCTGCTATCCCACTTCCCCCCCCCCCCCCAGGGTGCCACCCTCACCATTCCTAACATCCTTTTCTCTGGCCATATTTACAAAACTCACTCTCTACTCCACGTTGGCAAATACAGTACTGTGCAAAATTCTTAGGCACCCCAGTTTTATATACTGTATGTGCCCAAGACTTTGCATAGTAATATTCGTCAGTGGTAATAAGATTGATTCTCCTTCTGGTCTTCATTCCCCCTCAACCATCAATCCAATCCACCAGCACCTCTTAGCTGCCCTCACTGTTCCCCATCGACCTTTGCACCTCCTTCCTTGCCAAGATTTCTGAGCCTCTCCCTCCTGGTCTGCACTGCCCCCAGCTTTGCCCCCTGTGACGTGTAGCTTGACATCTGGTGTCTCTGCTTCTCACACAGTGTTTTGGACGAGGATAGTCAGAGACTGCGCCAGCAGAAGCTTGACAATCAGGTAGGCGGCTGGGCGGACCTCGAAATGATGTGATTGTAGCCTCTGAGATATTCTGTCAGTGTCTACACCCACCAGATGTTCGGGGCAGGATACGGAAAAGTACAGTACTAAGAAAAGTACATATATGTCACCATAGAGATTAATTTTCTTGCAGGAAAATAAATCGGTGTTGAAGTGAATGAAGTTATCCACGCTGGTTCAAGATCGAGACATATCTGCCTACGACTTTTGCACAGTGCTGTACCTTGAGATTAGTCTTCTTGCAGGCATTCACAGCTAAGCAGGAAAATACAATAAAATCAATGCACACAGCGACCGACAAACAACCAGTGTGCAATTAAACACAAGCCGTGCCAGTACAAAAATAAATAACTAACGCTGAGAACATGCAGAGCCCTTGAAAGTCAATTTATAGGTTGTGGGATCAGTTCAGAGTTGAGGTGAGTGAAGTTATCAGGTCTGGCTCAGGAACCTAACGGCTGAAGAGCAGCAACTGTTCCTGAAGCTGGTGCTGTGGGACCTAAGGCTTTTGTACCTCCCACCCAATGGCAGTAGCAAGGTTGAAAGTGAATGAACTTGCCGCTTCTTCCCTGGGGATGCGTCTTGGGGCAATTTCTCTGTATCAAACCTGTGCTGTTCATACTGGGATTATCATCCATCTCTGCTGATCACGAGGCTAGATTAAATCAAACCTGCACGTAACCCAGATCCCTCGCTTCGCTGCATGTTCACACGCCCACGTAAATGCCTCCTAAACGTCCCATACCTAATAATAAAGAGGCCACTGCGTGTACGTCCGCGGGTCTTCTGCTGTAGCCAATCCGCTTCAAGGTGTGACCTGACATGTTGTGCATTCAGAGATGACCTTCTGCACACCAACCTGATGGAATACCTGGTTATCTGAGTTACTGTCACCTTCCTGTCAGCTTGAACCAGTCTGGCCGTTCTCCTCTGACCTCTCTCGTTAACAAGGCATTTTCACCCACAGAACTGCCGCTCACTGGATGCTTTTGTTTTGTTTCTCACACCATTGTCAGTAAACTCTAGAGCAGCGGTTCCCAAGCTGGGGTCCACAGACCCCCTCGGTTAATGGTAGGGGTCCATGGCATAAAAAAAGATTGAGAACCTCTGCCCCAGATACTGTTGTGCATGAAAATCCCAGGAGATCGGCAGTTTCTGAGATACTCAGACCACCCCATCTGGCACCAACAATCATTCCACAGTCAAACTCACTCCCCCATTTGGATATTTGGTCTGAATAACTGAACCACTTGACGACGTCTGCACAATTCTGTGCATTGAGTTGCTGCCGCGTAATTGGCTGATTAGATATGTTACGCCTGTGCCCCCTCCTTTTTGAGAATCGCCAGATCGCTATTAATTCAGGTCAGGAGACCCAGGAAATGAGAGAGAGACGTTTGGAATGTTTGGCCCCTCGGCGATACAAAGCTACGGGAAACAGCCATTGTCTCTTGGAGACGGAATTGTGTATTGAATACTGTGCTCTGTGGAAGCCCTCGGGCAACGTGGGCTGGTTGGGGGGATGGCATCATTCCACCCTGATTGACATCTGAGTGGGGATAAAAGAGGGTCTGTGGGAACAGCCCCTCAGACGCACCAGAAGAAACGCTAGAAATCCTGTAACAGCGTAATAGCGAGAGCCGGTGGAAAGCCACGCGCGTCCTTTTCCATTTGCCTCGGAATTGGTGGGCCTTGCCACAGAAGAACGGCTTTAGCTAACAACAAAGGAGAAATCAGCCCCCAACGACTCTCGAAGGATTGACATCATAAAAGGAATGGGCAAGTTTTAATCCGTCTCTCTCTCCAACCAAAAGCTGCAGCTTGAATGAACTGAGTGACTTTTATATTTCCATCGGACAATACATTATCCCCTAGACAACGACAGAGTTATTTCTTATTGATTATTATTATACCCGCGCTTTTAGATTTAGTATTGACGACATATATTATCTGTATGGTTGCATTGATATTATTTTTGCGTATTTTTATCAATAAATACTGTTAAAAATAGTACCATCAGACTTCAACGGATCTCTCTATCTTTGCTGGTAAGTGACCCAGTTACGGGGTACGTAACAGTTGGGGTTCTCGTCTCGGGATTTGACACCAAATTGGGAGGCCAGTGAATCGGGCTTGTAAGTCCAAATTTGGATCTGGTTACGAGGGTAGCCAGACGGGAAACCAGCAAAGATGGACGTGGGTGAATTTATAGAAAACCCGACTCTGGAGGCGCTAGAGGCGGCCACCAAATCAGACTTGATAAATGTGGCGAAGGGGTTAAACCTCACAGAGGTGAGGTTGTCAATGAAAAAGCGGGAGGTGCGAAGGGCCATAACTCAGCATTATATTGGGAAGAATGTGTTTGCAGCTGAGGTATTGGAAGATATCCCTGAAAAGGTACCAGCCAGTGGGACGGCTCAGTTAGAGTTGGAGAAATTAAGGTTGGAACATGAAATTAAATTAAAGTAGATGGAAGCAGCCGAGAAGGAGAAAGACAGAGCTGAGAAAGAAAAGGAAAGAGCCGACAAACAAAGGGAGCAGGCGCTCCAGCTAAAGGAGTTAGAGGTGAAACGGGAGCATGAGCTCCAGCTAAAGGGGTTAGAGGTGAAAAAAGAGCAGGACCGAGCTGAGAAGCAAAGAGAGCATGAAATTTAGTTAAAACAGCTGGAAGCAGCTGAAAAAGAGAGGGAGGCAGAGAAACAGAGGAAACATGACTTGGATATGGAGAAGTTAAGGAAAGAGCGAAGAGCTCAAGGGTCAGACCGAGAGGAGCGGTTTAATGTTAGTCGGGAGTTTAGGTTAGTACCTCCGTTCGAGGAGACGGATGTTGATAGTTATTTCTTGCTTTTTGAAAAGGTGGCAGTGAATCAGAAGTGGCCCAAAGAGCAGTGGGTGGCGTTGTTACAAAGTGTGTTAAAAGGGAAGGCACAATGAGCATATGCGGCGTTGTCCATGGAGGAGGGAGAAGCGGAGAATTATGCCGAAGTAAAGGAGGCCATTCTCCGGATTTACGAATTGGTACCTGAGGCGTAGAGACAAAAGTTCAGAAATTTAAAGAAAGGGTGGAATCAGACGTATACCGAGTTTGCCTATGAGAAGGGTGTGCTCTTGGATCGTTGGTGCACAGCAGAAATAGTGGGAGAGGATTTTTGGCGTTTCAGGGAGTTAATTCTGATTGAGGAATTTAAAAGTGGTGTTTTGGAGGATATCCGGATGTATTTGAATGAGAAGCCGAATAAGTCCATCTCAGAATTTGCTAGGTTCGCAGATGAATATGCCCTAACCCACAAGACAAAGTTTTCCTCGAATAAAAGTTCCCAGAGAGACCGTGGGAACGATAGAGAAAGCCCGCCGGCTGAGGCAGAGGTCCCGCCGGGAGCTAGTGGTAAGGTTGGGGAGGAGAGGCAAGACGGACAGAGATTTTCCGGGCTTGACCTGTTTTAATTGTGGAAAGGGGGGGCATATTGCATCTAGGTGCTTTGCTCCGAGGAAGGAGACAGGAAAAGGGAAAGCAGCGGTCCCTATCGGATGTGCTGTGGTAATCAGTAAATCGACAAGAAATCCCCGGGTAGACAGAGTACGAGAAGGGTCTGGGACTTGTATGTCAAACGGAACCGTGTCTGTGAGAGAGGGAGATACCCCAGTTCCAGTACGGATCTGGAGAGACACGGGCGCTGAACTGTCATTGATTAGCAGTAAGGTACTAGATTTTAGTCGCAAAACGGGAATGGTAGCTGTGAAAGGAATAGGAAAAGGGACGGAAATGGTTTCCTTGCATAAAATCATTATGAATTGCGAGCTAGTCTCTGGACCAGTTGAAATGGGGGTGCGATCAGAATTCCCAAGAACTGACGCGGACGTCCTTCTGGGTAATGATTTAGCCGGTGGTAAGGTTTGGTCAGCAATGACGCTGACGAGACAGCCGGTGGAGACTCCACCCCTAGGTTCAAAGGTCTATCCCGCATGCGTGATCACTCGCAGCCTGTCGAGAAAGGCTGCTGAGAACGAGAGCAGTTTAAATCCGGCCAGTGTCGAGTTGGCCGAGACGTTTTTACCGACCCTGTACCACGAGGGCTTAGAGGATGGAAAAACTAAGAGTAGTAAAGTGAAAGAGAGTAAGGGAGAGGAGGTAGACCTGCCTTTAGCGAGGAGAAAAGTTCTAGAGGCATGAAATGAAGATGAGAAACAGATACAGCTGTTAAAAGGTCCAGGGTTGGACATGGATGATCTGTCTGGTTTGGCAGAACTGTTTGAAGAAGTTGAAAATTCTAAAGGTGTTCCCGTTAATGAAATGAGGGCAGTCCTAGATGAAAAGGGTGCCCTTACTTGGAAGAAGTCTGCTGGGTTGGCAGATGAGGTTGTTTCAGCCCGCGGGGTTGAGTTTACTCCGGAAGGGAGTTGCCCAGAGAGTAACTGGGAGGATCAGGGGAATTTAGAATTTGGACCGGGTACGGGTATTGAAAGCCTGGAAGAGGCAAATGTCCCGTTTGAGTGTGTCCAAGATGTGGATGCACGTGGTACTGAACCTAGTAATGGAGCTCAGAAAAAGTCTGAGGTGTTTGATTCAGTGGAAAAGGAATGCAGTCCTTGTGGGTCAGATGGACTTGGTTCAGTGAAAAAAGGGTTAACCTTGGTAATAGTGGGAAGTAAGAGTTCTCAGGTGTTTGTGCTCGAAGGTGTGGTAAAAGTCAGGGAGGAGATCAAAGGTGGTGGGATGAATATTATTATTGAAGGAAAAGGGGACTGTGTCATTCCCAGATTGAATGAAGAAAATTTAAAGGCTGGACTGATATCAAAAGCAGCAACCAGGCTGCAGAGAAAATGGCTTGGTACCACAAAGCCTGTGAATCAATTACAGGTTGAGTTGGAAGGTAAAGGGGCCCACACGCTATTGTTATTCCAGACTGTGGTGTAAAAAGGCAGAATTTGAAATGCTGTTCAAACAAAGAGTTTAAACTGAAAACTAATAGCCTCAAGGGTCCTGAAGAGAAAACTAGCAACTTGCAAAAAATTAAAGAATTGGGTGGAAATTCGGGAAATGGTCTAAGTCTGGAACACATTGTTGATAAAATAACTCCTATGAAAGGAGCGGACGAAAGCCTATTTCGCCAGGGTGCACAAGCTCCCCCCGAGGGAATTAACCTGAAAAGAGGCAAGGGTTAATGGGGACGCCATTTTTAAATAGCAGAAGTCGGTTTTAAGGGATTTCGACAAAGCATGTGAATAATAAAGACAACCCCCATGGAAGCTTGCCTGTTAAGTTTGAAAGTAACATAAAGATTAGTATTTGCATGAACTTTTGTAGTATACATGTAAGCTAAGATCACAACTCTTTAGTTTTGTTTGCTGAAGGAAAGAAATAAAAAAAATAGGTGGTTACTATATTGGAGTCTGATGCTACAAGACTTTAATAAGGTACAAGAGGTTAAGATGTAAAAAGGAAGTGACAATGTAATCGTTAACTGTTTAGATGCTGAATTGAATGTATAACTGTATTACTCTGTAGAAAAAAAACCTTTTGTATTGTGTTAGATTCTAAAATCCTGTAAGATTCTGTATTACTTCGTTTTTTTCCGATGGTAAAAAACGCGTTGAAGAAAGGGGGTGTTACGCCTGTGCCCCCTCCTTTTTGAGAATCGCCAGATCGCTATTAATTCAGGTCAGGAGACCCAGGAAATGAGAGAGAGACGTTTGGAATGTTTGGCCCCTCGGCGATACAAAGCTACGGGAAACGGCCATTGTCTCTTGGAGACGGAATTGTGTATTGAATACTGTGCTCCGTGGAAGCCCTCGGGCAACGTGGGCTGGTTGGGGGGATGGCATCATTCCACCCTGATTGACATCTGAGACCCCGTGAGTGGGGATAAAAGAGGGTCTGTGGGAACAGCCCCTCAGACGCACCAGAAGAATCGCTAGAAATCCTGTAACAGCGTAATAGCGAGAGCCGGTGGAAAGCCACGTGTGTCCTTTTCCATTTGCCTCGGAATTGGTGGGCCTTGCCACAGAAGAACGGCTTTAGCTAACAACAAAGGAGAAATCAGCCCCCAACGACTCTCGAAGGATTGACATCATAAAAGGAATGGGCAAGTTTTAATCCGTCTCTCTCTCCAACCAAAAGCTGCAGCTTGAATGAACTTGAGTGACTTTTATATTTCCATCGGACAATACATTATCCCCTAGACAACGATAGAGCTATTTCTTATTGATTATTATTATACCCGCGCTTTTAGATTTAGTATTGATGACGTATATTATCTGTATGTTTGCATTGATATTATTTTTGTGTATTTTTATCAATAAATACTGTTAAAAATAGTACCATCAGACTTCAACGGATCTCTCTATCTTTGCTGGTAAGTGACCCAGTTACAGGGTACGTAACAGATATTTGCATTAATGAGCAGGTGCACCCTAGAGAGTGGCCACCGAGTGTTTGGAGTTCTGTGCCTGCTCTGGAAGTAACTGGGACAACATAGAGGGAGCTTCACTCTGACTCTGCCTGTGCTGTAACAGCTCTTTTGGTTATTTGTCCCTGTTTTCTCAGCGGAATCTCTTGAAACAGAAACAGAGGCGGAAACGACAGGATGTCCTCATGGTTCAGGCTAACCCACATGCCAAGGTGAAGCCCAGACACCAGAAGAACCCTGAAAAGCAGCCATCTTCATTTGAAAGGCAGAGTGTTAACACTCTTTCAGGTACCGCATTTACTCTTGCACAACGAGGGGGTTGTCTATTCACGCAGAGTCAAAGTTCAAAGTAAGTTTACTTTCAAAGTACATATATAAGACATAGGAGCAGAATTAGGCCACTCGGCCCATCCAATCTACTATGCCAATCCACCATGTTAGTTAGTCACTGCCTGTTAGGCTGCTGGTGCTTAGGACAACAGTGAAGTTCCTCCATCTCTCTTGATCTTGACGGTGTTCAGGATCTTCCTTCATTTTGCCAATACCTTCCTCGTGGTTTCCACGACTGTCAGTCATGCAGACCCCGGGTGGGGACTCAGGAACACCGTCGCACTCAGATGTAGGATTCCGCATTGCTGTTTTTGACCGGTCAGGGTCGTTGGCCCTGAGCTGAACCCCCGAACCTGGAGGACTGGTGGACCACTCTTAGTCTGACCTCTACCCTTTGACCTGTTTGGCATGGGTGACCCTACCAGGAGTCAAAGCACAAAGCCCTGACTCCAGCCGACACAGCTCTCCGGGTCATTGAGGCACACAAGCCTCCAAACCCTAAATGACAAATTGTGGTCCTCTTGGAGGATTCCTTCATGGCTGATTTATTGTCCCTCTCAACCCCATTCTCCTGCCTTCTCTCCATAGCCTTTGATGCCTTGATTAACCAAGAGCCTATCAACCTTTGCTTTAATTATACACAATGACTCGCCCTCCGTAGCCATCCATAAATTCCACAGATCCACCACTCCCTGGTTCATGAAATTCCTCCTCAACTACGCAGAAGTAAACACCAACAAACAACCAAAGTGCAAAAGAAGGCAAAATGTGCAAATATATAAAAGTAAATAATATTGAGGACATGGACTGTAGAGCCCTTGAACGTGAATCTCTAGGTTGTGAAATCAGTGTTGGATATGAGATTAGTCTCGTGGACCCAGCTGGGAGCGACTTGCCACAGAAAGATTTGCTCCATCATCTAATTAATGTATAGGCTTGGGATTGTCTCTCGGTCAGTGGGTTAGGGGTAAGATCTTTGACATCATGTGTAAGTTCCATTGAATTGGTCTTTGTTGGAGGACAGAGGAACAAAACAAGGAGATTTCTCTAGGAGAGAAAGGGTCTGGGTCAAGCAGGGCGCTAATAGGAGATGTAATATTAGGGGTAAATTGGGAGGGTATCCTGACTGACTGCAACACGGCTTGATATGGAAACACTACTACCCCGGAATGGAAAACGTTACAGAAAGTGTCAGATACAGCCCAGCCCATCCCATCATTTACAAGCAGCCCTGTCGTAAGAAGGCAGCCCAAACATCAAGGACCCCAAACATCCAGGCCATCATTGGGCAGGGGGTCCCACACCACCAGGTTCAGGAACAGTTGTAACTGCACAACCATCAGACTCCTGACCAGCTTGGATAACTTCAGCCACCTCAACTCCAAGTTGATTCCACAGCCTACAGATTCACTTTCAAGGACTCTGCAATACACACACAAAATGCTGGAGGAGCTCAACAGGTCAGGCAGCATCTACGGAGAAGAATAGATAGTGAATGTTTTGGGCCGAGCCCCTTCCTCAGGACTGAGAAGGAAGAGGGAAGGTGTCGGGACAGAAAGATGGCGGGGGGGGGGGGGGGGGAGGAGGATAGCTGGAAGGTGATAGGAGAAGCCTGGTGGGTGGGAAAGGTCAAGGGCTGGAGAAGAAGGAAACTGATAGGAGGGAAGAGTGGACCATAGGATAAAGGGAAGGAGGAGACAACCCAAGGGGAAGTAAGAAGAGGTAGAAGGTCAGAGTGGAGAATAGAGGAAGGCAGGGCACAAAATTGATATTCAGGCCATCAGGTTGGAGGGTACCCAGAGAGAATATAAGGTGTTGCTCCACCACAATGAGGGTGGCCTCATGATAAGGAGACCATGGACCGACACTTTGGAGCGGGAAGGGAAATCTGAATTAAAATGTTCAGCCACCAGCAAGTCCCTCTTGTGGTGGATGGTGAGGTTCTCGCCAGTGCAGAGGAAAGCCTCATCGGGAGCAGTGGACACAATAGACAACTCCAGCATATTCGCAGGTGAAGTGTTGCCTCACCAACTCATGTTCTTGGCGTTATCTACTTACCTTGCACAATTTGTCTTCTTTTTCATAGTGATTGTTTGCCAGTCTCTGTTCACGGTTTTCATAAACTCTGTAGTATTTTATTTTCCCATCAATGCCTGCAAGGAAATGAATCTCAGGGTAGCATGTGGTCACGTATACTTGGATAGATACATAGATGGTAGGGCTACAGAGGGTTACGGTCCTGGTGCAGGTCGATGGGAGCAGAAGTTGTAAATTGTTTGGCATGGACCAGATGGGCCGAAGGGCCTGATCCTGTGCTGTACTTTTCTATGACTCTATACTTAGCTTGATAATAAATTTATTTTGACTTTGGCTTTGAGATGTAAAGGCTGTGCTGAACGAGAGAAATGACAAGATTAGCACGGGAGAATCGGGAGGCATTCACCCTGGTTCCTGTAGTGTAACACCAGGAGCGTTTGACTCAGAAATGTATCCGTAGCCAGGGAACTGTGCCATTTAATCATCACACCATCGACCTTGATGTGAATTGGATGAAATTAAACAAGGTGGAACGCCCCTACCCAGACCTGCCTGTCACCTTGGAGACCTCAATACTGAGTAGCTGAAGATACTTGTAGAAGAGACTGGGAGAGATTCAGATTGAAATGGTGGCGGGTGACATGGAGGTCAGTTGGCAGGTGATCAGACTAACCAGAGAAATAGGTGCAGTTTTTTCTCTCTAACTCCAATTTTTCTCACTGTTGCACCTTCACAAGATTTCTCCTGCAAGATCAACGTGGAGGAGATTCGCAATACACGGCTCTACCCGGAGTCTCTCGATAACGGGGACTGCTTGGTTCTGGACCAAGCTAATCGTGACAAGGCTGTAATCGACAAGGAACAGGCGTGGAACCTGGAAGAAGGTATGGTTGGGGGCTTGATGCGAAGTTTCATATCTGGAGTTGAGATAACAATGGTGAGATTTTTGGGATTTTGTCAAGAAACACTGGATGAGGGCGAGAGGCTTGATGATAAGTTGGTTCTATGGAGTTCAGGATTTCAAGAGATTTGAGAAGTTCTCCCTCCCTATGATTGACATAGAGCTGGACTGAGTAATCGTGTGTCGGTGGGGGTCAGTTGTCAGTTTGAGATAAGCTTATGACACCTAAGAACATAGAAATAGGAGCCTACCCTTCCATTTGTTGTACCTCATTGTTACAAGGCCCAACCTAGTCAACTATTCCTTATAAATCAATCTGTTTCAAGGAGTGATCTTATTCTGAACTGCACTTAACCATGAGGACAAAACCGTATGCAATACTCCATGTCCAGTCTTCCGAATTTGTGGCAAATTTCCCTAACATTTGCACTCCACGTTCTTTGCAGGTCAATTTGTCTAACTTAATTACTTGTATCTCCTTGCTAAATTTCTATGCTTCAAATAAGAATGTGCCAAAATCCTTCAATGCATAGGATAGGATAGATTTTTCTTTGCTTCTTGTTCTATCCATTAATTAATCTTGTATTTTCCTCCTGTCATACTCCATCTGCCAAGGTTTTCCCCTCTTGTGTAGCCAATATACATTCCTACGTAGACTGCTTTGTCCCACTTCTTCATCTTTCTATGTATTGCCAGCAAATTTGGCTATGACACACTCAACACCACCCTCTAGAGCAGGGGGTTCCCAACCTTTTTTAAGCCATGGACCAACAGCGTTAAGCAAGGGGTCTGTGGATCTCAGGTTGGGAACTCCTGCTCTAAGTGATTACTTAAGCAGTTGAGGACCCAATACTGTTTCATATGAGATCCCACAATTCACAGTTTGCCGCGATGAAAATGATCTTTTTCCACATTCCTGATAGTTTACTAAACTGTTATTAATGACAATGTATCAACCTTTAGTTTATAATCACAATACCATATAACAATTACAGCACGGAAACAGGCCATCTCGGCCCTTCTAGTCCGTGCTGAATGCTTACTCTCACCTAGTCCCACCGACCTGCACTCAGCCCATAACCTTCCATTTCTCTCCTCTCCATATACCTATCCAATTTTTAAAAAATGACATTATCGAACTTGCCTCTACCACTTCTACTGGAAGCTTGTTCTACACAGAAACAACCTTTTATGGAACACGCCATCAAATGTTGTTGGAAATTCAACTGGGTAATTGCTTCATTATTGTCATGTGTAAAATTACTGCAGTACTGTGCAAAAGCCTTGGGCTGTGGTGCCAAAGATTTTTGCACAGTACTGTAGTAGTTTTATGTATTGCAGTGTACTGCCGCATAAAACAACAAATTTCATGACGTGTGTGAGTGATGATAAACCTGATTCTGATATGGGTCTCTATTGTGGACTGAGAGTGGGAAGAGGGCAGGGAGAGGAAAGCACCAGCGAGACATTCTGTAATGATCAATAATCCAATTGTTTGGAAACAAATGATCTTGCCTGGTTGTCTCAGAGCTGGGTGTGTCTGCACCCACACCACCGCCCTCACCCCTGGCATTCCTTCTTTAGCTCCTGTCCCACACCCTTCCCACGGCGCTCCACCCTCGCCATTCCCAACGTCCTCTGCTCCCACCAGATTTACAAACTTGGTCTCTGCTCCAAATTGACAAATACGGCACTGTGCAAAAGTCTTAGGCGCCCAAGGTAAACAGATGTGCCCAAGACTCTTGCACAGTACTGCAAAGTGAAAAATGTTGTCTTGCATACCATCCATTTCATTTTTCATTTTCAATCTTTTTTATTGATTTAAAAAAAGGATAAATACAAATCAGAGAAGAAGTTATATCAAATACATATTTCAATAAAAGTACAAAGAAAGGAATATACACTGTCAACATCATGTATGGTATAATACTGGGCTAATATATAGAAGGAACCACAACTCCGCTTGATAATTCATAAAAAAAAGACTCAAAATTTCTATTATTGAGAAGAAAAAAAACCCTAAACTAACCTAAAACAAAAAAAAAAGGACAGGGCATTCCATTTGAGGATACAATTACAAAAAAAAGGGGGGGGGGAAATCCTTCCGGTCAAATCTGAAACATCACGGAGAGGAAGAAAAAAGATTACCTAAAAAAGTGAAAAAAAAGTAAAAATGAAGAAAATTTAAATCATATGGAAATATTGAATGAAAGGTCACCAGGTTTGCTCAAATTCAGAAGATGTATCAAACGACCGACTTCTAATTTTCTCCAAGCTTAAACACGACATAATGGAGGAGAGCCAAAAAAAAAAACAGTAGGTGGATTAGGATCTTTCCAATACAACAAAATAGCTCTCCTAAACCATCTATATAGTACTATATCTGTACAACTATACATCCATGGATAAAGTGCATACCATTCTGTACATTATGTCCACTGGTTCCCCTTTAACTATCCTGCTACTTAAATCCTCAAGCACAAGGCTTCTATTTAATAAATCAGTGCTGGCTTTACATACTTGTTCTATGATTTTCTAAACACACTGCTACCCCCTATCATAACAAATTCTAACATCAAAAACATCTTACAAAAGGTACTGGAAAAAAACATCACGAGAAATGCCACCCAGCCTCCTCATGGACTGTTTGTCCCACTCCCATCAGGGAGGAGGCTACGTAACATTCACACCGGGACCATCAGACTCAAGAGGCGGCACAGTAGCGTGGTGGCTAGCACACTGCCTTACGGTACAGGCGACCTGGGTTCAATTCCCGCTGCTGCCTGTAAGGAGTTTGTACGTTCTCCCTGTGACCGCATGGGTTTCCTCCCACAGTTCAAAGACGCACCAGTTGGTAGGTTAATTGGTCATTGTAAGTTGTCCCGTGATTAGGATAGGGTTAAAGCAGGGTTTGCTGGGCGACGTGGTTAAAGGGCTGGAAGGGTCTGTTCTGTGCTGTAACTCAATGAATGAATAAATAAAACTGTTGCTTTCCCCAAGCAGTGAGGCTAATCAACACCTCTGCCCACTAACCCTCCCCACCGACAATACTTTATTATTTCCTGACAGCCACTTTATGTGCAGATGCTCCTGTGCCTAGCATCACTTTATGGACAATCAATGTATATTTTCATAAAGCTATTTTATGTAATTATATTTATTGTTTTTTTATTATTGTATTCTTTACATTATCGTGTTTTTTTGTGCTGTATCAGATCTGGAGTAACTATGATTTTGTTCTCCTTTACAATTGTGAACTGGAAATGACATTAAACAATCCTGAATCTTGAAGAAATGTTAGGTTTCTGGCCTCAGACATTTTTTGAATAAGGCAACTGCATCTGGGAGTTTCTAACCTGACTGATTTTCCCCAACAGCATTTTCTAGTATCTAGGGAATTTGGGAACATTCAATCCAATCTACTCACAACAGTTCCTGGGATGTGTACCAAAGATTTTGTGGTCTTTGGCCTCATAATTTAGTTTGTTCCTTTTTCCTAGTGATTCTGCTTACGTCCTCCCTCTCTTTCGTCTCCTGGTTTTGTTATTATTGGGATGCTTTTTCATGTCTTCTCTTACGAAAACAAATTATAAGTTGTTAATTTAAAAAAAGTGTCTCTCCATAACTAATTCCCCAGTTTCATCCTCAAGGGGGACCAATGTCCACTTTAGCTGCTCTATTCCCTGTTAAATATTTAGTGACACTCCTCTCTGATATTTTTCTTTCTGCTTTCTGCTTGTGACCTGCGTTTTCCCATTTTGTTTTATTTGCCCTTTTCCGATTTCTAGAATGTTCCAATACTTTGGCGTGTCCTTGAATTTTTTGCAGTGGTATCTGTTGCCTCTCTGTGGGAAGGTGGCAACGCACAGCCAAAGCACAAACTGCTTGAAACGCGGGTGTAAAGGGTTGAAAGTTCCGGAGGGCAATCGGGCGGAAACAGGGAGGGGGGGGGGGAGTGCAGGGAAGTAAGTGGATATCCCACTGCCCGGGGTTTCTATCAGGAGAATCGCTCCCCCAGGAGCAATTTGGAACAGCTCCGATGTGCAATGGCGGTACGGTCGCGTGGTGGTTAGCGTAAGGCTTTACCCTGCGCCAGCAACCGGAAGATCAGGGTTCAAATCCCGCCACTGTGTGTAAGGAGCTGGCACGGTCTCCCCATTGAGCATGTGGGTGTCCCTCGGGTGCTCTGGTTCCCTCCCACATTCTAAAAGACGTACTGTTGGAGTTAGGAAGTTGTGGGTACGCTCTGTTGGTGCTGGAAGCGCGGTGACGGTTGCGGACTGCCCGCCCCAGCACGTATCCAGACTGTGCTGGTTGTTGATGCATTTCACCGTACACCTTGTTGTACACGTGACAAATAAAGCTGATTTTTTTGATACTTTGATTACCTATCGATTACAGAGTGACCAATTCTTGGGAATGGCCATTCTGAGTAGTCGACTATCCAGAGTAAAGCCAACAGATGTAGTCTGTATATCTGCCAGTGAGCTGGAGCTGGACCAGTCCAGGGCTCCCTGCGCCTGCAGAGAGAAAACCACCCCATTAACCAAACCGAGGAACAAACACCAGAGGTGACAATGATGCCCTCCACTTCCACCAGCTGTTCCTCACTTGACTCATCCTCTTTTTCCTCAGTGCCGACTCTCACAGCCTCCACTTGTTGAATGGTGTTGCTCTTTCCCCATTCCACAGATCTGCTGGAGGTTTCCGTGGAGGAACTGCGGGAGAGTGCTGCGGAGAGGCCACGAAATCTCTTCAGGCTGCGCGAGCACCCGGCGGCAAAGGCTGAGAAAGGTCTGGGTCCTCCTCAATCCCAGATTGCTCCTGGTGTGCAGAATCTCAGCTCTCCACCACGTGGACATGGGCGCTCACTGATCTGTACATTCACAGCAATCTCCCACGTTGGCATTTACTAAATAGCAGTACGTGAACCTTACAGGGTTAGCTGCATCATTCAAATATTCTACAAAGTCTTTACTCTCATTAGTACATTTGCCAAAAGCTGAAAAAGAAGAATGAAGCAGGACCTCATTGAAACCTATCGAATATTGAAAGGCCTAGATAGAGTGGATGTGTAGAGCATGTATCCTATAGTGGGGGAGTCTGTGCCAGAGGGCACAGACTCAGAATACAAGGACTTCCCTTTAGTATAGAGATGAAGAGGAATTTCTTTAGCCAGAGGCTGGTAAATCTTGCCACAGACACTGTGTTGGCCAAGTCATTGGGTATATTTAAAGTGGAGGTTGATAGGTTCTTGATTGGTAAGGGCATCAAAGGTTATGGGGAGAAGGCAGGAGAATGGGGTAGAGAGGGATAGTAAGTCAGCCATGATGGAATGGCAGAGCAGAATAGATGGGTTGAATGGCCTAATCCTGCTCCTACAGTATGCTTATTTCTTATGAAATCTAAGTGTACTCTGAGATAAAGATCTCAAGACAGTTTAATTAACCCTCTTCAGAGAGTATGATTACCCTTTTTGGATGTGGTTCTCCCAGTGATCTCTCATTGTCTTCTTCCCGTTGTCAGGGAAGCGTGTGAGGGAAACAGAGAAAAATCCAGAGCAAATCACATTCCATGAGAGTCAAGTCCAAGGCAGCTTACTTTCTCCCTCTGATGTATCCTTCATCCCCTTCTCTCTTCCTATTTGTGTGCACGTGTCCAAGTGTGTGTGTGGTGCATGTATTAGTGTGCGTCTGTGTGCGTGTTCGTGCATGCGTGTCGCCTCCCACCGTCCCTTAATGTCCTTTCATCCCTCACCTCGTCACTTCCCAATCTGTTCTCATCACCCAGAGGTGGACAGGACTCATTGTCTGACGAGCAGAAATGGCCATTGCACTCAAGTGCAGGCGAGATTCATTGACCCGTTGTCTGGAACGGACCATCTCAGTCTTGAGTAAAGACAGAATCTTTGTTTTCCTTGGAGTGGAAGAGGCTGGGGAGAGGACTGATGATTGATTAGCGTAGGGCCGTGGACATTATATATTCAAAGTGCATTTATTATCAAAGAATGTATAAATTATGCGCCTTGAGATTTGTCTGCTTACGGGCAGTCACAAAGCAAGAAGCCTGAAGAACCCACATGGACAAGGTCCCTCATGGTAGGCTGATACTTGATAGATTGGATTGAAAATAGACTTGGCTATCGAAGACAGAATGAATTGCCAGGGGAATTAGTGGAAGCAGATATAATGGTAAGTTTAAGAGGTATTTAGACATATTTTAACAGGAGAGGGAGGGATAAAGACCATGTGTTGATTAAGTTGACATCTTGTTCAATGCAGATCTCATACACCAAAGACCTGTTCCCTGTGCTGTGCTCCTCTAGGTTTCATGTCGCTAGGGATATTGAAAGTTAGAAGGGGGCTGGACAGGGCCAATAGTAGGAGGCTTTTACCCACACCAGTGCTATCTAAAACTAGAGGGAATTGGCAAGATAGGGAAAAGAGGTTCAGAGGGGATCTTTCTCACCCAGAGAGCAGATGGAATATGGAACATGCAGTGGTGGAGACAGACGTGTCTAGCCAAGCGCAAGTCACCATGGCATGGACGGCTAGGGTTAAAGAGCTGATGATGGAGATGGCACTCAATGGTCAGCTTTTATTCTGCTGTATGAGTCTGACTACTTGAAGAATTGAGATCTGTAGCTCTCGGACCCAGTACTGGAAGGTGGGATTAGTGTTGACCACACACAATATGCTGTGCATTGCTATGTATTTTAAAGACCATAAAAATGTAGGAGCAGAGTTAAGCCACTCAACTCATCAAGTTTGCTCTGCCATTTCATCATGGCTGATCTATTTTCCCTCTCGACCCCATCCTCCTGCCTTCTCCCCATAACCTTTCATGCCCTGGCCATTCAAGAGCTGATCAACCTTCCCATTAAATACATCCAGTGATCTGGGCTTTCACAGCAGCCCGTGGCAACAATTTCCACAGATTCACCACTCTCTGATCCTAGACGCCCCCCCCATTATAAGAAAACATTCTCTCCATCTCCATTCTGCAGGCCTTTCAACATTCAATAGCTTTCAAAGAGACCCTCCCTCTTTCAAAGTTCCAGCAAGTACAGGCCCAGAGCCAACAAGCGCTCCTTCCCTGTATCATTCTTGTGAACCCCCTCTGAGCCCTCTTCAATGACCCCCACATTCTCTCTTAGATAAGGGGCCTCAAACTGCTCACAATACTCCAAGTGAGGCCTCACCAGGGCCTAGTAAAGCCTCAGCATCACAGCCTTGCTTTATGTTTGAGTCCTCTTGAAATGAATGCTGACATTGCATTTGCCTTCCTCACCACCGACTCAAACTGCAAGTTAATCTTCAGGGAATCCTGTGCTCCCAAGTCCTTTTGCAACTCAGAATGAATTTCCTGTCTGATTGTGATGAACTCTGTCCAACTCTCAAGGTCTCTCTGTCTCTCTGCATCTCTCTCTGTCTCTCTCTCTCTCTCTGTCTCACTCTTGCTCTTTCTCCCTCAGTAACTCCTGCACCCCTTCTGTTTTTTAAATCTCTGTCTCTCTGCCCCCCCCCCCACCATCTCTGCCTTTCTCACCGATCTCGTCTCCATTCTGCACAGAAACATCAGTCGATGACTCGACAGTGATCACCAGCGGGGCCAAGCGCCACAGCCTTCCGAACATGAAATTGCGAACGGGAGCAAGAAGAGACAAAAATCAGCAGCGCTCAGAAGGTGAGGGAGATCCCGCTACCATCGGACGCTGCCAGAGCCCATTCCCAGCGCCCTTCCCAGCGTCAGATGGTTATATACGTAGGAGGCGAAATTCGACGGGGTGGTATGAGCGTTGAGGAAGGGGCGAGGGGTGGAAGGCAGGTGAGGGAGGAGGGCAACTGAGGAAGAGGGGCTGGTGTGGGAGTGAGAGGTCTGTTCACTCTTCCCACCACCAGCTTCTGGTGTCTGTCCCGGATCCCATCATCTCTCAGCGTCCAACAAATCTATCTTTGTGGCAGATCAGAGAAGAGCTGTGGTAATAGCTCGGAGGTGACTGTCACTAACCAGGGATTATTCCATGTGACGTCATAAAGTACAACCACAGAACTCCTCTGCGTTTCTCGGAGATAATGCTCACTCCAGACACATGGGATACGTTGATAAGACCCAAAAGCTTCCCCAAACCTGAATCACTGAAGGATGCTCGCCAGCTGCGATGGGGCTTGAACGCTATCGGCTCCTACAAAGTGAAACCCAGACACACAGGTGAAAACAAGGTTTCGCTTCCAGGTGGGCTGATTGCCTGTTGATCAATAAAACTTGGGGGCACCTTCGTAAACTCCCGCAGACCCCCATTGACGCACCATCAATAACTCTCGGAGACGTGAGGCGAGATATAGGCTTTTATTCACTGGAAGAGAGCAGTCAGCAGCAGGAGATCCCCACACGACATCCTGGAGACTGAGGGAGTGCCTCCAATCGCCTTTATACCGGGGTCTGTGGGAGGAGCCACAGGAGGTACAGCGGGGGGGGGGGGGGGGGGGCCCTGTCCAGACAGGTATATGTAGTTCACCACACCCATGACCCTGTGATTTCAGTCTCTCAGGGTGATGTGGGAGCATCCGTCAGGAGGATGAGCCCACAGAAAGCATTGGGCCCAGACAGGACACCTGGCCGAGAACTGAGGACCTGTGCTGACCCGATGGGTGGAGTGTTCACTGAGACCTTTAACCTCTCGCTTCAGCAGTCTGAGGTACCCACCTGCTTCAAGCCGGCGTCAATTATACTTGTGCCTGAGAAGAACGTGGTAACCTTCCTCAAGGACTATCATCTGGTAGCACGTAGATCCACAGTGATGATGTGGTGATGAAATGTATCAACTCCAGCCTGAGAATTGACTTGGATCTCCTCCATTTGGCCTACCAGAGCAACAGGTCCACAGCAGATGCCCTTTGATTGGCTCTTCACTCAACCCTGGAACATTTGGACATGAAGATGCAAACTTTCCCCAGAGATTCACCTCCACTGAAACTTCCCCCAGAGTTTCACCTCCACTGAAACTTCCCCCAGAGTTTCACCTCCACTGAAACTTTCCCCAGAGATTCACCTCCACTGAAACTTTCCCCAGAGATTCACCTCCACTGAAACTTCCCCCAGAGTTTCACCTCCACTGAAACTTCCCCCAGAGTTTCACCTCCACTGAAACTTTCCCCAGAGTTTCACCTCCACTGAAACTTCCCCCAGAGTTTCACCTCCACTGAAACTTTCCCCAGAGATTCACCTCTACTGAAAGTTTCCCCAGAGATTCACCTCCACTGAAACTTCCCCCAGAGATTCACTACACTGAAACTTCCCCCAGCGATTCACCTCCACTGAAACTTCCCCCAGAGATTCACATTCACTGAAACTTCCCCCAGAGATTCACTACACTGAAACTTCCCTCAGAGATTCACTACACTGAAACTTCCCCCAGAGATTCATTACACTGAAACCTCCCCCAGAGATTCGCCGTGGAGAGAGGAGCGAACACTGCAGGAGAGCAAGCAAGCGAAGTCTCCTCTCTCTGACAACCTCCGGTAAGGAGCACAAGGCTGATTTGTTACATTAATCGTTGTGTCGAATTGGAAGCCAATTTTCAGAAAGAGCAAAGAGAGAGGGAAAGAATTTGAATGTGGGAGTAGGGGGAGTTCAACTCATGAGAATCTGGAAAACTCTCCCGTGGGTCTTGCTGGAGGAGGAGGTGCCTCTGTCCTCATTGCCCATCCTGGGGAGGGCTGTCAGTGTGCAGAGTCACCCTGTCCAAGTGGGCTGTTGATTTTGGACTGTCCCATCCTGCAGTTAAGATGATCTCTGTCCTGAATACCCCTCCTGGGAAGGGCTGTCAGGGTGCAGGGACCCTGTGGGAGGTGGCTACTGATTTCGACCAGCTCCAACCTGCAGTTAAAATGACCTCTGTCCTGTCTGTTTCCAGCGGGCGATGAGGTTGTGGCTTTTCAGGAAGAGGTGGAGGAGATCAACCGGAAGGTTAAAACTTTCATGGTGGGAGACTCGAACGAAGATCAGGAGCAGCCTGCGTCACCGAAGAGAAACAGTCAAACAAAGATAAAAGGTGAATTGTCATTCCTTGTGGAATTATGAGGTTTCCTCAATCCACCTTGTAGAATCAGGTTCGCGAGTCTGGCGAGTGAGACGGAAGATACTGACTGCGAATAGGTATATTAATCATTTATGTACGAACAGTAAAAATTCAACCGAGCATCCATGTTCCCCAAGGTACAGAAACCACAAAGCTGAATTCAACAAACATACTTCGCTAAGAGCACGCACAGAGCATACCTCCCCAATGGTCATGTGCCCCACTTACCTTAACCAAAGGAAGAGAGAAAGGATCTCCCACCTGTGCTCTCTATATACCCAGGATATTTGAAACTGGACAGCAGGCAGCTAACCAATGGGAAAAGCAGCTGCAGTTTCCAAACGAACCAATCACGACGGAAGTGAGTTTTGACAATCAGAATAAGCCATGCTCCCCACCGGGGTCACCTCCCCATCACTCAGGCCTCATCCAGCCAAGCCTTTCCTCCACCCGACTTGGTTTTTGTATAAACACCACCCGACATCAAAGCACCTTCGATCACCCCCGCACCGCCCCCCCCCCCCCCCCCCCAACACCAAACCCTGAGATTTATTTTGAGATCTGGGTGTTTCTCTCATATCCAACATTTTATTGCCCTTGACATACACGGAACACTGAAGAAACACAGCAAGTCAAGTCAGGCAGCGTCTATGGAGGGAAATGGACAGTCAGCAGTTTCAGCTGACACCCTTCATCGGGAATACCAGAGGGCATGGATCGAAAGGAATAAGATTCACCTTTATTTGTCACTTGTATATCGAAACATTGAAACAGACTGTGAAATGTGTTGTTTGCATCAGTGACCAGCACAAGCCCAGGGTGTACTCAGGGCTGTCTGCAAGTGTCACCACGCTCCCAGCACTAACACTGCATGCTCACAACGTACTTACTGCCCATTACATTGTTGGCGTTTAGGGCAGCAGTGAAGATCCTCCATCTCTGGCGGTGTTCAGGGCTTCCTTCATCCTGTCCGTGGCTTCCTCTCTGTCAGTCATGCAAGTCCCAGGTGGAGACTCAGGAATACCGTCACACTCAGATGTAGAAGGTTTCTTCATGGCTGTTTCCGTAAAATATTGTTTGACCAGTCAGGGTTGTTAGCCCTGAGCTGAACCCCTGAGCCTGGAGGACCAGTGGGCCACTCTTAGTCTGGCCTTTACCCTTTGACCTGTGTGACATGGGTGACCCTACCTGACTCCAGCCATCACAGCTCTCCAGGTCATTGAGGCACTCAAACCTCCAATCCCAATGACAAGGTTCTGGTCCTCTTGGAGGTTACGAACTCTCATCCCTACGTTTTTGGAATGTGGGAGGAAACCAGTCATGGACAGTCATGGGGGAGAACATGCAAACTCCTCACAGACAGCAGCAGTCGCTGGTGTTTTTAACATTGTGCTAACTGCCTTTGGATGGTTCTGGGGTCATGTGTGGGACATACCAAGGGCCAGATTTCCTTTCCAGAGGGACTGTAGTAAGTGAGGTGGGGGCTTTATCATTACTAATGCCTAACTTTATTAAAATTCCAGACTTTGGTGAGATTTGAACTTAGGTCACTGAACTGCCCTGGCCTCGGGGGGGGGACTAGTCCAACACTAAACTACTGCACCAGTTTCGTGCCTTGTCCTCTGTTTGGCTGCCTTTCCCCCACCTCCAAAGCTCTTTCCGTTCCTGGTAAAGATCGGGTCACTCCGCTTTTCACGCTTTCCAAATGATCACAGTTCGCACCCCACCCTTCAGGTTAAAAGTCAATCACAACTCCTATCAAACCCCGGAGTAAACCCCCGCAGGATATTGGCTTTGTGTATTTTTAATCTGTCATAGCCTTTTAAAAAATTTGTCACTTATACATCGAAACATAAGACCATAGGCATAGGAGCAGAATTAGGCCATTTGGCCCATCGAGTCTGCTCCACCATTCAATTATGGCTGATCCTTTTTTCCCCTCCTCAACCCCATTCCCCGGCCTTCTCCCAGTAACCTCTTTTGCCATGTCCAATAATCTCTGTGTTAAATATACCCAACGACCCGGCCTCCACAGGTGAATTCCACAAATTCACCGCCCTCTGGCGAAGGAAATTTCTCCATATCTTTGTTTTAAATAGATGCCACTCTATCCTGAGGCTCTGCCCTCTTGTCCTAGACTCCCTCACCATGAGAAACATCCTTTCCATATCTACTCTGTCTAGGCCTTTCAACATTTGATAGGTTTCAGTGAGATCCCCCCTCAGCCTTCTAAATTCCAGTGAGCACAGACCAGAGCCATCAAACGTCCCTCGTATGATTACCCTTTCAGTCTCGGAATTATCCTTGTGAACCTCCTCTGGGCCCTCTCCAATGCCAGCACATCTTTTCTTAAATGAAGGGTGCAAAACTGTTCACAATACTCAAGGTGAGGCCTCACACGTGAAATGCATTGTTGGCGTCAAATCAAATCAGCGAGGATAGTGCTGGGTAGCCCGCAAGTGTTCCACGCTTCTGGTGCCAAAATAGCATGCCCACAAATTACTAGGCCTAACCTTTATGTCTTTGGAATGTGGGAGGAAAGCGGAGCACCAGTGTTTTCACTCGAGCACTGACCAGCCACCTGAATCCCAAATTGACACAAAGGAGTTCTGGACTAAGCTTGAGCTGGAGGCTTGTGGGACCAGGAGGTGGAGACCTCAGTGTTGAAATCACCAGGCCTCAAATGGGAAATGAGAGACATGCCAAAACTCCCCAGTGCAAAGCAGCAGTGTTGTAATACTGAACTGACAGCCCTGTTCTCCCTTTCAGCTCTGTCCCAGAAGAAGCTCATCGATGAGGACGATCCAGAAGAGGAGGAGGAAGATGAAGATGAGGAAGATGAAGACGAGGAGGATGAGGGCGAAGAGGAGGATGAGGAGGAGGAGAGGGAAGAGGGGGAAAGCATCTCTCCACAGACCAACACTGGCAAGCAACCAGACCCTGTCCCTGCTAAAATTTCCTGCGATGTGAGCCATGGGTTTTTAATCTCTTTCCTGTCTTCTTTTCTTTCCACCTCCCCTTTCCGGTTCATATTGGGGCTCTGTGAGTAGATGGTAGGAGACAATGTCAACCTGGGAATCGGTGAATTTGCTTTCCAGAGGCATGGGATGGGACAGGAGGTTGCTAGAAGGCAGGCTGGCCAAGGATAGGTAGAAAGGTGGGGGCAGGTAGAAGAGGAGCATTCCAACCCCACCCCCCACCATCCCAGAGAGAGAGCATGAACACCTGAACACTGGCCAGGAGCAGGATGTCTGAGATCTTGCCCAACCTGATCTCGACCAAGGGGCTTGTGACATTTGTTACCAATGTACAGACGAACAAAGAGTGCAGGGAGAAGGGATAACTGGAAGACCACAGTCTATGTGGATTGGTAATAATATCTCCTCCTCGCTGACGATCAACAATGGTGCACCTCAGGGATGAGTGCTTAGCCCACTGCTCTACTCTCTCTACACACATGACTGTGTGGCTAGGCACAGGCCAAATGCCATCTATAAGTTTGCTGATGATACAACTATTGTTGGTAGAATCTTAGCTGGAGACGAGAGGGCATACAGGAGCAAGACAAACCAGCTGGTTGAGTGGTGTCGCAGCAAAAATCTTGCACTCAACATCAGTAAGACTAAAGAGCTGATTGTGGACTTCAGAGAGGCTAGGACGAGGGAACATGAACCAATCCTCACAGAGGGATCGGAAGTGGAGAGAGTGAGCAGTTTCAAGTTCCTGGGTGTCAAGATCTCTAAGGATTTAACCTGGTCCCAACATGTTGATGCAGCTATAAAGAAGGCAAGGCAGTAGTTATATTTCATTAGGAGTTTGAGGAGATTTGGTTTGTCACTCAAAACACTCAAAAACTTCTACAGATGTGCTGCAGAGAGCATTCTGACTGGCTGCATCACCGTCTGGTATGGGATTGAAGTAAGCTGCAGAAAGTTGTAAAATTAGTCAGCTCCATCATGGGCATGGTATCCAAAACATCTTCAGGTGCCTCAGAAAGGCAGCGTCCACTATTAAGGACCTCCAGCACCCACAGCATGCCCTTTTCTCACTGTTACCACCAGGTAGGAGGTACAGAAGCCTGAAGGCACACACTCAGCGATTCAGGAACAGCTTCTTCCCCTCTGCCATCCGATTCCTAAATGGACATTGAACCCGTGAACACTACCTCACATTTTTTATTATTTCTGTTTTTGTACTATTTTTAATTTAACTATTTAATATACATACATACATATATATATACACACACACACACTCACACACACACACTCACACACACACACACACTCACACACACACACACACACTCACACACACACACACACACACACACACACACACACACACACACACACACACACACAGACACACACACACACACACACACACTTATTGTAATTGGTTTACTTTTTTTTCTATATTATTATGTATTGCATTGTACTGCAGCTGCTAAGTTAACAAATTTCATGATATGTGCCGGTGATATTAAACCTGATTCTGATTCTGGTAGTTTATGTTGTCATGAGAGATCAGCGTGATAGCTGGTGCTGAGAGTCCCGAAAGCTGTTATTACCTGCCTAGTGCTGGGGTTAAGGACATCGCCTTGAGATTGGAGTGAAAGAAGGGAAGATCCGAAATGGTCCAAATCAAAGTGGATGGAGCTGGAGAGAGATCAAGATAAATAACAGTCGGGCAGGAGATGTTCATGGGAAATTGACTCCAAAGATGGGGGCGATGGAGTTATTCAGTTGGAGAGACTCCACAGGGACCAGTGTGTTGGCAAATTGCATACTGTTCTGGGCACCCCATTATAGGAAGACGTTGAGCCTTTGGAAAGGATGCAGAAGAAGTTTACCACGATACCGCTTGGATTAGAAGGGATGTGCTAAAAATGAGAAATTAGACAAAGTTGGGTTTTCTCTGGAGGCTGAGGGGAGATCTGACAGAGGTTTATAAGATTATGAGAGGCATAGAGAGAGTAGACAGACCGTATCTTTTTCCCAGGGTTGAAATATCTAATGCCAGATATCATGGATTTAAAGTGAGAGGAGGTAATTTCAAAGGAGATGTGAGGGGCAAGTTTTTTTACACAGAGTAGAAGGGGTCTGGAATGTGCTGTCTGGGGTGGTGGTAGAGGCAAAAAGATTAGAGACTTAAGAAACATTTAAATATACATACAAGTGAAAGGAAAATGGAAGGATGTTGACATTGTGTAGGCACATGGGATTAGTCTAGTTGGCCATTTGATCACTAATTTAATTGGTTCAGCACAATGTTGTGGGCCGAAGGGCCTGTTCCTGTGCTGTACTGTTCTATGTTCTAAATTACAAACGTACAGAGGTGCAGGAAGGCTTCAGGTGAGGGCAAATTAATGTGTGTATTTAAATAACAAAAGCAGAATAAAGTCATATAGGTTGTCTCAGACTACAGGGGTGGCACGGTAGCATAGTGGCTAGCACAGCGCTTTACAGTACCGGCGACCGCGGTTCAATTCCCGCCACTGCCTGTAAGGAGTTTATACATTTCCCCTGTGACCGCCTAAGTTTCCTCCGGGTGCTCTGGTTTCCTCCCACAGTCCAAATCTGTACTGGTTGGTAGGTTAATTAGTTATTGTAAATTGTCCCCTGATTAGGATCGGTTAAATTAATGGCTGCTGGGTGGTGTGGCCGGAAGGGCCGATTCAGAGTCAGAATCAGGTTTATTATCACTGGCATGTGTCATGAAATCTGTTAAATTAGCAGCAGCAGTTCAATGCAATACATAATATAGAAGAAGAAGAAAAAAATAATAATAAAATAATAATCATAATAAATAAATCAAGTACATTACACGTATATTAAATAGATTTAAAAAATCGTGCAAAAAACAGAAATCACATATATTTAAAAAGTTAGGTAGTGTTCACGGGTTCAATGTCCATTTGGGAATTGGATGGCAGAGGGGAAGAAGCTGTTCCTGAATCGCTGAGTGTGTGACTTCAGGCTTCTGTACCTCCTACCTGATGGTAACAGTGAGAAAAGGGCATGCCCTGGGTGCTGGGGGTCCTTAATAATGGACGCTGCCTTTCTGAGACACCGCTCCCTGAAGATGTCCTGGGTACTGTGTAGGCTAGTACCCAAGATGGAGCCGACTAAATTTATAGCCCTCTGTGGCTTCTTTCGGTTATGTGCTATACCTCAGTAAAATTTTTAATAAAAATAAACCAATCCAAGAAAGGAAGTGGGCGGGGAAGGTGAAGAATATGACTTTAACATCTTGAGGTTGTGAAAGCTGCGTATGCGTCAGTGTTGTAATTATTCTTCACTCAGGAGAAGTCTTTCATTCATTAATTTTGCTCGAACTCTGCCCGGTCACTGCATCAATGGCACCTTGTCTTTTTATCCAGGAGGTCTCCAAAGCAGAGAGCGTCCCGGTTAAAGTGGGTAATCTGGAAGATTTTGCGTTCAAACCTGCACCCCAGGGAACTGTGGTGAAATGTCGGATCACGCGGGACAAAAAGGGAATGGATAAGGGAATATTCCCAACCTACTACCTCCACATGGAGAGGGACGACGGGAAAAAGGTACTGGTTAAAGCACTCACTCTGATGGAATGGGTAGAAATGCAGGCGGATTGCGTTTGACCAGATTCCCAGTCCTGGAGGCTTTCTGCACTTGCGATGACCCAGCTGCATCCCCTGAGCAGGGGGGTTCCTTCTGGGGCCGGCTGGGGGCCAAAACCTGGCAATCAGAGTGAGCCCAGCAAGGTGGATTTCCTGAAATGTGACTCTTTCCCCTCGGATGTCCTCTTCATTGTCTAAATTATCATGCGTCACCTGTGATCTCTGTATGGGAGGGTTTGCACCTCCTCCTGCTCTCAAGCCGTCGGACAACGAGTTGGCAACATGTTCCGCCTGGTCTATGAGCGCTGTCAATTCTGTGGAGTGACCTGGCGGAAGCCACTAAACTCAGAGTGAAGTGAGAGAGTGAGGGAGAGAGAGAGCCTCAGAGTGAGAGTGTGTGAGTGAGAGAGAGAGAGGGGGGGCAGAGTGAGAGTGAGAGAGACTCAGAGAGACAGTGAGTGAGAGACAGAGAGAGAGAGAGAGAGGGGGGGAGAGAGACTCAGAGAGACAGAGAGAGAGACTTAGTGAGAGAGAGACTTAGAGTGAGAGTGTGTGAGAGAGAGACAGAGTGAGAGTGAGAGAGTGTGAGAGAGAGAGACTCAGAGAGAGTGAGTGAGAGTGAGAGAGAGAGAGAGACTCAGAGAGAGAGAGAGAGAGAGGGGGGGCAGAGTGAGAGTGAGAGAGACTCAGGGAGACAGAGAGACAGAGTGAGAGTGAGAGAGAGAGACTCAGAGAGAGTGAGTGAGAGTGAGAGAGAGACTCAGAGAGACAGAGTGTGTGAGAGAGAGAGTGAGTGAGAGAGAGAGAGAGTGAGACTCAGAGTGAGAGACAGAGAGAGTAACAGAGATACTGAAAGCCTCAGAGACAGAGTTCACTCACCAGCTCCATGTAATACAGGGGTTCCCAACCTTTTTCATGTCATGGACCCCTTACATTAACTGAAGGGTCCATGGACCCCCTGATGTAATGGAATGGTTTGAGTGATCCTGTGATGGCCCAGCACATAACGGGCATGGCCAATTCCATCTCCCTTTGGAATGCAGCAGTCGGTACAATAACCCAATTCTGGGAAACGTGCACTGGCACCTTGTGACAACAAACACTAAGGGGGGGAAGTCCCCATGGGTTGACTCCCACCGGGTGGGGTCAGTGGTAACAGGGCACCGTGGGGAACGCAGGTGGGCAGTGGACTGGACTCTGTCTGCGGAAGCTGTGAATTCCCCAAACCAGGAGCGGACAATGCCTGTCATGTGATCACTTTCTCAGATTTTCTTGATGGCTGGCCGCAAACGCAAGAAGAGTAAAACGTCCAACTATCTCATCTCCACAGACCCGACGAACCTGTCCCGTGGCGGAGAGAGCTTCATCGGCAAGCTGAGGTGAGCCAGGCCACAACGGTGTAAACATTTCTTTATCCATTCGGCTATACCCCTCCCCACCCCACCCCGCCATTCCCCAACACCAACTCCCTGGGGGAGGGATAGCATCCTCAGATGGGGAAGCCACATCACTATCACGACAATACCGTAGGCTGACTCCTCTGTGGTCATCTCCTGCCGCCCCGCAGCATCTCTCAGCATCTGAGATGCTCCGTCAGAAGTGTGCTGGAATTCTGTCTGCTCGCCTGGATGAGAGTAATGAACCAAAGAGAGTCACTTCCAAGGACTCTTCATCTCAGGTTCTCGTTATTTATTGCTACTTATTTATACTTGCGTCTGCACAGCTTGTTATCCTGTTTATTGTCACTCTTCTATAGATTTGTTGAGTATGCCCACAAGAAAATAAATCTCAGCGTTGTATATGGTAATATGCAAATTTACTCTCACTCTTTGATAATAAAATTTACTTTGAACTTTTGAGTAATGCTAAAAGCAGTGAAGAACTTAAAACGTAGAAGGGTAAAGGTCAGCACAGGCCCTTGGCCCATGACCTTTGAACCCTTCCCTTCTGCATAGTCCTCCATTTTTCTTTCATCTATGTGCCTATCCAAGAGTCTCTTTAATGTCTCTAGTATAGCAGCGTATTCCACTCGCCCACATAGTTTCTATGCAAAAAAAGAAACTACCTCTGACATACCCCCTGCGCTTTCCTACACTCACCTTAAAATGATGCCCTCTCATGTTATTGTGTGTAGTTCTGGTCGTGTCATCACAGGAAGGATGAGGCGGCTTTGGAGAGGGTGCGGGAGGAGTTTGCCTGGATTAGAGGCCGCGAGCTAGGAGGCGAGGTTGCACAAACTTGAGCCATTTCCTCTGGAGAGTCAGAGGCTGAGGGGAGACCTGATGGGTTCAGAGGCGTGGAGAAAGGTTGGAATGTCAAATACCAGAGGTCATGCACCACACGTAAAATGCTTATGCAGGGTCTCGGCTCGAAACGGCATCTGTTTATTCTCTCCATCAATGCTGCCTGACCTGCTGAGTTCCTTCAGCATTTTGTGTGCTCAGCAACGTCCAGGATACAGGAGCCTTTATGTTATATTTTAGATTTATGTTTACAATGTGTGAGATTTTTGTATCTGCACTTTTTTTCCACAGTGGCTGCACAGCATTCCACTTACAGGATACACTATAGCAGGGTCTTCCCTCTTTCCTTTCCTCCCTCCCTCTTTCCTTCCCTCCCTCCCTCTTTCCTTCCTCCCTCCCTCCTTCCCTACCTCCATCCTTCCCTCCCTCTTTCCCTCTTCCCTTCCTTCCCTCCTCCCTCCCTCCTTCCCCTCCTTCCTTCCTCCCTCCTTCCCTTCCTTCCCTACCTCCATCCTTCCCTCTTTCCCTCTTCCCTTCCTTCCCTCTCTCCTTCCTTCCCTCCTTCCTCCCTCTTTCCCTCCTTCCAAGCCCTCAGGTCAGACAGCGCCGTTGAGGTGAATTCCAGACACTCAGGTCAGACAGCGCTGTTGAGGTGAATTCCAGACACTCAGGTCAGACAGCGCTGTTGAGGTGAATTCCAGACACTCGGGTCAGACAGCGCTGTTGAGGTGAATTCCAGACACTCAGGTCAGACAGTGCTGTTGAGGTGAATTCCAGACACTCGGGTCAGACAGCGCTGTTGAGGTGAATTCCAGACACTCAGGTCAGACAGCGCTGTTGAGGTGAATTCCAGACACTCGGGTCAGACAGCGCTGTTGAGGTGAATTCCAGACACTCGGGTCAGACAGCACTGTTGAGGTGAATTCCAGACACTCAGGTTAGACAGCGCCGTTGAGGTGAATTCCAGACACTCGGGTCAGACAGCGCCGTTGAGGTGAATTCCAGACACTCGGGTCAGACAGCGCCGTTGAGGTGAATTCCAGACACTCGGGTCAGACAGCGCTGTTGAGGTGAATTCCAGACACTCGGGTCAGACAGCGCTGTTGAGATGAATTCCAGACACTCAGGTCAGGCAGCGCTGTTGAGGTGAATTCCAGACACTTGGATCAGACAACGCCGTTGAGGTGAATTCCAGACACTCGGATCAGACAACGCCGTTGAGGTGAATTCCAGACACTCAGGTCAGACAGCAGGTTGGACAGCATCACTGAGGAGAGGAACGTTTCAGGTTGATGGCCTTGCATCAGAATCAGGATCATTTGGAACCGAGATTTACTGAAAGGGAGAGCAGGAAGCTTCCAAGAGGACCTCAACCTCATCATTGGGTTTGGAGGCTTGTGTGCCTCAATGACCCCGAGAGCTATGTTGGCTGGAGTCAGGGCTTTGTGCTTTGGCTCTTGGTCACCCATGCCAAACAGGTCAAAGGGTAGAGGTCAGACTAAGAGTGGTCCACCGGTCCTCCAGGTTCGGGGGTTCAGCTCAGGGATAACCACCCTGATTGGTCAACAGACAATTGTTACGGAAACAGCAATGAAGACTTCTTCTACATCTGAGTGTGACGGTATTCCTGAGTCTCCACCCAGGACTTGTGTGACTGAGGACCGGGAGGAAAGCTACTGACACGATGAAGGAAGTCCTGAACACCGCCAGAGATGGAGGACCTTCATTGCTGCCCTAAATGTTATCGCCATGATTGGGGTGGGGGTGGTGGGGAGGGGAGGAGGAGGGGCATCAGAGTGAGGAGAGGTAAGAGGGGAGCCAGAATAGGGAATGGAAAAAGAGAGAAAGGGAAGGGGGAAGAAACTATGAGTCAGACAGTCATGAGTGGAGAGTTGGACAGAACATTTCATTTGAAGATTGTGGGGTAGAGATATCAGGAAGTGCTGAAGAAATTGGAAGTCGTCAATAGGAGTTGGTTTTGGGGGGGATAGGAGTTGTATGGAGGAAGGTGAATGGCAGGCTTCTGGTGAACAGGAGAATAATGGGTTGTTGTGGCTTATTTTCCAGTGATGGATTCAGGATATACTGCAAATATAAAATGGAAAGAAGAGTTTAAGGTATTGCTGGGTTTTGAATGTGGACGGGTTTCTGATATCAGTCTGATTAGATTAACTAAAGTCAGTGTATAAAGTGCATGATTTTATAAGAACGGATTCATTGATTGTTGATAAACTAAAATTTGTCACTTCCGTGGCAGATGTGGTAAACTGTACAGCGCAAACTAAAAGTAGGACAGAAAAATTAAAATTATATCAAAAGCTGCAGGGAAAAAATCTAGAAATAAAAGATTTAACTCTAGAAGTTGTTAATGATGCTTTAAAGGAGGGGTAAATAATATTCAGACTTCAAAGAAGGGATGTTAATTTTTTTCTGTTTTTTACAATGGAATGCTAGAAGTTTGTTTACTGATGTTCAGAGAAGGATTGTTAATGTATTTTCTCTTTTCTTGTTGTTTTAACGTCCTACAATGGAATGCTAGAAGTTTGTTAGCTGATAGTCAGGGGATTTGAATGCTCGTTGTACAATGTGAGGTTGTAGTGACACGGATGTGAAAGGGATGGGTGGAGGAAAACTTTCCGGAAGAAAAAAATATTTGATGTTTGAACGATGCTCAATAGGTGGCGCTAATGCACCTCTGCCAACCACCATTAAACATTACCAGAAGAAAGAGACGGTATGAAATTACTGGATGTTTCAGGATGGAGGCTACCTGGATGGAATATGAGGTGTTCCTCCTCCAGTCTGTGAGTGGCCTCATCATGCCAAAGCGAAGGCCGTGGACTGACATGTCAGAATGGGAAGTAGAATTAAAATAGGCGGTTACCGGGAAATCCTGCCAGTTGTGGCAGACAGAGTGAAGGATTGATAGGATATGAGTAATCTGTCTCTCAACTGGAGTAGAGTTCCAAGGCTCTCAATCCTCTTGAACGAAATGATGATGTAAAATCTTTGTCTTAAATGGGTAATGCCTTATTTATTTTCAAACAATGGTTTTTGTTCTGTTCTCTCACAAGGTGAAACAGGCTCTCAGCATCTTCCCTGTCCAGGCCCTTCAGGGTCTTAAACATTTCAATAAAATCACTTTTCACTCTTCTAAACTCCAGCAGACACATTATATATATACATGTTGTAGTCTGGGGGAAAAGTACACACTCAGGACAACAAACACTTTTTCGGGTTTTAATTCCTTTATCTGTTTTAGACGTTTAAGTGCCAGAAGAGGGTCTTAAAACAAAACGAATGACTTTACAGTCAGATCCTGCCGTTACAATCTCCGTTTAACCTCTGATCCACACACTTGTGTCTCGACCAATTGCGTATGCAGTATAAAAATACAAAGAAAACCGCACAGAACTAATACTGTACTAATATGGTAGTGGCAATTCCACTTGGCCAGTGAGGAACTTTGCAAGCCACGCTATCCAGCGTCGAGTTCTCTACTCGTGAAAATCTTTCCTCACCAAGCCCAGTATCTCCGGGGGAACTTGATTCCCATGCCCCAACAGCTTCTGAGCCAGAAAACAAAATGGTCTCCCCACTATTCCGCGCGTGCGTAATGACGTTACCATCTCCACTTAAAGGCATAGACAACTATTCTAGCATTACCTGGATGGATGCCTGAGTACGTTTTTTAACGATAATGAATAGCATTCGATGGTCACCCAGTTATATATATATAGCCAGGGTGCCTCAGACATGGAGCGGAGAGCTAGTTTGCAAAACTGGCGGGAGCAAAGGATGTTGGGAATGGTGAGGGTAGAGCGCCGCGGGAGGGGTGTGGGACGGGTGGCAGAGAAGTGCCAGGGAGCAGGGTGGTGCAGGCGCAGACCCACCCAGCCCTGAGACACCAGTCTGCAAGTCCTTGGGTCAGGACGCGAAGGTGAAACCCACGATTGGCGGTCCTGGGTTGAAACCCAGAGGGCGGCAAAGTCCAGATCTGGAGGTTCAATGTCCAAGAGTCCAGGGCCAAGGGCTGGGTGCCTGGTGATAGTGTCCAGTGAAGATGCAGAGGGAGGTGGCCTGTCCTGGGGTTGAGTTCCTGTTTCTATGCGTGAGTGGGTGGGAAAGCGGCTGGTTTCGTCGTCATTGTCTTGTTGCTGCATGTGTCGTTCTGCAGCTATGCTGGCGCCCCAATATGTGACAACGCTTGCGGGCTGCCCACAGCACGTCCTTAGGTGTATTGTTGGTTGTAAACGCAAATGTTTCAATGTACGTGTGATTAAATAAAATCTGAATCGGAACCTGAAATCTCGAGGACTGGGAGTGCCCTGATATAACCGAGTGTGTGCTTCTCCCTGGCACAGGTCGAATGTGTTTGGGACCAAATTCACAGTGTTTGACAATGGTGTGAACCCCGAAAAGACCCCCATGGTGCCAGAGAGCGCCACCATCCGAGAGGAGATAGTGGCCATCTGCTACGTGAGTATAAGCAGTGAAGTATAAGGAGCAAATAATGAGGGTAAAAGCATATCACTCAAATATCGCACATGGGAGACACTGTGGGCATGGGCGGGGGATTAGTGTCACACACAATGTAAGTGAAGCCAAGGTGTAGGAGAGAGGGTGATATAGAGAGGAGAGGAGCGGGAGATGTCAGGAAAGTGGAAGAGAGAAATGAAAAGCAGAAGATATATTCGGTAGATGCTATATTTCAATGTTTAAGAGAAGTTCGGGTAAGTACATGGGCAGTAGGGATATGGAGAGCTATGGTCCTGGTGCAGGTTGATGGGAGTAGGCAGTTTAAATGGTTTCGGCATTGGTTAGATGGGCCAAAGGGCCGGCTTCTGTGCTGAACCTCTCTATAACTCCAAGATACAAGCATAGATTGGTAAAACCCGGTTGACGTGCTGAAAATGGAGAAGGTTCAAAGGGGGTTCACGAAAATGATTCCGGGATTGAATGGCTTGTCATATGAAGAGCGTTCGATGGTTCTGTCGAAGTAAGCGGCGCTGCAGACTGTAACACTGAAACCGTGAGTTGTTGGTCTCCCTCTCGTTGTGGCAGGAGTGATAACTCTCTCTCTCTCGTTAGCCGGAGGCTGTCGAAGTGTTGGGGTGAACTGTGGTTTTTGATGGACTCAAGATCAGGGTCTCTTTGTGCACTTTGCCATTGCTTACATCCGGGGCAGGTAACCAATGGCCTGCGGGGTTTTCTAGCATGCGTTTGAGGCAAAACATAACTAGATGTATTTAAATGGATAATTACCAAATTTCAAGTTTTTTTATGGCATTTATCAGGCCCACCGTCTGCTCATTAATACGCGATCCGGCTCACAGAGGCAAAAAGATTACTGACCCCTGGCTTACATGGTGGAGTGGGGGGGGGGCGCTGATGCTTTTGCTAAGGCAGGTGAGGGAAGGGGAGGGCTGCTATTTGCTGAACCTTGTGCGTGGGAAGGGGGAACAGGGAGATTTGGGGTTCTAACGTTTTTTTCTGTCATTCGTTCTTTTGGGGGTTTTCCCCTGTTTCGTGGATGTCTGTGAAGAGTAAGAATCTCAGGTTGTATATACACATTCTCTTTCTTTTTTATCCAATATTTTTATTAAATTTCATATACACAAAGACAGAGTTCATAAGGATACTTATTATAAATCAAGATAACACAAAATCACGGTATCCCATATTGATAATCAATCAAATAAAATAAATTGAGTAATTAAATACACTAGTATGGTTAATTTTATTATAAAAGAATCTACACCCCCTACCAAGACAAAGCTGGTTGGAAAAAAACAAAAGAAAAAGAAAAGAGTACTTTACCATAGAGTGTTTTACAATAATAACCCAGATCTATATTTTAATAACAATTCAAAGATTTTTAAAATAGTTCAGAAAGGGTCCCCATAACATTTGAAAATCTTGGTTAGAATCAGAAATCGAACAACACATCTTCTCTAGATTTAAACATGATATAACATCACATAACCATTGAGCATGTGTGGGGGGGCACATTCTCTGATATTAATTGAACCATTGAGTGGTTCTTGGGGGTAAGAATTAGGACTCCTGCTCCTCTCCAGAGGCTACCAGGGAGGAAGTCATGGGTTGGTCAAACCGGAGGGATCAGGCAGCTGGAGGCCAGAGCATGGAATTTCCAGGTACCTACGAGACGCAGAGGAGGAGGGGGGCGGAGGGAGTTCATGTGGTAAACAGCTCCAGCTTAACCCTGGACTTCTCTTGCTCCGCTCTCACAATGCAGGAAGCCAACATTCTTGGTTTTAAAGGGCCTCGGAAGATGACCGTGATTATTCCAGGGATGAACGTGAACAGTGAGAGAGTTTGCATTCGACCAAAAAACGTGAGTCTCGCCCTTTGGGTAACTACAGGAGAATTGGGTGGGGCAGGAAAACTTCCCCCAAACCTGGAACACCTAGGCTAGTCAGTCAGTGAGCCGAGCGGCCTATATTCATTCACACTTAGTGTGTTCCGGTGCATTAATGCCTGGAGTTCCCTGTCAATGACAAAACTAATCTGGCTTCTTTAGACACAAGAGGTGGTACAGATGCTGGAAATCCTGAGCAACACACACAACATGCTGGAGGAACTCAGCAGGTCAGGCAGCGTCTATGGAAATGAATAAATGGTCAATGTTTTGGGCTGAGACCCCTGTCTTGCCTGGGGTGAGTCCTGACGAAGGGTCTCAGGCTGAAACATTGACTGTTTATCCATTTCCATTAATACTGCCCGGCCTGCTGAGTTCCTCCAGCATTTTGTGTGTGTTATCCTGGTTTGTTTTAGACTGAGATTCCAGACACAGCGGTAATGGGTGGCGGATTGGGAGGGGAGGAAGTTTTAGGTTCAGTCCATTCCCTTTACAAGGAATATTTACAAGGAACAAGGCAGTGGAATATTTCAAACCCTGACACTGACCTCTGGCTGATCTCGGGCACCCTGCGCTGACAGAGTGCGTGACGGTGAGATCTGAGAGAGGTTGGTGGTCTTCCTTCTAAGGGACTTCCTTGTGATGGAGGGTCAGGTTGTAAATTGCAGCCATGGTAGACGACAATCCCAGAGAACGGAAATGAAAATACCACTTGTTAGAAACAAACAGCTGGCCAGGCAGTTCCTGTGGAGAGAGAAATACAGTAGTTAGCATTTCCAATCCAGGGGCCTTCATTGGAACTGAGAAAAATTCACACATTTTACTTGAGGCTCTTAAACTTCCATGAGATTTTTTTTCCTCAGTTCTGATGGAGGGTCTTGGACTGAAAACGTCAACTGTTTTCCATCTCCACAGACGCTGCCCGACCTGCTGAGTTTTTCTAGCGATGTCTGCTTTGCTCTGTTAACCGACTCCAGACCCCATCCTCACTCCCATTGGTTGTTCACTAGCCACAGTGGCCAATGAAAAGCTGACTTATTCTCACCCAGTTGTGGCCAGGGATGGTGATTAGGAGCAGTGGGCAGCCGCCCCTTGGATCTGCTGTGTGTCTGGAACCGGGGATGAGAGCTATTACCCCACCTGGGCCTCGGGCTGTAAATCCTGACGGGTATTTGTCCACCCCAGGAACACGAGACGCTGCTGAGCCGCTGGCAGAATAGGAACATGGAGAACATTATCGAGCTCCACAACAAGGCCCCGGTCTGGAATGAAGACACTCAGACCTATGTTCTGAACTTCCACGGCCGAGTCACCCAGGCCTCCGTGAAGAACTTCCAGATAATCCACGCCAACGACCGTGAGTGGCAAAACGCTAGGCCTGGGGGGGTGGGGGGAAGACCGGGACATTGCCTGGGATTCCCAGATTGAAGGGTTGGGTCAGGATGGAACTGGGTTGGGGATTGGAAGTACAGTATCTACGTTGACAGTCTAATTTATTCCCATGTGTACAAGAACATGTCTGCACACACAAAACGCTGGAGGAACTCAGCAGGTCGGGCAGCATCTGTGGAGGGGAAATAAACAGTTGATGGTTTAGGCTGAGACCCTTCACAGGTGCAATGAAACACTTGTAGCAGCCTCACTTACTCAACATTCACAAGAAAAACATAAATGGAACACATATTAAATAAGGAGGAATGTGATAAGAACAAAGTCTCCATTGAAGCAGTGTGGCGGTTGTTGTTGTCCAATCGCAAACAAGAGAAAATCTGCAGATGCTGGAAATCCAAGCAACGCACACAAAATGCTGGAGGAACTCAGCAGGTTCCTTTTCACGCCTTGTGGCACATCGGGCGGCATTTCTTTTGCCATTTCCGTAGCAATTTGACTATTTTTTATGAGGCCGAGTTGCCAGCTCAACGCTCAACCCAGCATGGATGGAAAGTGTGCAAGGAGCTGGCCGGATTCGAACCCGGGACCACTTGTCTCAAGGTCTAGTGCCAATGCCACTACACCACAACCTGGTTAAAGTGGCCACAGAGTTGCTACATTGAGGTAGCGATTAGGCTGGTTCGTGTACCAAATGGATGAAGGGAAATAGCTGTTCTTGAAGCTGGAGGAGTGGGCTAATTCTGCTCCCGTGTTATAACCAATTTTATAGTTTTTCGAGGAAGTTACTAGGAAAGTTGATGAAGGCAAGGCAGTGGATGCTGTCTGCTTGGACTTTAGCAAGGCATTTGACAAGTCCCACATGGGAGGTTGGTCAAGAAGGTTCAGTCGCTTGGAGTTCAAGATGAGGTAGTAAATTGGATTAGACTTCGGCTTTGTGGGAGAAGCCAGAGAGCGGTAGTAAATGGTTGCCTCTCTGACTGGAGGCCTGTGACTAGTGGAGTGCCGCAGGGATCGGTGCTGGATCGGTTGCTGTTTTGTCATCTATATCAATGATCTGAATGATAATGTGGATGACTAGATCAGCAGATTTGTGAATGACACCAGAATTGGGTGTGTGGTGGGCAGTGAGGAAGTCTACCGAGGCTTGCAGTGGGATCTGGAGCAGCTGGAAAAAATGGGCTGAGAAATGGCAGATGGAAGTTAATGCAGACAAGTGCAAGGTGCTGCTCTTCCGTAGGACCAAGCAGGGTAGGCCTTTCACTGTGAACGGGAGGCCACTGAGAAGTGGGGTGGAACAAAGGGATGTGGGACTGCAGGTACAAAATTCATTAAAAGGGGCAACACAGGTAGGTAGGGTTGTGAAGAAAGCTTTTGGCACATCGGCCTTCGTATTGAGTACAGGAGTTGGGATGTTATGTTGAAGTTGCAAAAGGCATTGGTGACACAAAATCTGCAGATGCCGGAAATCGAAAGCAACACATGCAAAATGCTGGAGGAACTCAGCAGGCCAGGCAGCGTCCATGAAGAAGAGTAAACAGTCGACGTTTCAGGCCGAGACCCTTCATCGGGGCATTGGTGAGGCCTAATTTGGAGTATTGTGTACAGCTTTGGTCACCTACCTACAGGAAAGATGTAAATGAGGTTGAAAGAGTGCAGGGAAAATTTACAAGGATGTTGCTGGGTCTGGAGGACATGAGTTACAAGGAAAGATTGAGTAGGATAGGACTTTATTCCTTGGAATGTAGAAGATTAAGAGGGGATTTGCTAGAGATATGCAAGATTATGAGGGGTATAGATAGGGTAAATACAAGCAGGCTTTTTTCACTGAGGTTGGGTGTGACTACAACCAGTGGTCAAGGGTTAAGAGTCTATTGGATCTCTGTTTATTTTCTGATCCTTGGGGTTCTTCTGGGAGTCAGGAATGATGGGCAGACTTAATTCTAATGATAGTTTATCTTACAGTACAAACAAACATACAAATATTAAGCAAACTAATAAAGAGCAGAGAAACGATGGAATTAATGCCAAGTAAGACGGAAGAATAAAGATAGTGCCTCTGAAAAATCATTCACTTTTATAGATAAGATAAGAGAAATTCCTAGATGGAGATAAACTAATTAATAGGCTACATAATAAAAACAATTACATCACGCAGGTCAAGTGCTAATACTTAGCCAATGAAAAATGAGAAAGGTGATAAACTGCTATACCGCTTTCTGCCATTGAGCGTGAAAAATACAAGTTTGTTAAAAAGTACAAGCCATATAAAAGGTATTATTCAAAGACATAGTGGCTTCCAACAACTGAAAGGTGAAAAGTTTATAGGGAACATGAGGGCAAACTTCTTGGCGAGAGTGTGGAACAAGCTGCCAAAGCAAGTGGTGCATGTGAGCTTGATTTCAACACTTAAGAGAAGTTTGGAAGGATACATGGATGATAGGGGCATGGAAGGTTGTGGTCGCGGAGCTGGTCGGTGGGAGTGGACGGTTTAAATGATTCAGCACGGACTAGATGGGCTGAAGGGCCTGTTTCTGTGCTGTACTTTTCTATGACTATGCCTTTGGTTTTATGGGATGACTGTTCACTGGAATGAACCAAGTAACGCCCCTCTCTTTTATTCCAGCGGATTACATAATTTTGCAGTTTGGTCGTGTCGCTGATGATGTGTTCACCATGGACTATAACTATCCCCTGTGCCCTCTCCAAGCCTTTGCAGTCGCTCTCTCCAGCTTCGACAGCAAGTTGGCTTGTGAGTAGAGACGTGAGCCCTGCCTGGAGGTGTGCAGAGGGGCGGCCAACCTCCAAATCATCAGCGAGGCTGGAAGAAGATCGAAGTGACACCAGCACTTTGACATAGAGGGCCACAGAACTTCTGTCAATTTACTGGGATATTTGACCTTAATCCTCAGACAATATTTTTAAGGAATACTGCCAGAGTCCAGGAAAAAATTAATGATAGTCATGTTAAATGTTTGGACTGCAGACTCTGTATCTTGTATGTGCCTCTAACCAGATACCACTCCCCTCCTGGATAATATTGATTAGCTATGCTCGAATGTTATGGGGGGTGAGAGAAGGGTGGTGGTAACACAAGAGGTGGGGCCCACCGGGTAGTAGCAGACTCTCTGGGCCCAGTCAGCCATTCCCACGCCAGATGACATAAAGGGGGATGGGGGACCTGGATCTTAGAAACACCCAGTGGAAGAGCACTGAATGCTCGACCTGCTCAAAGTTCAAAAATTCGAGGTATATTTGTTATCTAAGTATGTATATATTGTACAACCTAGAGGTTTGGCTCCTTACAGGCAGCCACAAAACAAGAAACCCCAAAAAATCCAGCAGAGAGAGGGAAAACAAAAGAAATGGTGCGAGCGAACAGCATTTAGAAAGAGAGTGAGTCCACAGACACGAAGCCTGGAGTAGGCCCACGGCCTGATTGTCAGTTTATCACACAGCGGAGTAAACGTTGCTGAGCAAGACCAGCCCAAGCCTTGTCTTCGGTCCCAACACCCTGCCTTTTCAATCCATCCGGTCCGGCGTTTAAATCATCTAAACGTCCGGTCGTTCCTCGATCTAAGACCCACTCACACTGATTTGCTCTGGGTCTGTTCCAGCCCTGGGCCCAACCTTTCCAAATCAACCCAGCACTGAGGTTGATCAGAACCTCGCGCTCGGTTGCCTGCCTGACTAGGCTGGAGATGGGAGACTGCAGATGCTGGGATATGGAGTGAGAAGCGAGCTATTGAAGGAACTCAGCACATCAGACACCACCCGTGGTGTCAGAGGGATGGGTGACATTGCACGTCAAGACCCTGCTGCACGGTCTCGACCTGAAGCGTCAACTACCTGTTTAGCTCCACAGACGCTGTCCAGACCACTGAGTTCCTCCAGTGGGTCGTTTGCTGTAGACTAGGCTGGCATCTGATCTCCTTCAGAAACGCTTACGCCCAAGGCATTGAAGGTCTAACAGTGCGATTTTCCCCAGATTCCATTTCGCTCAGTGTGATACCTAGGACTGTTATGGTGTGAAAGAAACCAAAGGGTGGCATTGAACAGGTGTACACAGACCCCAGAGTTCCTGATCTGGCAGAGAGATTGCCCTCCTCTTCACTAATAACAAGACCAATGGAGGAGTCCACCCGGCCCATCAGGTCCAGCCTGGTTCCTGCCATGCAGTCCCCTCAGTGCCATTCCCTCTCCTTATTTCCCTGCAGCTCTGTGAATAATTCCCTCTCTGGCTGGCTTTCCAGGACTTCTGACTTCAGTTTCTGTGGGCAGCCGTTGCCCCTGATTTTAGTTTGGTTTTCACTCTCTCTCTCTTTATGGCACTTTAACCACACATTGCTCTGCGACGACACCAGTGCCAAGCTGCTTGGGTCCTAGTGCCCTTCCCTTGGACAACATCGGTGGTGTGGAGAGGGGAGATTTGCAGCTTGGGCAACTGCCGGTCTCCCATACAACCCTGCCCAGGCCTGCACCCTGGAAACTTCCCAAGGCACAAATCCATGGTCTCTTGAGACTAACGGATGTCTTATTTGTATCTTTCCCTCTATTTCTCTATCTCTTTTTATCTCTCTCTATCTCTTTATCTATCTCTCTTCCTCTATCACTATATCTCGTTCTATCTCGCTTTCTATCTCTACCCCCCTCTCTCTTTCTTTCCTTGTTCCCCCCCCCCCCCGCCCCAACGGGGAGCAGAACACATTGAGGTGGGGACAGGGCAGTGGGGCAGCACAGGTGACAGGGAGCGTGTGTGTGGGGTGGGCGGGAGGGGGAGTGAGGTGACACAGAGTGACACGGTGTGACGAGGAGACGGGGAGCGGGACTAATGAGTAATGGAAGAATAAGGAGTGGGGGATGGAGACTGGAGTGATGGGGAGTAGGTTAACACGGAGTGAGGGATGCAGAGAGGGGGGGGGTAGTCAGGAGGCGCGTGGGTATCCCGCCACTTCCATCCCTCCCGGCACACCGAGTGGTAATACGTTGAACACTTTACAGTTCCTACCCCACGGGCCCCCATCCCTGCCCACCCTGACTGACCAGCCCTCGGGAAGCTGCTGATGGCCTGACGGGCCTGGGGCTGGGTGATCTTGGCTCAGTGGTGGTGAGTTGCTGCGGGCAGTGAGTGGCACTCGGGCCGTGGAGGCTCTCCTGTCCCGTGAGGCCTCCACAAACTCAGCAGCAGTGTTTGGTGCCTGAGTCAGTGGCTCCTTGCGCTCAATATCGGCGCTGGAGATACTGAGTGGCAGCAGGACTTCGAACCTTTTTCGGTCCAAGGCCGTGGTTTATAACAAGGGGGGGGGGCCCATCTCTGCTGGTGTGGGGGTCGGAGTGGGCGCAGAAGTGGGAATGTCCTGGGTGTGGGATTATTGAGGTGGGGGAGCGGGAACAGATTTTGAAAAAAATCACCCCAATTGGGGTCGCTTAGTGATGTTTGGGGCTATGGGTTGGATCCAGTTAAAATGAAAGGTGCCAAGGGTCTGAGGGAGGTCAGATCCTAGCGGGAGGGGAGGACAATGCACTCAGAGGAGGAGGAGCAGAGTGGAGGCAGTGGTGGCTTCTGTGGCCTGGACTGTGGATGTCCAGCCGGGCTGGAGACAGCTCTCTGAGCTCCTGTGTTTTCAGAGGCTTGACCATCCCAGGCTTGGAAGATGGGTGGGGCAGGGATTTGCTAACAGGGTGGGGGGAGAGGTCAGTGGGGTCAGAGCATTTTTTCCTCAGTCTTCCTCCAGCTGCTGGGATTCCTGATTCACAGGGAGAGGTTTAGGAATCCAGTCCATTGCCTCTTCCAATCCCAGCCTCTCCAACTCCAAGTCCCAGAGAGACACAGCACAGACCCATGACCGTCACCCACTTACTCTCTCTAGTCCCCTAGTTCCCATCTATCTGTGTACACACTCGACCATACATAAAGGGTCAATGAGGCCCTCTTTTGGTCGGGGTGAATCATGGGTGTCACATCCTAACTATCTACATGATACGATATGGAGGTGGGGGCCTTCTGCCCATGTAGCGAGCTCCCCCTCTCCACACAGCTAATGAATCTAAAGGGACGGCAGAGACCGATCCAGTTTGGCACCAGCAGCGTTGCAGGAGTTGCCAGTCAGCGTTGAACTCAACGTAGGGAACTCTGGCTCCGGTTATTTCCTCAAAGTTACTCCCGAAGCCGTGGGTTGCTGCAGCCGTAAAGCAGCAAGGGTTTGAGATCAGAGTTTTCCTTCTCCTAGATGAGCTCCAACTGCCTGAAACAATTGGCTTCAAGGCACCAGTAAGAGACCGTTGCCCCTTTCCCTGTCAGTTTCTGCCAGACCAAGTAGTCAAGCAACATGATTATCTGATCAGATGTACCTGCTTTTCACTGCACTATAGTTTTACTTATTATTTATTTAGCGAGACCGCACCACCCCTGACAAACCCGATCAAATCTAGCCTAATGACTGGACAATTTACAATGACCAATCACCCTACCCGGTAGGGCTTTGGACTGTGGCAGGAAGCTGGAACACTCGGGGCGGTGGGGAAGAAGCCCACACATTCCATGGGGAGGACATAGAGATGGTGCTGGAACTGAACTCTGAGTTCCGCATTCCCCCCGGAGCTGTAATAGCATTGGGCTAATGCGACGCTACCGGGACAGTCGTATTTCTCATGTATTGCACATATTTAATAAACTTTACATTGACTTTGGGTCCAAATGCAACCCAGAAGAGCTGGAAGTCTAACGGATAGAGCAAGGCCCTGTCACTCAATCCCACCTGCACTTATTCTCACCGGCCCACTGCTCCCTTACCTGTCTCACACTGAAACAGTCACCTTATCAGTGTTTTCAACCCCCCCTCCCCATTCCTGCCCCACAGCCAGCCTGAACTGAACAATATTAGAACATAGACAGGGTAAAGCTGTGTATTTTACAGTAACACTGGACAATAAAGATTCCACTTCCTGAATACTTCAGGGGGTGCATCTTATGGATTTTGGGCTGCTGGGTCATGAAAATTACTTTGAAATTTCCCTATCGCACACCGTTTTAAAAATTGCCTATATCTGTTATTGCAATTCATAATTCAAGTCAAAACAACTGATGCCAAGATTAAGGAAGGCATTTTTATTGGTCCACAAATCAAACAGGTCATGAATGACAGGCAATTCGAAGAACTTCTAGTGGGACCGGAGAAAATCACATAGAAGGCATTCATTGATGTTGCTGAAAATTTTCTTGGCAACTACAGAGCACCAAACTACGTGCAGCTGGTTGGACAACATGCTCCAAGCTTATAAAACCAGGAAGTGAAACATGTCACTAAAGATTCATTTTCTGCATTCCCGTTTAGACCATCCCTGCAGATACTGGTGCTGTCGGTGACGAGCACAGTGAAAGGTTTCACCAGGACATTGCGGTCATGGAGAAACAGTTTCAGGGCAACTGGAATCCATAAATGCTGGCTAATTGGACACTTAAGCGAGAAGCCTCAGACACCGAGTATAAACGAAAATCATCAACGAAACATTTTAGCTTAGTTGAACTACTGCAAAGGGTCAGCAATTAAATGCATTATATTCAATAAAAGCTGATTTATTGTTTCTCCAAATTCCTACGTGATACAAGAAGTCTGAAATTATATTTGTGTTTGGCTTCAGGTAGTCTATCATAAACAAAAAAAATTATGAGGAAGCAGCTCTTTTGAAAAAAATTGTTGTGCGGTGTAACCAGAAACAAAATAAATCATAAAATAATTCACAAAAACCTTCTGGCCACCAAACCCAAGGAGCCACATATCCCACACGTGGAGTTATAAATCATTTATAAATTTTATTTTTCTCTTTCATTCTCTTTGACTTCCAGTGTTGGTCTGACTCTCCAAACTGTTGGGGGCAAGAGCAGAGATGGTGGCTCAGAGATTCTCCAGGTGACAGGTGACCCAAGAAGCCATGTGTGAGATAGGTGCTGTACAGTCAGTGGTGAGGCGAGGCTAACCCCAGGTCGCTCATGGCTGGGTGCTGCCTGCTGCCCCTTGTGGGTAGATGTGTTGCACTAATTTCACCCAGTGCTGGAACATCTCATCCTCAAACCTGGAATCCACGCCGGTGAGCTGAAAGTAGAAGGACTTCTGTGATGCCAGCTTCAGCCGCAGTCGATGGTTCTTCTTGTCATAGATGGAGATCTTCATCAGCTTCAGAGGAAAAAGTCTGGGAATCAGGGGGAAAGGATTTAAAGACTGCAGGGTATAGACACATAGACCTGGAGAATATACAGGGACCTATTATGAGTTCACGTCTACCTGGACCAAGACTAACTTGGTCAACCACCATCCAGTTTCTCCCCATCTGAGGTCTTGCTTCACACACACACACTGTCTCCACGTTCATGTAGCACTTGGCATGGAAAACTTGATCCCGGGAGGTATCACTGACAAGTAATCCTAATGTCAACCCGACTTCCTCCAGTGCCTTTTGGGTTGCCGCAAATCCCAGCATCTGCTGTCTCTCGCGTCTCTGGCCCAGCCGAATCTAGTCCAGGAACTCTGGCCGTTACGTCCTTCCAAATAACCCGAGAGTTCTTCCAACTGATCCAACCATTTCCCAGTTGAATCAGCAGGCCACTCCCGTCCTGGTCATTCTCTCCTCTACCCCCTCCCCTCCCCACTTGGCAGGAGATACAAAAGCATGTAGCATCAGGCACAAGAGAAGTATCTACCCCATTGTTATCAGACTCTTCAATGGACCTCTCGTACACTAAATACTGAGCTCTTGATCTCCCAATCTACCTCAGCGTGGCCCTAACAATCTGCCTCCACCTTCTCTGTAACCTTAATACTGTACTCTGCCTTCCGTCCTATTCCCCCCTTCTGTTCTATCCAGCAACCAAAGGCTTTTCACTGTCTCTCAGTACATGTGACAGTAATAAACCAGTTACCCAGATACCACATCGTGAAATTGTGGAGCCTGTAAATTACATAAACGCCCATTCATTATGAAGCCTGTGATGAAGTGTGGTGTGAATTGGCCAAATCCATGGGTTGGCTGGTTTCCCAAGGAGATTTTGTTGGGTGAACTGGTCACTGGATCATATCTAATGGATTACCTTTAAGATCCGGTGTATGTGAATCTCCTCCAAGAGGACCACAACCTTGTCAAAGAGTTTTGGAGGCTCAATGACCCAGACAGCAATATTGGCTGGAGTCAGGACTTTATGCTTTGGCTCTGGGTAGGGTCACCCATGTCAAATAGGTCAAAGGTAGAGGCCAGACTAACAGTCGTCCACTGCTCCTCCAGGCTCAGGGGTTCAGCTCAGGGCTAACAACGCTGACTGGTCAAACAAAACTGTTACGGAACTGGCAATGAAGAATTCTTCTCCATCTGAGTGTGACGGTATTCCTGAGTCTCCTCTCGGGACTTACGTGACTGACAGTAGTGAAAACCGAGAGGAAGCTACTGACATGATGAAGGAAGCCGTGAATACCGCCAGAGATGGAGGATCTTCATTGCTGCCCCAAACACCAGCGGTGTAACAGGCACGAGGCCAACACGGTATATGAATAAGCTGGACATCCATGGAGATGATGGGAGGTCAGAATCAGAATCAAGTTTAATATCACTGGCACATGTTGTGAAATTAGTTGCTTTGCAGCAGCAGTACATTCCTACACATAAGAAAAACTATAAATTGCAATATATTAAAAAATAAATTAAGTAGTGCAAAAAGAGAGGGAAAAAATACGTTTATTTGTCAATTCAGAAATCTGATGGAGGAGGGGAAGAAGCTGTTCCTGAAACATTGAGTATGTGTTTACGGTAACGTATTGGGAGAAATGTACATAGTTCACAACCACTGACATTGAGTTGGGGTTTCACTTTAAGAAAAGTGACGTGATGACATTATTATGTAAAGAGTTTTAGCACGCTTTTGTGTAAAGGTTTTGGAGTTCAATAAAATGTGTTACGGGTTTCATTAAACATCAAATGCCTCACTTCATTTTATTTGCGAAAACCTAGTGTCTGCAGGCTCCTATACCTCCTCCTTGATGGTAGCGATGAGAAGAGGACATGTCCTGGGTGCTGGGGGTTCTTAATGATGAATGCTACCTCTTTGTGCATCACTTTTTGAAGGTGGCCTGGATTCTGGGGAGGCTGGTGCCCATGATGGAGCTGGCTGGGTTTATAACTTTCTGCAGCTTTTTCCAATCCTGTGCAGTGGCCCCTCCATACCAGCTGGAATGCAATCTGTAGAAAGCTGCAAGTGTCTTTGGTGACATACCAATTCTCCTCAAACTCTGAATGAAATATAGCTGCCATCATGGCTTCTGTGTAGCTGCATCAATATGTTGGGCCCAGGATAGATCTTCAGAGATGTTGACACCCAGGAAATTGAAACTGCTCAACCTTTCCACTTCTGATCCCTCGATGAGGATGACTATTCGGAAGGAGCAAAGGAAAATGAGAAGCTCAGTCTAGGGCCTTCCTCTGCAGCAGATACAGTGGAGATGATCAAGCTGGACTGGACTTCTGAGATGTTGGACATTGACTTGACCACCAAGATGCAACCATACATGGGTGGGGATCTCTTTCAGCTGGACCCCATCCAATCAGGGCTGTCTCTCAGGCCCGACAGGCCTCTCACACCAACTTCTCTTATTTATGGCAGCCTGTGTCCAAGGTCTCAGGAACCCCACCTCACTCATGAGGTGACAGCATACCAGTGAGGCAGCAGCCATTGTCTTGGGGTAGCAGCACCTCAGGCCAGACGGGAAGTTCTCACTTGGGATTGACAGAGAACACTCACCCAAGGTGTGTGAAACCTTGGTGTCTTAGTGACAATTCCAATATCCCACTGGTTGAGAGGTTGGTCATGACTAGACTGAACTCCTGCCTCAGCAAGGCCTTGGACCCATTGCAATTTGCCAATCGCCACAATAGGTCAACAGCAGACGCAATCTCAATGTCTCTCCACACAGCTTTAGACTACCTGGACAACACAAACACATACGTCAGGATGCTGTTCATCGACCACAGCTCAACATTTAATACCATCATTCCCACAATCCTGATTGAGAAGTTGCAGAACTTGGGCCTCTGTACCTCTCTCTGCAATTGGATCCTCGACTTCCTAACCAGAAGACCACAATCTGTGCGGATTGGTGATAACATATCCTACTCGCTGACAATCAACACTGGTGCACCTCAGGGGTGTGTGCTTAGCCCACTGTTCTACTCTCTATATACCCATGACCGTGTGGCTAGGCATGGCTCAAATACCATCTATAAATTTGCTGATGATACAACCATTGTTGGTAGAATCTCAGGTGGTGACGAGAGGGCGTACAGGAGTGAGATATGCCAACTAGTGGAGTGGTGCCGCAGCAAAAACCTGGCACTCAACGTCAGTAAGATGAAAGAGCTGATTGTGGACTTCAGGAAGGGTAAGACAAAGGAAAACATACCAATCCTCACAGAGGGATCAGAAGTGGAGAGAGTGAGCAGTTTCAAGTTCCTGGGTGTCAAGATCTCTGAGGATCTAACCTGGTCCCAACATATCCATGTAGCTACAAAGAGGCAAGACAGTGGCTATACTTTATTAGGAGTTTGAGGATATTTAGCATGTCAACAAATACACTCAAAAATTCCATAGTACCGTGGAGAGTATTCTGACAGACTACATCATTGTCTGGTATGGAGGGGATAAAGCACGGGACCAAAAGAAGCTGCAATAGGTTGTAAGTCTAGTTGGCTCCATCTTGGTAACTAGCTTGCAAAGTACCCAGGACATCTTCAGGGAGCGGTGTCTCAGAAAAGCAGTTTCCATTATTAAAAACCTCCAGCACCCAGGGCATGCCCTTTTCTCACTGTTACCATCAGGAAGGAGGTACAGAAGTCTGAAGGCACACACTCAGTGACTCAGGAACAGCTTCTTCCCCTCTGCCACCCGATTGCTAAATGGACATTGAAGCTTTGGACACTACATCATTTTTTTAATATACAATATTTCTGATTCTGCACATTTTAAAAAATCTATTCAATATATGTATACCGTAATTGATTTGTTACTTTTAAATTTTATTTATTATTATTTTTTTTTCTCTCTGCTACATCATGTATTGCATTGAACTGCTGCTGCTAAGTTAACAAATTTCACGTCACATGCCGGTGATAATAAACCTGATTCTGATTCTAGTCGGGGCATGAAGGGATATGGGGAGAAGGCAGGTGATTGGGGCAGAGAAGAAATTGGATCAGCCATGATGAAATAGCGGAACAGACTCGACGGGCCAAATGGCCTAATTCTGCTCCGTGGTCTTTTCAAGGAGTGATCTGCACCAGCTGATGAGGTCTCCTGTGGTCCTTATTCAAGCTGTGGATTCAGAGACGGTATGGGCATGTTCATCAGGAGTCCAGATGGTCTAGAGGGAGACAGTGGCAATGTTTGGACGCAGGTCACAGAGTCCAGAGGTGGCCATGACCAGGGCGAAAGGTGGTGGTGAACAGAGAAAACCCTAACAAAAGGTAGTGGATTCAGTCCAGTACATCATGGGCAAAGCGCTCCTGACCACTGACCACATCTACATGCCATAGGAAAGCAGCGTCCATCACCAGAGATCCCCACCTCCCAGAACGGGCTCTCTTCTCACTGCTGCCATCAGGTAGAAGGTACAAGATCCTCAGGACTCACACCACCAGGTTCAGAACAATAACTACCCTTCAACCATCAGGCTCTTGAACAAAACGGGCTCACTACACTCACGCCTATCCATTGAGATGATCTCACTTTAAGGACTCTTTATCTTGTTATCTTATGTTTTTGTTATTTATTGCCATTTATTTATATTTGCATTTGCACAGTTTGTTGTCTTCTGCACTCTGCTTGATCTTTCGTTGATCCTGTTACAGTTACTATTCTATAGATTTGCTGAGTATGCCCACAGGAAAATGAATCTCAGGGCTGTATATATATTTCGATAATAACATTTACTTTGACTTTATTTAATGTTGTAGGACTAGGGCAAATTCGGGATCTGTGCAAGGGCAGGGTGTGTTCAGAGTGCAGAAAAATCAACTAAACTGAGCATCTTACCTCAGCAGCTGTAAAGGGCTGTCGATGCCTGTCGGGGGCTTGGACCCTGAAGGTGAGGTTTGCTTCAGGTCTCTGTCGAACACCTGCAGTTGTCGGTCACTGGGTCGAGCGATTAGCAAGACATCTGGGGTATAGAGTGTGGGGTCTGTGGAGGAGACTCCCATCGTTACCACGGTAACTCGATGATGGATATCACTCACGTGCCCCTTTTTACTAACCTGTAATTACAACAAGACTGGCACTTATATAGCAGCCTCTGCTTCAAAAATCTTTCAAAACTCTTTGAACGTTTTAAAACGTTGTGTGTTGCTTTCATTTGCAGATTAAAGCCGCACATTTAATTTATATATGTGTGGGATGAATTAAATCTTGAGATCCTTGACAATTATTAACACAATGGACAAAGTAAAGAATGCCCAGGCAACATACACTGAGTGGCCACTTCATTAGACACCTCCTGTGCATAATAAAGTAGCCGTTGTGTGTATACTCATGGTCTTCTGCTGCTGTAGCCCATCCTTTTTGAGGTCAACGTGTTGTGTGTTCAGAGATGACATCCTGCACACCACTGTCGTAACGTGTGGTTATTTGAGTTACTGTCACCTTCCTGTCAGCTTGAACCAGTCTGGCCGTTCTCCTCTGACCTCTCTCATTAACGAGGCGTTTTGCACCATTCTCTGTAAATCTTAGAGACAGTTGTATGTGAAAATCCCAGGTGATCAGTAATTTCTGAGATACTCAAACCGCCCCATCGGGCACCAACAATCATTCCGCGGTTAGAGTCACCATTTCTTCCCTGCTCTGTTGTTTGGTCAGAACAACAACTGAACCTCTTGACCATGTCTGCATGCTTTTATGCTGCCACATGATTGGCTGATTCAATAAAAAGGTGTACAGGTGTACCTAATAAAGAGGCCACGGAGTATACATACCAGTACATCTGAGATCCCTTGAGCTTTTGCCATTTGAGTTAATATTCTGTTTGGGTTGTGGCAGACAAGTCTATTGTGGTAATGGATAAAACCCAAAGTCCAACTATTCTCCTACGCCAGCCATTGTAAAGCACGCACAATTACTGCGTTAGTCTCAGAGTCAGATTTATTACGGTTGACTTAGATGACATGAATTTTGTTGTTTTGCAACAGCAGTAGAGTGCATAAACATAAGAACAAAATACAAAAATCAATGCAGAATGAAAAGGAAAAGAAATAACAAGATTATGTTCATTGGTTGAATAGAGACACAGAGTCTGCAGATGTTGGATAAACCCAGTGGGTCGAGCAGCAGCTGTGGGAAGAAAGAATTGATGTTTGAGGCCGACCAAGTTACCTCCTTAGCCCATAAAACATAGGATTAGAATTACACCATTCGGTTCATCAAGTTTGCACTGCCATTTCATCATGGCTAATCCATTTCCTTCTCAATCCCATTCTCCTGCCTTTCCCACCGAACCTCCCACATCCTGATTAATCAAGCACCTATCCCACCCTGCAAAAAACTCATTTCAGGAAGGTAGCGCCATCAATTTGCAGGAGACTCCAGGGAGAGGTGGGATGTCTGCAATAGCTCCTTAGCAGCTAGCCAGCTAGTTTAAATAACGTTAGCTATGCAAATGAACGAATGACGCCTGTTAAACTCACCTCTCCCTCTCCCGCTCTCCCAAAAACCGATTTCCAGGATATTGTATATCACTTGCGGGTGTTAGGGAACCGCTATCAATTTGCGGGCGACTCCCAGAACTTCCGGGAGAGGTGGGATGTCTGCTATCAACCTTTGCCTTAAATACACCCAATGATCTGGCCTCCACAGCTGCCTGTGGCAATGAATTTCACTCTGGCTCAAGAAATTCCTCCTCATCTCTGATCTAAATTGACTTCCCCCTATTCTGATGCAGTGCCCTCTGGTCCTAGGAAACAGCCTCGCCACATCCACTCTATCTAGGCCTTTCATTATTCAATGGGTTTCAATGACAGTGAGTACAGGCCCAGGGCCTTCAATTTCTCCTCATACGATAAGTCTTTCATTGCCAGAATCATTCTTGTGAACCTCCTCTGAACCCGCTCCAATAAAAGGCCCAAACTGCTCACAATACTCCAAGTGAGGCCTCACCAGGGCCTAGTAAGGCCTCAGCATCACAGCCTTGCTTTTATATTCTAGTATTCTTGAAATGAATACCAACATTTCATTTGCCTCCCTCAACCTGCAAATACCATTTACCAACACACACAAAACGCTGTGTTTGAATTTCCAGCATCTGCAGATTACTTCATGTTTGCTCTTTAAATACCATTTACCTGCAATTTATGCACTTTACTTTGTCTATCTATGTGTAATTCATTTGTAGATTTAATTCCTACTTCCCTAAGTTATCATGTGTTATGTGTACTACAGTGCTTTACACCCTGGTCCAGAGAAACAATGCCTCATTTGACAGAATTCGTGTATATAGTTAAATTACAATAAACTTGACTTGGTGTTGGTTGGAGGAGAAGATTGGACAGCAGGCACCTGAAGATGCTTTGCGGTGAGGCTGGATGGTGACTGCTTACACCCATTGGTCTGCATCCAAGGAGACACCAACATCATCTGTCTCTCTTCACTGACCCTCCCGCCCAACCTGCCGTCACAAACCCCATCCTCTCCCTCACCCAGATCCCAATCCTTCCTGAAGATGACTGAGACTTTTCCCAGTGGCCACTTAAATCCCCTCACCCACCAAGTCCCGGGCACGGCAGCCTATGCTTCACAGCACCAGCAAGCAGGTTTCGGGTTTCAATTCCCTCCACTGTCTCTAAGGAGTTTTCACGTTCTCCCCATGACCCTGAGGGGTTTCCTCCGGGGGCTTTAGTTTTCTCCCACACTCCAAAGATGAATAGTGGGCATCCTGTGTAGACAACAGAAACTTGGTGACACTCGCGGACTTGTGCTGAATCTTGTGCTGAAATTTAGCACAGAGTGGAAGACGAACATCCTTCCAGACATACAAAGACCAAAGCGGCACCAGATAATCCAGGTGTGGTCCCACCAAAACCTGGTATAATTGTAGCAGGACATTCCTGCAACTGCATACAAATATTCTTGCAGAAATGACTAGCTCAGCTTTGCCCCTTCACTGGTCTCTGCACCTCCAGTAAACGGCTCGAGGCCACTCGGCCAAAGCCTGGGGGCCTCTCCGAGAGCTGGAGGACTGTCTGTGTGTGGGTGGGTGGGTGGGTGGGAGAGAGCAAAGGAGTTTGTTTTACTGTTGTTGCTTAGTTGCTTGCTGTGCTCTGTGTGGCTCTGCCAAGCCCTGTGGGCATGCTACGATGGAACCGGGATGTGTGGGGGCGACACTTGTGGGCTGCCCCCGGCGCATCCTTCAGTGTGTTGGTGCTAACACAAATGATTCATTTCACTGTGTGCTTTGATGTACCGTACTGTGCAAAAGTCTTAGGCACATCTATATATAGCCGGGCTGCCTAAGACTTTTGCACAGTTGTCAACGTGGAGAGGACAGCAAGTTTGTAAACCTGGTGGGGGCAAAGGATGTTGGGAACGGTGAGGGTGGAGGCCGCGGGAGGGGAGTGGAACAGCTGGCAGAGGAGTGCCAAGGTTGCAGGGTGGTGCAGGTACAGACGTGCCCTGAGATACGGGCAAGGTCATTTGATTCCGAACAATAGGTTTATTGATCGTTACAGAATGTCTCTCTGGTGCTTCCCACTCCCTTTTCACTTTTCCCAACCATGAAGCCCCTCTTCCTGCCCCCTTCCCACTCTCAGTCCACAATAGAGACCCATATCAGAATGAGGTTTAATATTACTCATGTATGTCATGAAAGGTTTTATTTTGTGGCAACAATAAAGTGTAATATGTAAAATTACTACAGTCCCATGCAAAGTGTCATAGGCTACCTAGCTATATATACATATATACATACACACACACATATATACACACACATACATACAGACACAAAACTTTTGAACAGTACTGTAGATGTGAGAAATAAATCTGAATCTAAATTATCTCTCCATCTGCCTCCATTTAAATAATATTCCCATCAAGATGGATGACTTCACATTTATTCACACCGTACATTACAGAAGCACCTCTAACATGCCCCACAGAGCGCCGACTGCGGAGCTGACCAGTCTGAGTGGAGCTCCACTCGACGATGATGTTTTCACCTCACCTGTACGAAGTTGCTTTCAAACACAGGGGCTGACTTGAAGAGCGAGAAGTCGCCGCCGTAAAGCTGTTGCTGCATCTCCCCAGCGCGCAAGGTTGGCGCGGCTCCAATGTCCTCAAGAAGTTTGTAAAACAAGTAGGATCTGATATCGAGTGTGCCCTTTTCTGAACTTGATAAGACATTGGGATTTAGTACAAACAGCACAGAAAACGAATGATTCTTGACAGAAGTTTTTTCAAAGGTTGAGTCATGAGAGCTTTCAAAACCAGCTCCCCAGTGTCTTTGAGCATGTGCATCTGTTCAAAGTACATTATAATGGTTGTACAAATGAAAGGCATTTCACATTGGAATGTTCTCACTCTGCTCTAAGCGACATGTATTCCTAATGAACACAGCAAAGGAAATGTGCTCAACATCATTCAGACATCACTGGGAAAAAAAATGGTGCTTCTTACTGAACCCCTCCAGTGGAGTCAATACACTGACAGTTTTCCGACTACGACACAAAGTCATGGAGCACAGAGACAGGTCCTTCTGCGGCAGCCAAGACGCCCGGTCTAAGTTAGTGCCACTTGCCTGCATTTGCCCTCTAAACCAGAGGTTCCCAACCTGGGCTCTATGGACCCCTCGGTTAATGGTGAAGTTCCTTGGCTAAAAGAGGCTGGGAACCCCTGCTCTAAGTGCCACAGCCTGAAAGGGGTTTGCACGTTCTCCACGTGACCGCGTGGGTTCCCTCCCACAGTCCAAAGACCTAACGGCTGGTAAGTTAATCGGTCATTGTAAGCTGTCTTGTGATTAGGCTAGGATTAAATGGGGGGGGGGGGGGAGAGCGGCTCAAAGGGCCGGAAGGGCTTGTTTTGTGCTGTATCTCAATAACTAAATAAACTAAATTCCATGTAGCTGTTCAAATCTCTTTTAAACACTGTCATTGTACCTGGCTCTACCACCTCCCCCAAACAGCTCCACACCATCCCGGTCCAGGCAGCCCAGCTGAACGGAGCAACACAAGCAAAATGCTGGAGGAACTCAGCAGGTCAGGCAGCGTCTACGGAGGGAACGTTTTGGGCTGAGACCCTCGGGACTGGAAAGGAAAGGGAGAAGTCAGAGTAAGGAAGTGGGGGGGTGGGGGAGGACGGAGAGTTCCTCCAGCATTTTGCATGTAATGCTTTGGATTTCCAGCATCTGCAGAATTCCTTGCGCTGTCCTCCAGTTGATTGGGGCCCTGTCATGAATTCCAGCCACACTGTACCAGGACAAAGTGCACTCTGGTTACCCACCCCAACAGATCTCACAGCATCCAGACATCAAGTTCTAGTTCAAGTTTACCGCCAAACCAAACTATTCCTCAGACCAAGGTGTACAACACAGCACATATAACTCGCCATCAACAAATAAAGTGATATAACCACAAATAGATTAACATATAATAACATTATAACAGAGTTTCTGATAAGAGGTCAACCACTCGCCCCTCAAACATTGAGGTTTTTTTCTCTCCCCTCAGTTACTGGCTGAAGGTTTAGAACATTGAACAGCGCAGGCCCTTGCAGTCGCCGTGCATTCCACGGATAACGGAACCCGCAGGGTAGCGAAACAACTGGCCCCGTGGTCCCAGCTCTCACCAGATCCCGGACTCGGCCGGCTGATCGTTCATTGAAACGCGTACATGTAACCGGGAGGCCGTCTGCCGGGGCGGCGCTATTGAAGTCAGCGGTGAGGGCAGAGGGCCGTCTGTTCGCGCACAAAGGCGCGGGGGTCACGGGAGTCGCGACGAGTCAGAGCCCGCCGAATGATACTCTGAACAGGGGTATGATAAGTGGCTTTACACGAGAGGACACACGCACACAAACACAAATCAACGGAATAACACCGAGAGTAGGGATATATATACTACAGAAAGGATATTCAACGGGCCAAAGGCATCTGGATCGAGGGTTAGGAAAAATCTCCAAGAGCCGGAACAGTTAGCAAAATTGGGAATAAATGCGGGAGCAGGGATTACACTGTGGACATTTTTTTTTTAGAAAGTGTTGCTTCCTCAGAATTTTCTGTGTTTATGATAGAGCGCTTGAAGCCGAACATAAGAGAAGTCAAAGCCAACATAAAGGCCAAACTGAGGAAATGTGATACAGCAAACATTAGTGGGAAGTTAGAGGATTGGGAAGCTTTTAAAAACCAACGGAAGGCAACTAAATAAAGTCATTAAGAAGGTAAAGATGGAATAGGAAAGTAAGCTAGCCAGCAATATTAAAGAGGATAGCAAAAGTTTCTTCAGATACATAAAGTGTAAAAGAGAGTTGGGAGTGGATATCGGACTGCTGGGAAAAAAAAGTGCTGAAGAGATAGTAATGGGGAGCAGCGAAAGGACGGATGGACTGAATAAGTGTTTCGCATCCGTCTTCACTGTGGAAGACACGAGCAGTATGGTGGAAGTTCCAGGTGTCGGGGGTCATGAAGTGTGTGAAATTACCATTACTAGAGAGAAGGTTCTTGGGGAAACTGAAAGGTCTGAAGGTAGACAAGTCACCTGGACCAGATGGACTACGCCCCAGGGTTCTGAAAGAGGTGGCTGAAGACATTGTGGAGCCATTAGTAATGATCTTTCAAGAATCACTAGATTCTGGAATGGTTCCGGAGACCTGGAAAATTGCAAGTGTCACTCCGCTCTTCAAGAAAGGAAAGAGGCAGAAGGAAGGAAACTACAGGCCAGTTAGTCTGACCTCAGTGGTCGGGAAGATGTTGGAGTCAATTATTAAGGATGAGGTGTCAGGGTACTTGGTGGCACGTGATAAAATAGGCCATATTCAGCATGGTTTCCTCAAGGGAAAATCTTGCCTGACTGATCTGTTGGGATTCTTTGAAGAAATAACAAACAGGATAGACAAAGGAGGATCACTTGATGTTGTGTACTTGGACTTTCAGAAGGCCTTTGACATGATGCCACTCATGAGGCTGCTTAACCAGCTACAAGACGAGCATCGATAAAGCAGTGGCTGATTGGCAGGAGTTAAAGAGTGGGAATAAAGGGAGCCTTTTCTGGTTGGGTGCCAGTGACTAGTGGCGTTCCACAGGGGTCTGTGTTGGGACCGATTCTTTTTATGTTATTTGTCAATGATTTGGATGACGGAATTGATGGCTTTGTTGCAAAATTTGTGAACAATATGAAGATAGGTGGAGGGGCAGGTAGTTTTGAGGAAGTAGAGAGGCTACAGATTATGAGAATGGGCAAAGAAATGGCAGATGGAATACAGTGTTGGGAAGTGTATGGTTATGCACTTTGGTAAAAGAAATGAAAGGATTGACTATTTTCTAAATGGAGAGAAAATATAAAAATACTGAGGTGCAAGGGGACTTGGGAGTCTTTGTGCAGGGTTCCCTACTACAGTTTAATTTGCAGGTTGAGTCTGTGGTGAGGAAGGCAAATGCGATGTTAGCATTCATTTCAAGAGGACTAGAATATAAAAGCAAGGATGTAATGTTGAAACTTTATACAGCACTGGTGAGGTCTCACTTGGAGTATTGTGGGCAGGTTTGGGCCTCTTATCTTAGAAAGGGTGTGACGAAACTGGAGAGGGTTCAAAGAAGGCTCATGAAAATGATTCCAGGACTGATTGGCTTGTCATATGAAGAGCGTTTCATGGCTCTGGGCCTGTGTTCACTAGAATTCAGAAGAATGAGGGACTACCTCATTGAAATCTATCAAATGGTGAAAAGCTCTGATAGAGTAGATGTGGGGAGGATGTTACCTATGGTGGGAGAGTCTAAGACGAGGGGACACAGCCTCAGAACAGAGGGGTGTCCTTTTAGAATGGAGCTGAGGAAGGATTTCTTTAGGCAGAGAGTGGTGAATCAGGCAGCTGTGGAGGCCAAGCCTTTATTTAAAGCAGAAGTTGATAGATTCTTGATTGGTCATGGCATGAAAGGATACGGGGAGGAGGTAGGAGATTGGAGCTGAGAGGAAAATTGAATCAGCCATGAAGAAATGGCGGAGCAGATGTGATGGGCTAAAAGACCTAATTCTGCTCCTATATCTTTTGGTCTTTCGTTGAAGCAATTGTCAATCAGCTGCACGTAGTTCGGTGCTCTGTAGTTGCCAAGAAAATTTTCAACAGCATCCTTGAATGCCTTCCATGTGATTTTCTCCATTCCTACTAGAAGTTTTTTGAATTACCAGTCATTGATGACCTGTTTGTTTTATGGACCAACAAAAATGCCTTCCTTAATCTTGGCATCAGTTATTCTGACTTGAATTGTGAATCAAAATAACAAATATAGGGGATTTTTAAAAAAAAAATGAGGCATGATAAGAGAAATATAATGGTGATTTTCATGATCAGCAGCCCAAAGTCCATAAGATATACCCAGAAATATTCAGGAAGCAAAATCTTTGTTGTCCAGTGTTATCAGAACAGAGAAGAATTAAACAGCGCACCCTAATTGAGAACATCATAGAGAATGGGATAATAAGGATAATGGTCAGGGTCAAGGGCAAATCTAGTGTTGAGTTTTAACAGAACTGGGATTATCTAGGAGTAGGGGCAGTTACCAGGTACCAGGAGCTGGTAGTACATGTCCATTGCTGGCTAATGCGTAGAGTGAATACCTCCAGTAGTTTGTGTGTGTTGCTTTGGATTTCCAGCATCTCAAAGGTTCATTGATTATCAAAGCGTGTACCCATATACAACTCTGAAGACTTTCTTGTGTTTATGAAATGCTCGAGGACTTTGAAGGTCAGGCAGCATCCATGGAGGGCAATAAACAGTCAACGTTTTGGGCCAAGACCCTTCATCAGGACTGGAAAGGAAGGGGGAAGAAGCCAGAATAAGAAAGTTGGGGGAAGGGAAGGAATACAAGCTAGAAAGGTGAAAGGTGAAGACAGGTGGGTGGAGAGAACAAATAAAGTAAGAAGTTAGGAGGTGATAAGTGGAAAATCTGACGGGAGGGGAGATTGAGCCATGGGAGAAAGGGAAGGAGGAGGGGCACCAGGGGGTGATAGGCAGGTGAGGAATAAAAGAAGAGGTAAGAGAAGACAGAGTGGAGAATTGAGGAAGCAGGGAGTGGGGAGGGGGGTTATCAACTGGACAATCACCTAACGCAGGGGTAATCAGCTGGAGCAGGGTCATGTATCTGGATCATGGAGGATCACTATTGAGCACATCTACATGGAGCACTGCCATGGCAAAAACAGCATCCATCATCAAAGACCCCCACCATCCAGGCCATGCTCTCTTCTTGCTCCTGCCAAGGAGGTACAGGGGCCTCAGGTCCCACACCACCAGGTTTAGGAATAGTTATTACCCTCCTACCATCAGGCTCCTGAAGTGGCATGGATAACTTCATTCAACTCAATGCTGAACTTATTCTACAGCCTACAGATTCTCTTTCAAGGACTCTAAACTCATGTTATCAGTATGATTTATTTACTTAGTTATCTGTACAATTTGCCTTCTTTTGCACATTGCCTGCTTATCAGTGTTTGTTTATGAGTAGGTACTTCCCATTGATTCTACTGTTAATGCTTGCCAAAAAGTGAATTCCAGTAGTATATGGTGACATTTATGTGCTTTGATGATGAATTTACTTTGAACTTTTGAAATTTAAATTTATCTTGAATCACCCAGCGAAGTCATGATTGTGCAGAGACAGGATCCCCATGGGGATGAATAAAGTATCTATCTATCTATCTATCTATCTATCTGATCTCCTAGGACAGGGGTAATCATTAGGGGCAGCGATAAATATCTAAATGAGAAGTAAACATCTGTATCAAGGATGGGGTTAAACACACTAATAAATATCCATAGCAGTGATAACATCCTGCTGTAGGGGTAAATATCCAGACCCTTAATGCTGGAGTAACAGAGTCCCCTGATGTAGTAATGACTCTCAGAGCAGGGCATCATCTGGGGTGGGAGCAGTCATCCCAAACAGTGGTCGACACACAACACTGGAATAATTACTCTGAGCAGGGACAATCACCCAGAATTATGAAAATCACATAGATCTGAGATAAACATTCAGATCATGATAGCCACCACTGCAGGGGTCATTAGAGACGAGGAATAACCAGAATCATGGAGTACTACAGCACAGAAACAGGCCCTTCAGCCCATCTAGTGCCAAACTATTATTCTGCCTAGCCCCATTGGCATGCACCTGGACCATGGCCCTTCGAAACCCTCCCATCCATGTACTTGTCCAAACTTCTATGAAATGTTGAAATCAAACCCTCATCCCCTACTTCTCCTGGCAGCTCCAGGGAATAAAGTCGTAACCTTTCCCTCGAACTCAGATCAAGTCCCAGCAACACCTTGTAAATTCGTTTCCGGACTCTCTCAATCTTATTGATACTTTTCTTTTAGGTAGGCGATTAGAACACTGTAAATTAGGCCTCATAAACATCTTGACTTTGGATTTTTTTGTACACTATTTTTGCAAGATTATTGGGAAACTGAGCGGGATGCTTTGTTGTAAACTCAGGTTTAATTGTCATTCAACCATATATGAATACCCATGAATACAGCAGAACACCGGGGCCAAGGTGCAAAACACAGTACCGACAGTCATACACAGCACAAGACACACATAGCACATATAGGATACCAGTAAAATACAGTCATACAAATAAATAGCCCAAGGTGCCGAGTCCAAGAATATTACAGCAGTCTGCAGTTGAACACAAGTAAGCTTGTCTTCCACCGAGCAAACACTGAAGAGCAGCACCTACTCTAGCATGGACGCTGAGCCGCATTGGCTCCGACACCGACTCAGACCCCGCTCTCCCGGGCGGCTGCAAACAGGCTACTCCACAGCGTAGGGCCTAGCCTTCCACCAAGCAACCACTGACATCAGTCTGATCGCTGTGCCACACCACCTCTGACGCCTCTCTGCGACACTGCAGCCTGAAGCTTAGCTCTCACTATAACCAAGGCCACACAGCTCCCCTGCCACCAGTCTCACCAATAAACCTGGGAAGTGGATTCGCAGCATTCCAGATTACTAATGTCCAACAGGATCTTGCGATCACAAGAAAATGCGACTAAGACAATCACTCACTGTTAGACAGCATACCTCCTTTGCGCATTGACTCCGATGCTCTCTGTGGCGGGCAGCAACATGGTGCACAACAATGTCAGCTCCTTCAGTTTCTCCGCCAACGAGCAACTTGCCGATGGGGTAGACTTGCAGTACTTTAAGTTCTTAATGTCCAGTCAGGTCTTGTGATCGTAAAAAATACATTTAAAGAAGACATTAACACCTTTGGTTGGCCCTGTAGAAGCCGCTGTCGGTGCATGCTGCCACCTTACCAGAAAAATTACCCAAGGAGTGACATATTGTTGGAACCTGCAGTAAGTATTTACCCAGTTTAGCTCTCAAAGGAAAAGTATCTTCATCCAGTTGGAGGTTGTGAATCTTGATAAGTGATTGCACCATCACAGCTTCCTGGATCCTATGATTCCCGTAGGAAATGGGGAAGAATATCCCACAGATTTTCTTTCATAAATTGACCTAAACCTCATTATCTGATTTGTTGCCTCTCACTGTGCTCAGAGTTTGCCGTGTCTGGGAATGGGAAATCTGGGCATCGTTCACTCTGTTCCCATGTGGTGTTAGTGACTGTCATTGCTTACTGGATGAGTTCAACATAATGAATGGTTGAGACTGCTGCTGATAGGAGAATAAATTCAAATTTCTGTGTGTATGCTATTATTTAAGATAAACAACCTTCAAAGAAAATCTACATGCTCTTGGATTATTTGTGATAAATAAATGCATTCAGTGATCTTTTGTATTTAGTATCTAATATCTAAAAAGCAACCCAGATCGTTAAATATAATAATGCACTGTTGGTCCTTTTAAAAATTGTTGGGATAAATAATTCCCAGGACTTGATAGGGTATACACCAGGTTACTAGGGGAAGCAAGATTGATCAGCTACTGGCAATGATTTATGCATACTCACCAGAGTACTCACAAGAGTTTTATCAGAGGATTTGAGGATGGCCAATGTACCTGTACAATGTACAATGTACAAATGTACAGCTGCATCACTGCCTGGTTCGGAAATTGCACCATCTCGGATCGCAAGACCCTGCAGCGGACAGTGAGGTCAGCTGAGAAGATCATCGGGGTCTTTCTACCCTCCATTACGGACATTTACACTACACGCTGCATCTGCAAAGCAAACAGCATTATGAAGGACCCCACGCACCCCTCATACAAACTCTTCTCCCTCCTGCCATCTGGGAAAAGGCACCGAAGCATTCGGGCTCTCACAACCAGACTATGTAACAGTTTCTTCCCCCAAGCTATCAGACTCCTCAATACCCAGAGCCTGGACTGACACCTTACTGCCCTATTGTCCTGTTTATTATTTATTGTAATGCCTGCGCTGTTTTGTGCACTTTATGCAGTCCTGGGTAGGTCTGTAGTCTGGTGTAGTTTTCTTTTCCGTGTTGTTTTTTTACATAGTTCAGTCTAGTTTTTGTACTGTGTCATGTAACACCATGGTCCTGAAAAAACGTTGTCCTATTTTTACTATGTACTGTACCAGCAGTTATGGTCGAAATGACAATAAAAGTGACTTGACTTGACCTTTGTTCAAGAAAGGTGATAGGGAATTCTGATAATTGAGAGGGGCAGGTTGTGCTTCCCTGACCTGATTGATTTTTTTTGAGGAAGTGACAAGATAGATTAATGAAGGTAAAATGGCAGATGTGGTGCACATGTATTTCAGTAAGGTCTTTGACAAGGTTCCCCATGGAAGACTCACCTAGAAGGTCATGAGGCATGGAAACTTGGCTGGGTGGATTTGGAATTGGCTAGCCTATTAGTGGGGTTGAGTTCAGGAGCCCCAAGGTAATGTTGCAGGTCTATAAAACTCTGGTTAAACCACACTTGGAGTATTGTGTTCAGTTCCGGTTGCCTCATTATAGGAAGAATATGGAAGCAGTGGAGAATATGCAGAGAAGATTTACCAAGATGCTGCCTGGATTAGAGAGCATGTCTATGTGGAAAGGGGAAAGGTTGAGCAAGCTAGGTCTTTTCTCTTTGGAGTGATAGACGATGACAGGTAACTTGATAGAAGTGTACAAGATTATAAGAGGCATGGATAGAGTAGACAGCCAGCACCATTTTCTCAGGGCGGCAATGGTTAATATCAGAGGACATTCTTTTAAGGTAAGTGGAGATGTCAGAGGTAGGACTTTTACACAGAAAGTGGTAAGAGCCTTCATTTTTAAATGGGTACATGGATGAAAGAGAAATGGAGGGTTGTGGTCTCTGTAAGATGTAGGAGTTAGATTGATCAAGGACTAGGTTTACTTAGGTCAGCACAACAAGGTGGGCTGAAGGGCCTGTACTGTGCTCTACTGTTCTGTTTTATGTTCTAATTACAGCCTTAGATTTGAAGAAGTGGAAATATCTGTAGCAGTCTATGCCTTTATTGTCATGGGTGCTATTCCACTTCTGGTTCAATTGGGCAGCAAAACATACTGTTTATAACAGCAAGGTACTTCTTGATACAGCATATATATTGAAGTATATTTTAAGGTGTATAGTCAACTTTAAAAAGTATCTTAAATGTTTGTTCTTTCTGTCTATATATTGTTTAGGATCCTACCATTGTGATCATCACAAGTGACTATTTAGCAAATTGCTCCTACTTTATTGTATTTAGGGCATTATCCCATTTGAAATATTTAAAATTGTGGAACTGTCTCTCATATTTAGTACGCATTGATTATTGACAGCAATGCCTATGTTAAGTGACATACATAAATGTCAACAGTAATGATAATATCAAATATCCAAACTCTTAACAACCACAAAAAGGCATAAGAATCAAACTGGATTTCACAATAGGCATTTCGACGAGAGTAAATATTATCTGTGGATGAGCTAAGTAGTTTGATGTCAAAGATTTCTTTAACTCTTGGTAATACTCTGGTCATGTGAATGAAAGCTGGATTTTACCATTAGGCGTACATTACATTCCAAGTAGCTGGTGTCATCAGAGAGACCTTTCAGCAGGAAAGATCCACAGCAGCAAGCCTCCCTGAATAAAAAAACAATCTATATGTACTGTTAGGGTGTATTCTGAAGTTAGGGTATATAGCAAATATTAATTTCAGTCGTAACCAATCTTCAGATTTGAATGTGGATTGTAGATTGAGTTTAAAATACAACTCTGAACAATATTCTCCCTGGAGGTGCAGATCGGGGTTGATTACAACCAAGGAAACACCCATTCACTTGGTGTCTGCAAATGCATGAATCCAGAGACAGAGACAATACTGATTAATATTTATTTTGGGTATCTGGAGTGTGGGTATGAAGGAGGTGTTTGAAAACAAAATGTAATTTAAAGGAAGCATTGTAACTATAGAATTATCCTGCTCAAACACGAGGAAATCTGCAGATGCTGGAAATTCAAACAACGCACACAAAATGCTGGTGGAACGCAGCAGGCCAGGCAGCATCTATAGGGAGAAGTACAGTCGACGTTTTGGGCCGAGACCCTTCGTCAGGACTGATGAATTATCCTCCTGTTACTTTTGATCTTCAGCATATAAAAATGCCATGTAATAATGGGTCAGATGGGTCTCTTCTTCCAAGAGTGTCTCCAATATGATGCCCATATACTCATTTTGCTAGAATAAAGATTCAGATTCAGATTCAGTTTATTGTCATTTAGAAACCACAAATGCAATGCAGTTAAAAAATGAGACAACATTCCTCCAGAATGATATCACAAAAGCATATGACAAAACAGACTACACCAGAAAATCCACATAACATTTGGCAATTCCCAATCCAGAGTCCGGAGAGGCTGCTGCGTATTAATATCGTGCTACCGTCTTAGCGCGTTCCCCGGAAAGGAGCTCCAAATCCACCAGACAAAACAAGACCAAAAACTAAAGCTACAAGACCTGCACAAAACCACATAGTTACAACAGTGCAAACAATAGCATAATTGATAAAAAAAAACAGACCATGGGCACAGTAAAAATAGTCCAAAGATGTTAAAGGACTATAAGTTCAAAAGAAATCACCACACAGTTTCCACAAGTCCTCAGGGTCCCGACAGACTCGCCATTCCACGCCGGCGGCAGAAGGAAATACCCCCACTATGGACTTCCACGGCGCCGCCCGACTCAGCCTCGCAGAGGCAGCACACACCGAAAGCGACCTGACCGCAGCGGGCTCCGAGTCCATCGAACCTCCGAGCCGATGACCATCCCCTCCGGCACAGCTTCTCCGAGCTCCATCCTCTGCCGAGCGTATTAAGACGGCCCCACCAACGGCCATCGGCAACGCGACCCCGAGGACTGGGGGCCTGTTCTTCCCAGCAGAGTCCCGGACCTCACAGCAGCAGCAGCAATGAAGAAGGTCTTCCTGGAGATTTCCTGATGTTCCTCCATGCTCCCATGTCCGTTTTCAATCGATTATGATTGCGCATGGCACCCCACTTCACAAATAACAGATAATTAGCTCCGGAGTGGCCGCTGCAAGCTGCGTCGCGCCGCCATCTTGGAAATTAAAGGCTTCTACACCCACCAGCTTCCGTGTCTCTCCAGCAACTTTGTTCATTGTTACAATGTGTACCTAGTGTATATTTCAACACAATCCCAGTTTGCAGTAGATTTTAGTCAATTGGCATTCCCTCTCTATGAATCCCTGGTTCCTGCAGGATATAGTACTGCTATATATTGCCAATCTGTCACTGAACTGTGGGAGCATCACACAAAATCAAACCTAAGTGAGGTAGGGTTTTCTCATTGGAGAGAGAGAAGATGAGAGGTGACTTAATAGAGATGATAAGAGGCATAAATAGACAGGACAGACAGTGCCTTTCCCCAGGGTGCTGATGGCTAATAAGAGAGATCATAATTTTAAGGTGGTTGGAGAAGAGTATAGGGGACGTTAGAGGTGCTTTTTTCACACAGAGAGTGGTGGGTGCATTACAAATAAATTAGGAACATTTAGGAGACTCTTGGACACATGGATGACAGAAAAAATGGAGGGCTGTGTGGAAGGGAAAGGTTAGATTGATCCTGGAGTAGTTAAAAGTCCAGCACAACATTGTGGGCCGCAGGGCTTGTGTTGTACTGTTCTATGATCTAATTTTGTCTACATCCATCATGCAATGGATTGATTGTTCTATCTAATTACATCTTTACTTGTTAATGGAGTTCAACACAATGTTTGAATTAAATGCAATTTAATGCTGCACTTTACATTAAAGTTGATAGGAAATAGAAAGATGAGCCTTAGCAACACACACAAAATGCTGGTGGAACGCAACAGGCCAGGCAACATTTATAGGAAGAAGCACTGTCGATGTTTCAGGCCGAGACCCTTCGTCAGGACTAACTGAAAGAAAAGACAGTTAGAGATTTGAAAGTAGGAGGGGGAGGGGGAAATCCGAAATGTTAGGAGAAGACCGGAGGGGGTGGGGTGAAGCTAAGAGCTGGAAAGGTGATTGGCAAAAGGGATACAGATGAGCCTTAGTCTAATTTATCAATATAGTTTCTGTACAGTGGATAACATGTTTCCATCATCACCTGTCTAAAGTTTAGGGGATTATTAGCTGCTTTCTAGGCACAAATTTAGACAGATTACAAAATAAACTATTTATTAGATTGTTGAGGGTAGATGTTGTACTGTATTTTTTTAATTAGAAGGTGTGGCAACAATGGGATAGTGGGTCCAATTATTTATAGAACAATTATGTCATCTGAGTTTAAAAAATAATTTGTTCAGACAAGAAAGTAATTTAACACAAGTTATTTTATTGCTAATTATAAAAGTGAATATAATAAATGCAGGTAGAAAATGATTTCGGTTCAGTTCACTAAGCAGAAACATTTATCTGACAGGTATGTACATGAGAACAATTTACAGTTATCTGGTCATTAGTTCTTTTTAGTAAATTGTCAGATACCAGAGTATAGACAAAAGGGTATCAGCATCTATAGGGATCAAGTTTGACTTGACTTTGTTTGCTGCATCCGTCAGTGACTTGCTTGAACAATGCTTCTACCTTCTATCAGCTACTAATAAGGAAAAAGGGGAATATCCCTATGTGTTACTTGTGATGAACTCTTCAATACTATCCAGAATTGTTCGTGCTAAAATCAGGACTTCTTGTTCATGACCTGACTTGAAGAGATCATTCGGGATGTGGGGCTGTGAATGATAGTTGGGATACTGAGTCTTCTTGCTATCTACTCCATAATCTTTGAGTTTATTCACCAAGCTCACCAGGTCTGATAGTTTTGCACTGTAACTTGATACCTGGTTGGCAAGGTAGGTGATACTGTGATCACTAACACATATTCCACTTCTCTTGTACTCTGCAGCAATCAAAGCTTTCTCCACCGCTTGGTGAATCTTAAAATACACCCATTCGATGGCAGTGCCATCTAGGCCGGAATATCCCAGGTCATTGTGAGTTGCTCTCAGATCACATCTCGCTTGTCTAAACCACCTTTGAGCCTCTTCTGGATTGGACTGGTTTTTCTTTGGGAATGAGCAGAATTCATTGGCACCGTGGCTTTTTCTCTGCTGTGATCGGCTCTTCTTATGCCTTGATGCCTCGCTATTCCACTGATTAAAAAATGATGAAAAATCTTCCTCCTTACTGGAGTAGGAGCTTTTGTAACTTGACGAGCTGCTCGCGTTCTCAGCTCGGTTGACATCCAGCTGCTTCACCTTCTCTTGAATAAAGTGGCACAACTGCGTTGTTACTTCAGTGTTATTTGGATTTTTGTCTGGATGCCACTTCAGGTAAAGGCGACGAATTGCTTTCTGTCTCTCATCCTGAGGGAGATTTCTTACTTCCTTTAGATAATCATGAATTTCTTTCTTTATGCTGTCTAAAGATTCATACTTCTGGCTGGATGTTTGTTGCTTGTCTTTTGGTGCATCCTGTACAACAACTTTCTGGCATATTTCTTCAGGCATCTTTTGTTGACTGATTTTATACAAGTCCAGATGGTTGACTGTAGTGAAGGAGCCTATACCTATCTTTATCTTACACCTTTGCATTTTTATATCTTTGGTAAACTTATCAGTGTTTATCCGCTCAATAAAAATGGCGTAGACATAATCATTTGCATTGGAACCTTTGTAAGCCACATATTCACCAGCTCTGAAATGATGTGCAATATCCATTTCCAGTGTGTGAATAAGTTCCTCTGGAACAGGATCTCCAGGATTAGGCTGGTTCATTGGCTTCTCTACTTTTAACTTACTAGTGTGAATGCCTTTCTCTTCCAACACTTTCTTTATGTCTTGTGGATTTTCACAACTGAGCATCAGCACCAGAATTAATAGTGAGTCTTTGTTTAAGGCATTCTTCAACAGTACATTGAGCTCTGTCGCCAGTGAATGGATAATGACGGTTTTCATGCTGAACGGTACATTATCTCTGTGCTCCAGGTAAACCACACCGTTACCTGTGCTGCCTATCTTGGTGTAGACTTGTTTCTCAATGCTGGTATCACTCAGCTGTTCTGACCCCAAGCAAAGAATCGTTTCTAGTTTCTTGCAGCAGATGATCTGCATTTTGGAAAAGACATTTTCACAATTACGCTCAATTTCTCTCACAGGCAGCTCCCCGCTGCACTGGCCCTTTAACAAGCTCATTAGTCCACCTCTAAAGTTATGGGACACAAGAATCTTGTAGAAATCATTTCTGAAAGTGCAGTTATCTCCATGTGAACACAAACATAGAACTGATTCATTAAGAATTTCCTCTGTTATTTGAGAAAGCATACTGGGGCGAATTTCTTCGGGTAGAAACTGTAAGAGATTTATCTGCTTGTAAGGATCAGAACTCAAGTGACATTCACCAAGATCTAGAAGAAAATTAAACTTTCCATTTAAAACACTGACATCTCTTCTGGAACCTGTACTAATCCTATCGTTAAAACATAATGTATTGGATGGGTACATAATACCATCACTTGCTGGGAGGTATAATGGCTTTAGTTTCTCAACAGCTCGTTCCTCTGTTCTAGACTCCAAAAGTGTAAACAGATGATACAAGGTCCGTTTAACGGTTATCATTTGGTTTGGATTTAAGCTACTCACTTTACTGGTGGCTTCGTAGAGAGACCGGAGTATCTGAACAAGGTGACATGCCGATGGTTCCAGAGCGACCCCCAGCTTCTGGAAGAACTCGTGGTACGGAGCTAGCACTGGAGGCAGCCGGTACAAATAAGGATGAAAATCATTGTAATTTTGTAATGAGAACACCACCTGGCTGATTTTTATCAGCAGAGTGCCCTCTTCTACAAGAACAATTGGAAGATCAATCAGAGGCAACACATCAAATGAATGATTCTGAAGGAAGCCATAAGCAGTCTGAAGCACTCTAGATCTTGTTTTTAAGGCACTACTTTTACAGGGGGCTAAGCAAACTTTTCTAAGGTTTGTTATAACTACAGACTCTGGAGGAACATAAACAGCACCAGCAGCTTTTAATCTGCTCATATTTCTTGAGAGTGTACACTTTGATGGTAATATCGGCATGGAAGCCCAAACCAGTTCCTCATCTTCCTCCCGTTGTTTCACCAATGAGTCCCTTAAAGCAACAAAATGCCTCCCTTCTGCAAAAGGGGGATGTAAGTTACGTAAACACTCTCGAACTCTGTGTGGATAGACAAATTTAATATCTGCCACTTTTTCATAAAAATCCTTTTGAAGGTTCTCCTCATCGACATTACAGAAGTAGGTGATTAAAGCATCACTTTTTTCAATTAGTTCTTTCAAAGGAGCATGCAGGTTCACCTCTTCTGAAACTTGCAATGCAAAAGTAATAAAATCATCTGAAGAAACAGAGCACTTTATTCCCAGATCCTTCAGTAACTTGTTCAAATTGGAATCATCATAATAGCATCCCATTTCTTTGAAAAAGCTCTCAGGAACAAACTTTTCTGTAGGAATCATAATTTTAAACAACGGTTCTCTCTTCTCATAGAAATAAGAAACTTTTTGAAATATTCCGCTGTTGGCTTTGATAAGTTTTATGTTTCTGAGATTAGACACAATCTTTTCTTTCTTCAGGTCATACTCTGCACTATAACAACAGATGATATTATACAAGAGACGTAGAACATCCAGCTTTTGATCATTAAATATTTGTTCAATATTAGGAAGGATATAATCCATCAAAAATTGCAAATCATCAATTATCTGTATCCCCAAATCTTCCGACACTTCAGTGTTTATCCTCGTTTTTTTCAAAAATATACATGAGCTGTCTAATTTATATAAGTTTGGAAATATATTAGTGAATTGTGTATTTAGAATGTAAATCACATTGTACATATCAATACTCTCAAAACTCTCTTCCATTGTTTCAAAAAGTGGAAGAGTTTTTAGCTGGTCCTGATAGTTATGTCTATCATCACTTGTCTGCATTCCAGAATGAAGGAACCTCAAAATAGTTTCAATTTCCCACTCACTTAAGTTATTCCACTTTAATTTTGTCAAACGCAGATGTTGTAAAATGGAGGCTTTGTCATCAGTCCTTAATGAGTGAGGTCTAATGCAATTAAATAGTACTTTCATGGAAAAGTAATCAGCAGCAATTTTAGCAAACCCAAGTTTTAGCAGAATTTGTGCTATGCTCGTTTGTGTCATCTCACAAATAACACTATTTAATGCTCCCACAGGTGCAAGTAGACACTGGTCATGATAAATTGGACATACTACAGGTAATATTGCAAGGTCTGAGAATATTAATTTGAAATTATTAAATGCGTTCTCAGTATCATCATCATATTTCACCTGGCTCTCAAAATACTTCCACAATTTCTTCAGCCACTCTGAATGCTGTTCATTTTCAGTAAACTTTAGCCATGAATGTGGGTCTGTAGAATTAATCTGAAATCTATATCCAAGTTTGTTTCGGATAAATTGCTCTGCTCTTGAAATAGTAAAATCTTCTAAATAAAGAGCTGTAGTAAGAAGGTCCTTATATCTTTTGTTGACATCATAGTTTGCAAAGTGTGGCTGAAATTCTGGAAATAAATCATGGAATTTAGTAATATATTTGGGAGAGGTTCGTTTAAATTTTCCCAGCATATTATCTTGTGTGATCAATAAAGGTAAGTGATTTATAACATTATAATTTCCTTCCTTGACATCAGAGAGACAGTAGTCTAAAAGAGTCACGCACCTAGCACCATCTTTAATCAAGGATTCACTGAGCGGGAATGGGTAGTTACTGTTTGTTACCTCTGTATTGTTCAGCGGATGGATTTGAAGAAACTTCCTGACTGCTCCTGGGTTTAAAAGAGAAACCTCCAAACATGCTCTTTGTAAACTCTTCAAAACTTTGTGCATAACGTTAGATTGTAAGATTAAATTCATACCAATATCCTCTAGAATTTCGACCAGTTTCACTGTGATGTGAGTAGTTACAAAATGAGGAACTTCATCTCTCTTTTCCTTGCTCAAGCTGGACCAAAAAATATTAATAATGTTCTTCTCATTACAAAACTTATTATTTTCACATTTGGCTATTGGGATCAGACAAAGGTTTTTTTGATCAATGCATTTGTAAACTTGATTGATCATTAATTGCCATTCTTGAGGGACTTCTTCAGAGACATGGGGGAAGAAGCATAGATAACTGGGTTCAATGACGTTGAGGCATAATTCCAAACTGTCAGATTTTAGTGGACCTACTCTAGTACCAAGTAAATGTATCCGAATGTAATCAAGTAAATCTGCATACAAAGGTGCAATTAAGTGTAATTTTAAAAAGTTGTTCCATTTCATCTTTCCACTTTGGCCATCTTGTTTCCAAAGATCTCGCCTGGCAAAGTCAACAGCGAAGTTTCCATTGATGTGTACGGGCAGACCAGTTTCGATGGGCAAAGGCAAGAAACAAAAGGCTTTACCTTGAAAGTTACTGCAGTTGATACAGGCAGCAACAGAGCTCCGGGGCAAAAACGGATGGCCCAGTTTCGAACAAAAGCTCTGCACTGACTCAGCTAATTCTGCTTCATGAATACCCACTTGATTTGCCAAAATCCACCTGGTTGGATTTTTGACGGAAGATCGAATCTCCATCTCATATATCACTTGATGAAATTCCATTTTGGATACTGCAGCCTTGTAATTCGAGCACCTCTGGATACAACGCTTCAGGCATTCCTGCTTGGCGATGCTATCGAGTGCCATTTCTACTTCTGCGGTAAAGATTTCGTGCAGGTCACTTGTTTTCTTGTCCACTTTATGAAAACCGATTTTCTTAATATTATTTAAAAACAAAAGGAGACTATCAGAATCTTCTTTCAATACTTCCAGCAATTCTAGAATCACATCCTTTGTGACTGCCTGCTTTGAGATATCAGATTTTTCTGCCATCTCTGCTGTTCTCACCGGCAACCGGAACATGGTACCCAATTCGAGATTGAAGAAGGTAGGGAGAAAAGTAGTATAAACATCCTCAAATGTATTTTTAAATTTCTGATTGACTGTGAACATACCTCCTGGGGAATGTGGCTTTGCTGTGGCCAGCATAGCTAAATGCGGATCGAAGATGCACAGCATGCTGTCACCTGATATAAAGGAAGGACAGTCCGTCAAGTGATACACTGAATTAAAACCAAGCCCGTATTTTCCAGTTTTTTCTGGACTGTTGCGCTTTCCTCCTTCTCCAAGCTGTTGTATACCTTCGATGTCTTTGTCAGTGAACTTCTTGTTATTGTAAACACACAACGCAGGTCCCTGAAGTGCATTCCATTCCTCACCAAAGGTCTTTGTGTTGCCGTGCTTTCTGGGATCCCAAATAAAATGGATTTCTGAGGCCTCGGCATCATCTGCGTTCTGTATCAACTCCTTTAGTATATCCTTCTTGGATGGATAAGCCTTTATGATATTTTTTAAACGGACTGTTAATTTTTCCTGCTGGCCAAATTCTCGTGCCCATAATGACAAATCTTTGACTTGAAGGTTTTTCATCGCGCTGTGTTTTGTTGTCTGAACATGGAAACGGATAGCTGTTTCTCTAGCGATCTGACTGTGGCAGAGATTGACGTCATCTCCGACGACAAGCCATGGTGTATCATTGTACTGTAATGTTTGAGCAGAATGAAGGACACAATGTTGATTAGGCAGGAGAACATTCTGCAAGATATCTTCCTGTTCTGAGGCCTCTGCGAATCCTGTAGTTACAATTCTAAGACACACAGCAAGATCACTGTCGGAGAGCCTTGTCCCACTGTATTTTTCTGACATTCTTGTCAGAACAGAGACATAGTCTTGCAGTTTAAAATGTACTTTGATCTCCAGGCACTTCCATAATTCCTCGCACTCTATGTATTCTTTAGGAAGTTCATATAAGTATGGAGCAGCATCAAATGAAACCTTACAAGCAACCAACTCAACAGGGACAAACTGTCCATGTGCTAAAATGAAAGGAAATTCTTGAGCAGCATTGAAGATTGTGTTTTTTAATTCTGAATCTCCCTTTAACTGTTTATTCAAGTAGAAGTAGCATTCCTTAGTTAATCGTTTCAGTTCATTAATTGTTAGACTATTACGCACATATGCCTGCTTTAGTTGTTCTAACACAATCTCAACAGGTGGTTGTTTGTTCAAACCTAGATAAGAAATTGCTTCTGCAGACAGCTTAATCCCTTTCAACAGCTCTTTGTCTAAAACCATTTCCATCATACTTACTAGTGCATAGTACTTGCAACTGTACACATCCTTTGCTTTCTGTAAAACTACAGCATCTAAAGTATTACCTTTCTCCCAACTATGAGGGAGAAAAGCTGGGAGGAATGAAATACTCTGTAAAGTTTGCTGGTCTTCATCGCTGACTTCATTCAAATCTTTGAGCAAATCCAAAATATGGCGAACTCGTTGATATGCTTTGTTCCTCTCAAGGGGCCATATCTTCTCAATTGTCGCCGCTCTTTCAATTAAATCAAGGAAAGCAATTCTGCCTTTTACCATCCCAAGCATTTCCAATCTTAATAATCTCTCAGGATGAAGAAAATCCTTAGTATGTCCTAGGGGGAACCGTCCTTCCTCTTCATCATAAAGACAAGCAACTTTGCCCTCTGGATGCACAAGATTTTTAATGTATTGGAGGCCTCTCTTCCCGCTAGATGGAATACAAGGTTTTGTCACTAGCATCTCATCAATAGACGCATCCCTCATATCAATTGCATAAATAATAAGGACATTTCTGGTATTGGGACTTAGTGCAGTTAAGTTCTGAAATACAATTTCCTTGTAAAATGATTCCCAAGTATATGTGTTTTGTTCAATCAAATGCCCAAATCCACTGGCAACGAAACCTTGCCTAACCCAATCCGGTAATGTAACTGAAATTAAGGGCTTTGATAAGTATTTGGAAAATTCAGTAATTGCAATCTCTCCAACCCTTTTGTTTTCAACAATGGAAGAATCCAAAAAACGAGCATGGTTTATTGTGCCCCAGTCTTGTCCGTTGCTGAATGCTTTGACTCTAACACCATTGATTCCGTGTGCAATTGCTCGGTAGAAATTTTCCACAATAACTCTAAACTGGTTATCCACATTTTTCACATTGGGCCAAAATGTGTAGTAATCATAATCTTCAAATTCTCCTTTCTGAGACATTTGCTGCATGAGTGAAATAGATGTGATGTAAGCTGCAGAAACTGCATCTTCCAAAAGAGCTTGATTCCATTCTCCTTTTGGTCCAGAGCTCCAAAGATTCTTCCTATTCGATGTGACAGCAAACGTTCCATTAATGTGAACAGGAAGACCACACTGAAGGGAAAGAGGAAGAAAACAGAACACTTGCCCCACCTGAGCCTCCGTGTTCGGAGTCCAGTGTCCTGTTTCTTTCTTCTTTTTGAGTGGAATGGCCACGCTTCCAAGAGGAGGGGCAAAATAAGTATTTGTAGCTTTACTGCATGAAAACTGCAAGGCTTTTGCCATTCCAAAACATGTATGAACTAACCAATATTTTCTATGACTGGGATTATCTATTGTTTCTTCTGTAACCTGTATAATGGTTGAAATTCTTAGACTTCTGATTTTTCTGGAGAATTTATTTGTGCTTTCCATTATGTTGATAGCGTTTTCTTGCATTTTCTTCAGTGGGAAGTTATCTGCCATCTCAATTATGTTAAGTATTTGCCGTTCCATTTTGAATACAGAGATTAACTGGTTTTCATGAACTGAATGTTCATTAACGAACTTCAGTGAAACTTTTCTCACATTCTTTAAGAATATGATGAGATCTTTTGATGTCTGCTTGAAGCTATCCACCAAGGACATGATGTGTTTCTGATTATAATACTTGCTGGAGATCCCTGACACTGCAGCCTCCTCTGGAGTCCTAAAGGGCAACTTGATGAGGGTTCCTTCATAATAAAAATTTTCTCCAGTGGAAATTTTAAAATTGCACCCAAATATTCCATTGTAGGGGTTAAACTGTCCAGGGAATTTTTGAATTAACCGTCTATGTTCATACAGATTAAGTTTTATTCCAGGGTTAGTTACAGAATGAATATATTTCTTAAGATGAGTAACATTTGGGTCAAAAATAAGCAAATATTTTCCACTGAGGATGGATGGAACATCAGTTATGTGATAAACAGAATTAAATCCAAGTCCAAATTTACCAATCTTATCAACCTGCTTTTCTTTGGAAGCTGTCCCAATTCTAGTTATGTTGTGGAAATCTTCATCGGTGAAACACTCATTGTTGTATGACCAGAGTGCCGGTCCATGACATGAAGCCATGCCAGGATCAATGAGACTTTCAGGTGAATCTTTGTGTTGTCTCATATCTACTAGGAAACTACAGACTGTAGAACCAGCATCTTCGGCATTTTGAAGCATCTCTTTGAACAGGTCATGTTCTTGATCATATTCTTTCAAAATGTTCTTAATTCTCAGTACAATGGGTTCTACTTGTCCATATTGCTCAATTCCAATCAGTTCAGATTGCAGCATCTTGCTGCTTAAAGGGGGCACATTAAGCCATTCAATAATGGCAAGGCTTATATCTTTATGAAGAATATGAATATTTTCATCACTCTTATTAAAAGCCTCCATTGTTCCCTTATCTAAATCACACAGAACAGTTTTGGAACATGGCTTCAAGCAGAATCCATCTCGGGTGCCTTTCCACACAGGGACAGGAAGGTCACTCTTGGGTGAGAAGTTATTTCTGCGCATCCAATCCAGTATGGAAATAACGGTCTTCAATTCACTTGGGCTACCACAGCCAGTGTTCATTTTAACCGCATTATCTCTTAACTTATAGAGTATCTGAATAACTTCATTGTTGCTGTAACCATTTTTCACCCCACATTCAAGTAGTAACTCTCTATACTGGGCGATTTCCTGCGGGACTTTTTTTACATAACAACTCAGGTCCAAATCTTCAGGATAGGAGAAAACAATATTGTGAGGATGTGTAAACCCAGCCCCGTTCCATACCCATGGCAGCTCTATTGTCAGGAGAAGTGGTTTAAATTGACTAAGGTTTTTTTGCATGTGTTCATAGATGTTTTGCAAATCTGCCAGAAAACTACGACTAGTGTTACCAGAGTTGGATATCTGGTTAACCATTAGTAGGAGGTTTTCAACCACCTTCTCAGCTGGTGGTAAGTTCAGTAGGCCCAGGATTTTGCCTGCCTTCTCAATGAACTTGTCAGTAAGTGGCATCACTAGCCCCACGATGTTGGCGTATTTCAAATCCCTTACGTTTTCAAGCTTATAAAAATTAATCTTTACTTTCCTATGTTCTGTCAGTGTTTTTGGACAAGTGTTACAGGGTACCCACTGCAAAGAGCGTAATTGTTCAATGGTTTGATATGAACAAATGGCCAAAACTGAGGTTGTATTGCACAACTGAATTAAAACTTCTGCTTTTTTACAAAGACTGTCAACGTCACTAGTCTGGCTGTGTTGTTTATCTATCAATTGTGCAACTTTCATAATGTCTTCTGGTGAAATATTCTCTTCTTTTGATTTCAGCCCCAGTTTTTGTAATGTCTGCAAAATTTTCTCATCCTCACAATAAAGTGAGGGCGGAAAAAAGTGCTGATGTTCTGTCTGAAAGAGATGCTGAAACGCCACGTTATTTGGATCAAATAGAGAAGAAGCTGGTACAACCTTGTCCTTTGATGTTAAAAATCTAAGTGTTTTACACTTGTTGAATAATTCTGGTTTCTGTTTGAAAAGTATCTCACTATTTTTCAGAATCCAGAGCATTACCTTTTCAATTTGCTCAGGCTCGTACTTTTGGGTTTCTACTCCCTTCAACATGAGCAAAGCAACATCTGCCGCTGTCAGTAGTTTTCCTTTCATCAGCAGCAGTTTCCTGTCGTTTTCATCCACACACTTAAGTACAGTTTCTGGTAGAGGCACATCATCTGGGATCTCAGGGTAGACATCATTACTCAGGGCTCCATGTGGTCCAGCTGTGATAAACCTTTTGTCTGACGGCCGAAGGGAAGTCATCTGTTGAAAGATTGGTAACTTGAATAACATATTTATCTCGTCAGTCTCAAAAATGGATGCTTCTGCAAGAAAACTTCTCAAAGATCTTCTGTCTTCAGTTGACATACAGTCAATCTCTTTTACCACCTTATCACAACCCAGATTCAAAAAAACCTTTAAGACGTTATTTGGACTGGGTAAAAACACATACTCTGATAGCTGCTGATGCTTTAGAAATTCATCAGTGCTCTGAACTATGCTGCCCCCAGCTCTTGTAATTATACTTGCAATTGTACCTGGTAAATTGTAACCAGTTTGCATTTGAAATACTGTGGTGATGTTTTTTGACAAATGTGCTAGCTGGATACTGTTCGCACAATCTTTTAGTGAGTTGAGTGGTATGAGTGGCAATCCTTCAAACTTATCCAGTGTTTTACAATTGTTATTCAAGAAATTCCAAAATTCTGCAAGCCAATGCTCTGGTGGGTGCTGTCTATTTAAAATATCCCATGTTACAGGACCAAATGTTCCACTCCAGGCCTCAGGAAGAGCTTTCCAAATGTACTGCCTCACAGTATTCGCATCCAAACAGATGACATTGGCAAATATTTCTGGAAGAAGAACACAATAAAGAATTTCCAGTGCTTTGTGTCCAATATCATACTGTACATTAAAATTTATCACAGTTAATGAATCATCTGATCAAACATTGGAAATAACAGACAGAAAAGGCCATCCGGTAATTTAAGCCTGCTCTACCATTTATTAAGATGATTTTCTATTGCAACGCCATTTTCCAGCACAACTCCTATATTACTAAACACAACCGAGCCTCCACAGGCCTCCTTTGCAGAGAATTCTAAAGGCCCATCCTAAATATCGACCCTTTAATTTGAAAAAGTGTACACAGGTTCATATCTTTTCAGCCTGGGGAAGCATCCTCCCTACATCTCTCTTGCCAAACCCTTAAAAGAATGAAAGGAGAGCTTATCAAAACTTAGAATTCTTAAAGCAGTTCTGCACCTTTTCTTCCCTTGTTTTATTGTCATGATGCAGGACTGCAGTTTCTGAACACCACTGTAGATCAAAGATCCCAGCTGGAAATATCCATTGTATTAAATATGGATATTTCAACTAGATAAGGAAAGTAATTTAAAGAAGGCAACACGAGTGAATCTGCAGATGCTGGAAATAAATAAAAACACAAAATGCTGGCAGAACTCAGCAGGCCTGATAGCATCTATGGGAGGAGGTGGTGACGACGTTTCAGGCCGAAACCTTTCAGTTGATTTTCAACTATCCTTTGACTCCAAAATTATAAGGCTGCGATTCACAAAAATAGTTATGTCAAACTGAATTAAGGTAAAATGCATCTTCAAAGACCCCAAAGGCAGAGTTTACTTTTGGGCTTTAGTGTAAACTGCTGCTGCTTCTTATAAAAACAACTTATCATGGAAGACCAATCTTATCTCAATAGCCCATATTCTTTTGTTCTTTTGTTTTCAGTCCTAAATACACAAAAAATAGGGTATCATTGTACTCAAGCAGAAGTAAATATCTTACGACTGTAAGCAATCTTCTTTAGATGGTCCAGCAAAGTTTCACAAAGATCTTCAGGCAAAAATCTCTCCTCAAGTCCTGGGAGTAAAATCCTATAAACATAAAAAAAAGTGATTATTCATACAACACGAGTGAATCTGCAGATGCTGGAAATAAATAAAAACACAAAATGCTGGCAGAACTCAGCAGGCCAGACAGCATCTATGGGAGGAGGTAGTGACGACGTTTCGGGCCAAACTATAATTTTAGTCTGGTTCTCTTTCTCTCTCTTTTTTCCCCTCACTATAATCTCCCCCCAGCCCTACCTTTCTTTCTCTTTTATTTCCCATAATTCTCCACCTTCCCCCTAGCCCATTTCCCTCCAGCCTATCACTTCCCAACTCTCTACTTCATCCCTCCCCCCACTTCTTATCCCCCCTCGACCATCCCATGTTACTTCACTCCTGATGAAGGGTTTTGGCCCGAAACGTCGTCACTACCTCCTCCCATAGATGCTGTCTGGCCTGCTGAGTTCTGCCAGCATTTTGTGTTTTTATTTTTTTTTGATTATTCATACATTTTAGCAATATGCCTATTACAATGAGGGGAAAGAAAGCAGAGTGATGTTTTACAAACTAAGCTTTGTATTGGAATAAATGTGAACCAGCGGCTGGAAATGTAAAATGCTGGAAATTCACAAGTAAAATAACCAGTATTATGGAGTAATATAATAAGTGTCTTTATTTACACATACTGAAAGAATATTTTTCACTGTTCTTTCCTATTGACTTTATTCCCTTTCCATTTCACCCAACAGCTGCTACTTTAATCAGAAGGAAGATTCGAATTTTGAGAGCTTTCATGATTTCTTACAACGTCCCAAAGAGATTCAAAAGCACTTTAAATAATATCATCCTCTTGTTACAGCAATGTGAATTTTATGCATTTTTTGCTTTATATCCATTATGTTCAGTCCTACAATGCTCTCTCTTTGACAGACATTGTTGCAGACTATTCAACATAATATATGGCTTAGTAGTACATTTTGCATCATGTTTATTTATTGAGCTATCTTGGTAACACCAAATACTTTTAACGTTATTTCATTTCTTATCGCTGCTATCAATCCCCCTTCTAAGAATGCCACTCTTGATGAATTTCTCCCCTTTTGATGTTGTGTGACCTGTCCAGTGTTCCAATCATTTTTTTTCTATTTCACATTTCCAACATTTACAGTATTTTTCTATTTTCGGTATTTTGTACTTTTATGATTCCCAGCAAGTTCTTGAAGCTGGAAGTGACTTTGTGCCCATCTAACAGTATGTGTGTACGCGGGGACTTGCAGATTTTCAGGTAACCACTTCTGTGCATGTTCTGCAATTTCATAGTGGCATCTGATCACATACAGGTTCATTCAAAGGCCTTTCTGTTTATAAAATCAAGAGAAGTAAGGTGGATTGTCCCATTGTTATTTGTAGGGTAGAGATTATCTTAAGAGGGCACAGGTTTAATGTACGAGGGGAAGTTTTTCCACACAGAAGGTGATGGGTATAATCAACAAGCTGTCAAAGAAAGTGGTAGATGTGGGTTCAATTACATCATATAGGCAGGTATATGAAAAGGAAAGCTTTAGAGCAGGGGTTCCCAATCTTTTTTATACCGTGGACAATACCAAGGGGTCCGTGTGACCCCAGGTTGGGAACCCTTGGTTTAGAGGAATATGGGCCAAAATGCAGGCAAATAGGATTAACTCAGCAAGACTTGCTAATTTTGGTCACCATGGCCTGTTGAGATGCTACATAATTTATGACTCTGTATACTGAATACATTTTATGTTTTGTGAAAATTATTTGTACAATAAAGTCAAGTCTTCTTGGTAAATTCTTCAATAGTGATAAATATTTTATTGGATAGATTGAATTAAGTGTCTGTAGAAATATGACTCAGTACAGGTTTCTGCTTTCATCATATACCCTGTGTTCTAGGTTCCACTTGTTTGTGGGAAATTCCTTAGCAAAATATTGGCTGCTGTACTCATTTAATTGTGTTTTAAATCACTTTGGACATTCCAAGAGTGTAAAAATGCTACAGAATTGCACATCTACTTCTGATTAAAGACACAATATACAATGGATCAGGGGAAAAAGGGTGAGAGCGTAATTAAATAATATTCTTCTTGCAGTATGCTAAATTGGTCTATAATCTTGACTATTTTCTCAACCAGCACGTGGCTTTTTAACATACATGAGTTAGGAGCAGGAGTAGGCCACTCAATCCCTTGAATCTATTCAATAAGATTGTAGTGATCTACCTGTAATCTCAATTCCGTTTTCCTGCTCACATCCCGGTAAACTTCCATCCCTGTCTATCTACTGATGCTTTAATAGCATTCAGAAGTTCTACTTCTATTCCTTCTACTTCCCATTAAGGAAGAGACTCACATTTTTTCTGCTTTTGATTTTGCTTTCCTGACTGGTACTACCTTGAGGGAAAAATTTCTCAAATTTCTTAAATAAAAGTCCTAGTATAAAATGTTTTGGTTTGAGGCTTGTGAATAATTTTAAACCCTGACATTGGAAAGACATCATTTCCAACAAATAAGTGTTTCCTTCTCTAAAAGTAGTAAAACTACATTCTTCTCCTACTTCACAGGGAGTTTTGGTTCACAAATAATATGCATGGTGACGAACATCAGAGATAAGCTGAATTCTGCCTTCTATTGATATTAGCATGCATTTCCTTGCCAGTGTAAGACACAAAAGACTATCTAATTGCTATTTCTTCTTTACCATATTCAAAAATTGTCAACAGGATATCAAGTTAAATTGTATTTCAAAAAACGGGAATCTCACAACCGATGCTGAGTGCAGCTATTGTCATTCTCGTTCCTAAGCTGTTTGTGCTACTCTGATGCTTTCTCTGTAGAGTTACAAGTCCTTCCTATCATCGTCTCTGGTGTCCTCCCAACTCTCAAAAACGCGTGTTAGCAGATGGATTTGTAACTAAGGATGGCTCCTAGTGTGTAGGTGCGGGGGAGAATCCAAGGGCAAAGTGGGTTAGTCATAGTCATATACACACATATTTCTATGTACAGGTGCAATGAAAAACTTATTTCTAGCAGGATCATGGGCACATAGCAAATTGTAAGCAGCATTCACAGGTCAAAGATAAATTAAACACAAATTATCCAGGACTTTTACAAGAAAGAACATAATTAGAACAAAAAGCAAAGTCCATTTTAGTGCAAAGTGATCAAAGTGGTCCTAGTGTTGCTCTACTAAGGTAGTAATTAGGGTTTTGCTGAAAAGTTCAAGGAATTAGCTCTCATTGAACCTGGTGTTATGGGACTTCAGGCGTCTTTACCTCTTGGGAGAATGGGACTGCTCGCAGAGGCTCGATGAGTTGAAGTGGCCTAGTCACAAGGAAATACGAAAACAAATGGCTTACCTTGGAAATTTTGCTGAGTCAGCAAATACAGGCTCATCACATGAACTGATTTGGAATCTTACAAAGGATCCATTGGTGAGTGGCAATAGTGCAAGGTTGTTGAGGGAACTATATTGCTCATCGCTTAAAACATACTCTAGAAGCAGTAATTTTTGTTCATATGGCAAAGTATTCAAATCACAATGTTGAAGAATGTTTCGTAGGTATGCTGGAGTGATAATATTTAAGTCACTTTGACTTTCTAATGCAAATTCTAAGGCCTTAAACACATGAACTGGGACTCTAACCAAAGGCTGAGACTCCTTTATCAAAACATTCTCAATTGCCTGCCTCATATCAGGCCGATCACAGCACTGCAAAAAGATGGCTTTGCCAGCAGTTATCCAGTTATCTTCACAGGCAGCCAAGCACAGAGTATTAAGTTTCATCAAACGTTTAGTAATTTCTTTAGCTATGTTAACCCAACGGTCCTTATGATTCATTTTCTCGAGGTCTGGCCAGATATGATACACCGAGAATGGTTTTAGCACTGAGGCTTTAGCCAGAGTAATAGCATCCAGGATGAGTTGGCTGTATGCATAAGGAAGGATCTTTTCTATCAGGAGCTCATTCCACTGGGCAGCTTCATCATATCTTTGGTCTGATTCAATCCACTTGATATGTCTCTGGTTGTCTGAAAGTCCAAAGGAGGCATTTACATGGACTGGCAATCCTGTCTTGTTGGCCTCGTTATTTGGAAGCGGTAGAAAGAAACTAAGACGGCCTACAAAGTCTGTTTTGGCGCTAGTTTCTGAAGATTCTACTTTATTCAATGGAAAAGCCAATCCAACACATGGCGTATAACCCAGCCTCTCAGCCAGATCATCTAATTTGCCCCATTCACCTGCAATGCCTGTGCAGTTTGTTATTAACCAGTGATTGTGATGTTTTTCATTGACTAAGTATCGAGAAACAGCTCTGATGCAGGTAGAAGATTTAACCTTGGAGAACAGCTCTTGGTTTTGACCATTGAGGTTCCAATTAAAACTGGGGAAGTGTTCAGGTTGTAAAGCTGCTGTTTTTGAAAGGACCTTCACATTTCCATCGGTGTCAATATGTTTAATTGAGACAGTTGCAACATTTCTTAGAAATAAGAGATTCATATCTTCATCTGCTCTAAAGGAATCAAAAAGATCAAAGATTTTATCTCTATCATACAAGGTAGCTAAGATCTCTGAAGGTTCAGTTCTCAAAGGAAACCTAAACAATGTTCCTTTGAAATAATTCTCTTTCAATGCATTACTCCACGTTGTTGTCCCAATCGCTTCCATGGCATATTTGAATGGTCTGAACTGATCCTTTGAGTGTTCAAGAACATTTCTGTCTTCCGGATCATCAAGAGTCCATATATATCCTGCTTCCTGTTTGCCAAACAGCTTTTGCTGAGGGTCAAATATACCAATATATTTCCCACTGAATATGCTTGGTACATCTGTAAAAATAACACATAAATATCTTAAGAGATGATAATGCTTCTTGTGTAAACTCAGTTGTCAATTTAACTTTTAATTCCTGAAAATAAATAACACACAAATTGTAGATTCAATTAAAATTAATAACTACCTTGAACATGCCAGATGAATATCGAAACAAGCAGCAAAGTTGTTTGGCTCCTCAACAAATATAATTCTTGTGATGTTGTTCTCAAATGTATTATTTAAATAATACATTGAAATAGTGGAATAGTTATCTTTTTATAAAGAACATATACTAAATGGAACTTTGCTATCACAATTATCACAACTTTATACTATCTGTTACAACTCAAAATCTTTCACCTGTGATATGATAAATAGTATTGAATCCGAGCCCAAATTGGCCGACTTTGCTGGGATCATTACGTTTATTACTGGTTCCTGTAGTTTGAATGCTATCCCAATCCTCTTCTGAAAACACTGAATCATTGTATACTATGAGAGCCGGACCTAATGGAGGAAACACACATATGAAAAAGGCAAATACAACATTAGCTTATGCAGATGTTTTGGAAAAGCAATCAACATACTCATTAGGGAAACTTTGTGATTTAATCATACCATTGATCTGGAGCCTGAATTAAAGATTCAGGCACGAGTTCAAATTCCATCACAGGAATTACAGAATTTAAATGGGTAATTAAATAATATGGAATTAGCTGGCCTCTAATATTGGCAATGAAATTAAGATTTAACTAGAAAAAGAACCCCCCTGAATCACTAATATCCTTCAGGAAAGGAAACCTGCTGCCATATAAAGATCGAGTGGGGTTGCGTGACTCCATGCTCTCAGTGCAATGGCTAACTCTTAAATGAAATAGCTAAGAAATCCATTTATCTACCTAACTGCAAAACTAAAATGAGAGAACTTCCCCAGAATTGATCCAGATATCAAATGCATTAACTACGCCACACCTAGCTCAGTAAGTTCTTCCTTTCAGGCATCTAAAAACAGGTAAAACCTTTCAAGGCAAAACAGTTGTTTAACTGGCAACCATTTCATAACGATTTAATTCTTCCAGTATTCATGTTTGTGAAGGTAGCATGCACCATTTACTTGATTTGCAACCATCTCCCAAACTCTTAACTTCAGAAGGACAATGGCAGCAGGTACATGGGGACCACCTATAGGTTTCCTGCTGTCTCTGACACTTTCTTTCTCTGTCCCACCTTGCAGCAATAGTCCAGGAAGCCACTGCCTTATTCTCAATGGCAATAACGGATATTAAAAGCTATCCAGGCCAGTATCACTCAATAACAGAATAAAAATTTAATCTTTTCTCAAAGAACCAGCCGTCTAAATTTTGTTCCATGATACAGATTAGCATTTGATACGTAATTGGTGTTAAAATGAACTGTCATGTTTTTCATACCCTCTTACAATGTACAAGACCATTCGGCTAATTCAACAAATCACAAACATCTCTGGTGCTCTATTCTATTCTTACATCTGCTGGCAGATGCTTATTTTCATATTGTTGTGAGAGTAAAATGACACAGATAAGTAACATGATTGTGTAGAATATAGACATTTTGCACCCAGTTAGATACAAGGGGATTCCAGCATAGAAAATAAGAGTTAGAGATGTGAAATTTCATAAGAATTCCGAACTGTTAGGTTGTCTTCTTATTAAGAAAGCAATAGGAAAGTGACTGAAAACCTGAGTCTATTAAACCAAGGAAAAATGTTTCAGAACCAAGAGAAAAAGTGCATTAGGATGGACTAGAAATTTACCAAAATTAATATGCTACTCAACATAATGGAAATCGGTGGGCTGGATTGTATCTTTTAAACATTACTTGGTTTGAAACATTATCAGTTGTTTTGAGAAAATAAAGATCAAAATCTGCTTTAGAATATTTCTCACTTTTCAGTAGTTTAACCTGTCAAACTCACGTACCTTGAAACTTTTTAAGATCCTTCATAAACAAAGCTGTTGACCCATAAGTTCTTTCGTCAAATATAAACACCACCTCATTTGCTTCAGCATCATCTGCGTTTTGAAGCAATTCCTTAGAAATAAAGAGAAAAAATCAAGTGCATGGATAATCAATCCCTTTCCTTCAGTTCTCCAGTTAATTGTCTCCAATCAATTTATGATGTTTAATGACAATGAGAGACGAGAGAGCTTTCTTTCTTTTGAAAGAAAGGGGGAGGGGAGCACCAGAGGGAAATGGAAAGCAGGAAAGGGGTGATTGTGAGAAGGACAAGAGAGAGAAAAAAGAGAGAAAATAAGAAAAAAAGGGGGAAAATAAAGGATGGGGTAAGAAGGGGAGGGGGGCATTAACAGAAGTTAGAGAAATCAATGTTTATGCCATCAGGTTGTAGGCTACCCAGACAGAATATAAGGTGTTGTTCCTCCAACCTGAGTGTGGCTTCATCTTGACAGTAGAGGCGGCCATGGATAGACATATCAAAATGGGAATGGGACGTGGAATTAAAATGTGTGGCCACTGGGAGATCCTGCTTTCTCTGGCGGACAGAGCGTAGGATCATGGACACTCTTTCTTTCTCCTAGGCCTCCCGTCCCATGATCCTTTCCCTTCTCCAGCTGTGTATCCCTTTTGCCAATCACCTTTCCAGCTCTTAGCCTCATCCCTCCCCCTCCTGTCTTCTATCATTTCAAATCTCCCCCTCCCCCTCCCCCTCCCACTTTCAAATCTCTTACTATCTCTTCTTTCAGTTAGTCCTGACGAAGGGTCTCGGCCCAAAACATCAACTGTACTTCTTCCTATAGATGCTGCCTGGCCTGCTGCGTTCCACCAGCATTTTGTGTGTGTCACCTGTACTGAAGGGACAGTTTGCACCTGAGCTGAAAGGGGACTAATATCCTAGCGGGAAGGGTTCTTAATGCTGCACTGTGGGGTTCAAATTAGAGTTGCAGGGGGATGGGAACCAGAGTGTCAAAACAGCGTGGAGGGGCTGTAGAGGCCGATGTTGGTAAGAGCTCAGACAAAGTCAGGAATTAAAAGGTTGAGCACAGTACAACTTGTCCTAAGCTGCATATATTTCAATGCAAGAAGTATCATAGGAAAGGCAGGTGAACTCATGGATCAACACCTGGAATTATGATATTGTAGCCATTACTGAGACTTGGTTGCGGGAGGGGCAGGACTGGCGGCTCAGCATTCCAGGGTTCCATTTTTTAGATGTGACAGAGCAGGAGGGATTAAAGGAGGAGGGGTGGCATTACTAGTCAAGGAAAATGTTGCAGCAGTGCTCCATCAGAACTGACTAGCGAGGCACCAGGGGTGGAACTGAGAAATAAGAAAGGTATGTGATGCACCATCAATAACTCACGCTGAGACTTAGGAAGCGAGATATCGGCTTTTATTGACTGGAAGAAGGAACGAGCAGTGAGTGACCACCATACTACATCCTGGAGACTGAGAGGGAGAGCAGCAGCCCACAGTCGCCTTTATACAGGGGTCTGTGGGAGGAGCCACAGGAGCAGGGGGTCAGTGGGAGGAGCCACAGGAGCAGTCAGCAGGGGGTCAGTGGGAGGAGCCACAGGAGCAGTGGGTCTGTGGGAGGAGCCACAGGAGCAGTCAGCAGGGGTCTGTGGGAGGAGCCACAGGAGCAGTCAGCGGGGGGTCTGTGGGAGGGGCCACAGGAGCAGTCAGCAGGGGTCAGTGGGAGGAGCCACAGGAGCAGTCAGCAGGGGGTCTGTGGGAGGGGCCACAGGAGCAGTCAGCAGGGGTCAGTGGGAGGAGCCACAGGAGCAGTCAGCGGGGGGTCAGTGGGAGGAGCCACAGGAGCAGTCAGCAGGGGGTCTGTGGGAGGAGCCACAGGAGCAGTCAGCAGGGGTCTGTGGGAGGAGCCACAGGAGCAGTCAGCGGGGGGTCTGTGGGAGGGGCCACAGGAGCAGTCAGCAGGGGTCAGTGGGAGAAGCCACAGGAGCAGTCAGCGGGGGGTCTGTGGGAGGGGCCACAGGAGCAGTCAGCAGGGGTCAGTGGGAGGAGCCACAGGAGCAGTCAGCAGGGGGTCTGTGGGAGGAGCCACAGGAGGAGTCAGCAGGGGGTCTGTGGGAGGGGCCACAGGAGCAGTCAGCAGGGGTCAGTGGGAGGAGCCACAGGAGCAGTCAGCAGGGGGTCTGTGGGAGGGGCCACAGGAGCAGTCAGCAGGGGTCAGTGGGAGGAGCCACAGGAGCAGTCAGCGGGGGGTCAGTGGGAGGAGCCACAGGAGCAGTCAGCAGGGGGTCTGTGGGAGGAGCCACAGGAGCAGTCAGCAGGGGTCTGTGGGAGGAGCCACAGGAGCAGTCAGCGGGGGGTCTGTGGGAGGGGCCACAGGAGCAGTCAGCAGGGGTCAGTGGGAGAAGCCACAGGAGCAGTCAGCGGGGGGTCTGTGGGAGGGGCCACAGGAGCAGTCAGCAGGGGTCAGTGGGAGGAGCCACAGGAGCAGTCAGCAGGGGGTCTGTGGGAGGAGCCACAGGAGGAGTCAGCAGGGGGTCTGTGGGAGGGGCCACAGGAGCAGTCAGCAGGGGTCAGTGGGAGGAGCCACAGGAGCAGTCAGCAGGGGTCAGTGGGAGGAGCCACAGGAGCAGTCAGCAGGGGTCTGTGGGAGGAGCCACAGGAGCAGTCAGCAGGGGGGAGGAGCCACAGGAGCAGTCAGCAGGGGTCTGTGGGAGGAGCCACAGGAGCAGTCAGCAGGGGGTCTGTGGGAGGAGCCACAGGAGCAGTCAGCGGGGGGGTCAGTGGGAGGAGCCACAGGAGCAGTCAGCAGGGGTCTGTGGGAGGAGCCACAGGAGCAGTCAGCGGGGGGTCAGTGGGAGGAGCCACAGGAGCAGTCAGCAGGGGGTCTGTGGGAGGAGCCACAGGAGCAGTCAGCGGGGGGTCAGTGGGAGGAGCCACAGGAGCAGTCAGCAGGGGGTCAGTGGGAGGAGCCACAGGAGCAGTCAGCAGGGGGGTCTGTGGGAGGAGCCACAGGAGCAGTCAGCGGGGGGTCAGTGGGAGGAGCCACAGGAGCAGTCAGCAGGGGTCAGTGGGAGGAGCCACAGGAGCAGTCAGCAGGGGGTCTGTGGGAGGAGCCACAGGAGCAGTCAGCGGGGGGTCTGTGGGAGGGGCCACAGGAGCAGTCAGCAGGGGTCAGTGGGAGGAGCCACAGGAGCAGTCAGCGGGGGGTCTGTGGGAGGGGCCACAGGAGCAGTCAGCAGGGGTCAGTGGGAGGAGCCACAGGAGCAGTCAGCAGGGGGTCTGTGGGAGGAGCCACAGGAGCAGTCAGCAGGGGGTCTGTGGGAGGAGCCACAGGAGCAGTCAGCAGGGGTCAGTGGGAGGAGCCACAGGAGCAGTCAGCAGGGGTCAGTGGGAGGAGCCACAGGAGCAGTCAGCAGGGGTCAGTGGGAGGAGCCACAGGAGCAGTCAGCAGGGGTCAGTGGGAGGAGCCACAGGAGCAGTCAGCAGGGGCGTCTGTGGGAGGAGCCACAGGAGCAGTCAGCGGGGGGTCTGTGGGAGGGGCCACAGGAGCAGTCAGCAGGGGGTCTGTGGGAGGAGCCACAGGAGCAGTCAGCAGGCGTCTGTGGGAGGAGCCACAGGAGCAGTCAGCGGGGGGTCTGTGGGAGTGCCACAGGAGCAGTCAGCAGGCGTCTGTGGGAGGAGCCACAGGAGCAGTCAGCAGGGGGTCTGTGGGAGGAGCCACAGGAGCAGTCAGCAGGGGTCAGTGGGAGGAGCCACAGGAGCAGTCAGCAGGGGTCAGTGGGAGGAGCCACAGGAGCAGTCAGCAGGGGTCAGTGGGAGGAGCCACAGGAGCAGTCAGCAGGGGGTCTGTGGGAGGAGCCACAGGAGCAGTCAGCAGGGGTCAGTGGGAGGAGCCACAGGAGCAGTCAGCAGGGGTCAGTGGGAGGAGCCACAGGAGCAGTCAGCAGGGGTCAGTGGGAGGAGCCACAGGAGCAGTCAGCAGGGGGTCTGTGGGAGGAGCCACAGGAGCAGTCAGCAGGGGTCAGTGGGAGGAGCCACAGGAGCAGTCAGCAGGGGTCAGTGGGAGGAGCCACAGGAGCAGTCAGCAGGGGGTCTGTGGGAGGAGCCACAGGAGCAGTCAGCAGGGTCAGTGGGAGGAGCCACAGGAGCAGTCAGCAGGGGTCAGTGGGAGGAGCCACAGGAGCAGTCAGCAGTGGTTCTGTGGGAGGAGCCACAGGAGCAGTCAGCAGGGGTCAGTGGGAGGAGCCACAGGAGCAGTCAGCAGGGGTCAGTGGGAGGAGCCAGCAGGGGTCAGTGGGAGGAGCCACAGGAGCAGTCAGCAGGGGTCAGTGGGAGGAGCCACAGGAGCAGTCAGCAGGGGTCAGTGGGAGGAGCCACAGGAGCAGTCAGCAGGGGTCAGTGGGAGGAGCCAGCAGGGGTCAGTGGGAGGAGCCACAGGAGCAGTCAGCAGGGGTCAGTGGGAGGAGCCAGCAGGGGTCAGTGGGAGGAGCCACAGGAGCAGTCAGCAGGGGTCAGTGGGAGGAGCCAGCAGGGGTCAGTGGGAGGAGCCACAGGAGCAGTCAGCAGGGTCTGTGGGAGGAGCCACAGGAGCAGTCAGCAGGGGGTCTGTGGGAGGAGCCACAGGAGCTGTCAGCGGGGGTCTGTGGGAGGAGCCACAGGAGCAGTCAGCAGGGGACTGTGGGAGGAGCCACAGGAGCAGTCAGCGGGGGGTCTGTGGGAGGAGCCACAGGAGCAGTCAGCAGGGGTCTGTTGGAGGAGCCACAGGAGCAGTCAGCAGGGGACTGTGGGAGGAGCCACAGGAGCAGTCAGCAGGGGTCTGTGGGAGGAGCCACAGGAGCAGTCAGCAGGGGTCAGTGGGAGGGGCCACAGGAGCAGTCAGCAGGGGTCAGTGGGAGGAGCCACAGGAGCAGTCAGCAGGGGGGGGGGGTCTGTGGGAGGAGCCACAGGAGCAGTCAGCGGGGGGTCTGTGGGAGGAGCCACAGGAGCAGTCAGCAGGGGTCTGTGGGAGGAGCCACAGGAGCAGTCAGCAGGGGGTCTGTGGGAGGAGCCACAAGAGCAGTCAGCAGGGGTCAGTGGGAGGAGCCACAGGAGCAGTCAGCAGGGGTCAGTGGGAGGAGCCACAGGAGCAGTCAGCAGGGGTCAGTGGGAGGAGCCACAGGAGCTGTCAGCAGGGGTCTGTGGGAGGAGCCACAGGAGCAGTCAGCAGGGGGTCAGTGGGAGGAGCCACAGGAGCAGTCAGCGGGGGGGGTCAGTGGGAGGAGCCACAGGAGCAGTCAGCGGGGGGGGGTCAGTGGGAGGAGCCACAGGAGCAGTCAGCGGGGGGTCAGTGGGAGGGGCCACAGGAGCAGTCAGCAGGCGTCTGTGGGAGGAGCCACAGGAGCAGTCAGCAGGGGGTCTGTGGGAGGAGCCACAGGAGCAGTCAGCAGGGGTCAGTGGGAGGAGCCACAGGAGCAGTCAGCAGGGGTCAGTGGGAGGAGCCACAGGAGCAGTCAGCAGGGGGTCTGTGGGAGGAGCCACAGGAGCAGTCAGCAGGGGTCAGTGGGAGGAGCCACAGGAGCAGTCAGCAGGGGGTCTGTGGGAGGAGCCACAGGAGCAGTCAGCAGGGGTCAGTGGGAGGAGCCACAGGAGCTGTCAGCAGGGGTCTGTGGGAGGAGCCACAGGAGCAGTCAGCAGGGGGTCAGTGGGAGGAGCCACAGGAGCAGTCAGCGGGGGGGGGGTCAGTGGGAGGAGCCACAGGAGCAGTCAGCGGGGGGGGGTCAGTGGGAGGAGCCACAGGAGCAGTCAGCGGGGGGTCTGTGGGAGGGGCCACAGGAGCAGTCAGCAGGCGTCTGTGGGAGGAGCCACAGGAGCAGTCAGCAGGGGGTCTGTGGGAGGAGCCACAGGAGCAGTCAGCAGGGGTCAGTGGGAGGAGCCACAGGAGCAGTCAGCAGGGGTCAGTGGGAGGAGCCACAGGAGCAGTCAGCAGGGGTCAGTGGGAGGAGCCACAGGAGCAGTCAGCAGGGGGTCTGTGGGAGGAGCCACAGGAGCAGTCAGCAGGGGTCAGTGGGAGGAGCCACAGGAGCAGTCAGCAGGGGTCAGTGGGAGGAGCCACAGGAGCAGTCAGCAGGGGTCAGTGGGAGGAGCCACAGGAGCAGTCAGCAGGGGGTCTGTGGGAGGAGCCACAGGAGCAGTCAGCAGGGGTCAGTGGGAGGAGCCACAGGAGCAGTCAGCAGGGGTCAGTGGGAGGAGCCACAGGAGCAGTCAGCAGGGGGTCTGTGGGAGGAGCCACAGGAGCAGTCAGCAGGGTCAGTGGGAGGAGCCACAGGAGCAGTCAGCAGGGGTCAGTGGGAGGAGCCACAGGAGCAGTCAGCAGTGGTTCTGTGGGAGGAGCCACAGGAGCAGTCAGCAGGGGTCAGTGGGAGGAGCCACAGGAGCAGTCAGCAGGGGTCAGTGGGAGGAGCCAGCAGGGGTCAGTGGGAGGAGCCACAGGAGCAGTCAGCAGGGGTCAGTGGGAGGAGCCACAGGAGCAGTCAGCAGGGGTCAGTGGGAGGAGCCACAGGAGCAGTCAGCAGGGGTCAGTGGGAGGAGCCAGCAGGGGTCAGTGGGAGGAGCCACAGGAGCAGTCAGCAGGGGTCAGTGGGAGGAGCCAGCAGGGGTCAGTGGGAGGAGCCACAGGAGCAGTCAGCAGGGGTCAGTGGGAGGAGCCAGCAGGGGTCAGTGGGAGGAGCCACAGGAGCAGTCAGCAGGGTCTGTGGGAGGAGCCACAGGAGCAGTCAGCAGGGGGTCTGTGGGAGGAGCCACAGGAGCTGTCAGCGGGGGTCTGTGGGAGGAGCCACAGGAGCAGTCAGCAGGGGACTGTGGGAGGAGCCACAGGAGCAGTCAGCGGGGGGTCTGTGGGAGGAGCCACAGGAGCAGTCAGCAGGGGTCTGTTGGAGGAGCCACAGGAGCAGTCAGCAGGGGACTGTGGGAGGAGCCACAGGAGCAGTCAGCGGGGGGTCTGTGGGAGGAGCCACAGGAGCAGTCAGCAGGGGTCTGTGGGAGGAGCCACAGGAGCAGTCAGCAGGGGGTCAGTGGGAGGAGCCACAGGAGCAGTCAGCAGGGGTCTGTGGGAGGAGCCACAGGAGCTGTCAGCAGGGGTCTGTGGGAGGAGCCACAGGAGCAGTCAGCAGGGGGTCTGTGGGAGGAGCCAGAAGAGCAGTCAGCAGGGGTCAGTGGGAGGAGCCACAGGAGCAGTCAGCAGGGGTCTGTGGGAGGAGCCACAGGAGCAGTCAGCAGGGGTCAGTGGGAGGAGCCACAGGAGCTGTCAGCAGGGGTCTGTGGGAGGAGCCACAGGAGCAGTCAGCAGGGGGTCAGTGGGAGGAGCCACAGGAGCAGTCAGCGGGGGGGGGTCAGTGGGAGGAGCCACAGGAGCAGTCAGCGGGGGGGGGTCAGTGGGAGGAGCCACAGGAGCAGTCAGCGGGGGGTCAGTGGGAGGAGCCACAGGAGCAGTCAGCAGGGGGTCAGTGGGAGGAGCCACAGGAGCAGTCAGCAGGGGTCAGTGGGAGGAGCCACAGGAGCAGTCAGCAGGGGGTCTGTGGGAGGAGCCACAGGAGCAGTCAGACAGGGGTCAGTGGGAGGAGTCACAGGAGCAGTCAGCAGGGGTCTGTGGGAGGAGCCACGGGAGCTGTCAGCAGGGGTCAGTGGGAGGAGCCACAGGAGCAGTCAGCAGGGGTCTGTGGGAGGAGCCACAGGAGCAGTCAGCAGGGGTCAGTGGGAGGAGCCACAGGAGCAGTCAGCAGGGGTCAGTGGGAGGAGCCACAGGAGCAGTCAGCAGGGGTCAGTGGGAGGAGCCACAGGAGCAGTCAGCAGGGGTCTGTGGGAGGAGCCACAGGAGCTGTCAGCAGGGGTCAGTGGGAGGAGCCACAGGAGCAGTCAGCAGGGGTCTGTGGGAGGAGCCACAGGAGCAGTCAGCAGGGGTCAGTGGGAGGAGTCACAGGAGCAGTCAGCAGGGGGGGTCAGTGGGAGGAGCCACAGGAGCAGTCAGCAGGGGGTCTGTGGGAGGGGCCACAGGAGCAGTCAGCAGGAGCTTTGGGAAAGTTTCCTTCATCAGTGTGTAGAAGCCCCAGTGAGAGAGTGTGTGATACTGGATCTGTTGTTAGGGAACGAGACAAGGCAGGTGACAGAAGTTTGTGTAGGAGAACACTTTGCATCCAGTGACCGCAGTGCCATTAGTAAATATGCAAAGAGATAGGTCTGGTCTGTGGGTTGAGGTTGTAAATATTAGAAAGGCCAATGATCTGAAACGATCTGGCAATGTGGTTTGGGACAGGCTGTTTTCTGGCAAAGGTGTACTTGGAAAGTGAGAGGCCTTCAAAAATGAAATTTCGAGAGATCAAAGCTTGTATGTGCTTGTCAAAGTAAAAGGTAAAGGTAACAAGTGTAGGGAATCTTGGTTTTCAAGAGATATTAAGGCCCTGGTTAAGAAAAAAAGGAGGTGCATTGTAAGTATATGCAAGTGCTTATGGTGTACAGGAAATGCAAGAGAACGCTTAAGAAATCAGGAGGACTAAAAGAAGGCATGATGTTGCTCTAGCAAACAAGGTGAAGGAGAATCCTAAGGGATTCTACGGGTATGTTAGGAGCAAAAACTTTGTTAGGGACAAAATTGGTCCTCAAAATTGAGCATTTACCTTAAGAATCTGGCCTCCATCGGGGTATCGACGTAGTATCTCTTTCAGATAATCAATAAATTGTGGAGCAGTTGCACCAAATTTCTTCCTATATTAATAAAAGTTCATCTATGACTTGAGCATTAATTCCAAATGACTGTTGTATCATGGCTTTTTTCTATAATTGCTGTATCCAATTACTTTATTTCACCTTACAGGCTGCTCAGTATAAAAATGTACACTGGACTTTAGTACTTGTGTGTTGGGCTCTGCCAACACTCAGCATAAACCTGTTCCTGAAACCTCTTTGTTAGTGGTCTGGTCTGAATTGGATGTAGCAAGCTTACAGGGCTTTAATTTGTAGTGATTATAAAATACTGCCTTTGCTTTTTAGAATACATGTAGTCCTGCTTTATAATTTTAGCAGCACCTCATTTTTAGATGTATCTCCTGCAGTTCCAGGCATGCTCCTTTCCCTTCAAATTGAATCAGAACTGGTTTAATGGAAATGGTGATAGAGGTAATGTGCCACAAAGCTTTATAATAACTTTATACAGACACTGGTAGGTGATAGATGGATCCAGATGAAGGGGGAATGAAAGGCAGATGGAACCAATGAGAAGGGAAGAAGAAACCCAGATGGATAGGTGGATGGGAAATGGGAGATAAAACAAGATGGGGGAATGTGATAAGTCTAGGTAATGAGGGTGGGGGGAATTGAAAAGGTTAAGAGAGTGAGAGAGATCTTGGGTGGATTAGTGAGAGTTGAAAAGGACCATGGGATGGTGAGGGAGGTCAGGAGGAAAGTGAGTTACCTTAAATTGGAAAATTAAATGTTATTAACATTGGGCTGTAGGCTACCCAAGAGGAATACAAGGAGTAGTTCTACTTTAGCTTTACCGCGGCAATAGGCCAAAGGACAGATGGAATGGTGAGGTGTAGGATGGGGAGCTGAAAGCACATGCATCCAAATCTCAAGGTGCTCATTACAGAGAGAGAACAGGTGCTCTGCAAAATCATTACCTAGTCTATGCTTAGTCTTTTCAGTGTGGAGGAAGCCACATTTTGGCCTCATGGGCCAGACTGGAGGAAGTACATAAAAATTAGGAAGACTGTTTAAGTCATTGGATGTTGGTGAGGGAGGTGTAAGGACAAATGTTGCACCTCGGGGAAAGTCCCAGGGACAGCAAATGATGGGACATATGGGATGGGCTGACCAGGAGTTTCCGCAGAAAGCAAAAAGGGGAGGGGGAGGGAAAGCCGTGACTGGTGGTGGGATCCTGTTGGAGCTGGTGGAGGCAGTGATATGGTGGATGTGCATGAAGTAGAATGAAAGGTGAGGACCAGGGAAATTCCATCTGTTCTGTTTAAGGAGAGTGGTGAAGCAGACATGTGAGAAATGAAGAAATGCATGTAAGCACATCAACTATGCCAGTGGGAAAGCCACATTTCCAGAAGAAAAAAGACATGTCAGAAGCTATCTTATGTATTTATATATATTGTATTTTTTATTATTTTGTTTTTTATCTTATTCTGTTTTTTTGTGTTGCAGCGGATCAGGAGTAACAATTATTTTGTTCTCCTTTACATTTGTGTACTGGAAATGACATTAAACAATCCTGAATCTTGAAAATCAGAAGTACCACAGTGGAAATCCTCATCTTGAAAACAGATGCAATGGAGATGGAGATCTGGGAGAACTGGATGACACCCTTACATGAGACAAGGTGGAAGGAGGTGTGGTTAATACAGCTGTGGAAGTCTGCAGGCTTATGGTAAATATCGCTGTATAGTTTATATCCTGAGATAGAGACAGAAAGATCCAGAAAATAAGTGTCAAAAATATTCCAGGTAAATTTGAGGGCAGGGTAGAGGTTGGTGACAAAGGTGATAAAATTCTACTACTTTCCTCCTGCTTTGCTTGTCTTGCCTGCAACTCAGCTGCATCATTTTGAACTTCATTCTACAATTTAGCCAAGTTGTAAGACCAGTGTGAACTCAACTGAAAATGTAGGCAAAATGTGTTAACACTACATTAATATGCTTTCATCTGTGCAATCCAGTTTTTTTTTGGGGGGGGGCATTGTGCTGAAAACTTTCTCAGCCCAAATTTAAAAGAGATACAAGGAAGACCAGGTGAACTCAAGTATGTACCAGAAATTATCTTCAACGGGATGCATTAAGGGAAAAAACCCTCAAATGTCGAAATAGAAGAATATCATGCCAGCAGCAGAAAACTTGACGGGCTATACAATTCCCTTACATTGTTGGACTTTCTTTCTTAATTATGTATGTATGTAGAGATACAGCACAGGACAGGTCATTCTGGCCCAACAAGTGGCACTGCCCAGCAATCCACCTATTTAACCCAGCCTAATCACAGGACAATTTTACAATAACCTACCAACTGGTACATCTTTAGACTCTGGGAGGAAACCCACACGGTTACAGAAAGAACGTACAAACTCCTTAGAGATGGCGCCAGAATTGAGCTCCAAACTCTGATGTCCCAAGCTGTAAGCTAACCTCTATGCCACCAAAGTGCCCAAATAATGTTCTTCTGTCCTCATATACAATATATAAAGACCAGAAGAATTGACCCAACTAATTGACTAGATTTGTTCATTATAAAGGTTAAGTCCAAATGAGGCTGTGCAAAACAAAAATGTGAATCAATGTTTGAGAAATATCAGAAATTTGACTGGGAGCTTTTATACAGATCTATATTGTTCCATGCTTGTCCCTGAACATTACCCAGTTAGTCTGATTTTCCACTCTACAAATACATGAGCACATTCTGAATATAATTGTTGCTTCAACGTATTATTGACCCTTCCATTATTATACCTGATTTTTTTGTTACTGCTGCTGATGCTGCCACCAGCCCGACTTTCATGACGCAGTAAAGAAGACATCAATCGAGATGCTGCTGTGTACCTTAATGAAAGTTAAAAGAAACAATTATCACTAGTGACTGTGGAATATCAAGAAACTTGAGCCTAGTCAACATATCTTAATTCCAAGTGGTAAAAAGAAATGTACTTGTATGTACTTGATTTACTACAAAATATTTAGATGCTCGTAAACCATAATAGTCACTGAAGGAGTGCTTTCCTTCTTCCTTTTTGTGGATTGTTCTATCCAGATTGCTGATAATCTTCGTTATCTGAAAAAGAACTATCTTTAGCCTAAGTCCTTCAGTGGAACAATTTTAAGAGCTTCAGAAAATGCACAGTGGCACAGCTAAGCTTAATCCTGGCCTGGGGTGCTTTCCTTGTGGAGTTTGCAAGTTCTCTGTGACCATGTCGGTTTCCTCTGGGTGCTCTGATTACCACCCACATCTCAAAGACATGCATGCCAGTAGGTTAATTGGGCACTGAAGATTGCTCCCAGTGTGGAGGTGAGTGGTAGAATCTGTAGAGACTTAATAGTATGTAGCGAACAGGAGATAATGCAGGATTAGTGGATTGGTTGGGAAGGACGTAATGATCTCAAGGGCCTGTTATGTGCTGCATCCATCTGTGACTCTAAAAGATAGTCACCCACCTCACAAATACCCATACAAATATTAGCAAGCGTTCAGACTTGTATTTAATCTAGAATTCGTGAAGATCAAATCGGAAGAAAAGCCAACAATTATACCGGACAACAATTTTTTTCAAAAGCGTTGCTTCCTCAGAAGTGTTTCTTTATGTTTATTTCAGACCACTTAAAGCTAAACACAAATATAATTTCAGACTACTTGTATCACGTAGGAATTTGAAGAAACAAGAAATTAACTTATCGAGTCTAATGCATTGATTTGCATACTGGTACTGATGCTTTGCAATAGTTCAACCACGCTAAAAGTGATGATATTTGTTTATACTCAGTGTCTGAGGCTTCTTGCTTAAGCAATCTCTCCTCATAAATGAAACACTTTATCCCAGGCAGCATCCTAGTGAAGCTCCTCTGTAACGTCTCCAAAGCAATCACATCATGGTGACTGGAACTGCATGCTGTACTCCAGCTGTGGCCTAACCAATGTTTTATAACACTGTACCAGAAGATCCCTCCTTGTATATTTAATTACTAACTTTGTTCCTAGCTATAGTTTGCCTCAATTTTAATTGTAAGGAATTTACACGTAATTTCAATAACTGTTTTGTCTTCACATATTATGGAAGGTTTTATTATCAGTTTCTTTTATATTCCCTGGAAGCTTACTCTCATACTCCAATTCCCCCTCTTTATCTATTTTCTTGTCCTCCTTTGCTGAATTCGAAATTGCTCCCAGTTTTCAGATCTTTTTATCTGGCGATTTTATATGCCTTCTCTTTGGATGTAATATTATCACTAATTTCCTTCAGAAGTCATGACTGAGTCTTCTTTTCTGAATTATTGTGTGCTAAACACAAATAAATCATAGTTTTAAGTCATGCATATATAAGTTTTCCACCATTGACCATTCAGTAAAATTTCCCAATTATAGGCAATTCACGCCTCCTACTCTTGGTGTCTCCTTCCTTCAGTTCCAGGAACTTAGCCTCTGATTCTCTTTCACTCTCCATTTTGAGAACCACACTCAACAAGATTGTTGATTATTTATTTATTGTTGTACTATACTTAGTCTATGTTTTTCTCTTCCCTGGTATGTTTCTCAAGGTATTGGTTTAAACAAGCATTGCATACACAGAACAGAAAATCCTCCTTCAGAGTATTATTGCTAATTAACTTGCTTCAGGAAGGTTAACAATATCATCAGGAATGTCTGCCATCCTGGCTCTTCCTTTGGTTTACAGTAACATTGAAAACTCATACGACCAGATTCAAGAATAGCTTCTTAGAACATAGAATGCACAAAATCTACAGCACATTACAGGCCCCTCGGCCCACATGTAACCTACTCTAGAAACTGCCTAGAGTTTCCCTACCGCATAGCCCTCTATTCTACTAAACAGAATGTACCCATTTAGGAGCCTCTTTAAAGATCCTATTGTATCCGCCTCCACCACCTTCACTGACAGTGCATTCCACGCACCCACCACACTCTGTGTGAAAAACTTACTTTTGACATCCCTTATGCCTGCTTCCAAGCCTCTTAAAATAATGCCCCCTCATATTAACCATTTCAGCCCTGGGGAAAAAGCCTCTGGCTATCCACACAATCAATGCCCCGCATCATCATATACACCTCTATCAGGTCACCTCTCATCCTCCGTCACTCCAAGGAGAAAAGGCCAAGTTCACTCAACCTATTCTCATAAGGCATGCTCCCCACTCCACACAACATCCTTGTAAATCTCCTCTGCACTCTCTCTATAGCATCCACATCCTTCCTATAACAAGGTGACCAGAATTAAACACAGTACTCCAGATCTAAGGTCTTATATGGAATTGGCTTTATTTCTTACATCCTTCACATACATGAGTAAAAATCTTTACATTCCGTCTCCGTCTAAATGTGCAATGTGCAATTTATAGTAATTTGTAATAAATATTATGTACAACAGGACAGTCAATGTAGCATAGAAAGGCAATTTTATCAGCATGAATTAATCAGTCTGATGGCCTGGTCGAAGGAGCTGTCCGGGAGCCTGTTGGTCCTGGCTTTTATGCTGCGGTACCATTTACTGGATGGTAGCAGCTGGAACAGTTTGTGGTTGGGGTGACTCGGGTCCCCAGTGATCCTTCAGGACCTTTTTACACACCTGTCTTTGTAAATGTCCTGAATAGTGGGAAGTTCACATCTACAGATGCACTAGGCTGTCCGCACCACTCTCTGCAGAGTCCTGCAATTGAGGGAAGTACAGTTCCCATACCAGGCAGTGATGCAGCCAGTCGGAATGCTCTCAATTGTGCCCCTGTAGAAAGTTCTTAGGATTTAGGGGACCCATACCGAACTTCTTTAACTGTCTGAGGTGAAAGAGATGCTGTTGTGCTTTTTTCACCACACAGCTGGTATGTACAGACCACGTGAGATCCTTGGTGATGTGTATACTGAGGAACTTAAAGCTGTTCACCCTTTCAACCCCAGATCCATTGATGTCAGTAGGGGTTAGCCTGTCTCCATTCCTCCTGTAATCCACAACCAGCTCCTTTGTTTTTGCGACATTGTGAGAGAGGTTGTTTTCTTGACACCACTGTGTCAGGGTGATGAATTCTTCTCTGTAGACGGCCTCATTATTATTTGAGATAAGGCCAAGCAATGAAGTATCGTCAGCAAATTTAATTAGCAGTTTGGAGCTGTGGGTGGCAACACTGTCATGGGTATACGGAGAGTAAAGGAGAGGTTTTAGGATACAGCCCTGAGGGACACCTGTGTTGTGGGTCAGAGGTAAGGGAGCCCATTCTTACCACCTGCTAGTGATCTGACAGGAAGTCCAGGATCCAGCTGCACAAGGCAGGGTGAAGGCCGAGGTGTCTGAGCTTCTTGTCAAGCCTGGAGGGAATTATGGAGTTGAAATTGAACTGTAGGCCAAGAACAGCATTCCCACATTAGCATCCTTCTTTTCCAGATGTGTAACGATGGTGTGTAGAGCTGTGGCTATTGCGTCATCTGTCAATCAGTTGTGTCGGTAGGTGAATTGTAGGGGTCCAGTTTGGGTGGTAGCATGCTGCAATTCTTTGACTAGCCTCTCAAGCATTTGCTTATTATTGATGTGAGTGCGACAGGATACCAGTCGTTCAGATATGTTACCTTTATCTTACCTAAATCTCCTCTGCACTCTCTCTATAGCATCCACATCCTTCCTGTAATGAGGTGACCAGAACTGAACACAGTCCTCCAAGTGGGGTCTAACTAAAGTCTTATATAGCTGTAACATTACCTCACGGCTCTTGAACTCAAGCCCACGGTTGATGAAAGCAAACACACCATATGCCTTCTGCAACTACACAACTACTGCTATCAAACTTCTGCACTGATAAACTCCTTTACATCCCCTTCCAGGTGCTCACATGAGTAAGGAATTTCATTGCACCCAGACGTATATCCAGTATACAATGAATCTGGACTTTGTTTGACCAATCCATAAGTCAATTGAAGTCACCCATGATTGCAGTTGTATGTTTCTAATTTCCAATTTCATTCCATTACTTATGTCACCGCTACTGTCAGGATCTACAGACAATCCCCATTAGTGTTTCTGCCCCTTGCTGGTCTTTAGTTTCACCCATATTGATTCCACACCATGATTTTCCAAGTCAATGTCTATCCTCATCACAACATTGGTTTCATGTTTATTAACAACACTACGCCACATCTCCATTTTTTTTCATCCTTTCTAAATTTTAATTACCCTGATGTTCATTTCTAACCTCTGTTCGCTCTGTAGCCATATCTCTGTAATAGTAGTAATATCATAATTGTCAGGGTGGCGGGGTGGAGTATGTCTCTACCAAAGGAGGTGTAAGGCACTCCTTCTCTCTGCTAGCCTGCAGCTCACCCTTGGGCAAGGTGTAGCACCTGCTTCGCCCCCCGATCAGGCTCATCTGAACCCATGGGAGCAGGTGGGGGACGGTCGTATCAGCAACTGTTGCATAGCACAAGTCCTGGTTATGTGACCACTAACGCCAGGCAGACAATCTCTGAAGAGTATTGATAATGGCCGGGGTCACCTATCTTGCAAAGGCACTGCCCAGAAGGCAATGGCAAACCACTTCTGTAGAAAAGTTTGCCAAGAACAGTTATGGTGATTGCCCACGTCATTCAACACAGCACATAATAATGATGGATGTTGATCATAAATGTGCGTATCCATATGTACCATTAGTTTATTTAGTTTATTACAAATGTTCCCTGCATTAAGGCGTAACTCCTTAAACTTCTCTTTTTAGCATTAACCCTCTTATTTATTTTTGCACAATGGCCCAATTTGTCATTACCTTATTTTCTCCTCACTACCTCTGTTCCCCTCCCCGATCTTTCCAATTTAAGCCTCCCGGACAATGGCAATCACACCCACTCTTCTAGACATTGATCCTGGCCAGGCGCAGGTTTTAACCCATCCACATCCGGCCCCACTCACCCACCTGATCCTATACACCATTATTCTCACCCACGCCACATGAACTTGCCACATCACAGGAAGTCATGCTGCTGCAGTTGTATAAAACTGCACGTGGAATATTGCATGCAGTTCTGGATGTGGTGACTGTGGAGAGAATGCAGAAGGGATTCACCAGGATGCTGTTTGGATTAGAGGGTATAAGCTTTAAGCAAAGTCTGGACAAACCCGAGTTGTTTTCCCTAGAGCTAGGCTGAGAGGAGACCTAATAAAGGCTTTTAAAGTTATGGGATAGTTGTATAGACAGTCAGAATCACTTCTCCATTGTAGAAATGTCAAACATCAATGCACATGCTTTTAATATTAGTTGGAGGGGTAGACATTTAAAGGCAGAGTGAGGGGCAAGATTTTTATACAGAGAGTGGTAGGCACCTGGAGTAGGTCACCGAGGGTGACCTGGAACAGGCAGTTTGGTGGAGTTTAAAAAGTCTGAGATAGGCACATGAATTTGAAGGGATGATACACAGGATATTTAGTATAAATTGGCATCAAGATTAGTGGAATATTGTGGGCCAAATGGCCTCTCCAGTGCTGTACTCTTCTATGTGCTATCACATCCCATTCAACTTTACCTCTTCCACCTGCTGAACTCTAACCTTACCCTACCCACTATCTTCTTTTTGACTTACTCAGCTCCATCCCACCCTACAACCCATCCCATCAGCTTGCTCACTCGCTCCTCTCACACCATCCTGCCAGCCCCACTCCCAACTGTCCACCCTCACGTACCCACCATCACTCACTTTGCCTTGTCTGCCCTATCAACTCACCTTCTCCAACCATCTTCAACTCCATTCCCATTTATTCACCCTCTCTACTCCATAAGCAGCTGCCTTCACTCCATCTCACCTACACCCCATCCCACCTACACCCATCCCACCTACACCCATCCCACCTTCACCCCATCCCACCTTCACCCCATCCCACCTACACCCCATCCCACCTTCACCCCATCCCACCTACACCCCATCCCACCTTCACCCCATCCCACCTTCACCCCATCCCACCTTCACCACATCCCACCTTCACCACATCCCACCTTCACCTCATCCCACCTTCACCTCATCCCACCTACACCCCATCCCTACACCCATCCCACCTTCACCCGATCCCTACACCCCATCCCACCTTCACCCCATCCCTACACCCCATCCCACCTTCACCCCATCCCTACACCCCATCCCACCTTCACCTCATCTCACCTTCACCCCATCCCACCTACACCCCATCCCACCTTCACCCCATCCCACCTTCACCACATCCCACCTACACCCCATCCCACCTTCACCCCATCCCACCTTCACCACATCCCACCTACACCCCATCCCACCTACACCCATCCCACCTTCACCACATCCCACCTTCACCTCATCCCACCTACACCCCATCCCTACACCCATCCCACCTTCACCCCATCCCACCTTCACCTCATCTCACCTTCACCACATCCCACCTTCACCCCATCTCACCTTCACCCCATCCCAACTACACCCCATCCCACCAACACCCCATCCTATCTACACCCCATCCCACCAACACCCCATCCCACCAACACCCCATCCCACCCACACACCATCCCACCTACACCCCATCCCACCTTCACCCCATCCCACCTTCACCCCATCCCACCTTCACCCCATCCCACCTTCACCACATCCCACCTTCACCTCATCCCACCTTCACCTCATCCCACCTACACCCCATCCCTACACCCATCCCACCTTCACCCGATCCCTACACCCCATCCCACCTTCACCCCATCCCTACACCCCATCCCACCTTCACCCCATCCCTACACCCCATCCCACCTTCACCTCATCTCACCTTCACCCCATCCCACCTATACCCCATCCCACCTTCACCCCATCCCACCTACACCCCATCCCACCTTCACCCCATCCCACCTTCACCCCATCCCACCAACACCCCATCCCACCTACACACCATCCCACCTTCACCCCATCCCTACACCCCATCCCACCTTCACCTCATCTCACCTTCACCCCATCCCACCTATACCCCATCCCACCTTCACCCCATCCCACCTACACCCCATCCCACCTTCACCCCATCCCACCTTCACCCCATCCCACCAACACCCCATCCCACCAACACCCCATCCCACCCACACACCATCCCACCTACACCCCATCCCACCTTCACCCCATCCCACCTTCACCCCATCCCACCTACACCCATCCCACCTACACCCATCCCACCTTCACCCCATCCCACCTACACCCCATCCCACCTACACCCCATCCCACCTTCACCCCATCCCACCTACACCCATCCCACCTTCACCCCATCTCACCTTCACCACATCCCACCTTCACCCCATCTCACCTTCACCCCATCTCACCTTCACCCCATCCCAACTACACCCCATCCCACCAACACCCCATCCCACCTACACCCCATCCCACCTTCACCCCATCCCACCTTCACTCCATCTCAACTACACCCCATCCCACCAACACCCCATCCCACCTACACCCATCCCACCTTCACCCCATCCCACCTTCACTCCATCTCACCTACACCCCAACCCACCTTCACCCCATCCCTACACCCCATCCCACCTTCACCCCATCCCTACACCCTATCCCACCTTCACCCCATCCCACCTACACCCTATCCCACCTACACCCTATCCCACCTTCACCCCATCCCTACACCCCATCCCACCTTCACCCCATCCCACCTACACCCCATCTCACCTTCACCCCATCCCACCTACACCTCATCTCACCTTCACCTCATCTCACCTTCACCACATCCCACCTACACCCCATCCCACCAACACCTCATCCCACCTACACCCCATCCCACCTTCACCCCATCCCACCTTCACCCCATCCCACCTACACCCATCCCACCTACACCCCATCCCACCTTCACCCCATCCCACCTACACCCCATTCCTAAACCCCATCCCACCTTCACCCCATCCCAACTACACCCCATCCCACCTTCACCCCATCTCACCATCCCACCTTCACCCCATCCCACCTACACCCCATCCCACCTTCACCCCATCCCACCAACACCCCATCCCACCTTCACCCCATCTCACCATCCCACCTTCACCCCATCCCACCTACACCCCATCCCACCTTCACCCCATCCCACCTACACCCCATCCCACCTTCACCCCATCCCACCTACACCCCATCCCACCAACACCCCATCCCACCCACACACCATCCCACCTACACCCCATCCCACCTTCACCCCATCCCACCTTCACCCCATCCCACCTACACCCATCCCACCTACACCCCATCCCACCTTCACCCCATCCCACCTACACCCCATTCCTACACCCCATCCCACCTTCACCCCATCCCAACTACACCCCATCCCACCTTCACCCCATCTCACCATCCCACCTACACCCCATCCCACCTTCACCCCATCTCACCATCCCACCTTCACCCCATCCCACCTACACCCCATCCCACCTTCACCCCATCCCACCAACACCCCATCCCACCTTCACCCCATCTCACCATCCCACCTTCACCCCATCCCACCTACACCCCATCCCACCTTCACCCCATCCCACCTACACCCCATCCCACCTTCACCCCATCCCACCTACACCCCATCCCACCTTCACCCCATCCCACCAACACCCCATCCCACCCACACACCATCCCACCCACACACCATCCCACCAACACCCCATCCCACCAACACCCCATCCCACCCACACACCATCCCACCCACACACCATCCCACCAACACCCCATCCCACCTTCACCCCATCCCACCTACACCACATCCCACCTTCACCCCATCCCACCTTCACCCCATCCCACCTACACACCATCCCACCCACACACCATCCCACCCTCACCCCATCCCACCTACACCCATCCCACCTTCACCCCATCCCACCTTCACCCCATCCCACCTACACCCCATCCCACCTTCACCCCATCCCACCCACACACCATCCCACCCACACACCATCCCACCCTCACCCCATCCCACCTTCACCCCATCCCACCTTCACCCCATCCCACCTTCACCCCATCCCTACACCCCATCCCATCTTCACCCCATCTCACCATCCCACCTCGCATTACGCTGCGGAATCGCCCTCCCCTTCCAGCGACTGCGGCCCGGGGGGGAGGTGATGGGATTTACCCTTTCCCGGGCGTCATTGCCTCCGCCGCAACTCCCGGAGCGGCGAGCCGAGGTGAGCGCGCGCAGACACGTGCACGCCGTTTGCATTTAAATTGGCGCGCGCCGCGCGGGAGCCAGTCCGAGAAGGGAGAGGGGGTGGGGGGGAGAATGAGGGAGGAAAGAGAGAGAATAGAGGGAGAGAGGGAAAGGAGGGAAGCTGGAAGGGGGAGTAAAGGTGAAGGGGAGGGAGGGAAAAAGTGGGGGGAGAAAGAAGGGGAGGAAAAAGAAAGAAAAGAGGGAGGAGAAAGAGAAAGGAGGGAAACTGGAAGGGGAGAGTAAGGGTGAATGAGGGAGGGAAGAGAGTGGAAGGAAAGGAAAGAGAGGGGAGAGAGGAAAAAGAGCAGGAAGGTTGAAGGGGAGAGGGAGGGTGAAGGAGAGAGGGAGTGAGAAGGGGAAGGATGGAAAAGGGATGTCTGGAAAGTAGAAGGGGAGAGAGGGAGCAGGGAAGGAAGGAGAGGCCTGGGAGGGCCATGAGGCAGGGCAGAAAGTTGTACTGGGAAGGGAAGGGGATGGGGTGTTGCAGAAAGTGGACAGTTGATGGGAAATTGGGGTTAATAAAAAGGGTGCTTGAAGTGTAGTGTGGATTCAGTTGTTTAAGTATTTCCAAGGTGTATGGCTATAATATTTCCAGAGTGACCATTCGGCTAAGGACCTGGTGTTTATATCAACCAAATTCTTTTCCTCTCTGTGATAAGAGTCTTCATTAACTTCTCTATGAATGTTTAACTCAGTTACGGTGACTGGTTATCTGTCATCATAACATTGTTCTAGATGATGAATCCATTTAATAACTGGATCATGTTCATCATTTTAATGCTACTGTTATTAAAATCAGTTGTGAAACTATTTGGACTCATTATTTCTATTGGATCTAGTATTAATGTTTGACATTGTAACAGGTTTAAGCAATCAGTTCCCCCATAATTCTGGCAGTCATATTATGTCTAGTTTACATTTGGATTTTTTTCTGTCAGCAGTATCTTTTAGATGGCTGCATTTTCTTGGGCACCCATTGTTTGTCGCTAAGAAAACGCCATCAGCAAATACATTCCAGAAAGCTATTCTATTATACACCACCTCCAATGTGCTTCTCTGTAAAGTTCTTCAATCAGAATCAGGTTTAATATCACCAGCATATGTCGTGGAATTCGCTAACTTTGGAGCAGCAGTACAATGCAATACATGAGAAATATAGAAAAAAACCTGAATTACAGTAATTACATATGTATATTAAATAGTTCTGTTAAAATAAGCATGCAAAAACAGGGAAAAAGAAGTATTGAGGTAGTGTGCAGGGGTTCGATGTCCATTTAGGAATCGGATGGCAGAGGGGACGAAGCTGTTCCTGAATCGCTGAGTGTGTGCCTTCAGGCTTCTGTACCTCCACCTTGATGGTGACAGTAAGAGGGCATGTCCTGGGTTTCTTAATAATGGACGCTGCCTTCCTGAGCCACCGCTCTTTGACGATGTCTTGGATATTACGGAGGCTAGTGCCCATGATGGAGCTGACTAAGTTTACGACTTTTTGCAGCTTACTTCGATCCTGTGCAGTAGCATCCCCCCCCCCCCCCCCATACCAGACGGTGATGCAGCCAGTTAGAATGCTCCTTACGGTACACACAAATTGATAACCAGCTCAAAGGAGGAAAGGAAGATGAAGAAATAATGACACTTAAAGAAGGAATTCCAGAGAATCAATCAAAATTAGATTTACTATAACATATGTTGTGAAATTAGTTTTTTTGGAGCAGCAGCACAGTGCAATAAATAAAATATACTATAAATTATAATAAGAAATATATTTTAGAAGGATAAATAAGTACTGCAAAAAGGGAGCCAAAATAGTGATAGTAATGAGAAGAGGGGATGTGTGGGTGGTGGGGGTCCTTAATGATGGACGTTGCCATGGTAGTGTAGTGGTTAGCAACAACGCTTTACAGTACCAGCGACTTGGGTTCAATTCCCGCCACTGCCTGTAAGGAGTTTGTACGTTCTCCCCGTGACCACGTAGATTTCCTCTGGGTGCTCTATTTCCCTCCCAGAGTCCAAAGGCGTGTCAGTTGGTACATTACTTGGTCACTGTAAATTTGTCCCATGATAAGGCTAGGGCTAAATCGGGGGTTACTGGGCGGCGCAGCTCGAAGAGCCAGAATGGCCTGCTCTGCGCGGTATCTCAATAAAGAAATAAATAGATTTTGAGGCATCATCTTTTGAAGATGTCCTCAATGGTGGGGAGTTTGAGGCATCACTTGGTGGAGGCAATACTAGCTATTGGGAAATGAGAATTAAAGGAGTACAGATACTATCTTAAGAGTATAGTATACGGGGCTGGAGGAGACTATTAAAATAGAGGAGTGGGATTAAAAAGATCTATTTTAAATAAATACATTGCTCAAAAGGACTCTGAGAACAAGAGTGATTGATTACTTAGACTTGAGGGCAGTTGACACAAAGGCGGAAAGGTCTTAAGAGAATTCCTGTTTAAGGAAGGTGGAATTTGAGGAACTTCCTGAGACCACAGAGGTAGAGTCCAGAGGAAGGCAATGATAGGGATGAAAAAATATTGTTTCATCTGTTGTTGCTAATTTATTCCTTTTCCCTCAATGGTGCTGATGTCCTTTTGGTAAACGTAACACACCACAGTTCTCCACACAAGCTTAGATACCAATTAGTATTTGATCTTTTCAAACCCAAAACTGTCTGCAAGAATTCTCTGCAGGTGTAATGATCTCGAGAGGACAGAAATTGAACGTGTAGAGAAAGTAACTACAAATGCCAATTTAGTAAGATTTTATGGAGGTGTGAAAGCCATTGTAACTAGGTTAACACAGTGCTGTGTTTCTGGGCAGTGTCTTTACAAGACGGGTGACCTCCAGCCATTATGAAATCTCTTCAGAGTCTGTCTGCCTGGTGTCAGTGGTCACATAACCAGAAATTGTGATCTGCACCAGCTGCTCATACGACCGTCCACCACCTGCTCCCATGACTTCATGTGGCCCTGATTGGGGGGCTAAGCAGGTGCTACACCTTTGCCCAAGGGTGACCTGCAAGTTAGTCTCTACCTCCTTTGGTAGAGACATATCTCCAGCCTGCCACCCAGCTAGATACTAAGGCTAAATAATGAAGCCATTTATGAAAACATTTGGTAAACCATGAAAGGAGATACGTTGTTAATAGCTGTTATAAGGGAATGTGTTCCACTCCTCCTGACACCTATATTCTTAACTTTACACAAATACGACATGACCAGCAGATGCTGGAAATCCAATTTTTTTGGTGTTTCGATGAAGTGTCCTGATGAAAGGGAATCAGCCCGAGACATCAACTGTTGACTCTTTTCCACAGATGCTGCCTGGCCTGCTGAGTTCCTCCAGCACTGTGTGTGTGTGTGTGTGTGTTGCTTCTCAACGTTGCAATTAGCCAAAGTGCTGCATTCGTATTGTAGTGACAGAAAATGAGAGCAAGACCATCAGCCTCTTGAGCTAGTTCCATTATCCGGTAAGAACTGTGCTTTACCCCATAAACTCCCAGCCTTTTTTTTGTCTTATATTGCTCCTCTACAACATTCATGCTTGTGCTTTTCATTTGATGTCAGGATCTGTGCTTGAAAAGCAGTTGCACTTACCAAAGTTAGTTTGGAACGCTCTTAATTAATTTTGATTGGACCCTGGCAGAAGAAACTGACTTTATTTCGGGCTAGTTTTGTCAGATCTATCTCCTTAGTTGTTGTTAAAAATGAGTTTCCGTAATGTTCCTACAAAAATAGTTCACCTCTAGAAAAGCGATTAAAACTTTGACTTCTATTTGGTGGTACAACTTGCCAGAGAATGTGAGGAAAGTAATTTTATCCAAAGCTTTCTTGATGTGGTGTCATATTTGTTGAGTATTTAATATTCAGATTCAGTTTATTGTCATTTAGAAACCGCAAATGCAATGCAGTTAAAAAATGAGACAATATTCCAATGATATTTGAGTGATCTTGCGTATATATTGTTTGATTAAGCATTCTTATTTGTTTAAATAATTAATTACAGGTTATATGTACAGTATACCAATCCTCATAGATCAGAAGTGGAGAGAGTGAGCAGTATCACCTTCCTAGGTGTCAAGATCTTAGAATATAGAACATAGAAATCCACAGCACATTACAGGAGGATCTAACCCGGTCATAACATATCAATGCAGTTATAAAGAAGGCAGGACAGCGACTATACTTCATTAGGAATTTGAAGGGATTTGGTATTGTGGTGAACTACATATACCTGTCTGGACACGCCCCCCCACTGACTGCTCCTGTGGCTCCTCCCGCAGACCCCCTGTCTGACAGCTCCTGTGGCTCCTCCCACAGACCCCTGCTGACTCCTCCCACAGACCCCTGCTGACTGCCCCTGTGACTCCTCCCACAGACCCCTGTATAAAGGCGATTGGAGGCACTGCTCCTCCCTCAGTCTCCAGGATGTTGTGTGGTGGTCTCTTGCTGCTAATCGTGATCTCTTGCTGCTAATCGTGATCTCTTGCAGCTAATAAAAGCCTATCATTCACCTCCCGTCTCCGAGAGTTATTGATGGTGCATCAAGTATGTCAACAAATACACTCAAAAACTTCTAGAGATGTTCCGTGGAGAGCATTCTGACAGGTTTAATCACTGTCTAGTATGGGGCAGGGAGCTACTTCACAGGACTGAAAAAGCTGCAGAGGGTTGTAAATTTAGTCGGCTCCATCTTGGGTACCAGCCTACAAAGTACCCAGGGCATCTTCAAGGAGCGGTGTCTCAGAAAAGCAGCGTCCATTATTAAGGTCCCCCAGCACTCAGGGCATGCCCTTTTCTCACTGTTACCATCAGGTAGGAGGTACAGAAGTTTGAAGGCACACACTCAGTGATTCAGGAACAGCTTCTTCCCCTCTGCCATCAGATTCCTAAATGGACATTGAACCCATGGACACTTCCTCACTTTTAAAATATTTCTGTTTTTTCTGCACGATTTTTAATTTATATGTATACTGTAATTGATTTACTTATTTATTATTATTTTATTTTACTTTTGTTTCCATATTATGTATTGCATTGAACTGCTGCTGCTAAGTTAACAAATTTCATGACACATGCCGGTGATAATAAACCTGATTCTGATTCTGAAATAAGTTAATTGCACATGCCATCACACTACCACTTGACAGGTGCGCACCTCGCTTAAGGACAAAGTTACACCTGTATTGTCAGGCTCCTGAGTTTAGCTTTGAATTAGATTAATGTTTTGAAGTTACAAAACATAATAGCATTGATCTCAGCACTGGGTTGCGGAAGTATCTCGTGCAGGTGATCTAATACCTTCACAAGAGCACGTCAAGACTATAGATTCAATCATTCTGGAAGCGTTTCACTTTCTTCCACTGTAGATGGCAGCTGATACTGAGCAACGAGTGCTCAGGAATGGAGAATGTGTTTAAGAAATCAGCTTACCAGAAAACTGAAGCCGGGCGAAAGAATATTCATACAAGTCTGGAACCTCTGATGAAATCCAGATCAAATTAATATAATGACAAGCCGGTTCTGAATAAAATTGGTATGAAATGGAATAAATGGACTGAATTTAAAGTAAGCATAGGCCTTCTGCACCAAGCTTCACACAGTGGTCTCTTATTATGCACCGATTGAATCATAAAACTGGTTGTGTCATCACAATCACATGATGTAATTATAGATGTCAATAATCTCAGGGACTTATCAGTGGTCAATAAACACTTGGATTGTTGATCTTACTAATTGTGTTACGAATGTGCCACAACTCTGAGGGGCCGAAGGGTACAGAGTAGCCCCCCTCCTTTGTGAGAATCGCAAGATCACTATTAATTCGGGTCTGGGACCCAGGAAATGAGAGAGAATCCTAAAGGTTTTTGGAATGTGTCCTGGCCCCTCAGCAAGACAAAGCCACGGATAACGGCCATTGTCTCTTGGAGACGGAATTGTGTATTGAGTACTGTACTATTCATTGAAGCCCCTCAGGGGACGACCAGAGTGGGCTGGTTGAGGGATTGCATCATCCCAACCTGATTGACATCTGAGACCCCGTGAGTAAGGATAAAAGAGGGTCTGGGGAACAACCCCTTCAGACGCACCAGGAGAAACGCTAGAAATCCTGTGACAGCGTTTAATAGCGACAGCCGGTGGGGCTCGCGTGCGTCCTTTTCCTTTTGGGGCCTTACCACGGAAGAACGGCTTAGCTAAAGGACCGGCTACCCCAACGAAATTTCGAAGGATCGACATCATAAAAAGGAAAAGCTGGCAAGTTTCTAAAATCTCTCTCTTGACTCCAACCAAAGACTGCAGCCTGAATGAACTGAGTGACTTTTATATTTCCATCGGACAATACATTATCCCCTAGACAATGATAGAGCTTATTTCTTATTGATTATTATTATACCCGCACTTTTAGATTTAGTATTGACGATGTATATTATCTGTATGTTTGCATTGATATTATTTTTGTGTATTTTTACTAATAAATACTGTTAAAAATAGTACCATCAGACTTCAACGGACCTCTCTATCTTTGCTGGTAAGTGACCCAGTTATGGGGTTCGTAACAACTGAATGTGCGATCGTTAATGATTGACCAGTAGGTATCGATCAAAAATAGAAACTGGAGGGTGCACCTGACTAGGTTTGAGATTCTTACTTGGTTCCTGATAACCCTGCATTTTGTGCCCTTGTGTAGTCCAGCTAGACAAGGAGCCAAAAACCTGTCAGTAATCAATGTCAGTGAACTGTTTGATTTTCCAAAGTGATTCTCTAGGTACCTGAGCGCTAAAGAGTAGATAGACGATTCCAAAGCTCCGACCCAGTAATGTTAAAGATGAACATGTTTCCTATTATTGAATTGAATGATCTTTATGTCTTTATACATAGGTACAATGAAACTCTGTTTGGCTTCCTCTCAGGCAATTAAACAAAGCGGTAGATAAAAACAACACAGTGATAGAAAAACAGTATTAAATAGTTAAGTAGCAGAAAATAAGGTGCAGCAGCAACAGAACGTCACAGTAATGCACAAAGTTCCATTAGTGCAAGTATTTGAGTCCTTGTGTGTGCTCACAGTTTCAGTCATTGTTCTGTGGGAGTGGTGTGATGGAGGCCACAGCTCTGGGGTAGAAGCTGTTCCTCAGTCTATTTGTTCTGGCTTTTAGTGTCTTGAATCTTTTGCTGGACGGCAGCGGGTCAGACAGGGAGTGGCCGGGGTGTGTGGTGTCTCCGGTTATGCTGATTGCATTCCCCCTGAGTCTGTTAGAATAGATAGTGTCCAGTCCTGTTAGAAGTGATTTTGTGGTTTATATATCTCTATGAATGAATCCCAGGATCCTATAAACAGTACTTTTTTTAACCATGTCCTGTGTACACATGGGTACACCTTTCCTCATGGATTGCTACAGTTCAAAAAGACACTCTGCAGAATGACTTGAAAATCACTCGAGATGATGGTTGTTAATGCTGACGTCAGCAACAACACGCACAGCTTGAGAATTATTTTGTTTAAATTCCCAAATGATAATTGTGGAACTATATTTGAAACGTTGAAATTCTTTATGCATTTAATCTTGTAATGTAATAAAATGGAACCTATATAATCCCAAAGTGCTTTGCTATAAATGCGTACGTGTCAAGCGGCATGTAATGTCCTGATCATTGCTCGTTGCGTAGCTAAGGGGAGGGTGATATTCTGCTGACCTTGAGAACTGCAGCTGTACTACGGCGGAGGAGCTGACCTCCAAAAACAGATAACAGCCAAAGAACAGTCTGAAAACCTGTACAAAAATGAAGGTTGTATTCTGCAAATCAGAAGGAGCCTCCGTCCACGAAGAGTGGAGGTATTTCTGATTGCTAGCAATAAAGATGTCTTCGAACAATCCACTCTGTTTTTTTTTTGGTTCTTTGTTATAGGACCTAGTGAAGGGCACACAACAAAATTCTGGATAAATCAATCACATGTTCTGTACATTACAGAAGTCAAGGTCTACGCACTTGACATGGGCAAAAGAGCTTGTGATTCCATTTCCCATTTCCCGCACATCTGCCCTCACCCCATCCACCCGCCACCCCACTCGGGATAGGGTTCCCCTTGTCCTTACCTACCACCCCACCAGCCTCCAGGTCCAACGTATAATTCTCCGTAACTTCCACCACCTCCAACGGGATCCCACTACCAAACACATTTTTCACTCCCCCCTCTTTCTGCTTTTCGCGACTCCCTTGTCACTCGTCCCCCCCATCCCTTCCCACCGATCTCCCTCCTGGCACTTATCCTTGTAAACGGAACAAGTGCTACACCTGCCCTTACACTTCCTCCCTCACCACCATTCAGGGCCCCAGACAGTCCTCCCAGGTGAGGCGACACTTCACCTGTGAGTCGGCTGGTGTGGTATACTGCGTCCGGTGCTCCCGGTGTGGCCTTTTATATATTGGTGAGACCGGACGCAGACTGGGAGACCATTTCGCTGAACACTTACGCTCGGTCTGCCAGAAAAAGCAGGATCTCCCAGTGGCCACACATTTTAATTCCACGTCCCATTCCCATTCTGATATGTCTATCCATGGCCTCCTCTATTGTCAAAATGAATCTAAACTCAGGTTGGAGGAACAACACCTTATATACCGGCTGGGTAGCCTCCAACCTGATGGCATGAACATTGACTTCTCTAACTTCCGTTAATGCCCCTCCTTCCCTTCTTACCCCATCCCTGACATATTTAGTTGTTTGTCTGTTCTCCATCTCCCTCTGGTGCTCCCCCCCACTCCTTTCTTTCTCCTGAGGCCTCCCGTCCCATGATCCTTTCCCTTCTCCAGCTCTGTATCACTTTCCCCAATCACCTTTCCAGCTCTTAGCTTCATCCCACCCCCTCCGGTCTTCTCCTATCATTTCGCATTTCCCCCTCCCCCCACTACTTTCAAATCTCTTACTATCTTTCCTTTCGGTTAGTCCTGACGAAGGGTCTCGGCCCGAAACGTCGACAGCGCTTCTCCCTATAGATGCTGCCTGGCCTGCTGTGTTCCACCAGCATTTTGTGTGTGTTGTAGCTTGTGATTGAAAAGCCTAGGTAAAGTGGACTTTGAGAGAATGTTTCCAATAGCGGGAGAGTTCCAGGACCAGAGGGTACATATTCAAAATATAAGGACATCCCTTCAGAACAGGGGTGAGGAAAAATTACTTTAGCCAGAGGGGGTGAATCTGTGGATTTCATTGCTATGGGTGGCTGTGGAAGCCAAATCATTGGATATATTTAAAGCCAGGGGTTCCCAACCTTTTTTATGGCATGGACCAATACCACTAAGCAAGGGGTCCATGGACCTCAAGTCGGAACTGTTGTTTAAAGCCGAGGTTGATAGGTTCCTTTTAGTAAGGGCATCAAAGGTTATTGGGAGAATGCAAGAAAAAGGTGTTGAAAGGGATAATAAATCAGCCATGATGGAATGTTGAAGCAGACTCGATGGGCTGAATGGCCTAATTCTGCTCCTATGTCTTAGGGTTGAGGGCTAACATGTAGATAGATAGATATTTTATTCATCCCCATGGGGAAATTCAACATTTTTTCCATGTATCCCATCAGTATTCCTTCTAGTGCTCATTTTTCTGTCCATGATCAAAAGAAGGAAATTGATGGCACTGAGCAGATAGCAATAACAATCACAGTTCTATAGGTCCAAGTTCCGATTGTGCACATGTGAAGGCAATGATATTCTCATGACACTTTTAGTGTTAGAGATCATATGGCTGGGAAGTATTGTTGAGGAGCTGAAGCACTGCAGTTCACTTTAGAGATTTGCCTCTTCTCACCTGCCTATTACCTCCCCCCTGGGTTCCCCTCCTTCTCTAATGGTCCACTCTCCTCTCCTCTCAGAGTCCTTCCTCTCCAGCCCCTGACCTTCCCGGCCCACCTGGCTTCACCTATCACTTTTCAGCCCATCTCTTTCCCTTCACCCACCTTTTCATTCTGGCGTCTTCCCAACTTTCCTTCTCACTCCTTACCTTTCGGCCCAAAACGTTGACTGTTTATTCACTTCCACAGATGCTGTCCGGCCTGCTGATCCCTCCAGCATTTTGTATGTGTTGCTTCGGATTCCCAGCATCTGCAGGCTTCTCGTGTTTATGTAGGGAATGTGTCAGACTGTCTAATCTCCTGAAGCTTCCAGTGAATAACCCCAAGGAGCTGATGGCACTGCTGAATGCCAAGTCGCCTGGCCTAATCCCAAGTGATAGCTTATCAGCCCAAATTCTTTAACAGCTCCCACAAAGAAATGTGCTACTGTAGACAGGCGTTGAAGAAGTTGTGAATGGAGTTAAACATCATGACTGATTAGTAAACACTCACAAGAAAAATGAAATTTATTGGATGGAGAGGGTCCTTAATGATGGAATCTACCTTCTTGAGGCACCGCCTTTTGAAGATGTCCTTGATGGTGGGCAGGCTTGTGCCCGGTGATGGAGCTGGCAGAGCCTACAACCCTTTGCAGTCTCTTCTGATCCTGTGAATGGGGGCTTCAGTACCAGGTGGTGATGCCCTCTTCTCATTACTACTATTGGGGAGGAAGTCCAGGAGCCTGAAAGTATACACTCAACATTTTCAGAGCAGCTGCTTTCCCTCCACTATCAGATCTTGCAACACTCCACCTCTTCTGCATTATATTTATTTTCATTTCTTACTGTAACTTAAGTAATTATTTATGTCTTGCACTGTACTACTGTGTAACAACAAACTTCATGCCACACGCTCCTACGATTTGCAGGGTCTGTGAGTATTGTACAGCTAGCAGCTTTGATCACAACGTCTATTTCAACATATCAACTTGTGGTATTTCTCGATTTTCACATCTTAATTTTTATTGAGTCAGTTCCGATATAAACGAGTCATCCTGTTTCACCCTAGAACGGGGCTTCCCGACCTTTCTTATCCCATGGACCAACACCATTAAGCAACAGGTCTGCGGACCACAGGTTGGGAATCAGTGCCCTAGAACATAGCTGCATCCGTGGTGATGGTGTTTTTCCCTCTTCAAGCATCAGCTCTCCAAACCTTCTAGAGTGTATGTTGCTCTAGATTTGTCTCTCTCTCCCTCTCTGTCTCTCCCTCTCTCTCTCCCACTTTCTCTTCCCCTTTCTCTCTCTCCCCCACTTTCTCTTCCCCTTTCTCTCTCCCCCCCACTTTCTCTTCCCCTTTCTCTCTCTCCCTCTCTCTCTCCAACTCTTAGCACTAAGTCATGAACCAGAACCAGCCTAAGATAAAATACCCCCTCAAACAAAGAAATTGCCTCTTTTGATACCCTTCAAGATGCTGTACTCTCTGATACTTCTCCAGACAAGCACGTTTCTCATTAGTATCTACACTCAAGGCTGTAGACTGATACTCACACTAAGTTCACAAAACATTGCTGTGGACTGGTGTGGTGAACTACATATACCTGTCTGGACATGCCCCCCCGCTGTCTGCTCCTGTGGCTCCTCCCACTGACCGTGGCTCCTCCCACAGACCCCGGTATAAAGGCGATTGGGGACACCGCCCCGGCCTCAGTTTCCAGGATGCAGTGTGGTGGTCAATTGCTGCTTGTTCTTTCTTCCAGCCAATAAAACCCTATATCTCGCCTCACGTCTCCAAGAGTTATTGATGGTGCATCAATTTTATTGACTGGAAGTTTTAAAACATGGAAATCATTTTACGTCCGGAAAAATTAGACCTTGATCCTCAAGACTCAGAAGCAGCTCTTGCCTTTGAACTCTGGCTTGCATGCTTCCAATCATACTTGGAACAGATTCCCGTGACTGAGCCCGCTATTATGCACAGAATCCTCCTTTCGAGGGTCAGCCCCAAAGTTTACTCACTTATCAGGGACCTGCCGACCTACCAAGGGGCACTGGACGCCCTCAAAAGACAGTAACTGCGGCCGGTGAACACCGTCTACGCAAGACATCACTTAGCGACACGGCGTCAGCGACCCGGCAAGTCGAGCGCTGAGTTTCTCCGAGCCCTACAGACACTCGTGCGAACTTGCGACTGCAAGGGACTGACGGCGGAACAACATGCGGAGCTGCTAGTACGAGACGCCTTCGTTACGGGGATCAGGTCAGTGTACGTGCGCCAGCGGCTGCTGGAAAATGCCGATCTTACCTCACGCTCGGCGATTGAGACGGCCGACACGCTGGAGGCTGCTCTGCACAACGCTGATGCTGTCCAGCCACGCGATCCCCCGCCGGTTCCGTGGACACTGCAGACCCCGCCACCCGCCGCTGCCAGTTGCGAGTCCACGAACGCCCCGAAACCGACCACAGCTGCTGCCAGTCGCAAGTCCGCGCAGTGTTACTTCTGCGGACTCAAAAAGCACCCCCGAAAACGCTGCCCGGCCCGAGAAGCTACCTGCTCCCGCTGCGGGAACAAGGGCCATTTCGCCAAGGTCTGTAAGTCTGAACCATGAGCGGGGTCGGGCAGCGCTGCATGTGAGGCATGGGGGCCGCCATCTTGGTCGCCGCCATCTTGCCTGCCCACCTCGTGCGAGGCATGGGGGCCGCCATCTTGCCTGCCCGCCTCGTGCGAGACATGGGGGCGGTCATCTTTGTCGGCGCCACCTCGCTCCGCCCCCTACCCACCGGTGCTTACCGGGCACCAAGACAGCGGTTCAACTCTGACCTCCGTAACCCTCGACCAAAGCGCCCCACACCAGCTTGCAAGGTCAATGATGGACATCCTGGTGGAAGGGCACAGGACTAGCTGCCTGTTTGACACGGGCAGCACTGAGAGTTTTATTGACCACGCTGCGGTCTCGTGACACAGCCGGTAAGCCAGAGGGTCACCATGGCTTCTAGGTCGCATTCCACAGACATCCGGGGGAGGGGGGGGTGTTGTGTAGTGACACTGGTGGTGCAGGGCACAGAATATCGGAACTTTGCGCTACTGGTCATGCCTCAACTGTGCGCGCCTGTGCTATTGGGGCTGGACTTCCAGAGCCACCTCGAAAGTGTGACTATGGCATATGACGGGCCCCTCCCACCACTCACTGTCAGGAATCCTGAGTTTTGTGGGACCTCGCCATATACCCCGCTACTGACCACACACACACACCAACCCGCACATCCAACCCAGCATCATGCCGACAGCTGCGCTACTGACACCACCTGCAGCTTCTCCACCCTCAAGATCCCTCCCCCACCGCTGTTCGCCAACCTGACCCCCGACTGTAAACCTGTGGCAACTAAAAGCAGGAGGTACAGCGCGGGGGACAGGGCCTTCATTCAGTCGGAGGTGCTGCGGCTGCTCAGGGAGGGGATCATTGAGCCAAGCACAAGTCCTTGGAGGGCCCAGGTGGTTGTTGTTCAGACCGGGCAGAAAAATAGGATGGTCGTGGACTATAGCCAGACCATCAATAGGTTCACACAGCTTGACGCGTACCCCCTACCCAGCATCGCAGATATGGTCAACCAGATAGCTCAGTACAAGGTGTACTCGACAATAGATCTGAAATCCACTTATCACCAGCTCCCCATCCGCCCGGAGGATCGCCCCTACACCGCCTTCGAGGTGGGCGGCAGGCTCTATCACTTCCTGTGTGTCCCTTTCGGTGTCACAAATGGTGTCTCTGTCTTCCAGAGGGAAATGGACCGGATGGTGGACCAGTGCCAACTGAAGGCCACATTTCCCTATCTGGATAACGTCACCATCTGTGGTCACGACTGGTCGGATCACAACGCCAACCTCCAATGATTTTTCCAAGTGGCCAAAGCCCTGAACCTTACTTATAACAGGGACAAGTGTGTGTTCGGAACCACCCGGCTCGCTATCCTTGGGTATGTCGTGGAGAACGGGGTCATTGGCCCTGATCCCGACCGTATGCGCCCCCTGTTAGAACTCCCTCTTCCCACCACCCTCAAAGCAATCAGATAGTGCCTAGGCTTCTTTTCCTATTACGCCCAATGGGTCCCCCATTACGCAGACAAGGCCCGCCCCCTGGTCAAGTCTACCACTTTTCCCCTCTCTGCCGAGGCCCGCGCGGCCTTCAGCCACATTAAAGGGGACATTGCCAAAGCAACGATGCATGCGGTGGACGAGACCATTCCCTTCCAAGTAGAGAGTGACGCCTCCGACTTCGCGCTGGCTGCTACCCTCAATCAGGCAGGCAGGCCAGTAGCATTCTTCTCTCGTACCCTTCAAGGCCCTGAAATTCGGCACTCCGCGGTGGAGAAAGAAGCCCAGGCCATAGTGGAAGCTATTAGGCACTGGAGGCACTATCTCGCCGGCAAAAGGTTCACCTTGCTGACCGACCAGCGCTCAGTTGCGTTCATGTTCAGCAACCAACAGCGGGGCAAAATCAAAAATGATAAAATTTTGCGGTGGAGAATGGAACTCTCCACCTACAACTATGATATCCTGTACCGGCCTGGAAGGCTCAATGAGCCCCCTGATGCCCTATCCCGGGGAGCGTGTGCCAGCGCACAGCTCGACCAGCTATACGCCCTCCATGCACATCTTTGCCATCCGGGGGTCACCCAATTTTACCATTTTGTGAAAGCCCGGAACCTGCCTTACTCCCTTGAGGACATCAGGACGATGACCGGGGACTGCCAAGTCTGCGCTGAGTGCAAACCGCACTTCTACCGTCCTGAAACGGCGCAACTTATCAAGGCCACCCGCCCCTTTGAGCGACTGAGTGTTGACTTTAAGAGCCCCCTTCCCTCCACCGACTGCAATGTCTACTTTCTCAACATTATCGACGAGTACTTGCGGTTCCCCTTTGCCATCCCCTGCCCCGACACCACTGCCACGTCCATCATAAAAGCCCTGCGCCAGCTCTTCACTCTGTTCGGATATCCCTGCTATATCCACAGTGATAGAGGGTCCTCCTTTATGAGTGACGAGCTGCGCCAGTACCTGCTGGCTAGGGGCATTGCTACTAGTAGGACCACGAGCTATAATCCCTGGGAAATGGACAGGTGGAGAGGGAGAATGCCACAGTGTGGAAGGCCACACTTTTAGCCCTTAAGTCAAAAGGGTTGCTGGTCTCTCGATGGCAGGAGGTCCTCCCCGAGGCACTCCACTCTATCCGCTTCCTGTTATGTACGTCCACCAATGCCACCCCTCACGAGCGCCTATTCTCTTTTCCCAGGAAGTCTGCCACTGGGACCACCCTACCAGCTTGGCTGACATCCCCAGGGCCAGTGCTGCTCCGGAAACATGTGAGGAGCAATAAATACTCCCCGCTGGTCGAGAGGGTTCACCTTCTACATGCGAACCCCCAGTATGCCTACGTGGTCTTACCTGATGGGCGGGAGGACACGGTCTCCGTCCGCGACCTGGCGCCCGCAGGAGCAGCAGACCACTACCCCGAACACTCCACGGTAACTATGAACCCTGTACCCGAGGTGACACCGCGCACACCGAGCCCTACACAGACTCCTCACGACACTCCTATACCAGGCGTCTCGCACGCGCATATACCAGGTGCCTCGCACACGCGTGAAGGATCACTGACGCCTAGTGGGCTGACACCTCCAGTTAGGCCGGAACCAGCACAACCACCGTCTCCGGTGCAATCACCACCGTCTCCGGTGCAATCACCACCGTCTCTGGTGCAATCACCACCACCGGCACCTGTGCAATCACAACCGGTGCTACGTAGATCGCAGCGACAGATTCGACCACCTGATAGACTTAACCTGTAAATATACTTGTAAGAAACTTCGCCCCATGGGGACTCTCTTTTAAAACAAAGGGGGGGGGGGTGAATGTGGTGAACTACATATACCTGTCTGGACACGCCCCCCCGCTGACTGTTCCTGTGGCTCCTCCCACAGACCCTGGTATAAAGGCGATTGAGGCCTGAGCCCTGCCCTCAGTCTCCAGGATGTGGTATGGTGGTCAATTACTGCTTGTTCTTTCTTCCAGTCAATAAAAGCCTATATCTCGTCTCACGTCTCGGAGAGTTATTGATGGTGCATCAGATACGGAAGTGAAAAATGGGAAGAGGACGTGAGAAACATAAAATTTGTATCAAAATACGTTCACATCACCACATACCACCTTGAGATGCATTTTCTTGTGGGCTTTCACGGTAGAAAAAAACACAATGGAATCAGTGAAAACCTGCACACAAAGGAAGACTTGTGAACAAACTATGAGTAAAGGAAGACGGCTTGTAAGAGCTTCTATAGACATAAAAGTTTACAATCTGTCTTCACAGAAACAGACAGAAAACTTCACAGAAATAATGGAGATCCTGCAGGCTAAAACCTGCAAGAGGACCACAACTTTGTCAGGGTTTGGAGGCTTGCATGCCTCAATGACCTGGAGAAATATGTTGGCTGGAGTCAGGACCTTATGCCTTGGTTCTTAGTAGGGTTACCCATGTCTAACACGTCAAAGGGTAGAGGTCAGTCTAAGAATGGTCCACTGATCCTCCAGGTTCGGGCGTTCAGCTCAGGGCTAACAACTTTGGTCAAACAATACTGTTACGAAAACAGCAGCATAACAGGCAAAGGAAAAAGACAGGCTAAAAGTGAAATCAGCGTTAGGGAAAAATTAATGAGTCTGAAAGGCAGTCACTGTCTGCTTCAATGTACCAGTGATAAATCAATAAATCTGAATATGAATCAATAATTGTCCACGACATGTTTGTGGACTTCAGGGAGGTGCAGATGAACCAACCCCCCTCTACAGATACATGGCTCCTGCGTAGAAAGAGTTAAGTGCGCCAAGTTCCTGGGAGTTCACATCACGGATGACCTCACCTGGTCCCTTAATATCACCTCGCTGAACAAGAAGGCACAGCAGTGCCTCCAATTCCTCAGGAGATTGAGGCAAGCGAGGCTCACCGCCCCCCCCCCCACCCCCATCTTAACTGCATTTTACAGGAGCACCATTGACAGCATCCTGACAGTGGAAGACTTAATGATGCACGGAGAGATTATTTAGTTTATGGAATCCTACAAGAAAGCATTCAAAATTAACTCCTAACTGAAGCACAGTGGAGCTTCCCTCGACTATGGAGCTGGAAATCGAGAGAATGCATCGCGCGTTAGTCCCAAAGTCTACCCAAGATAAGCCACGCTCAATAATAATCAAATTCCTTCGGTACAGTACCAAGGCGGAGATTCTACGAAGGGCCTGGGGTAAGAAGAGGGTGTTTTTAGGCCTATTTAGAAAAGCATATAATTCAGATAACGGTAGTAGAATCGTTTCAAGCATGTATAAGGGGTTGTCAAATCTTAAAACACATTCGACTTCATACATTAAAACAAAATGGGAGAAGGAAGGAGGGATAATTATATCTGAGGAAGAATGGACAATAATATGGAGGTATTAATGGAAGTGTACCAGTTCACAGAAATGGAGGGAGTTTGGATGGAAAAACTTGATAAGATATTTTATTACACCCTCTCAGAAATCCCATTATGATAGTAACTTCCCTGTTTGCTGGAGAAATTGTGGAAATCAAAATGCAAATCATTATTATATTTTTTGGGACTGCCCTGTTATCAAAAACTATTGGAGGGGGATACACAATGCCCTACAAGACATCTTTAAATGTGAAATACCCTTAGAGAGTAAGACCATATATTTTGGATATATACCTCAAGAATGGTTGAAAAGAGATAAATATTTAATGAATATGCTGGTAAAAAGTCTTACTAGGAAATGGTTATCACAGGAGAGCCCAACTTTAAATGCATGGATGGAAATTACAATGGACATTTACAAAATGGAGAAGATAACAGCATCTGTTAATCATAAGCTGGAACAATTTGATTCATACTGGGAAAAATGGTTTAACTACATAATGCCTCATAGGCCTGATTTTATTCTCACAAATCAATGAATCTGTTGTTAAAAAAAAAGATCACCCCCTACTTGTACATAGTTCTTTCTTTTTGCTTGTTTTTTCTTTCCGCTCTTTTCTATAAGTGTATACCTCAGATAAATACTTAGTGGAGATTTGTGACATATATGATTATCTGATATATATATATATATACAATAACTGAAATACATCTTATGGACATGTTTGTTTGATGATGAACTTCAATAAAAAAATAAATTACAAAAAAACAAGAAAGTGAGCGTGAACAAGATTGCAACATCTAAACAGCAACCGGCCTGGCCAAACAAATTGTGTTACCGTTGTGGCAGAGGCTCTCGTACACCAGACCGAGGCAGGTTTAATGGTGAAGCTCGCAGAAAATGCAACAAAACAGGACACATACGAAGAGCATGTTAGGCAGACAAAGATAGATGGGCCGCACGGGGAAGAGTAAAAGATAAAAAGGTCAAGTTGCAGTTTCAGAAAGAGCTCTAATCTGCATGCTGTTGGTGAAAAATCTGATAATGATGAGAGTGACACAGGACTGAACAGCCTTGAGATTTACTATGTGAAAACCAAGAAGAGACAAGCAATATGGCTTACATCAGAAGTGAACAGCAAACTAAAATGGAATTGGACACTGGCTCGGCTGTTTCAGTCATTCCCAAAATGAGTTTGAAATCCATTTCAAAGATGCTGAACTGAAGGCTACAGATATACAACTGAGAACTAGAGATGCTGTTGTGCTTTTTTTGCCACACAGCCGGTGTATAGAGTCCAGGTGAGATCTTTGGTGATGTGTAAACCAAGAAAACGGAAGCAATTGTAGATATTAGTATTGGGGCACTCCACATAGATTGGGAGACCACTTCGCTAAGCACCTACGCTCCGTCTGCCAGAAAAAGCGGGATCTCGCAGTGGCCAGCCATTTCAATTCTACTTCCCATTCCCATTCTGACATGCCTGTCCATGGCCTCCTCTATGGCTGCAATGAAGCCACACTCAGGTTGGAGGAGCAACACCTTATATTCCGTCTGGGTGGCCTCCAACGTGATGGCATGAACATTGGTTTCTACAACTTCTGATAATTCCCTCTCCCCTCCTTTACCATTCCCTTATTCTCATTTTCCTATCTCACCTTACACCCTTAGCTGCCTATCACCTCCTTTTGTGCTCCTCCCCCTTTCCTTTGTTCCATGGTCTTCTGTCCTCTCCTATCAGATTCCCCTTTCTCCAGTCAATTATCTCTTTCACAAATCAACTTCCCAACTCTTTACTTCACCCCTCCCCACTCCCGGGTTCACTTAACACCTACCACCTTGTACTTCTTCCTCCCCCCCCCCCCCCCCACCTTTTGCTCTGACCTAATCTTTTTTTTCCAATCCTGACGAAGGGTCTCGGCCCAAAACGTCGACTGTTTACTCTTTTCCACAGATGCTGCCTGACCTGCTGAGTTCCTCCAGCGTTTTGTGTGTAATGCTTTGGATTTCCAGCATCCACAGATTTTCTCACATCCCTGTACATGTTCCATAGTCTTTCAATTTCCTCTTTTAACTCGGCATATTTCTGGTGTCTTTTGCTTATTGATTTATATATGTTATCTGTGCTTGCAATGGCTACATCTATTATGTAAGTTGTTCTTGCTTGTTCATCCTGTTATGGTCGCGCGCAACGCGCTACTAAAGACACACAAGGAGGCAGAGAGAGCTGAACTCAGAATGCCTTTACTGATTCAAAATTGCGTGCTTAAATCTCCCCTCCCATGGGCCCCTGCGACCTGCAGGGCGGACGTGACGTCAGACTGTCCCCGGAAGGTCCACCCCGAGCGGGTAGTTACAAACGCGCTTCTGCGTGTCTGCCCGCGGCTCCCGCTGGCGGTTCGAGTCCCGCGTGTGCGGGCCGCCGCACTGTATTATTACATCCAGATGGTTGCTATGGATTGTCCTATCTGAAATAATTTGTAGGCCCTGACTCTAAAACTGGATCAGGCTTGTACTTATAGTACGGTACAGTGCCTTTTATGAGTTTGTATTTTAAAGCAAGATTTTGGTGAATGATGTTTGGCACTTGATTGTGCCTTTGCAAGTAATCAGGTTGAGTTAAACTGCTACAGGATCCTGTAATGTGTTGGATTGTTTCTGGTTTCTCTTGGCATTTTCTGCATTTATCGCCTTGAATTTGTTCGTCTTTTATTATGTATTTTTGAGGTTTTTTTTGTGTGTGTCAAGAGGAAGAAGGAAGCATATGTTAGATATATGAAGCAGGAAGCAGGAGGGGCTCATGAGAAATATAGGGTAGCTAGGAAGGAGCTTAAGAAAGGACTTAGGAGAGATAGAAGGGGGCATAAGAAGACCTTGGCATGTAGGATTAAGGAGAACCCCAGGGCGTTCTATGTGTATGTGAAGAACAGAAGGATGACAAGAATGAAGGTGGGACCGCTAAAGGATAAAGAAGGCAACATGTGCCTGGAGGTGGAGGAGGTTGGGGAGGTCATAAATGAATACTTTGCTTCAGTATTCACAAGTGAAAAGGTGATCAGGGTGAGATCGAAATAGAACAGGCTTGTGTGCTGGACAATGTGGAGATTAAGGAAGAAGAAGTGTTGGATCTTCTTAAAAACATCAAGGTTGATAAGTCCCCAGGGCCGGACGTGATATACCCCAGGTTGCTGTGGGAAGTGAGAGAAGAGATCGCTGGAGCAGTAGCTATGATCTTTGAATCCTCTTTGGCTGCAGGGGAGGTGCCGGAGAATTGGAGAATGACAAATGTAGTTCCCTTGTTTAAAAAAGGTAATAGGGAAAATCCTGGGAACTATAGACTGGCGAGTCTTATGTCAGTGGTCTGCAAACTATTGGAAAGGATTCTTAAGGATAGGATCTACGAACATTTGGAGAAGTACAATCTACTCAAGGATAGTCAACATGGCGTTGTGAAGGGAAGGTCATGTCTCACGAACCTACTTGAGTTTTTTGAAGAGGTAACAAAAGAAATTGATGAGGCGGTAGATGTGGTCTACATGGATTTTAGCACGGCATTTGACAAGGTCCCCCACGAGAGACTCATCCAGAAAGTCATGAGGCATGGGATCAGTGGAACCTTGGCTGTTTGGATAAAAAATTGGCTTACAGGAAGAAAGCAGAGGGTAGTAGTGGAAGGAAAGTATTCTGCCTGGAGGTCAGTGACTAGTGGAGTGTTGCAAGTATCTGTCCTAGGACCCCTGCTCTTTGTGATTTTTATAAACGACCTGGATGAAGAGGCAGAAGGATGGGTGAGTAAGTTTGTGGATGACACGAAGATTGAAAGGAGTTGTGGATGGAGCTGTAGGTTGTCGAAGGTTACAAGAGGATAAAGACAGGATGCAGAATTGGGCAGAAAAGGTGGCAGGTGGAGTTCAATCTAGATAAGTGTGAGGTGATGCATTTTGGAAGGACAAACCAGAAGGCTGAGTACAGGGTTAATGGTTGGTTACTTAAGAGTGTGGATGAACAAAGGGACCTTGGTGTTCAAATCCATACATCCCTCAAGGTCGTTGCACAGGTTGAAAGGGTAGTTAAGAAGGCCTATGGGATGCTAGGCTTCATTAATAGGGGGATTGAGTTCAGAAGTAGAGAAGTAATGTTGCAACTCTACAAATCTCTGGTGAGACCACACTTTTTTTATTGTGTTCAGTATTGTACTGTAGCGTACTGTAGTGTACTGGGTATTGTGTTCAGTTCTGGTCACATTATAGGAAGGATGTGGAAGCTATGGAGAGGGTGCAGAGGAGATTTACCAGGATGTTGCCTGGTTTGGAGAACAAGTCATATGAAGCAAGGTTAGCAGAGCTGGGATTTTTCTCTTTGCAGTGTAGAAGAATGAGAGGGGACTTGATAGAGGTCTACAAGATTATGAGAGGCATAGATAGGGTGGATAGCCAGTACCTGTTTCCCAGGGCACGAATAGCAAACACCAGAGGGCATATGTACAAAGTTAAGGGAGGGAAGTTTAGGGGTAAGTTTTTTACACAGAGGGTTGTGGGTGCCTGGAATGACTTGCCAGGGATGGTGGGGGAGGCTAAAACATTAGGAGTACTTAAGAGCCTCTGGGATAGGCACATGGATGAAAGAAAAATAGAGGGTTATGGGATAATGTGGGTTAAGTACTGTTTTTTAAGGAATATATGGGTCAGCACAACATTGAGGGCCGAAGGGCCTGTACTCTGCTGTAGTATTCTAGTGTCTAGTGTCTCCTAGTGTGTTAACTACCTAGTTCTGCATTGGCACAAGGAACCGCTCTGTTTTTGGGAAGTGGTCTCCAACTCTGAACCAGGTGTTCAGTGCTTAATAAAAAATATTATTATTAGTAGTATTTGTAGTTTGTCTACTTTTGCACATTGGTTGCTTGTCACTCTTTGTTTATGTGCAGTTTTCCATTGATTCAATTGTATTAATTTGTTCTACTGTGAATGCCTGCAAGAAAATAAATCTCAGGGTTCTACGTGATGACATGTAAGCACTTTGATAACAGCTTTACTTTGAACTTTGAAAACAGAAAATGTTTGGGGTATTTAAAGAATCTAAAAGCTGGGGAGAAAAGTGCAAGATCCTATTATTGCAACTTGTTCAATTTCATAGAATTTTGATAATGATTTGTTAAACTTCAGTGTGAGGAACAAAAGAGTTAAAATGAAAAACTAACCACAGGCCTACCTTTCCGTGTTTTTAATTTAGCCTTCCCTACTGTCCTCATAAAACTGATTTTATGTGGACTGTACAGTTCCACCCTTTATCAGAACCTATCTCCCCACACTGCCAATCAGTTGCCAATTCCCGTCTCCACCCTTTGCTGAACCAATAAACTGGACGGATGCTCCTCCCATTGCTCCACACAAGTTTCATACACTGTTCAAAACTTCCTTATGTAATTCACACATATTTAGAAGGAGGCTCGCCAGTTTCACCAGAAACAAAAATAGCTTCACTTCGTGGTTTAATCCCGTGCAGCATCGCAACATGCGTTATAAACACAGATACAAAAATAAGCAAAGGAATAGACAGAGCTGGAAAGCAGTGACTTTGTAAACCACTCCAAAAGAGCAGAAGACAGTCATGATATTATTGCAAATTGTCAGTTAATACTGTTTTGTGCTTCAGAAATCAGATTGTTATGTTGAGGAACAAAACTGTAACATAGATTATGGGGGAAATCAGGTTTATTATCACCGGCAAATATTGTGAAATTTTTTGTTTTCTTGATAGCAGTACAATGCAATACATAATAATGTAAAATTTTAAAAAACTGTGAATTACAGCAAATAAATCGATAGAAATAATAGATAGATAGATAGATTTATATTTTCAAGATGCAGCCGGGACAACATACACTGAATGGCACAAGCAGGTGGCAGGAATTGTGTACAGGAACATCTGCGCTGAGTATGGATTGGACACTCCAAAGTCCAAATGGGAAACACCCGAGATGGTCGTGGAGAATGACAGAGCTGAGATCCTGTGGGAGTTCCAGATACTGACCGATAAGCAGGCACTGGTCAGCTAACCAGACATTGCGATACTGGACCAGGAACAGAAGAAAGCAATTGTAATGGACGTGGCAATCCTGAATGACAGTAACATCAGGAAGAAAGAATATGAGAGGCTGGAGAGATACCAGGGCTTGAAAGAGCAGATAGAGAGGATGTGGAAGGTTAAAGCCAGAGTAATCCCGGTAGTGATAGGAGCACTTGGAGCTATGACACCTGAACTGGGAGAGTGGCTCCAACAAATCCCGGGAGCAACATCTGAGATCTCTGTTCAGAAGAGCGCTCAACTAGGAACAGCAAGGATATTGCACCGAATCCTTAAGCTCCCAGGTAGAGGACGCGAGATTGAGGGAAAAGTACACAGACATCGCACTCATAAGTGGTGAGGAAAAATTATATATAGAAAATAGTTAAATCAAGTAAGCAGAGCTAAAAAAAAGTCTTCAGTTAGTGTTCACGGGTTCAATGTCCATTCAGAAATCAGATGGCCGAGGGGAAGAAGCTGTTCCTGAATCACTGAGTGTGTGGTTTCAGGCTCCTGTACTTCCTTCTTGGTGGTAGCTATGTCCTGGGTGAAGAGGGTCCTCAAGGATGGATGACGCCTTTTCGAGGCATCGCTGCTTGAGGATGTTCTGGACGCTACGGAGGCTAGTGCTCATGATGGAGTTGACTGAGTTCACAACTTTCTGCAGCTTCTTTCAATCCTGTGCAGTAGCCTCCTCACCCCCACCCCCTACTGTACCAGATGGTGACGCAGCCAGGGGTGCAGTGCTAATTTTTTAGGTGCTGGAGCTGACAAAATGGTTGCCATTTCCTATATCCTCTCTATATGTCACACCCATTTTGTGTACCTGCTCATTTCATGTATTGGTCCAAGACCAGAAGAAGCTGCAGAAGATCGTGAACCTAGCCCAGCACATCACACAAACCAATCTTCCATCCTTGGACTCACTTTACACCGCACGCTGTCGGAGCAGTGCTGCCAGGATAATCAAGGACACGACCCACCCAGCCAACACACTTTTTGTCCCTCTTCCCTCCGGGAGAAGGTTCAGGAGCATGAAGATTCGCACGGCCAGATTTGGGAACAGCTTCTTTCCAACTGTGATAAGACTGCTGAACGGATCCTGACCCGGATCTGGGCCGTACCTTCCAAATATCCGGACCTGACTTGCACTACCTTACTTTCCTTTTTCTATTTTCTAATTATGATTAATAATTTAATTTTTTATTATATTTACTTGGATTTGTACTTCAGGGAGCACGAAGTGCAGAATCAAATATCGCTGTGATGATTGTACGCTCTAGTATCAATTGTTTGGTGACAATAAAGTAAAGTAATTTCCTTGCCTCATTTATGTAATGAGCAGGTACACAAATTGGGTGGTGACAATATTCTGTGTATATATATATATATGAATAGGGCTTCTTATAATGCCAAGGGCTAAACCAAGATGAAAGAAATATATGAATTCCAGAGCTCCACAGAAATATAGTGATAGTTAAGACATTAACAAGATTATAGCCTATCACTACATTTCAGTGTATAACTGGTGCAATAAAACATAAAATGCTTAATTTAATAATATGACAAAGTATTGCACAGTTGCACTCACTAATTATCATAAAATATAATTATCAAGCAAGTAAAGGAAAAGACGGCAATCATGTCTTTTACCAATTTAAAAGCAATTACCTACTTACCAAATACCACCAATGAGAAGTTTCACAATCATTTCCACAAAGGGTCAGGCGTAATATGTGTTCGGGGGGTCTGAAACAACTCTTGTCCTGGTGTTATCTGTTATCATCTGTGGTACCGCAGCCATGATGTGACATTTGGCTCAGGATTCCACTGAACTAGAGGAGGTCCGTGTAGTTCAACAAACGTAAGTGCTGATACATGATTTATCAGAATTCTTGATTCTGTTGTTGTTATTACTATCAAGTTCATGTGACTGAATCCTCTCTCATACTCAGCAGTACTAATAGGAATAACTTGTGCACAGCTCAGTAATGGGCGTAAATCTTGGGGGATGCGGCATCCACAATCCTCCACATAATCTCCGAAGGCATTTATTACAGAGGAGGAAGAAAGCTTAAATCTCTTACAGAGAGATGATGTTGCAGCTTCTCCATAATCAGGCGGTATTTCAGCAGGCCAGTTATCTTTATCAAGGACACACATTTCATTTAGAAGGGATTTATACATACTTTGAGGTTTAGAAGTTTGAGAACCTTTCAAGGGTGTTGCCGTGAACCTACGGTGCTGCAAATCGCTCACCTCAACCCCCTCACAGTAGTGCTTTTTCACGCATAACTTTGCCATCAGCAGGGATACGCTTCCGTGGCATGTCCTCCGCCCACACACTTAATGCTTTCTCAGTTTTTGCAAGCACTTTATCATGAACCAGAGAGACCATTTTTGCCGTTGTAGGGGCAGCACTAACACTTCCATGAACTTCAGCTTCTTTCTGCTTTACCGTGCTCGACTCGTTCTTACCGACCTTACGGCCCACTTCGGCAAGCGACACGCCACTTTTCAAAAGATCTCAGGCGCTTACTTTCTCGGCGAACAATCCCTGAACGACGGGCGCTGGAGAGAAACTGAGGATCTGTGAAATGGCGGGAGGCTACGGCAGGGCATGCTGGGACAACGGGTCGAGCGAGGAGGAATTTCACAGATATCTAAATAAAAAAGCAGTCACAGCTTAGTCTTTCGTTAAGTTCAACAAAAAGGAAAGTGTGAAAAGTATGAAGCGAAGCAAGCTGGAAGGTTGGATTTGAAGGCAGAACGCGGGGTTCATAGCAGGATTCTCAGCAGTGTGGAGGAACAGAGGGTTCTTGGGGTTGGGAACCTTTATGTTTTGCAGTAATGTTTTTACTTTCTATTTTCAATCAGGTGGAAAATCGCAGAGCCTGCTTTACCACTGAGCCGGAGGTTGCAGTTCTAGAAACGATCATCGAAAGTGTGACCAGACTGCTCCCTGTTCAAGGTTGTAGTTCATCAGTGCACCACACACCTCAGAACAAGGCAATGAGCCTTGGAAATATTATGCACGGTAAAGCATTGACAAAGTTAAAATAAAACTTATTGTCAAAGTATTCCATATACACACAGTGGCCACTTCATTAGATACCTCCTGTACCAACTTAAGTGGCCACTGAGTGTATGTTCATGATCTTCTGCTGCTGTAGCCCGTCCACTTCAAGGTTTGACATGTTGTGTGTTCAGAGATGCTCTTCGGCACACCACTGTCGTAGCGCATGGTTGTTTGAGTTACTGACACCCTTCTGTCAGCTTAAACCAGTCTGGCCATTCTCCTCTGACCTCTCTCATTAACAAGGCATTTTCACCCACAGAACTGCCGCTCACTGGATGTCCTTTTGGTTTTTTTGCCCCACTCTCTGTAAACTCTACAGACTGTTGTGCACGAAGATCGCAGTTTCTGAGATACTCAAACCACCCCGTCTGGCACCAACAATTTACGAGCTACACCTGTACACCTGCTCATTAATACAAATATCTAATCAGCCAATCGTGAGGCAGCAACTCAATGTATAAAAGCACACAGACATGGTCAAGAGGTTCAGCTGCCGTTCAGACCAGACATTAGATTGGGGAAAAATATGACTTTGACCCTGGAAGGATTGTTGGTGCCAGATGGGGTGGTTTGAGTATCTCAACAACTGCTGATCTCCTGAGATTTTCATGCACAGCAGTCTCTGGAGTTTACAGAGAATGGTGGGGGGGGGGGGGGGAGAGGGAGATCAAGGGAGTGATGGTTCTGTGGGCAAAACCACCTTGTTAATGAAAGAGGGCAGAGGAGAATGGAGACGTTTCCTTTCCAGAGGCCTCTCAACCTTTGTCACAGATTTGATATCTGCTTTTTCCAGTTGATGAGAGTGACACTTGACTGGCTCAACATCCAGAGCAGTGACACCTCCGTCTCCATCGCCAAGGTTCTAAGAACTCCAGGCTCTCCTCCCCAGCTGCTAACAGCGTTACAGAGAGTGGTTTTGGAGTTACAGCGGCGATTTTAACTCACAGCAGAAACTAAACCGCGTATCGAAAAGAAAACTCGGCTCCCGTCCGCTGTTTGACTTCAATGACCTTGTACTCTAGCTTTCAGTCAGAGGCTTTGCCCCACCGCTAAAATGGCTAGCATGAGAGGGCATAGTTTTAAGGTGCTGGGGAGTAGGTACAGGGGTAAGTTTTTTACTCAGAGAGTGGTGAGTGCATGGAATGGGCTGCCGGCAACGGTGGTGGAGGTGGATACGACAGGGTCTTTTAAGAGACTTTTGGATAGGTGCATGGAGCTTAGAAAAATAGAGGGTTATGGGTAAGCCTAGGTAGTTCTAGGGTAAGGTTCGGCACAACTTTGCGGGCGGAAGTGCCTGTGTTGTGCTGTATGGTTTCTATGTTCTGTTACGCGTGGAATGTCACCTGTCAGGATTATTACCGCAGTCATTTTCTTGCGCAACGGTCAGCTGATCAAGTTTTGCATAATTGAGAGGGAACAATTTTTAAAATAAACTTCAACTGTGTTGCGGAACCCCTTAGAGTAAACATGCCACGTTATTGCGTGCCGGGAATAGTTGGGGGGTAAAGGGATTATATACAGTACAGTATGCACGGCCTGTGTAATGGATTTCAGCAGCTGTGAGCAGATCCCCTTCCAAATCCACAGCGTGAAAATCTCCACAGACATTGCCTAGAGACAACCAGAAAATAAAGTGTGGTGGTTAAAAACACTTCACTCAACCAGTTTACACTCCAGCTGAACAGCAGATGAATCAGTGTGGAATTATAACGCATCCAGTTGCAGCTCTGCTTACACGACCTCTAAGCTAACTCCCCTCCTTTTGCATTATCTCCCTGGTTACTTTCTGCACTGATTTCCCCTCTCTGTAATCCTTCCCCCTTCTAATGCCCTCTACCGGCCCCCGGCCCCCGCCCCCCGCTGGGGTCTCTGGGTTGAACCTGTTCGGGCTCCGAAGGCGGAACCTTTCTTCAGGGCTGCAGGGGGAGGGCCGTCCCATTTGCCGGCGAAACAGGAGAGATGGCGGCGCTGAGGGTTGCTCCAGCGCCACAGCTGAGGGTGAGTGAGTGAATGAATGAGTGAATGAATGGAGGGAGCTCCGAGACGCTGGGGGAGGGGGGTGAGGAAGAGGGAGATCTGAGACACTGGAGAGGAGGAAGAGAAGATAAATGGGGCTGCAGGAGCAGTTTAGAGAAGGAGGGAGATGCGAGACCTTGCAGAGGGAAATCCGAGACACTGGAGAGGGAGGGAAGGAGGGAGATGCGAGACACTGGAGAGGGAGGGAAGGAGGGAGATGCGAGACCTTGCGGAGGGAGGGAAGGAGGGAGGAAGATGCGAGACACTGGAGAGGGAGGGAAGGAGGGAGATGCGAGACACTGGAGATGGAGGGAAGGAGGGAGATGCGAGACCTTGCGGAGGGAGGGAAGGAGGGAGATGCGAGACTGGAGAGGGAGGGAAGGAGGGAGATGCGAAACTGGAGAGGGAGGGAAGGAGGGAGATGCGAGACACTGGAGAGGGAGGGAAGGAGGGAGATGCGAGACCTTGCGGAGGGAGGGAAGGAGGGAGATGCGAGACCTTGCGGAGGGAGGGAAGGAGGGAGATGCGAGACTGGAGAGGGAGGGAAGGAGGGAGATGCGAGACTGGAGAGGGAGGGAAGGAGGGAGATGCGAGACTGGAGATGGAGGGAAGGAGGGAGATGCGAGACACTGGAGATGGAAGGAAGGAGGGAGATGCGAGACCTTGCGGAGGGAGGGAAGGAGGGAGATGCAAGACACTGGAGAGGGAGGGAAGGAGGGAGATGCGAGCTTGCGGAGGGAGGGAAGGAGGGAGATGCGAGACTGGAGAGGGAGGGGAGGGAGATGCGAGACACTGGAGATGGAGGGAAGGAGGGAGATGCGAGACCTTGCGGAGGGAGGGAAGGAGGGAGATGCGAGACTGGAGAGGGAGGGAAGGAGGGAGATGCGAGACACTGGAGATGGAGGGAAGGAGGGAGATGCGAGACCTTGCGGAGGGAGGGAAGGAAGGAGATGCAAGACACTGGAGGGGGAGGGAAGGAGGGAGATGTGAGACTGGAGAGGGAGGGAAGGAGGGAGATGCGAGACCTTGCAGAGGGAAATGGGAGACACTGGAGAGGGAGGGAAGGAGGGAGATGCGAGACTTTGGAGAGGGAGGAAAGGAGGGAGATGCGAGACACTGGAGATGAAGGAGGGAGATGCGAGACCTTGCGGAGGGAGGGAGATCCAGGGCGCTGGAGATCTGAGCTACTGGAGATGGAGGTCCGAGACACTGGAGATGGAGGGAAGGAGGGAGATGAGAGACATCGGAAGGAGGGAGATCCAGGGCACTGGAGATCTGAGCTACTGGAGATGGAGGTCTGAGGCACTGGAAGGGAGGGAAATCTGAGATGCTGGGATGGAGGGTGATCCAAGACACTAGAGAAGAAGGAGATTTAAGCTCCTGGAGATCCAGGACACTGGAGAAGAAGGAAGATCAAAGCATTGGCAGGGCAGAGATGGAAGAAGATCTGAGATACTGGAGGTGAAGATGCAGGTGGAAGGAAGAGATCCTTGTGATGGGAGAGGAAGGGGGATATCAGTGAAAATTCGAAGCACAGATGAAAGAGGGATGGTCATGACACTGGAGAGCGAAGGAGGGAGGGAGCTTAAGACTGGAAATTTGAGGCAACAAAGAAAGAGGAAGAGGGTTTTGAATCACGAGGAAGTTCTGAGGAATTGAAGAAGGAGAAAGGCTGGATCAGAGAAAATGGAGAGGGGGAGGATGCATATGGAGATCTGAGGGTCAACAGATGCTGGCAAATTTATTACAGCTTCTCCTCTCCTCCTTCCTGTTCTACCCCTTCAGACTCCTTTATTCTCATCCACTCCCTTTCTTCTTATTTCCTGTCCCCTTCCCTTTTCCCACTGTCTTCCCTCCCCTCCCTTCCCTTTCCCCTTCCATTTCCTCCATCCCTGTCTCCTCTTTCCCCTCCACAAGACTTCATTTTGCCCAGACAGACTGGGTGTGGACAGACTGTATGTCCTCCTCCCTGGCCCAGGGTAACAAGGCCTGATGAAATTGGCATTAACTTTGCGACTCATTGTGCATCAAATGAAATGTGGCAATTTACCGCTCATGAGTAATGTTCTCTTTGAACATCAAGCTTTGGCAATCTGCTTTAGGGATGGGTGCAAAATTAAATTGAAGCATGAATTGTGCAAGAATAAGTTCCTGTAGATAGCATTTCCTAGTATGCATTTACCTCTTTCCATTTCCTTTCATCCAAAGGATGTTATGCCATTGCATTAAGCCAGTCAATTCCTACCTGGCAATAGCTTGGAAATACTGGCATTTTGTCTAGTACATTAATTTAGTCACAAAATGGAAATAAAAATATCCCTGCAGATGCCACAATAAAAACAAATATTCAATTTGCCCTTCTGCTTTCTTGCTGTACCTGCATGTTACATCGCAGAAACCAATGCACAATACTTAAATATTCTGCTTTTGTTACTGTTTCTTAAAGATTACTTTATTGTATTTGTCACATTCTACATCAAAACGCAGAGTGAAATGTGTCATCTGCGTCGAATCAAATCAGTGAAGGTTGTGCTGGGGACAGCTTGCCACACTTCAGACGCCAACATAGCATGCCCACAATCTACTGACCCTAACCCGCATGTCTTTGGAGTGTGGGAGGAAACCAGAGCACACAGGTTGGTGAGAACGTAGCAGCGGGCGTATGGTCCAATTGCTGGCGCTATAGAACAATTATACTAATCATGCCATCCCTTTCAGCCAGACTAGATGATTGAACAGTTTTCCACATTGTATTCCACTTAACCTATTCTCCATTAACTTGGTCTTACCCCCTTGAAGCCTTTTTACATCTTCCTCACGATCCTCACGACCTCACTTCCTCATGATACTAGTTCAGTATCATCAGCAGACTCGGATTCTTGTTCGCCTCGTCCAAATCATTGATCTAGATTGCGAACAGTTAAGGCTTCAGCATTGCTGGGCATGGTGCAACGTGCATTACATAGTTCCTCATTTTCTCTTTTCAAGTAGTGAATAGACATAAAATATTTAATTCTCTCCCACTTTATTATTATTCCCCTTTACAAACTTTCTATTTTAGCCAATGTTAATTGAATTGTTTTCCAAATCCCCCTCTCTCTCACTGGTTCTCATTTTGCCTCTTTTTTTCTTCAGTGAGATTTCATTGGCATCATCTCGGTTCAGCTTAACTTTGTTCAAATCCTCTCACTGATCACTTTTTGCTGAGATAATTTCACTGTCTGCTACGTCGCTGGCATTTAGGGCTGCAATGAAGGGCCTCCGCCTGTCTGCCCATACCACTGCAGTTGCATATTTTCTAATTTTGCTTTATTGTCTTTTGTGTGGCTTCATATTGAAAGCCAAAAACACTACACCAATCATGCTATATCTGTTAAGTTACAATCTGAAAAACTCCGGAAATAATTTAGCTGATATGGATTTCCCTTCATAAATCCATGTCAACTCTGTCCAATCATGCTTTTATTTTCTAAGTACCCTGCTAACACTTCTTTCTTAATAGATTACAGGACTTCCTGTATTACTGATATGAAATAACTGTTATGTAGTCCCCTAAGTCCCCTCCTTTTTTTCCTATGGTCCACTCTCCTCTCCTATCAAATTCCTTCTTCTCCAGCCCTTGATCTTTCCCAAACACCTGACTTCACCTTCCAGCCAGCCTCCTTCCCCTCTCCCCACCTTTTTATTCTGACATCTTCCCCCTTTCCTTCTCAGTCCTGAAGAAGGGTCTCGGCCTGAAAGTTGACTGCTTATTCATTTTCCAGAGATGCTGCCTGGCCTGTTGAGTTCCTCCAACATTTTGTGTGTGTTGCTCGGGATTTCCAGCATCTGCAGACTTTCTGATGTTTGCATTACATAGTTCCCCATTTTCTCTTTTCAAGTAGTGAATAGACATAAGATATTTAATTCTCTCCCACTTTATTATTATTCCCCTTTACAAACTTTCTATTTTAGCCAATGTTAATTGAATTGTTTTCCAAATCACTCTCTCTCACTGGTTCTCATTTTGCCTCTTTTTGGCTTCAGTGAGATTTCATTGGCATCATCTCGGTTCAGCTTAACTTTGTTCAAATCCTCTCACTGATCACTTTTTGCTGAGATAATTTCACTGTCTGCTACGTCGCTGGCATTTAGGGCTGCAATGAAGGGCCTCTGCCTGTCTGCCCATACCACTGCATACAGATGTAGAAGGAATCTTCATTGCTGTTTCTTCTGTTTGACCAGTCAGGGTCGTTAGCCCTGAACTGAGCCCCTGAACCTGGAGGACCGGTGGGCCACTCTTAGTCTGACCTCTACCCTTTGACCTGTTTGGCATGGGTGACCCCACCAAGGGCCAAAGCATAAATCCCTGACTCCAGCCAAAATAGCTCTCCGGGTCATTGAGGTAGGCAAGCCTCCAAACCCTACCACGAGGTTGTGGTCCTTTGGAGGAATTTGACTTTGAACTGAACTCTATTGACAATGAAGCGAAGTATTGTTTGCCTTCAAAGCTTTCTTCTATTACAATTTTATTACAAACTGATCATTGCTTTGAAAGGGCAATGCTAAGATTGTCGTTTTTATGTGTGAAGCACCTTTGTATATCGAGCTGTCAGTCAGGATGGAAAACTTCACTTTTAGCCCTTGGTGTTATGTTCTATAACTTCAAAGCGGTAAATTACTTCAAAGGAAGATGCAGGAGTCCGAAAATGCGGGTCTCTGTTTGAATCTTACTTCCAGTGAGGCGCGCATGTTGTAGCGTGATGACGTACGCAGTTCACGCATTTATAATCCATAATTATTTATTCATCTAAATAATTAATGATTAATTGAGCAATATATATGCAAAATTACTCAAATGTCATTGAAATATTCAATATACAATGTCAAAAAGATCAACTTTGACATGCATATTTCCTCTTTGTCTATTCGGATCCAAGAGTTTGTCCTTGAAATTTTTGCTCAGGAGGTTTCATAATAGTCTTTTTTTTTTGGTGCTCTGCTGTTCTTTATCCAGTTCCCTTTTATAAGCCATCCTTTCAGGCAGTATCGCCTCACCTTGCCAGCTACGTGAAGTTCAAGTTTGTTGTCATAGACCTGCACAGGGTCTAAGTTTTGTGATAAGTAGCTTTTGGCAGCAGCACAGTACATTCCAGACATGACAAACATAAGCTACTATAAATCTCAATTATAAATTATACACAACAAAATAAACATAATGACATTGGTCCAGGTTGAGAAAGGGAGAGAAAGAAATCGAGTCCACGGTACTGTTAGGGTTTGTAGGCTTGGTTTAAGAACCTGATGGCAATGGGGAAAAAGCTGTTAAACTTCCATCTGTGTTATGTGGTTATTGCTACTCGAATAACCAGTAACCAAATAAACTAATTTATAAACCATATCATGATTTTGAACTGCTTTTGATCAAATTTCACCTGAACCTTCACTATCCAAAAAAGGACAGCTCTACCTGTAATGTTGTATTCTGTCCATTGCTTTCTGCTTATTCATTGCCCGCCTCTGTACCACAAACCACCAAGCCCTATTTTGTCATTACCATAAATAATTGTTGCTTATTTTATTTCATCATCATAATCTGCCGTGTCACACAATGTAGGCGATTGTAGTCTCATGACCATGATTGTTCTCGGCAAATTTTTCTACAGGAGTGTTTTGCCGTTGTCTTCTCTGGGCGGTGTCTCTACACGATGTGTGAACCCAGCCATTATCAATACTCGTCAGAGATTGACTGCCTGGCGTCAGCGGTCACATAACCAGGTCTTGTGATATGGACCAGTTGCTCATACAACCATCCACCACCTAATCCCATGACTTCACATGACCCTGATCTGGGGTGTTAAGCAGGTGCTACACCTTTCCCAAGGGTGACCTGCCAGCTAGCAGAGAGGAGTGTCTTATACCTCCTTTGGTAGAGATGTATCTCCACCCTCCCACCCTTTGTTCTATTTGTCTGACTTTACTGACTCTCTGTAAACTCTGAAGTGTCTGATGTCAGCCTGATCATACCTTACACAATGCTGTTTCCTTTCTACGTGAGACCTTACCTTTTGGTTTACACCCTATACATTGCAAATTCAAAATACTTATCTTTGCCGTCAAGGTATGACTGCAATCTGCTTTTACAACTGCAGTAAGATTTCTGTAATCCAGTACCCAATAGTTCTGAACTCCAGCATTGGCTCCCTGGTTAGTCCAGCTCCTCCCTCTGCAAAGAGTTTGTATGTTTCCCCCCGAGGCTGCATGGGTTTCATCCTTCATTCCAAAGACGTACAGGTTAGTAGCTTAATTAATCACATGGGTGTAACTTGGCAGCGTGGGCCCATTGGGCTGTGCTGTATCTAAATAAATCAGTAAGTGTAATCTAGAGATTCAGAGTGCAGACAGGGTTTGTGGCTAGAGCCAGGGCTCTGGATCGTGAGTCAGGTTTGTAGCTGGAGTTGGAATCCAGAACACCAGGGATCTGGAACTTTGGTGGCTTTGTACCAGGGCCGGTTGTCCAGAGCTCGTGTATATTTTTCACCACCTTAAAGTTACTCAGTTCACTGGAAAATTTATTGTGCACACTTATTGGCCACTTTATTAGGTATACCTGCCAGTTAATGCAAATATCTAATCAAACAATCATATAACAGCATAAAAGCATGCAAACATGGTCAGGAGGTTCAGTTGTTGTTCAGACCAAACATCAGAATGGGGAAGTAATGTGATCGAAGCGACCTTGACTGTGGAATGATTGTTGGTGCCAGATGGGGCGGTTTGAGTATCTCAGAAACTGCTGATCTCCTGAGATTTTCACACATGGTAAGCCTTTAGGGTTTACAGAGAATGGAGCAAGAAACGAGAAAGGAATCCAGTGAGTGTCACTTCCATGGGTGAAAATGTCTTGTTAATTAGGGAGGTCAGAGGAGAATGGCCAGACTGGTTCAAGCTGACAGGAAGGCGACTGTAACTCAAATAGCCACACGTTACAACAGTGGTGTGCAGAGGAGCATCTCTGAACGCACAACACGTCAAACACGACACAGCAGAAGGCAAACATGAGGAAATCTGCAGATGCTGGAAATTCAAACAGCACACACAAAATGCTGGTGGAACACAGCAGGCCAGGCAGCATCTATAGGGAGAAGCACTGTCGACGTTTCGGGCCGAGACCCTTCATCAGGACTAACTGAAAGGAGAAATACTAAGAGATTTGAAAGTAGTGAAGGAACCAGAGGTAACTATTAAAATGGCCACTGATTGTACAATATGTTTAAAAATAGTGAAATGGAATTGAAATGGCATTATTAGGAGTAACATCTGCCAACCAGGAAATCAGCACAGCACCATCGAGGTTCCTGAGTTTTCTAGTATCTTCAGATTTCATTGGCCACCAGTGTGCAATTCTTATTTTGGTTTCCTGGGCAACGCAAACAACGCCTGATAAATAAATCTGAACTTCAATCTGGTGGCTGAGACACGGTTCTTCCCATACTTCGGCATTCTAAAACTACTTCTTAAGACCTTTATTCCTTTATTTCCTACTTGGGGAGGGGGGGAAAAGCTTCCAGTTTCCACTTTGTCACCGAGCCCTTTAAAATTAATTGAAACTTTCCTTCCTGGCGCAATGTTTCCTGTCTGCTTGCTGGCACTTGGCAAAATGTACTGGGACACTGTGTACAATATGAAAATAAGTTGCTGTTAACAACTTCAGAGACTGTAAGAATCCTGAAGTGAGAGTTACAGACAATTTAAAAGTATCCCTGGAGCTTATTGCTAAAGCAATATTGGATAAGTGGCTTTTACTTTGGCATGGAGTGTTTCTGCAATGGTATCTTTGACAATTGTTCTGTCTATTGCCAGAAACATTTGTTAACAAAGCAGTCACAATCTCCTAAGCTAATGAAGCATAACTCACTGATATTTCTGCAACTTTTTTTTCTCCCTTTGAAGAGTTAATTATTATTGAAATCCTGGCATTCTTTCCTCATTCCAGGTGGAATTTGACCAAAAGGAATTGGGGCTGGAATTTGCGGGATGGGGTAGGATTACATAAGAAAGGTGCTGGTGGATTGGTGTAAGTGCCAAAGGGTCTGTATGACTGAATCTAATTGACCCAATTCTTTGCTGATCTCTTCAGGTACAAGTACTTATCCAAAGTGGCTAATGCAGACTCACTACCTCCTTCCCGTCCAATATGAACTCTCCCTTTGCACTGCTTTCCCCTGCCTCATTATTTGCTGAACTTGGTTTTATTCCTACCAATCTCCACAATGAGATCATTTAACTCAAGTAGCACTGACTAGTCGGATCTGAGACCTGACCTGTTCAGGGCGGCGCCGTGGTGTACTCACTATTACCGCGTTAGCGGCAAGGTCGGGGTTCAATTCCCGCCGCTACCCGTGAGGATTTTGTACGTTCTCCCCACACTCTGAAGTTGTACGTTTAGGGTTAATTGTGGGCATGCTACTTTGGCGCCGGAAGGGTGCTGACACTTGTGGGCTGCCCAGTACAATCCTCGCTGATTTGATTTGACGCAAATGATGCATTCTACTGTGTGTTACCATGTACCTGTCATTAAAGTCTGTCCCGAGCCATATTGGCTCATCAGGCCAGTGCTTATTTCCGGTTTCCGTGGCGTGAAGCGACTGAGAGTACGAGACTCTCCCTCGGATAGGATGCCAGTCTATCGCGAGGTTAACCCCCGGCATTTTTGACGGTACCCATTTTCAGCTGGGTAGACTGGAGCAATGTGTGGTTCAGTGCCTTGCTCAAGGACACAACACGCTACCCTGGCTGGGGCTCGAACACACGACCTTCAGATCGTTAGTCCAACGCCTTAACCACTTGGCCACGTGCCACACACCTGTCATAAATAAAGCTAATTGTTAAAGGTCCCGGGATGATTGGACTCTCAGTCCTATTACCCCAGTGAGTCGCTTAGAGAGTTTGGGAACTGTGCCTCTAATAAGTATTTAGCTCACTGAGAAATTAGCTGCTGTCAAACCATGTATTGCTCTGTCGCATAGAGGCATGGTAGTTAGTAGAAGCCTGGATGATGGTGTGGAAACAAATTAATTATGTAATTAACTAAGCTAGCGTAGTGGTCAGCACAGTGCTTTACAGTACTAGCGACCTGGGTTCAATTCCCGCCGCTGCTTGGTAAGAAGTTTGTACGTTCTTCCCGTGATCACGAGGGTTCCCTCTGGGTGCCCTGGTTTCCTCCCACACTACCTGGTTGGTAAGTTAATTGGTCACTGTAAACTGTCCCATGATTTAAAAAAAAATTGGATAGGTATATGGACAGGAAAGGAATAGAGGGTTATGGGCTGAGTGCGGGTCGGTGGGACTAGGTGAGAGTAAGCGTTCGGCACGGACTAGAAGGGCTGAGATGGCCTGTTTCCATGCTGTAATTGTTATATGGTTATTAGGCTAGGATTAAATTGGGGATTGCTGGGCAGTGCAACTCGAAGGGCCTATTCCATGCTTTATCTCAATAAATAAATATATCACAGGCAGCACGTAACAGATAAAAGAAAGTAACACACACACAAAATGCCGGAGGAACTCAGCAGGTCAGGCAGCATCTATGGAAATGAATAAACAGTCGACGTTTTGGGCTGAGACCCTTCTTCAGGACTAGGGGAAGACGCCAGAATAAAAAGGTGGAGGGAGCAGAAGGAGGACAGCTGGAAGGTGATGGGTGAAGCCAGGTGGGTGGGAAAGATAAAGGGCTGGAGAGGAAGGAATCTGATAGGAGAGGAGAGTGGACCATAGGAGAAAGGGAAGGAGGAGAGGACCCAGGGGGAGAGAGATAGGCAGGTGAAAAGAGGTGAAAGGCCAGAGTTGAGAATAGAGGAAGAGGGGAGGGGGAGGAAAAAGTACTCTGGAGTGTACAAACTCTAAAGTGCATATGTGACAGATAATTAAATATACAGCAATATACTGCTACTGGCACTGTCAAATAATATGTACTGGTTGGTAGCAGGGTGTTTAGAAGTCTCGCAAGGTATTCAGGGAAGCATAAATGCCATTCCTGTGTTATCTGGTCAATATTTGACTCCAGACCATCAATTTAGTGGAATCTTATCGACTTTCTGAAGTTACACAGCAAAACATTCTGTTTGAGAATAATTAAGAATGGGCAAAATAAAAAATAACCTGCCTCGCCGATCTGGCTAACAGAGCCAGCTTCCTGTAGTCACTGGAAGGAAGACTGAATTATTTACTATATTCCCCTGCATTTTGGGGGCACAAATACTGGTTGCCATGGTGATAATGGCTAATTTAGTATTGTACGTTGCATTCTTGGGCTCCAACTGCTGCATTATCGAGATCTTTTCTCGCATAATGATAACGGGAGCATGGATATCTTGGGTGCTGACTGCAATCTGGTTTTGATAGCACGCTGGGACAGTTGCTGTAGACGGCGCAGAACTGACAGCGCCTTTATACACATAGAACAGTACGGGGAAAGGCCCTTCGGCCCACAATGTTGTACTGAACCAGCTAAAAAGCAAATTAAAATAAAAGCAAAAGCTAATCACTCCTACTAATCCCCTCGTCTTCCTTACATTCATGTGCCTATCTAAATATCTTTTAAAAGCCTCTAATGTATTTGCCTCTTAATACACTTGGCTCATCAATTTCCAGTCTTTATTTAACGTTTAACTCTACACATTTGGCAGAGGAGGTCTCACTGGATACTCTGTTTTAGAACCTAGAAACATAGGAATACGAATAGGAAAAAGCTAAACCAATCTTTGAGGGCACTCTGTCAATGTTCAACTCGGATCCTCTGTCTTAATTCCATACCCCTTGATGCCTTTTGCTTTTTGATCTGTTTCTATCCTCGCAAATATATTCAACAACTTGGCCTCTATTACACTCGATAATTCCACATGTTAACCGCCCTCTTGAGTAGAGAAACTCCTTACCTCAGTCGCAGATGCTTTACTGCATACCCGTGACTTTGGTCTGTGGTGCTAGAAATCACATCCCCTCCTCTCAATCCCAGACTGGGGAAGCGTCCCTGCATCCAGCGTGCCAGAGTTTTGTATGATTCAACAAAATCTCCTGATTATTCCAAAGCAGAGTCGTCGAGGGATGCAGCAAGGAAACGGGACCTTCGACCAGCTCCATCCATGTCGACCGCCTAAATCCTATTTTCATTCTCCCCTACGTTCCCATTAAATGGGCACAGTAGTGTAGCAGTTAGCACAACGCTTTACAGTACCAGAGGCCCGAGTTCAATTCCCACCGCTGCCTGCAAGGAGTTTGCACGCTCTCCCCGTGCCCTCGTGGGTTTCCTCCGGGTGCTCTAGTATCCTCCCACAGTCCAAAGACGTAGATTAATTGGTCATTGTACATCGTCCCGTAACTAGGCTAGGATTGAATCAGGGGATTGCTGGGTGGCGTGGGAGACCCTATTCCGTGCTGTTTATCAATAAATAAATATTTAAAAGTCCCCCCCCCCCCCCGCCTGCTCCCACACTTCGTCCATATTCTACAACTTACCTAAACATTAGAGGCATTAACAGTGGCCAATTACCCCACAAGACTGGAATGTAGCAAGAAATGAGGAACCCTGAGGAGACCTGCGTAGTCACGGGAAGAACATGAAAACTCCACATAGACGGCACTCAGGGTCAGGATTGAGCCCGGGTCTCTGGTGTTGTGAGTCAGTAGCTCTACTAGCTGCTGTGCAGTGCTGAGAGTAGGCCTAGTCGAGCCAGTCTTCCCCTAGTACGTCATCTGTCCAGTGAACCTTCATTGCAGATTCATTGTTCTTGAAAATAATGAAGAGATTTGCATTCCCCTTTGGATCCCTCTGGATGTCAGTTGACTCGTCTACGTAACTCTGAAAGGACGAACGATTGTGCGTATAAACTTGGCCCAAAGTCTTTCCCGTGAATGGATCCGAGATGAGGGGTGGTTGGACTCTGTAAGTGTGGGGATAAAGAATTAGCGGATTGAGAGAAACACAGAAAAGCTTGAGACAGCCTTGCCGGGCCTCTGATTGTGACTAGGAACGTGTGTGGGAGCAGCGGGCATGGCTTCAGATCTCTCTGTTTACCGAGGAGAGAACAGCCTGAACCTCTTCAAGTGCCAGGAGAGGGGTATACAGCACACCAACATGTCCGCCTTAGTTATCTTGCTGTGTCTTACTTTGAAGAAGCAATGTACAATTCCAATAGTGACAATGGATGACAACCTTTAAGCTGAGCAGAGCAAACATGCTTCCTTCTCTAAAGAACCTTACACCGAAACCTCCACTTTATGACACTATACCAGGAGTTCCCAACCTCTTTTCTGCCACAGACCCATACCATCAACCGAGGGGGTCCGTGGACCCCCCTGTACTTGAAGAAAAACATTTCTTGCTCATTCATTTTCTTACCTTGATCTTTTCGTGAAGAATTCCCAGGAATAAAATGTAGAATGTACCGCAGCTTCAAGCAGAGCAAGTCTGGTCTAGTTCCTCTTTCTGTGAGAGTAATGTACTTTGAACCAGCCTGGGAGGTTTATATCAGAAAAGATCCCTTCTTCTAACCTTTGAATAGCTGAGCTGACAAAATGCAAATGTGCCCAAGCAATAAATGATTGTTGAAGTTTGTGTTGTGTGGAGGTTGGAATTCAAAGTAATGCATTCTGCTTTCACCAGAGTAGTTGTGCCTGGATCATTCTCTAAAATCAATGTAGTGTAGGATTCATTTCTGCAGTATTTTCCTGCTGTATGCTGATAGTTCACTTCTTCAGTGTTTAGATTGGGTTCTGAAACTTTTGCACCCTGTGGAGGTTCTTATTTTTTTTAAAAAGCTGATGTGTTTTTGCTATACCCCTCTTTCTGCATACCTTGACATTGTCTTATCCCCCCCTTGTTCAATCTCTTCCCACCTATGTTCGTGACACTTCTCACGCTTTGAATTTTTTCAATGATTTTAAGTTCCCTGGCCCCCACCACCTTATTTTCACCATGGACGTCCAGTCCCTATATACCTCCATCACCCACCGAGATGGTCTCGAAGCTCTTCGCTTTTTTTTGAATTCCAGACCTAACCAATTCCCCTCTACCACCACTCTCCTCCATCTAGCGGAATTAGTTCTTACTCTCAATAATTTCTCCTTTGGCTCCTCCCACTTCCTCCAAACTAAGGGTGTAGCCATGGACACCCGTATGGGTCCCAGTTATGCCTGCCTTTTTGTTGGCTTTGTGGAACAGTCTATGTTCCAAGGCTATACCGGTATCCATCCCCCTCTTTTCCTTCGCTACATCAACAACTGCTTTGGCGCTACCTCCTGCACGCGTGCTGAGCTGGTTGACTTCATTAACTTTGCCTCCAACTTTCATCCTGCCCTCAAATTTACCTGGTCCATTTCCGACACCTCCCTCCCCTTTCTTGATCTTTCTGTCTCCATCTCTGGAGACGGCCTATCTACTGATATCTACTATAAGCCTACAGACTCTCACAGCTACCTGGACTACTCCTCTTCCCACCCTGTCTCTTGCAAAAAGGCTATCCCCTTCTCACAATTCCTCCGTCTCCGCCGCATCTGCTCTCAGGATGAGGCTTTTCATTCCAGGACGAAGGAGATGTCTTCCTTTTTTAAGCAAAGGGGCTTCCCTTCGTCCACCATCAACTCTGTTCTCAAACGCATCTCTCCCATTTCCCGCACATCTGCCCTCACCCCATCCACCCGCCACCCCACTCGGGATAGGGTTCCCCTTGTCCTTACCTATCACCCCACCAGCCTCCAGGTCCAACATATAATTCTCCGTAACTTCTGCCACCTCCAACGGGATCCCACTACCAAACACATTTTTCCCTCCCCTCTTTCTGCTTTCCGCAGGGATCGCTCCCTATGTGACTCCCTTGTCCACTCATCCCCCCCATCCCTATCACCGATCTCCCTCCTGGCACTTATCCTTGTAAACGGAACAAGTGCTACACCTGCTCTTACACTTCCTCCCTCTCCACTATTCAGGGCCCCAGACAGTCCTTCCAGGTGAGGCGACTCTTCACCTGTGAGTCGGCTGGTGTGGTATACTGTGTCTGGTGCTCCCGGTGTGGCCTTTTATATATTGGTGAGACCCGACGCAGACTGGGAAACCGTTTCGCTGAACACCTACGCTCTGTCCGCCAGAGAAACCAGGATCTCCCAGTGGCCATACATTTTAATTCCACGTCCCATTCCCATTCTGATATATCTATCCATGGCCTCCTCTATTGTCAAAATGAATCCAAACTCAGGTTGGAGGAACAACACCTTATATACCGGCTGGGTAGCCTCCAACCTGATGGCATGAACATTGACTTCTCTAACTTCCGTTAATGCCCCTCCTCCCCTTCTCACCCCATCCCTGACATATTTAGTTGTTTGCCTGTTTTCCATCTCCCTCTGGTGCTCCCCCCCCCTTTCTTTCTCCTGAGGCCTCCCGTCCCATGATCCTTTCCCTTCTCCAGCTCTGTATCACTTTCGCCAATCACCTTTCCAGCTCTTAGCTTCATCCCACCCCCTCCAGTCTTCTCCTATCATTTCGCATTTCCCCCTCCCCCTACTACTTTCAAATCTCTTACTATCTTTCCTTTCGGTTAGTCCTGATGAAGGGTCTCGGCCCGAAACGTCGACAGTGCTTCTCCCTATAGATGCTGCCTGGCCTGCTGTGTTCCACCGGCATTTTGTGTGTGTTGTTGTTCCAACAAATTGCAATTGAGCTTCACTGAATCTGGGACTGATATCCATATTGTGCCTTTTCGGTTTATTTCATGACATCAGGGAGCAAATAATATCGCATCTGTAGTAGGCCATAAGACTTAGGAATAGAATCAGGCCATTCGTCCCATCGATTCTGCTCCACCATTCCATCATGTTTGATTTATTATCCCTCTCAACCTAATTCAACTGCTGTCTTCTGTTTGACATCCTTACTAATCAAGAACCTATCAACTTCGGCTTTAAATATACCCAATGCCTTGGCCTCCACAGGCATCTGTACTGAAAATTTGGGCTCCAGAACTTGCTTTGCCTCTAGCCAAGGTGTTACAGCACAAGTATAACACTGGAATCTAACTGACAGTGTGGAACATAATCTGGGCATGTCCTGTTTGCAAAAATGAGGATAAATCCAGTCTGGCCACGTTGCTTATTCACTCTACCCTCAATCGTCAGCGAAGAGATGGAAGGCATGGTCAACAGTGCGATAAAGCAGCACTTATTTGCCAATAATCAACCAGTTTTTGGTTTTGCCAAGACCGATCTGCGCCAGAGCTCATGATAGTCTTGCTCCAAGCATATATATCCATTCCGCCACCCCTTCACCTCCGCCCACCCAACGTGCCCCTGCAGCCAGTGCAGCTTTCTCCTTCAGCGGTCATTTCATCTAACACTAATGTTGTGTTTTGCAGGTTTTATGGAAGCAGTTGATCCAACCTCATGGCTTTTCCAGTGGATCCCACAGATCAATTTGCACGGCCTTTAAGGTGAGTTAAAATACAGTCCTGAGTCCTGCAGAACCTTGTGACAGGTTCATGTAACTTGGGTGCATCTACAGCTCCTTTCTAACATAGTGTAGATATAAGCATATGGCCTCCATGCAGTATTATACACAGTGCCAGAGTCTCCCAGTAGTTCACACCAGGCTGTGGCTCTGCTTGCTGTAGTATTTACCAATATCATCCCAGGCAGCAGCAAGGATCTTGGAGTGCCAGAGTAGTGTAGCCACCCAGGGTCCACACTCCGTTCACCCAAGGTCTGTGCTGTCGATCAGCTTCCTGCTGGAGGATGCTGCATTTACAGAGAATCAGGCTCGGAGGTGATCCTGAACATGACCAAGCATCTCCTGGATCTCAGTGTGGCTTTTTGAGTGAGCATGGCCCAAGCCATAGGCTGGATCGGGTTTTGGGCGGAGGGATATAACTTGGCTGGGACACGAAAGCCATAGCAAGGCCAATGAACTGGAAAACATGGTGTAAAGATTACAAGGACAAAGAACTTGTCATCATCACCATTGTGTGTCCTGTCAATAATGTGGGTGATCGTGATCTTTGACTACAGGAGTGGTTTGCCATCGCTGCCTTCTGGGCAGTGTCTTTACAAGACGGGTGACTCCAGCCATTATCAATACTCTTCAGAGATTGTCTGCCTGGCATCAGTGATCGCATAACCAGCTGCTCATACGACTTGTTCCCATGGCTTTGTGTGACCCTGATCGGGGGAGGGCTACACATTGCCCAAAGGTGACCTGCAGGCTAGCAGGGGGAAGGGGTGCCTTACCCCTCCTTTTGTAGAGATGTATCTCCACCCCACCACCCAAAAAGAACTTGCAAGAGAGCAACATAAATTAATGAAAGAATGTTTATAGTGTCCATTATAAGGTGGACAAAGAGGTAGAGGAGTTAATGTGGAGAACATTAATACAGAAGCAATACAACAGAACAGAATAAGTACTTTGTCTCACTTCACACATAGGACAGGGATAACATGATTATAGAATCACTGAGGATGGATGCAGAACAGATAAAGGAGGTTCTGACTCAGTTAGGGAGCTAAGGTTGGCCTGAGTGCCTGGCAGCCAGATTCCAATTGAGAAAGAATGGAAGAAAACAGGAATACCTTTCCCACCTTTGGTGGCTGGTCACATGTCCATTGGGGAGGCAGCAAATCAGGAAGGAACGATCTGTATAGCTAGAAACCTGTGGGAAGAAGCAAAGACCAAGACGCCAATTTCATGTTTGCTTCACACTGGGAAGGAGTGAACGGGAAGAATTTTCGGAGGTATTCATGGGCGCGCAGAAGGAGGTTAGTAGAAAAATGAAAACATTTCAGAGATGATGATTGTTCATACTGTCATTCACAAAATCTAACTGAAATCTATCGAATATTGAAAGCCTTGGATAGCGTGGACATTGTGAAGGAGGACACAATCTCAGGATACAAGGGCATTCTTTCAGAACAGGGATGAGGAGGAATTTCATTAGCCAGTGGGTGTTTAATTTGTGAAATTCATTGCCACAGACGGCTGTGGATCCAAAGTCACTGGGTATACAATGGACTCTGGTTAATTGGGGAATGTCGGGACCAGTATGCTTTGGCCCAATTAAGCAGTTACCCCAATTACACAAAGTTTCATGGAAATAGTTTAAATTGTTAAACTTATTAAAAAAAAAGACGAAAAGTGCCATTTACCTGAGTAACAAATTAGATATTTAAATGAAATACAGTACATAACATTACCTCTACAGTACTATAAAACTGCAGTTCCTAATAATTATCAATGGAGCAATTCAACCAGTGTATGTGGCTGTGTCCTTTTGATTGATTGTAAATAAACAAAATCAGCGCAGACACCAAGCCTTCAGACACTGCTTTTGACGATTGCATCCTTCAAATCTTCATCTTAATCGTAATATTCAAGATGATTGTTGCTACCTTCACATTCTTTGTAGTGCCTAACTTGTTGAAGTCATGAAATTGTTTCATTTTAACTCCCGGCCATTTCTGGCATCTTTAAGCCTGAATGCTTGAAACCGCAGTGAGCGAAACAGTTCCGGATTGTCTTACTGCTTATTTCTCACCAACTATCAGTGGCAAAAATCACTGCTTTTTGGTCGTAAAACTGATGCTATTTAAAAGGCTCTGCTCATCTGATAACATAAAGCGTCTTATGAATATTATGTGGTCGGTGGCTGTTAATCAGTCACCTATAGCAGCTATCTCACTCGATACTGAAAAGGCATTTGATCGGGAGGAATAGGGCTATCTGTTTAAGATTCTTCTTTTTAAAATGGATTAGACTGTTATATAATACTGTAACCCTGAAACAGCGGTGCAAACTAGTGGTTACATTTCACGGGGAAATCTGTGGATGCTGGAGGTTCAAGCAGCATGCGCGGAGTGCTGGTGGGGCACTGTGGGCCAAGGTGGCATCCATGGGGGTGGTGGGTTAAGTCGGTGTTTCGGGCCGAGACCCTTTGTCGGGATTGGCTGGAGGGGGAGGGGGAGATCTGGGGTGGTGCGGGGGACAGGAGGGGGAGGGATGGGGCTGGGAGCTCAGGGGTTGATTGGCTAAAGGGATTCTATCTGGGTAGCCTCCAACCTGATGGCATGAACATTGATTTCTCTAATTTACGTTAATGCCCCCTCCCCTTCTTACCCATCCCTTATTTATTTATCTATCTATTTATTATTTTTTCCCCTTTTTTCCTTTTGTCTCTCTGTCCCTCTCACAATCACTCTTTGCCTGTTCTCCATCTCCCTCTGGTGCTCCCCTCCCCCTTTCTTTCTCCCTAGGCTTCCCGTTCCATGATCCTTTCCCTTCTCCAGCTCTGTATCCCTTTTGCCAATCAACTTTCCAGCAACAAGCTTCATCCCTCCCCCTCCTGTCTCCTCCTATCATTTCAGATCTCCCCCTCCCCCTCCTACTTTCAAATCTCTTACTATCTTTTCTTTCAGTTAGTCCTGACGAAGGGTCTCGGCCCGAAACATTGACTGTACTTCTTCCTATAGATGCTGCCTGGCCTGCTGCGTTCACCAGCATTTTGTGTGTGTTGCTATTTAAAAGCTGTTCAGTCTAAGGACAGTTTAGTGTTCAACGGCCACACAAGAGAATGCAATTAACAGTTGTTTGAAGCTTTGGCAACAGTCCTGACCCAATTAAGTGGCATAGTGTACGGAGTAAACAAAGGGAATCCTGGCCGTTTTCTTGATTAGTTTTTGTTATTTAAGAGTTTTCCCAAATAAGCATCTGCCCTGATGACTGATGGCCCAACTAACCAGAATCCACTGTATTTAAAGCAGAGATTGATAAGTTATTGATTAGCAATAGTGTCAAAGGTTACAGAGACTGGGGTAGAGGTGGGCAATAAATGGCGGAGCAGACTCCGGGTTGAACGGTCTAATTTCTGCTCCTGTGTTCTATGGTCTAGAATAGGGTGTGAGATAGTAAGCACAAAGTACACTGTAGATGCTGAGGTCAAAGCAACACGTACAACACGCTGGAGGAACTCAGCAGGTTGGGCAGCATCTGTGGAAATGAGCAGTCAACGTTTTGGGCCGAGACCCGACTGAAGAGGGAGGGGGCAGGAGCCCTGTAAAGAGGGTGGGAAGGAGAAGGCTGGTATGTGCCAGGTGAAAAACCAGTAAGAGGAAAGATCAAGGGGTGAGGGAGGGGATAGGCAGGAAAGGTGAAGAAGGAATGTAAGGAGGAAGCACTATGGGTAGTAGAAGAAGGCGGAATCATGAGAGAGGTGATAGGCAGCTGGAAGAGGAGGTAGAGTGAAACTGGGATGGGGGAAGGGAGGGGGTGGGAATTACTGGAAGTTGGAGAATTCAATGTTCATGCCAAGGGGCTGGAGACTACCCAGACGGTATATGAGGTGTTGCTCCTCCAACCTGAGTTTGGCCTCCTCATGGCAGTAGAGAGATGTGAGGTAGGATGGAACAGAAAATGCTTACCAAATGAAAATACAAAACCCAGGCACTGAGATATACTGGGAATAGAAACAGAAATTGATAGTCGTACCCAGCCAGTTGGGCAGTGTCATTGTTCCAGCCCGATGACCGTTCATTAGCAGAGGAAAGGGCACCCTGGGAAGTCGCACAGAGTTAGTACTACGTTAGTCATCATGACGTGCAGTTGCCTTGTCTTCAAAAACACACCACTCTGACTCTTTGTCTCTCTGCTTCAAACAGGCCGCTGATTTGCAGATTGAACTCACTAAACAGCCCAAGGAGAAGCCCGACAGCAGCAACCTGGTGTTTGGCAAGTCGTTCTCAGACCACATGTTAATGGTGGAATGGGATGTAGTCAAAGGATGGGGCAAGCCCCACATTAAACCTCTGCAGAACCTGTCATTTCACCCGGCATCTTCCGTTCTGCATTATTCTATAGAGGTAATCAATTTCTAAAGGTAGAGCAATCCTTTCATTGTACTTGACTTTGCTGATCCAAGGAGTGCGCCTTTTAAACATCAGGCACCACTCGGTAACTGTGAACTTCATCAGCCTTAGGTAATGAACAGGGAGACTAAGGAGAACAGTTCTCTGGGAGTGGTTACAATGTGGGATTTGAACAGTCCGAGTGAGTTTAAGGAGAAGGTTGATGTAATTGGGCAACTCATGGGTGGCAGCACATTGGCATTGTGGGTACTACTGCCACCTCACGGTCTCTGTCACCTGGCTACGGTCCTCACCAACGGTGTACACGTTCACCCTGAACCCACTGGATTTCCTCCAGGTTACCCCTGTTTCCTCATGCTTCCCAAAGACATTCCAGTTGTAAGGTTAATTGGCTACTGCTGATGACCCCTGGCGTGGGTGGCCGGTGGGAGACCTGGGGATTGTTAATGGGAATGTGCGAAGGATAGGTTGTTGTTGTGGACAGTTAAAGTTAATGTGCAAAGGATAGGTTGTTGTTGTTCCTTTCCACGCCCTGTGGCGCATTGGACAGCATTTTCGGTGTTTCCTTAGCATTTGACTTTTTTTACGAGGCCAAGTTGTTAGCTCGACGCTTAACCCAGCACGGATGGAAAGCGTGCAAGGGACTGGCTGGATTCGAACTTGGGACCTGAAGTCCAGCACTGATACCACTACACCACCAGCCAGCTGGAAGAATAGGTTACGGGGATGTAAATGGGGCATTTTTGTTGGGATTGCTTTGAAAGTTGACTTAAGCTCGATGGACTGAATGGACTCCTATGTTGTAAGAAAAGGTGTAAAGTATAGATTTGAAAATGAGGGTATGTTGACAGGATGAGATGGAAATTTGGAGGAGTCTTCTGTGTGACATCATGGACCACTTGAGTATCTGTGCTAGAAATTCTAAGTAACAGAAGGAGCAAGGACGTGAGTATTTTATTTAAAATGTGCCTGTGCTACCTCTATCAGTGTCCATGCTTGGATGTGACCAAAGAGACAGTGAACGTGTCAGATCCCAAAGTGCAGAAACAAATGCATTATTGACTGATCTTTCTGATGTTATCCTCCAAGAGGACTGCGAACTTGTCATTGGGCTTGGAGGATTACTTGCCTCAGTGACCTGGAGAGCTATGTTGTCTGGAGTCAGGGCCTTGTGAGTTATCTCTTGCTAGGGTCATCCACGCCAAACCGGTCAGAGGGTAGAGGCCAGATTAAGAGTGGTCCACCAGTCCTCCGGGTTTGGGGCGAACAATCCTGACTGGTCAGACAAAACTGCTACAGAAACAGCAGTGAAGAATTCGTCTAAACCTGAGTGCGACGGTATTCCTGAGTCTCCACCCGGGACTTGCTTGGTAGTGAAAAGCGAGAGGAAGCTGCTGACAGGATGATGAACACCAGCAGAACTGGAAGATCTTCATTGCTGCCCTAAACACACTTGAGCAGTGGGCAGTAAGTAAGTACTTCTGGTGTTTTTGCCAGCACCAGGTCCGTATTTTAAATTAATAGATGACAGTATAGTTACTCCAATGGAATTTGTCCGAATTTTCTGAGGCTTTCTTTAGTTGATTATGCCAGATGCATTTCCATTAATTCTGTTGAAATTATTGTACAATATTCATTGAAAATTTGGCACCAGACCCACTGTTACCTTGTAAACCTTTGTACATGAAAGTCAAATGCCTAACATCAGCTCGACACAACCTGTCAGTCTAATCCCATTTAGAATGTTGATACTGGTGGGAGGGTGCGCTAAGGATGAAAATTATAGTGGACGAGCCTGTCTTTTTGCCCTTGGGACAATTTGAAGTGAAATGTGTTTCTTTTCTGTTTTCACCAACAGCTGTTTGAAGGTATGAAGGCTTTCCGTGGCGTGGACAACAAGATCCGAATGTTCCGACCGGACTTGAACATGGTGCGGATGCACCGGTCGGCGGTCAGAGCTTGCCTGCCAGTACGTAGGACGCTTGCTTACATTCTCTGCTGAATGCCTGAACGAGAGCTAAAGGAAAGCTCAGAAAGCTTTACTTGTTAAATTGCCAAATGTGGACAGCCACTTCCCAGCATTCCATGTTAGGGCTTGCAAGTATTCAATGCAATGCCCAGGGATGTCACTCTTTGAATAGAAGATTAGAATTTCTTTCTTTGGTATTTCAAGCCAACTCCAACGTGGATCAGCTAGACAAGCTCCATTGTGACAGTGCCTATTAATTCTAATCTCAGATATTTTATCTGAATATGATAATATTGCTACCCCACTTTTGAATTTCCATTCCTAGCACGCTGCGTCTTTTTGACCTCTTTTACCCTGCCTGCTTAGTGTTGGTAATGTTACATGTTATTGCAATGCAACACTCTTACTGCCTGCTGCCCTTTGGACATTGAGATCTTCTCTACCAGAGCTTCCAAGGACTATGCCTATCTGTATTTATTAGGAATTTGACAAGGGGGAGCTGTTGGAATGTATTCGGAAACTTATCGAAGTTGACAGAGAATGGGTTCCGTATTCTGATACAGCAAGTCTCTACATCCGGCCCACCTTCATTGGCACAGAGGTAAGAGACCTTTGTTATGCTGGTTAATGCTGTGAGCGTTAACAGATTGGCCTCACAGAGCTGTGTAACTTCCAGACTAAGCCTTATGGAATGTGAATGTGGAGCTGTTTATTATATGAAATAAAGCCAAATTGTTATTTTCCAGTGCTGTGACTTACACACTTTCATAAAACGATTACTGCCGACTGTTTCTTTGTGTAAAGCTTATTTCCGTTGATTTTACCTCTTATGCTTTTAATATCAACCTTAAACCATGTGTTCCTTTGTTACGGATGAACTCACTGTGATCCCATTCTCCACACTTCTCTAACCATCTTCTTACTGTGATGGTTAATCTGATCTAGTTACCCCTCCACCCCTCTCTATTACCCCTGTCATTGCACTGTAAACACTTTAAAACATTTTATTCCATATCTGTACGTTAACCTCTAACTTTATTTTTTTAATATTATTCTTTATTCTTATCATTTTACTTTATAAACGTTGGCTTAGCTGGCGATGCACGCATCCCATAAATGACTTTTTTTTAAAATCATTTTATTTGAGATACAGCACAGTGACAGGCCCTTCCGGCACAATAATCCCACGCTCCCCAATTACACCCCCGTGACCATTTAACTTACTCACCCGTACAGTTTTGGAATGTGGGAGGAAACGGGAGCACCCAGATGAAACTGACGCAGAGAGAATGTGCAAACTCCTTACAGACAGTGGCAGGAATCGAACTTGGGTCCCTGGCACCGTGATTGCGTTACTCTAACCGCTATGCACCAGGCTTCCCCTGCATGGTATTGTTGAATATCGTTGCATTTTGTGGTATGACTTGCACAGACCAACACACACGGCAAATTCCTAATACACGTAACTATACACGGTGAACAAGTTTGATCGTTCGATGCAGCAGGGCTGCTGAGTCTGCCCTCCCCGATATCATCCTGCCCCTGATTTCCTTCGTGGGGTCGGACAGTTGGCTTCTCAGCCAGCTGCACAAGTTAAATATTTCATAGGAATGGAGCAGACCTTCACCATGGCGCGTTTCTTTTCTCTCCGCAGCCTTCGCTCGGCGTGGCTCGAGCCAATCACGCCTTGCTCTTTGTGATTGTTGGGCCGGTTGGCCCCTACTTTTCCACTGGAACCTTCAGCCCCGTCTCATTGCTCGCTGACCCCCAGTTTGTGCGCGCTTGGAAAGGAGGTGTAGGCGACTGCAAATTGGGAGGGTAAGTGAGCACAAACGAATGAAGCAGACATGTAGATACAAGTGGTAAAAGTATAATTTAATGGAGAGAATCATTTGGCCATGGGGACCAGAAGCTCCAAACTTGGAAACCCCTGGTGCTGGGCTGGGGAGACCAGGCTCTTTGGCACTGAAACATTGAGAGGTATAATGCCCAGCATTGGGCAGTGTAGACCAGGATCTCCCAACTTTGGGCTGTGGAAACCAGGAGTTCACAGCACTAGGCTTTGTGGAGACCAGGAATTCCCAGCATAGGCTAAAGGGACATGGACTTCCCAGCATTGGGCCACAGGGACAAGGAGTGCCCAGCACTGTTCTCTGCTCCTATCAGCTGTGGACTCAGGAGGGTGAACATTAGCATGGTCTCCTGGTGCTGATTGTTAATACATTCTGCTGTGGACTAATAGTCTTTTTGTTGGAACATACTGGACTTGTGTGTGGACAACGAATAGGAAATCTGCGTCAATAGGATGATACTCAAAGAACTGTTGGTGCTGGGAGAAGATAAAAATTCAACTAGCCCGACTTTTATAGCCAGTTACTAATTTGGAAGCTGTAAAAGATTTTAAATGTTAAAGATTAGCTTTATTTGTTACAGGTGCATCAAAACGTACAGTGAAATAGATAATATTGTGTCAATGACCAACACAGTCTGATGATTGTTCTGGGGGCAGCCTGTGGGAGTCGCTAAGCTTCCAACATAACATGCCCAGACTCACTCACTCACTAACCCCAAGTCTTTGGAGTGTGGGAGAGGAGCAGAGCACCCAGAGGAAACCCAAATGATCGTGGAGAGAAGGTACAAACGTACAAGCTCCCTACAGACAGTGGTGGGAATCGAACCCTGATCAATGGTAAAACGACGCTAGCGTGCCACGCCGTGTATTCACAACCTCTCAGACCAGTTCTATTGCTCCTAGCACACAGCTTCCTTGTAGGCCTACAATGCCAGAGTTTTGTTGGGACAGACTGACATGATGAAAGGAAGCAATTCCCAGACTAACATCTTAACTTTAATTAAAATGCTCAGGCTTAGAGTATTCCAGCTTGGATTACCCAAGTGAAAGGCCCTCGCCATGCGGGATGACGTGCAAGGTGAACGCAGGTGCAAAACCATCCGGTTATGTAGTACAATATCTGACAGAATTCTCCTCTCACTTCCTCACTGCCCAGCAATTACGGCCCCACAATTTATGTTCAGAATGAAGCTTCGAAGCATGGCTGCCAGCAGGTGCTGTGGCTCTATGGAGACAAGCATGAGATCACAGAAGTGGGGACCATGAACATCTTAATCTACTGGAAGAATGAGCAGGGTGGTACGTATCACGGGCAACACTAGCGCCACACGCAGCTCACTGGCATCAATACAATATCAGGTCCAAATCACACACAAGGCTCAAGGCTGCCCTTTTATAATTGTGTGTGTGTGTGTGTGTGTGTGTGTGTGTGTGTATTTCTCCCCCTCCTCTCTCCTTCTCCCTGTCTCTTGCTCTCGCTCTCACTCTCTCCCTCTGCCTCTTGCCTTGCCTGCCTATCTGTCCTTCATAGTAAGGCCAGACCATTTTGCCCACCTTTCTCAGATTATGTGCCTTTTCAGCTACATCTGTTGACGGTGGGTTGTGGACTTTATGTGTGTTAGTGACAGGGAATTCGCAAACTTTTAACACATTTCTTCAGTCATGATGAAGGGTCTTGTCCCAAAATGTTGACCTTTGTTCCTCCCCATAGATGCTGCCTGACCCGCTGGGTTCGTCCAGCATTTTGTGTGTGATACTCTGGATTTCCAGCACTTGCAAAATCCCCTGAGCTCCCAAACCTTTAATCCCTGTTCAGAAGATGCCTGGGGAGGACTGCCTAGCTCGAAATGCCGATGTTTACATGTTGATGCTTTTTGAATAGCTCTACATTTTCTTCTTTAGAAATGGAGTTGCTTACTCCTCCACTCGATGGGACCATCCTTCCGGGTGTCACTAGGCAGAGTTTGCTGGATCTGGCTCGACAATGGGTACGATGGCATTTCATCAATAAATCGTCGTGTGTTTTTCCACTGTCTCTTAGACACTCTCACCTGCTTCTGCATTGGGTGGGATTCTTTTAATAATAGACTATCACTTTTCTACATGAGCTAGTTCTGTGTGGTTCTGCTTGGAGCCTGACAGACTGGGTATGGGGTTATGCTGCCAGTTGGATTCAAGCTGCTAGTCGCAAGTTGGAAGAATCAATTTCTAATCAGCGTGTTTTAGATATTATTTCTGGTCAGGCATCGCCGGTCAGTCCAGAAAGCTAGCTTTGTATCCACTGTGATTTCCTGCCTAATGTCTGATTAAGCAATTGAATCATAAGAGGGAGATCACTTGTGTTGTGCACTAGGTGTCATATTAGATACCAGTTATTGAGACTACAAGACATAGGAGCAGACCTCCAAGAGGGCCACAACCTTGTTGTGGGGTTTGGGGGCTTTATGCTTTGGCTCTTGGTAGGGTCACCCATGCCAAATAGGTCAAAGGGTAGAAGCCAGACTAAGAGTGGTCCACTGGTCCACTCATTCAGCTCAGGGCTAACAACCCTGACTGTTCAAACAAAATTGTTATGGAAACAGCAATGAAGAATCCTTCTACATCTGAGTGTGACGGTATTCCTGAGTTTCCACCCGGGATTTGCATGACTGACATGATGAAGGAAACCCTGAACACTGCTGGAGGTGGAGGACCATCATTGCGGCCCTGAATGCCAGTGGTATAATGGGCTATAAGTCCACAGGAGCAGAATTAGGCCAATTGACTCATCGAGTCTGCTCCGCCATTCCATCATGGCTGATTTATTATCCCCCTCAACCTCATTCTCCTGTCTTCTCCAAAGTTTTGCACTGGGTGCAGTGGTGCTAAGTTGTGATCTGTTACACGCTGGTGCTGTTAGCTCATGGACACCACCCATTGTCTGATAAACATTTCAGTGAGACATTGTGTGCAGCCGTAACTCAACAAACCCGATTATTTTGTTGGAAATATCAATGAACAGCACCAGCTTTGCAAAAAAAATAGATGTTTTCAAAATAGAAGTTACTGACTTTACGTCAATGTATGGCACTGACTGGAACCAACCAGTGTCCTTACTGTTCGAAACTAATACCTGTTGAACATTTCATTTCTTACCCAGGGAGATGGGAAATGAAAATCCTCCTCCTCTCCCTCTATCTGCTCTCTGTAGGTGATAAAATGGCATTAAATCCTTTTCAAAGACAGGAACCTTTAGCTTTAGTTATGGATATTGGAGATGCTGCCAGCCCTACTTAACCTGACACAGTCCTGGTGGGTTTTTGGACGAGGAAGCTAACACAATGATACAAGGCCATAAGACATGGGTGTAGAATTAGGTTATTCAGCCCATCAAGTCTGCTCCATCATTCTATCATGACTCATTTATTGTCCTTCTCAGCCCCTTCACCCCCGTAACCTTTGATCCCCTTACTAATCAAGGACTGTCAACGTCTGCTTTAAACAGGGGCTCCCAATCGTTTTTATCCCTACCATTAACCGAGGGGTCTGTGGACCCCAGATTGGGAACCCCTTGGCTTTAAATATACCCAATGAATTAGCCTCTACAGCCATCTGTGGCAGTGAATTCCACAGATTTGCCACTCTCTGGCTAAGGAAATTCCTCCTCATCTCTGTTCTAAAGGGAACGTCCTTCTACTCTCAGGCTCTGCCATCTGCTCCTAGACTCCCACACCATAGGAAACAACCCCTCCAATTCCACTAGTAAGATGTGGAATTCTGTGATTACCGTTGCCCTGATAGAGGGGGATATGTGCAGATTAGCAAGCAGTCAGCAGGCGGTTCTGCATTATTAACAACTGTATATTTCCAGGGTGAGTTTAAAGTTTCGGAGCGAGGGATGACAATGAATGAGCTGGTCAAAGGACTGCAGGAGAATCGAGTGAAGGAAATCTTCGGTGCCGGTACAGCCTGCGTTGTGTGTCCAGTCGATCGAATCCTTTATCTGGGCCAGGTGAGTCCATTTGATGAGTCACATCTCTGAACTTACTGTGGTTTTTTGCAGACATTATTACAAGTAGCAGGTTGCAAAGGAGAGCGGGAAACTGAAACTCCGACCAATACTCCACACAGGCCGTAACTCAGCAGGATTCAATGCTGCGGGAGATGATGAATATCCTAAATACACAACGATACCTTAAGCCAAATGTGGAAGTGAGCAAGGGCAGGCTACCCTGACATTAACCTCAACAGAAGTATACTTTGTGATAATGTTTCATTAATCCATTCCCTTGGTGTGGGGTGTGACCGAACTCAACATCTCTTCCATCAATGTCCCGACCCATTATGATTAACCCACAATATCATTGCATGTTTCCCCCTCCCACTTAAATGGATTATACGTACTAACGTCACATTTCATTGTAGTTGGAAATTGCTGTAAGGAGTTTTATGCCATAAGATATACGAGCAGAATTAGGTCATTCAGCCCATCGAGTCTGTTCTGCTATTTGATCTTGGCTGATTTATTATCCCTTTCAATCGCATTCTCCTTCCTTCTTGCTACAACCTTTCATGCCTTTATAAATCAATAATCTATCAACCTCTGCTTTAAATATACCCAATGACTTGGCCTCCATAGCTGACAGTGGCAGTGATCTCCATAGACTCACCACCCTCTGGCAAAAGAAATTCCTCCTCATCTCTATTCTAAAGGGGCATCCTTTTCCGAGGTTAGAAACATAGAAAACCTACAGCACAATACAGGCCCTTCGGCCCTACTTTTAGAAATTACCTCTGTTTACCCATAGCCCTCTATTTATTGATTTAATCCTTCATTCCTACATAATTCTCCATTCTTTCTATCATTGATGTGCCTATCTAAGGGTTTCTTAAATGCCCCTAATGTACATATCTGCCTTTACCACCATCCTATGATTGATAAGAAAGAAAGCAATGGAGGCAGTGAAAATTTATTTTTATATGTGTCACCATATACAAACCTGAGATTCATTTACTAGCAGGCATTCACTGTAAATACAATGAAAGGCCACCCCAACAGGACAGACAAACAACCAATGTGCCAAAGACAACTAGCTTTGCAAATACAAGAAGGAAGAAAGAATGAATGAATAAATAAATAAATAGATAAAGGAAGGAACAACTAAGCAAGCAATAATTATCAAGAACATAAGATGTAGAGTCATTGGAAGTGAGCCCATAGGTTCTGGGAAGAGTTCAGTGCAGGGAGGTGATGGGTAGGAAACGCAAGGAGTTGAAGAAGGAGGAATCTGATAGGAGAAGAGGGTGGACCATGGACCGAGAAGGGACTGATCATTGTCTCGGCCTGAAATGTGGACTCTTTATTCTTCTCCAGGGATGATGCCTGACCTGCTGAGTTCCTCCGGCATTTTGTGTGTGTGTGTGTGTGTGTGTGTGTTAATCTGGATCTCCAGCATCTGCAGAATCTCGTGTGTTTATCTGGAATCCAAGGAGTCTGTGGGGAATGTTTGCACTTCTTTGTGGAGGCTTGGAATCCTTTTCTCTTTCTGCCTGGTAATCTCTTCCCGTAACAGCCTGGAATGTTGTTTCTATTTCTGGAGTCTCGTGTCAAACACGTGAATGATTTGACCTGCCCTAAAGCAGCTGATTGAATGTAACCAGAGTCTCATTGCTGGGCGGAGAAGTACAGGGCATTTGTTGGCTTTTTTCATTCAGTAGATTTGTTAACGTGGTGAAAAAAGACACAAAAATTAATCAACTGCTAGGAAGTCAAAGACCCAAACAACAATGACTAGAAATCAAATAAATGGAATGAAAGAATCAAGCATTAGAAGTTTGAGAGTCACATTGCTGAATGTATGGAGAGTGTATTGACTGGTGTGGAAACATTAATACCTTTGAACGGAAAATCCTACAATAGGCAGTGAATTCGGCCCAGAACATCACGGGTAAAGCCCTCCCCCCAACCATTGAGCGCACCCACGTGAAACGCTGTTGTAGGAAAGGTGGATCCATCGTCAGAGACCCCCACCACCCAGGCCAGGCTCTTTCCTCACTGCTGCCCTCAGGTAGAAGGTACAGGAGTCTCAGGGCTCGCACCACCAGGTTCAAGAACAGTTTCTACCCCTCGACCATCAGGCTCTCGAATAAAAGGGTGCAGCTAAACTCACTTGCCCCATCATTGAGATGTTCCCACAACCAGCGATCTCACTTTAAGGACTCTTCATCTCATGTTCTCGTTATTTATTGCTATTTATTTATATTTGTGTTTGCACAGTTGTCTTCTGCACTCTGCTTGGTCTTTCATTGATCCTGTTATAGTTACTATTCTGTAGATTTGCTGAGTATGCCCGCAGGAAAATGAACCTCAGGGTTGCATATATGTACTTTGATAATAAAATTTACTTTGAGCTTTGACTTTGGTGGTGAAATGTTGTAGAAAAGGCAGTTCTAAAACTCATGCCGGTGATAATAAACCTGATTCTGACCTTTGTTCTTTCTTCAGAACTACCACATTCCCACCATGGAGAACGGCCCTGAGGTAGCTAAAAGATTCCTGAAAGAATTGACGGATATTCAGGTAAAGCTTTGGGGTATTAGAAGACTGTGTACAGTAGCTTGTAATGAATCATGCTGGCACATATAAGCTCAAGTTAGTGACTGTACATCTCTTCGCACCAATCCTTGGCACAATTTCCTATCATATACACCACAGCATTTTATGAAGTGTTCCCAGACAGAGCAGAGTATTAGGCTATGTGTTACCTGTAAATAGATATCATTTTTAAAAATTGCATCTGGTTGCTTGCATCTCCTCAATTATTTGCCAAGGGAGTGTCCAACACTCCTCCGTGAGTCATTTCAGATCAGCCAGAGCAGTGTCAAGGCACCAGTTAATTCTACGCACCATGACTCTCCGAAGCCATCTCGTGGGCGTACAGAGCTGACAACTGGAAACAAGTCAAGGCTAGTTTTCAAACCACTTATCTTCTTAGTGGCATGAGGCTTACTTCTTGAAATGACATTGGTGCACCAGTTTTTTACACCTGTAACTCCGCATGTCTGAAGTTACACTTTGATTCAGATTGCGTATAATTAAGGGTTCTATGTATGGAATGTTACTACAGAGAGCTGTGGGATTAGAACACTCTTTCATGCACATCCAGACTAAATGGCTGATTCCGAGCCTGTGGAAGTGACTGAGGATCACAGCTGACTGCCACCAACTGGAGCCGATATCAAGTTACACAGGGCAGACGGTGTCAAGGCGCGGGCAGGATCTCATTTCTGGAACAGTGGGTCTTTAATAAGGAAGCACAAAGGGCAAGATATTCAGTGTGAGATTGGGCTGTCCGTCCCTTTGCTGAGAGACAGAGGGCAGTGGGTGATACCTGGAAGAAAAAGTGACAAGGTGGTTGTAGGATTAATGACCAGAGATGTTAGTCTCTCTGGAATTCTGAAGAGGGAAAAAAATGTAATTCATGGAGATTACAAACAAGAGAAAATCTGCAGATGCGGGAAATCTGAGCAACACACAAAATGCTGGAGGAACTCAGCAGAAACCCCAGCTACTGTTTTTCCATAGATGCTGCCTGGCCTGCTGAGTTCTTCCGGCATTTTGTGTGTGTGGCATTGCATTCTCACCATTGGGGCATTTAGCTCAGCACTGCCCTCTTTTGGCATAAAGCAGAACCTACATCCACAAACGAGAGAAAATACGCAGGTGCTGGAAATCAAAGCAACACACACAAAATGCTGGAGGAACTCAGCAGGTCAGGCAGCATCTATGGAAAAAAGGGAGTACAGTCGACGTTTCAGGCCAAAACCCTTTGGCAGGACTGGAGAAAAAAAGCTGAGGAGTAGATTTAAAGGATGGGGAGAGGGAAAATAGAACAACATAAGGTGATTGGTGAAACTTGAGGGGGGAGGGGATGAAGTAAAGAGCTGGGAAATAAATTGGTAAAAGAGACAGAAGTCATGGAAGAAAGAAAAGGGGGGAGGAGCACTGGAGGGAGGTGATGGACAGGCAAGGAGATAAGGTGAGGGAGGGAAATGGTGAAGGGGAGGGAGGGTGGGGGGCACTACTGGAAGTTTGAAAAATCAGTGTTCATTCCATCAGGTTGGAGGCTACCCAAATGGAATATAAGGTGTTGTTCCTCCAACCTAAGTTCCTCACCTACCACCCCACCAGCCTCCGCGCTCAGCACGTAATTCTCCGAAACTTCCACCATCTCCAACAGGATCCCACCACCAAGCACATCTTTCTCTCCCCACCCTCCACTTTCTGCTTTCTGCTGGGATCGCTCCCTACACGACTCCCTTGTCCATTCGTTTCCCCCCCCCCCCACCCCACTGATCTTCCTGGCACTTACCCTTGCAAGTGGAACAAGTGCTACACCTGCCCCTACACCTCCCCCCTCACTGCCATTCAGGGCCCTAAACAGTCCTTCCAGGTGAGGCGACACTTCACCTGTGAGTCTGTTGGTGTCATAATACTGTGTCTGGTGCTCCCGGTATGGCTTCCTGTAGCTCGGTGAGACCCAACATAGATTGGGAGACTGCTTCACCAAGCACCTATGCTCTATCCACCAGAAAAACCGGGATCTCCCAGTGGCCACCCATTTTAATTCCACTTCCCATTCCCATTCCGATATGTCTATCCTTGGCCTCCTTCACTGTCGTGATGAAGCCATACTTAGGTTAGAGGAACAACACCTTATATTCCGTCTGGGTAACATCCAACCTGCTGTCATGAACATGGATTTCTCGAACTTCCAGTTATGCCCCCACCACTCCTCTCCTTCACCACTTCCCATCCTCTCTTCCCTCCCTCACCTTGTCTCCTTGCTCACCCATCGCCTCCCTCTGGTGCTCCTCCCCACTTTTCTTTCTTCCATGGCCTTCTGTCTCTTTCACCAAATTACTTCCCAGCTCTTTATTTCATCCCCTCCGCATTCAGATTTCACCTATCTCCTTGTCTTTTTCTCTCTCACCTTTTAAACCTGCTGCTCAGCTTTTTTTTCCCTCCAGTCCTGCCAAAGCACGAAGTGTCGACTGTACTCTTTTTCTAGACGCTGCCTGGCCTGCTGAATTCCTCCAGCATTTTGTGTGCATTATTTAGAAGGGTATTGCCAGAACTCAAGGGGCTGACTTATGGAGCGAGGCAGAGTAGGATGGGACTTTATTCATTCAAATTTAGGAGAATATGGGGTGATCTTATCTTGCTTACTGTTCGTACAGATCAGATCATTACACATTTCACCGAGTCAGAACAAGGTAAAACAATAACAATTCAGAATAAAGTGGTAACGGCTACAGAGAAAGTGCAGTGCAGGTGAACAACAGTATAGTCCTTTCACAAACAAGAAAAATTCTGCAGGTGCTGGAGATCAAAGTAGCACACACAAAATGCTAGGAACTCGGCAGGCCAGGCAGCGTCTATGGAAAAGAGTACAGTCAATGTTTCAGGCCGAGACCCTCGTCAGGTCGGGGGAGAAAAGATGAGAAGTCAGAGGAAGAAGGTGGGGCGGAGCGGAAGAAGTACAAGATGGTAGGTGTTAGGTGAAACCGGGAGAGGGTGAAGGGTGAAGAGCTGGGAGGTTGGTTGGTGAAAGAGATAAAGGGCTGGAGAAGGAGGGATCTTTTAGGAGAGGACAAAAGGCCATGGAAGAAAGGGAAGGGAAGGAGCTCCAGAGGGAGGTGATGGGCAGGTAAGAGGGAAATGGGGAATGGTAAAGTGGGGGGGGCGTGCATTTACTGGAAATTCGAGAAATTGATGTGAATGCCATCAGGTTGGAGGCTATCCAATGGAATATAAGTTGTTATTCCTCCAACCTGAGTGTGGCCTCATCGCGGCAGTAGAAGAGGCCGTGGATTGACATGTAGTCCTTTACTGTGTCTGAGAGCGATAGAGGTTGAGGGTGCACTCTAACACTAAAAGGCATTATAAAGATCTAATTCTGTTCTAATTTCAGTATGGTCGGAAATCCAGCGAGTGGACAAAGCTGGTCATCTGAACAATGGATCCTATCCACACAGGCCTAAGCCGGAAACAGCTCTGTGCACTGTGGATACTTTCTCTCAAGGAAGAATCTGGGAAACTTTATTAATCTTGTGCAGTTGTAGAATTAGTCCAGAAAGTAGATTCTGCGGTGCTCTCTTGGGTTCTCTGGTCTGCCTTTAATTTCTTATCAAGTAGTTTAATTATCAATTATCAAATAATTGGTAGCGGTTAGTCTCCAAATGCGGTTGAGACCCATAGCCCCTGGAGTTGGTTATTGCTTTGACTTGAGAAGCTGATGATGATGGAGGGAGAGCAGAAGTGTTTAATCCTCAGCTCCTGTCACAAACAGGAAACAGAAAATGCTCGGAAAAGATGAACTGATGGCTTTGACCTGTGCTGTTGAACTGACCAGTTAACGTAGTCTTTCTATCAGCTGCTGAGGATTTTCGGCCTTGTTGAGACATGATCTTACTTTTCTCAAAGACGTCAACTGGAACTGTCCGAAGCTAAAGGCGGCTGAGCTGACAGAGCCGCTGTCTCACAGCACCGGAGGTCTGGATTCAATCCTGTCTGTAAGGAGTTTGTATATTCTCCCTGTGACCACCTGGGTTTCCTCTGGGTGGCCTGGTCTCTCCCCCAACATCCTAAACACATTCTGCTTGGTAGGTTAATCGCCATAGTGTGTGTGAATAGTAGAATCTGGAGCGGGGTTCCCAACCTGGGGTCCTCAGTTAATGGTTGGGGGGGGGTCAAAGGTTGGGAATCCCTGATCTGGAGGGAAGCTGATGAAGATATGAGAAGAATAAAAAATTAGATTCATATAGGATTAGTGTAGTTGGGTGATTAATGGTCAGCTTGGACCCAGTGAGCCTAAGAACCTGGTTCCATGTAGTATGACACTTTACGAATCTCTTGGCTCTGTTGGGTCAGGGTCCTAAGTAACGTGGGGATGGATGTAGGGACTCAGGCACTTTGAATGCCCATTCTCCCAGCTCCGGTGAGTCGGTCAGCCTGACTGCACTTCACTGAAGTCCCATTCCCTCAAAGATCATCACTGCCAGAGTGTCACTGTGACCATTTAAAAAAATATGTACAGTATTCATTTACGGGATGGGGACGTGGCAGCGTTAATTCCCCTGAAAAATGTTGCTCGTTAAGTCATTTCTAAGTCAGCTGCATTACTACAGGCTGGAGCCCCGCACAGACTGGCTAATGGTGACAGATCCCCTTCCCCAAAGGTCGGTAGGGAACCAGATCAGTTTCTACAGTAATCCATTGGCTATGTAGTCATCAACGCAAAGCATTTAACTTCCTCCTGGTGGGATTTGAACTTGAGTCTCTGTCAGGTTGGTCCAGATCTCTGTCTTACCAGTCCAGGTCAATTGTTCTAATCAATGTGTTACCTATTTTGGCTGTCTGAATGCACAGGACAAAGGCACGTATATTCTGAATAGTTCAAAATCAGAACAAATTAGTGTTTATACGCACAATGGAAGTATTGCTGCATTATATGGTAGTTTTTCTTTTATAATTTATGGGATTTGTTTTAATACTTTGCATTTGCATATATTTGTGACTTGTGGCAGTGCTAATGGTTTATCGATACAACTTTAAGGTGCAAGGAGATTGACACTACATCTCTCACTGATTCCTGTTGTGAATTTTTTTCCTCAAGACGGCTTCCATTGTACCGAAGACCTCATCCTCCTGCGCACAGCGAACAAGTTTAAAAAGCTGCAGCCTGTAAAAACAACGATGGCTCTGTTTTCGGGACTGGTGCAGTGACTGCTCTGGGGGTGGGGGGGGGGAGGATGATAGGGGAGCAAGGGAAACGCACACAAGCGGCTGGGATTCCGTGCGGTCAGTGCTGAAGGAGGCTAACAAGTTACCGATGGCGCGAAAGGGTACGTGGTCAATGCGGAGTCTCCTCCCAGTCAGGAACCTGGAGCTTCCTGTAACAAAGCCACTTTCAGTACTTTCTGTTTGTGTTGACGTCCATTGATTGAGAAGAATAGGGCTGTCACAATGCCCCCACTGATAAGACAGTGCTTCATAATGTAATGCAGTCAACTCCATCCAGAAGCTTTGTATCAAATAAACTCTTTACCCTTCAACCTCATTCTGTGATGGTCACTCATGGACTGTGCTGTGCAGGGATCTACTTGATTCAGAAAGTTTGTCTGGATCAACTTCACTACTTATCCATATGTATCTGCCTGTCTGACCCAAATATTTCATTAAATCAATGGTTATCTATATTTGGTTGCATTCCCTCAGTCTGTGTGTGTTTGTATTTGCACGCACCTAGTGTGAAACTTGTGAATCCGTGCAACTGGAGCAGGACATGTCGGTGTATTTCTCCATTCAAATGGTTTCGGCTTTGTATGCCTGTCTGGGTATTACAACAAGCTGATATCACTTTATTGTCACCAAACAATTGATACTAGAGCGCACAATCATCACAGCCATATTTGATTCTGCGCTTCGCGCTCCCTAAAGTACAAATCGAAGTAAATGTAATAAAAATTTAAATTATAAAACATAATTAGAAAATAGAAAAGGGAAAGTAAGGTAGTGCAAGTCAGGTCCGGATATTTGGAAGGTACGGCCCAGATCTGGGTCAGGATCTGTTCAGCAGTCTTATCACAGTTGGAAAGAAGCTGTTCCCAAATCTGGCCGTGCGAATCTTCAAGCTCCTGAACCTTCTCCCGGAGGGAAGAGGGACAGAAAGTGCGTTGGCTGGGTGGGTTGTGTCCTTGATTATCCTGGCAGCACTGCTCCGACAGCGTGCGGTGTAAGGTGAGTCCAAGGATGGAAGATTGGTTTGTGTAATGTGCTGGGCTATGTTCACGATCTTCTGCAGCTTCTTCTGGTCTTGGACAGGACAACTTCCATACCAGGTTGTGATGCACCCTAGAAGAATGCTTTCTATGGTACATCTATAAAAATTAGTGAGGGCTTTAGGGGACAGGCCAAATCTCTTCAGCTTTCTCAGGAAGTAAAGGCGCTGGTGGGCCTTCTTGGCAATGGACTCTGCTTGGTTAGACCAAGTCAGGTCATTTGTGATATTCACCCCGAGGAACTTAAAGCTTTTGACCTGTTCCACCTGCGCACCACCGATGTAGATGGGGTCGTGCGGTCCGCTAATCCTTCTGAAGTCAACAAACAATTCCGTCGTCTTTCTGACGTTGAGGGATAGGTTATTGTCTTCACACCATGCCACCAGGTTCTTAATTTCCTCTCTGTACTCAGACACACTCACGGACCATACAACTGCATGGCATTTTAGTTTAATCCTTAGATGTAGGTTTAGCCAACTTCAGCTGCTCTCTGTCATTGTATCCACCTGCTATTCCAACTGGGTTTGTGATCGGAGTTGCTTTAAAGTTGAACTGGGTCAGCTCGGAAATAACTGTCCCACTTATGTCGTCGAGGAGTTTTTTTTTAATAAACATATCCCTTAATTAATCTCAGCACTAACCCGGTGATAGTTACAAAAAGACAATCACTGTTTCGCCTTCTGCACTTCCACCAAGTCACCCCCGACCTTCTTATTTTTTATACAGCACTGTAACGGGTCCGCTGGCCAGCGACCCTGTGACTCCCCATTACACCCACACGTCCAATTAAACTGCTAACCTGTACGTCTTTGGGATGTGGGATGGAACGCACGCAGCCACGGCAGGAATTGAACCTGGCTTGCTGGCATAGCTACAGCATCACACTAACTGCTACGCTCCTGTTCCGCACCTTTTGTGCCGATTACCTACTGGCTAATTGCACACCGGGACCGCAAAGCTGGTCGAGGTGTTGCTTCACACAGCCCCAGTGACCCGCATTCGATCCCGCCGCCTCATGCTGACTGGGTGGAGTTCACACGTTCACCCTGTGACTGTGCGGGCTCCCTCTGGAGTGCTCCGGTTTCCATCCACATCCCAAAGACAGGTGCTGGCCGGGTGGTTAATCGGCCTTGGCAAGGTTGCCCCCTAGTATGTCGGTGAGTTGTTAGAATCTGGGGGGGAGGTTAATGAGAATGTGGGGAGAATATAAAATGGGATTAGTGTAGGGTTAGTGTAAATCGGCACTTGGTTGGAACGGACTTGATGGGCCGAAGGACCTGTTGCTGTGCTGTATGACCTTGCGGTGATCTGGTCTTCTTGCAGAGGACAGTACATTACAGGCGCTGGAGACTGGAGAGGCAGGTACAAAGCTGCAGGTCACGGCCTCGGCAGAGGAACAGCTGCTCAGAAGATGAAATGAAAACCATACCAAGCAGTAGCCTGAAGGAGAGAGAGAGGTCGAACCACGTGCAGCTGTCACGCTAGAGAGAGGAACTGATAGTTTTGCTCCCTGCTTATGGTTCCGCGCCGGTGAGGGAGCGACGGTTGTCAAACCCCGTGACTCGTCCAGTGCTTTCTCCTCGCTGCCTATCTTTTCATTCTGGTTCAGTGTCGGATCCAGTCGGACTTTAACCTTGAGGTTGATGAGGACAGGGTGCTGAGTTAGGTCAGCGTGACTATCGAATATTACGCAGGCTCCAGGACCTTGACCAATATGCTGTATGTAGGGCTTCCCCCTTACTGCTTATTCAAGGGTTCAGAAATACCCTTGAACAGTTTTTCACCTGAATTTGATAAAGGATACGAGCATAATTACTTATTCAAAGGGAGAATTTGGAGGAGTTGCCCTGGGGATTAAAGGTAGAGGTGGGTTAGTGTAGGGGGAAGAGGGTGATTGGTTTGGGGTAGCTGGAGGAGAAACTGGCTGGATTGTGGGAAAGGTCTGTGGATATTTGGGAGTGACACAGTTTAGATTTGTGGTCAAGAAGAGGATCTGGAGCTGGATGGTGTGTGAGAGAGGCTCTGGGTTTATTTGAAGTGAGGAAACTGGGACATGGGGCATTTGGTATGTGGGGTAGAACTGGGGGTGTTCAGTGTGTAGGGAATAGAACTAGGGATATTTGGTGAGTTCAGGTTTGGACAGAGGGTGTTTGGTGTGTGTGGGATGGACTGGGGGTGTGAGGGGTGGGACTGGGGGTGTTTGGTGTGTACGGGATGGACTGGGTGTGTGGGATGGGACTGGGGGTGTTTGGTGTGTACGGGATGGACTGGGTGTGTGTGGGATGGGACTGGGGGTGTTTGGTGTGTGAGGGATGGGACTGGGGGTGTTTGGTGTGTGAGGGATGGACGGGGTGTTTGGTGTGTGTGGGACGGGACTGGGGGTGTTTGGTGTATGTGGGATGGACTGGGTGTGTTAGGGATGGGACTGGGGGTGTTTGGTGTGTGTGGGACGGGACTGGGGGTGTTTGGTGTGTATGTGGGACGGGACTGGGGGTGTTTGGTGTGTGTGGGATGGACTGGGTGTGTCAGGGATGGGACTGGGGGTGTTTGGTGTGTGTGGGATGGACTGGGTGTGTCAGGGATGGGACTAGAGGTGTTTGGTGTGTGTGGGACGGGACTGGGGGTGTTTGGTGTGTGTGGGATGGACTGGGGGTGTTTGGTGTGTGTGGGACGGGACTGGGGGTGTTTGGTATGTGTGGGATGGACTGGGGGTGTTTGGTGTGTGTGGGACGGGACTGGGGGTGTTTGGTGTGTGTGGGATGGGACTTGGGGGTGTTTGGTGTGTGGGTTGGGACTGGGGGTGTTTGGTGTGTGTGGGACGGACTGGGTGTGTGAGGGATGGGACTGGGGGTGTTTGGTGTGTGGGTTGGGACTGGGGGTGTTTGGTGTGTGTGGGATGGGATTTGGGGGTGTTTGGTGTGTGTGGGACGGACTGGGGGTATTTGGTATGTGTGCGATGGGATTTGGGGGTGTTTGGTGTGTGTGGGACGGACTGGGGGTGTTTGGTGTGTGTGGGATGGGACTAGGGGTGTTTGGTGTGTAGAATGGGACTGGGGGTGTTTGATGTGGGGGGGATGGGACCATTGGAGGACGCTATACGGAGTGTCTTGTTATTGAGTGGAGGAATGGTGCATGGACTGTACTCTAGGAAAGTGTTGCTGGTCTCACCACTAGGTGAAACACTGGTTTACATTTTGAATCCTGAAGATCCAGCTATAAAATCACATTCCTTCCGGATAGACACTGTCTAGCCCATGTCTGTACTGTCTTGTTCTACAGTAAAATATCCCCCAAAAATGAGGCATTTGTCCAGGATGCTGTTTGCCCTCTTACCGGTGCTGGCTCCTGTGGCTCATCTCATCTCAAATTCAAAACCTCTGCCAGTGCTGATATGACCACCGTTATCAGTGTTACATGTGTTTGTCTTTACCAAGAGCTTTTAGTGTCCTTGTTTCGGTACCTTTAAGCCACAAAATGTCTTGTCAGTGCTGCTGTTGAATTGGAACTGTCTGGGCTGTGCTCTAACTCTCCACAAAATGTCAGTAAATCACACAAGAGAAAATCTCCAAAGCTTGTACCTTGGCAGCTTAATCAGAAATACAGCTATTTAGAAGTAGGATGGCTTTCAGTAAAGCCAGCCAAAGCTACACCTGATGTTATCCTGGTTTCTTGCTAGTGGGCGTCGGCCGCTTTCTGATTAATGCTGTTGCCACCGTCACTTGGGGCTGACCGTTAGCTGCGTATTGCACGTTTGTTCCTCTAACACAGTATTTGTGCACCTTCTTTCAAGTGCGGTTTATAACTGTCTTTCAATTTCCACAAAGTTTGTCATGCATCCTTGCACTGGTATCACATCCACCATATTCCTTCAATCTGAAATAAAAGTATTAAAATGTGCTTTGTGCTTTCAATCTGAAATAAAAGTATTAAAATGTGCTTTGTGCTTTGCTTATTGAGGGGGTTTTAGTGATTGTAACTCTCTGCGTGTGTCACTGAGTGGAGGTGCAGTCTGTCTGGGTGCAGACAATCCCTTGGTTGCTGGTGCACACTGTTCTTAGGAACTACATTTGTCGTGGTTACTTGAAATGACTTGGAGACTCAGACAATTCTTCAAGAAAAGTAAACCTTTATTTGCAAACAAAGGCTGAGGCGATCAATGAACTTGTCACCGAAAGCCCACCGAGCTCCGGTGTACAGCATTCTTTATAGTAATTTCTTATCTCAGTTACATTTCGGTTTCATCAGCATACCCAATCAATTTTTTGTTGCGTATCATCTATATATGAATTAATTAATCGCTCTTGCCTAGCCCGCAGTACGTCACCATTGTTTTTCACCCGTTCGCATTGGGGCCTTATTCGTGGCCAAGATTATGTTTTTCAGACAACCTCCCTCACATTACATTCCTGCTCGCAGCATCCTGTCCGCCACCGTTATCTCGTACTAAACAAAGGCTGAGTGTAATACATGGGATACATCGCAGCTAATGGTGTTGCAAAACAAACAGGTGTACTGTAAGTGCCATAATATGCAGCTAAGAGAGTACAAAGTATCTAGTGAAAACAACACATAACAAAATGTGCCTAGTGAAATAATACATATTAATATTCGGTACCTAGAAGTGATTACATAGAATAGTAAATAGCTAATACATAGTGATTATAGTTCAGGTATATATAATGATTATATCAGGTATATTTCTCAATACATTCAGTAACCACTTTATTGTACACCTGATTAATAATGCAACTATCTAACCAGCCAATCACGTGGCAGCAACTCAATGCATAAAAGCATGCAGACATAGTCAAGAGGTTCAGTCATTGTTCTGACCAAACATCAGAATGAGGAAAGAAATGCGATCGAAGTAACTTTGACAGTTGGTGCCAGACAGGGTGGTTCGAGTATCTCAGAAACTGTGGACCTCCTGGGATTTTCACACACAACAATCACCAAGAATTTACAGAGAATGATGGGGGGGGGGGGGGAGGAAATAAGCATCCAGTGAGTGGCAGTTCTGGGGGTGAAAACATCTTGTTCATGAGAGAGGTCAGAGGAGAATGGCCAGACCATTTCAAACTGATAGGAGGGCGACTGTAAGTGAAATAACCACACGTTACAACGGTGGTGTTGCAGAAGAGCATCTCCAACCGCACAACACGTCGAACCTTGAAGTGGACGGGCTACAGAAGCAGAAGGCCACACTGGGTTTCCCTCTTGAACCTAGTGAAGTGGCTACTGAGTGTAGTTCTTATTTCTAATGTCAGTGTAGGCTTTTGACAAAGTCACTTGAAAACACTGACATGTTCCTCGTCACTTAGACCATAAGACACAGGAGCAGGATTACACCATTCAGCCCATCGAGGTCCACTCCACCATTTCATCACGGCTGATCCCAGATCTCATCCAACCCCATACACCTGCCCTCTCACCATATCCCTTGATGCCCCGGCCATTCAGAACTTCTTAAACATACGGAAGGAATGCGGTGGTAGGTCATTCTGTGGAGACACAAGAGACTGCTGGTGCTGGAAACTGGAGCAAAAACTAAACTGCCAAAGAACTCAGCAGGTCAGGCAGCATCTGTGGAGGTCAAATGTTTCAGATTGAGGCCATGCATCATATGACTGAATGCCTCATTACGCCATTTCAGGGGCAGTTACGGGTTAGGCGAAACCTGGTCTTCTCTAAAGAGCACTAGGGCCAAAAATAGTACTATTTTGTGATTACTAATTACTATGTTGACAAATTTCACGACATTTGTAGGTGATATTAAATCTGATTCTGATAAGTATTTTTGTTAGCAAAATTCTAGGTTTTATATTGTTAACTCCTCCAAGAGGAGCACAAGCTTGTGTTGGTTTGGAGGCTTGCGTGCCTCAATGACGCGGAGAGCTACGTTGGCTGGAGTCAGGACTTTGTGCTTTAGCTCTTGGTAGGGCCGCCCATGCCAAACAGGCCAAAGGGTATCGGCCAGACTGAGAGTGGCCCACCGGTCCTCCAGGCTCGGGGGTTCAAATCTAGGCCAGCAACCCTGAATGGTCAAACGAAATCGTTACGGAACCAGCGGTCTACATCTGAGCGCGACGGTGTTCCTGAATCTCCGCCCGGGACTTGGATGACTGACAGTGGTGAAAACCGAGGGGAAGCCCTGAACATTGCCAGCGATGGGGGATCTTCATTGCTGCCCCCAACGCCAGTGGCGTAATAGGCAGTAGAGACATTCTTATCTGATTTTAAATTATATATGGAACTTGAGTCTCTGTTTTGGGGGGATTATTAACCCAGGGTGCTCTGTTACCAGGTTACTCTACACCTCTCACCTGGTTTAGTAGTCGGATTAACCTGCAGCCCAGTCCGAATATCCATATCAGTGACCAAACCAATCCTCTCCCCCACCCCACCAGCCCACATGGGGAGATGTCCCCTATTTTGTGCAATAAGAAATTCAAAAGTCAGAGAGGCCTTGCAAATATTGAACAACCATTTATATTAAAAAAAAGGTTACCAAAATAAACCAGTGTCAGCCTTTCACGGTATGTAGATAATCTTAGCATAAATATAACAATTCATTCATAGTGATGAATAACTGGTTAAATAAATAATATCTGAGGCGATTGCTGAACTTTCAGAGCTGTGGTGCGTATCTATCTCATCACACGATCATTTCCACCGGGTCTGGTGAGTTGGGATTGATCTGTTCAGACTGCACGCAGGCACTGCCCGTCTTTGCCTGTGAAGAGCTGCGTTGTTCGAGGTGTCCGTCGTCCCTTCGCTGGTTACTGGTGGTGCTTTCTTTAAATGTGCAGTTCTCTTCTAGCTGGGGCTGAAACAGACATGGGGTTCAGAGTTGTGAAGATCGTAAAAGGTGGGACTCTAGTAAGTGCTCAGGTGTCCAACCTCGAATTCACAAAGTGCTGGCAGCCGCTCCACCCTCTGTCCCTTTCTTGCCCCAATGTGTCATTTCACTCTGCTCCTGATCCAAACGGCCCCCATTATCCTGTCTCATTCCCCTCTGTCTGTCCATCACCTGCGAACTCCCCCCACCTGTTCCGATCTTCACCTCACTCCACTACATCTTCGACCCATTGTCACTTTTACCTACCTGAGACCATCCCCGCCCTAGCTTCCCCGCTCACCTGCCAGCCCTTGTTCCACCCTTCCCTCCACCTGTTTGTTTACGCACTGGCTATCTGCTTCTCTCTCTCTCTCTCTCTCTCTCTCTCTCTCTCTCTCTCTCTCTCTCTCTCTCTCTCTCTCTCTCTCTCTCTCTCTCTCTCTCTCTCTCCCTCCCTCTCTCTCTCCCTCTCTCTCCCTCTCTCTCTCTCTCTCTCTCCTCTCTCTCTCTCTCTCTCTCTCTCTCTCTCTCTCTCTCTCTCTCTCTCTCTCTCTCTCTCTCTCTCTCTCTCTCTCTCTCTCTCTCTCTCTCTCTCGTCCCGATGAAGGGCTTCGAGCCAAAACATTGACTCTCCATTCCCCCTCAGAGGTGCTGCCCGACCCAGTGAGTTTCTCCGGCGTTTTGTCAAACCCCGATTTGACCCTAACCCAATCACGGAACAACTTACTAATGACCACTTAACCTCCCGGTCCGTCTTTGGACTGTGAGAAGAAACCGGAGCACCCGGGGAAACCACAGGGACTGAACTCTGAACTCCCAATGCCCCATAGCCGTAACTGTGACGCTCTAACCGCGACCCTACTGTGGCTTATGTGTCTCTTTATCAGTTCTGATGGTCTCCCACCTCCTCCACATTTCGCCTTACAACAGGAGACCCATTGCTATTCCATTCCTCTGCAGGCTAGTCTCCCTGACATCCCGCTAACACACCTCTGAGTCTCCCACCACAGCAGCCAATTAACCACCAACCCACGCGTCTTCAGGATCTACTTAGAACAGTACAATGCTGGACAGGGCATTTGGCCCGTGGTGTGTTGATCTTGATGTCAGTTTATACTGAATGCCCTCCTATCATACATAAGCCTCCAATCTCTTCATACTCATGACCACCTGAACACCCCTAAATCTCCACCAAACTGCCTGCTCCCACGGCCACCCTTGGTAACCTATTTCCAGACATCTACCAGTCTCTGCATGAAAAAAACTTGCCTTTAAACACCCCACCCCCTCAGCCTTAAAAGCTTATCCTCTGATATCTTCTTCCCCTCTGCCATCTGATTCCTATATGAACATTGAATGGACACTACCCCACTTCTTTAAATATATTATTTTTGTTTTTGCACAACTTTTAATCAATTCGATATACGTATACCGTACAGTAATTGATTTACTTATTATTATTCTATATCATGTATTGCATTGAACTGCTGCTGCTATGTTAACAAATTTTACGACACATGCTGGTGATAATAAACCTGATTCTGATTCTGATCTGCCATTTCTACCCTGGGGAAAAGATTCTAACTGCCTACTCCATCTTTGCCTCATAATCTTAAAAACCTCCATCAGGTCTCCCCTCGGCTTCTGAGGGAGAACAGCCCAAATTTTATTCAGTTAGAGATACAACACAGAACAGTCGCTCCCAGCCCCTTGAGCCCCGCTGCCAGCGACCCACTAATGCAACATGAGACTAATCACGGGGCAATTAACCTTTTAACCCTTGATGCTGTCGGGGATGGCGCCGGAGCAAGGTTTGATCAATGTGGATTGTGGATTTGGACTCTTAATTCAGGTTTATAACAGTTCTGGCTGCTTCTGTACCGTTACTATGTTTGGGTGATCTTTGAATCAAGATGGCCTACAGACAAGAAACACTGAGCTAAAATAAGCCTTTTGATTTTGATTTTCACATTCTGTGTTTCTTGATCTTTTGTTGTTGCCGTTTGCCCCTTTTTTTGCACGAGGTTTGGGAAGGGGGGGTTGATGTTTGATGTGGGATCCATGGTTCTTCATTGTTTCGTGGCTGTCTGTGGGGAAGATGAATCTCAGGGTTGTGTACTGCATACAGACTTTGATAATATAACACACAGTTTCTCCAACAGGAAGCCTCATGTACTGCCTCCTCGCTGGCAACACACAAACTCATTTTGGAATCGGGCTGAACTACAGAGGACAGGGAGGAGGTCTGGCCCTTGCACGCAGGCCCACCGGCGTGTGGACGCACCCCTGGTGCTCGTGAATCGGATCCCCTTGTGGGCAGGCTCGGGAGAGACGAAGGCTACGGGAGTAAACCCGGATGGCAAATCTGGAGTGGAGCCCCTGAGGAGGCTGGACGTCACTGAACATCCTGCAGCCAGGCTGGTGCCAAACGTACTGCTTCATAAGCTTTCCTTTGGGCTACACCATCGAGGCCAAGAGAGAGATCTTGACCAATGGGCATCTCAGGGTCTCCAGACCTTCCGCCCAGGCTTGTGATGATGATCGTCACCCATTGTCCTTTGCGACAGACGGGTGCCAACCAACCACTTTGGTGATAAATGTGCTGTGAATCTTTGAACCAGCACATCTTTGGACTGTGGGAGGAAACCAGAGTACCGGGAGGAAACCTACACGTTCTCGGAGACATGCAGAATACTTACAAGCGACGTTGGAATTGAACTCTGACGCCCCAAGTCATGCTAACCGCTACGCTACTGTGAATTGTCCAGCTTCTCCTTATAGGTCATATTTTCTAATCCAGACCGCATCGTGGTAAACATCTGCACCCTCTCCACAATCTGCACCCCCATCCTATAATTGAGTGTCGAGCACCGAACACAATACTCCGTGGCCTGAAGAACGTTTTCTGTAGCTGCAGCACAAATCCCTCGCTCCCGTACTTGACAGCTCTACCAACGAAGGCTAGCACGCCTTCTGCCGTCTTTACCGCCTTGTTCACTTGCACAGCCACGTGCAGTGAAAGGAAATCGGGAGCCCCAGTCGGAAACTGGTCACAAGAAGGACGTGCAAACTCCACACTGCCAGCACCCGAGGTGAGAATTGAACTGGTTGTTGGGGCCGCGAGACAGTAGTTTTACCAGCTGTGCCAAAGTACCTGCAGACAACATACCGCAGTCCCTAACCACTGGGAAAATCTGATTGGTATCCCTTCTGTAGGGCTTCTAAAATGCCACTTTGCTTTCAACACAGAAGAAAACTGGTTTAAAGAAAACATGTTTAAAAACATTAAACCTTAATATTGTTAAGATTGTTTTATAAAAATGTCTTAAAAACATGGGCTGGATGTTACAGAGCTTCCCTTCCCCATGATACTATGGAACTTCTCAGCTACATAGTCTAGATTTTATCTTGATTTTCCCTGCTTCTAGCAATGCCGAGTCCAAACCGTAAACCAGGAAACATTCAGTATTTCGTTTTATTTTTATCTTGCCAACACCGCCAACTTGTATTCCACTCGTGCCCTTGATGCCAATAAAATTACTAAGCGTTCTACAGGAGTGAAATAGAGAAAAAAAATCAACACAGAACTGACGCAGAAAGGAAACAGTTGGACAAGTGGCCAGGGGTTTGGATGAAACCAGATTTGTTGGGGCGTTTTAAAGACGGAGAGGTTGAGAGGCAGGAAGCTTCAAGCTCGAACTCTAGACTGACCTGTGGAGATCGAGGGATTAGAACTGGAAAAGCAGGTAGGTTCTAATGGGTGAAAGGTTTGGACCCATGGAGATCTGAAGTCACTGGAATCTTAAATCCAAGAGTTTGATAGACCAAACTAGAGGAGTAACAGATGAAAGGGGCTTGGTGGCAGTGTGAGGGTGGACAATAGCATTTTGGATGAGTTTCTGAAGAAAAGTGTGTTTCCAGCCAATCACATCTGAACAGATCAAGCCTTCACTAGGCACTGTACTGAAAAGACTGAAGGGTTATCGAGAGATACACCTCAGAAACAGGCTACTCAGCCCATTAAATCTTTGCTGACTATCAATACATTCAGACTCATCCTATAGATACTCTGTTTTATTGTTCTCCAAGCATTTTCATCAACCTTCTCTCCAGATTCTACCATTCACCCACACACTAGGGGCAATTTTCAGTGGCCCACTAGCCTACCAACCGCACCAAACTTCAGGACGGGGTAGGAAACGGGAGCTCCCAGGGGAAATGCGTGGCTATGGGGCAGCGGATGCAAATCGCACCCAGACGGCGCCCGGGATCGGAATCGAACCAGGTTCTCTGAAGCTGTGAGTCAGAGGCTCTGCTAGCTGCGGTGTGCATCTCGGTCATGCAGTGGGTCGGAGGTCAGAGGTGGAATGCCTAGACTGGGCAAAGGATGAAGACAGTGTGTGGGGAATGGAGAATTCAGCAGGAAGCAAAGAGAAAGGTTTAATCAGAAGAGGTACATCTACTCATCCATTACTACTAGAAATCCAGAGGAAATAGAATAGGGCGAACCGGTTTAGGTACATGTTCTGAGATACAGTGAGGAACTTTGGAACTTTGTTCTGCATACCATCCATACATAAGGCAGTTGAAGGGAAACAAAACCAGAATAGAGAAAATAATGTTACAGAGAAGGTGCAGAAGTAGATTGTGAGGTCAAGAGTCTATCTTATAGTATGAGAGGGCCTCCCAGAGGTCTTAAAACAGCGGGATAGAAGTTGTCCTTGAGCCTGCTGGGTCTGTGCTTTCAGGCTTTTGTGTCCTCTTCCCAGTGGGAGGGGGAGAAGAAAGAATATCCAGGGTAGCTGGCCTGCTTTGCCAAGGCCGTGAGAAGGTGCAGGCGGAGCCCATGGTTTCTGTGATGCGCTGAGCTGGGCTTACGGCTCTCTGCGGTTTCTCCCGGTCGCGGGCAGAGCCGTTCCAAGCCATGGATAGGATGCTCTCTGTGGCGCATCAGTAAAAGCTGGGGAGGGTCTTGGACAGAGAGGTGAATATGGGAGATGGATTGGGCTGGAGCGATGGATGTCAGCAGTGCGGGTGTAGAAATTGAGGTGCTTTCAAGCACTGGAGCTGGAGGACCCAAACTTCCCTAAAACCATAAGACATAGCAGAATTAGGCTGTTCGGCCCATCGAGTCTGCTCTGCCATTCCTTCGTGACTAACTTATCATTCTTCTCAGCCCCGTTCCCCTGCCTTCTCCTAATAACCTTTGAAGCCCTTACTAATCAAGACCTTATCAATCTCTGCTTTAAACATACCCAACGACTTGGCCACCACAGCCGTCTGTGGCAATGATTTCCACAGATTCACAACCCTCTGGCTAAAGAAATTCCTCCTCATCTCTGTTCTAAAGGGACATCCTTGTATTCTGAGGTGTACTCTTTGGTCCTAGACTCCCCCACTCTCTCCACATGCACCCTGTCTGTGCCTGTTAATAAGACTGATTAACCAGACTGCTGTTTGGACCATTTTTATATAGTGCACAATCAGACCATCAAATAAGCGCCAATGCAGTTCTCCACTTCCCAGCGGAAAGGAGAGGCATGGCCTGCCACTCACCATGCTGTACAGGGTGCTGTTGGTGTGCGAGCACAGATAGCGGGCACTCTTCCTTCCTTTAATCACGATCCCGGTGTTGGTGAACTGAATGTCCATCAGAGCTGCAAGGAACGGGGAGCGTTAGTAACGTTCTCGGTCACGCGGACTTCAAACGGAGGTGCAGAGCAGGGGTCGGCCATCTGGCCCATCGAGCCTGCTCCGCCATTCGATAAGATCATGGCTGATCTGACCATGGACTCATCTCCACCTACCTGCCTTTTCCCCATAATCCCCCTACTATGCAAAAATCTACCCAACCTTGTCTTATATATATTTACTGAGGCAGCCTCCACTGCTTCATTGGGCAGAGAATTCCACAGTGTCACCACTCTCTGAGAAAAGCAGTTCATCCTCATCTTCATCTTAAATCTACTCCCCCAAATCTTGAGGCTTTGTTCCCCAGTTCTAGTAACTATGATGTCTATAGTAATCGTCACAGTGAGGGGCAAAGAGCTGGGGGGAAGTTGCTTCTGTGTCCCTCATGCAATGTTGGCACATGGCCTAGTGGGCAAGGCATCAGACTAGTAACCTGAAGGTCACTGGTTCGAGCCTCAGCTGAGGCAGCGTGTTTGTGTCCTTGAGCAAGGCACTTAACCACACATTGCTTTGCGACGACACCGGTGCTGAGCTGCATGGGTCCTAGTGCCCTTCCCTTGGACAACATCGGTGGTGTGGAGAGGGGAAGGCCTGCAGCTTGGGCAACTGCCGGTCTCCCATACAAACCCTGCCCAGGCCTGCGCCCTGGAAACTCCAGGCGCAGATCCATGGTCTCTCGAGACCGACAGATGCCACCACCACCACTCTTCCAGCCAAAGTACTGAGATGAGTCAGTACCACAAGGGGATCTCAGTGGAAATTTCCCAACGCGGTATAGGCGGCTCATAAATCTATTGTTGTGGACACAGCTCAGCGCATCAGGGAAACCAGCCTCCCCTCTATGGACTCTTTCTATCCTTCTTGCTGCCTCAGTAAAGCAGCCCGTTCACTCTGGATGTTCCCGTTTCTCCCCTCTTCCATCAGGCAGAAGATAAGAAAGCCTGAAAGCACATACCACCAGGGTCAAGGACAGCTGTCATCAGACTCTTGAATGGGCCTCTCGTACGAATGGAAAGTCTCTTGATCTCACAGTCTATCTTGTTACGATCTTGTACTTTCTCTGTAGCTGTTACACTAAGCTTTTCACTGTATCTCAGTACACATGACAATAACAAACCAATGCCAATAATTAGTTAGAGTTTAAACAAGTTCCGTGTTTTGGTAGATTTATTTAATGTTTCTTTCTGTCAAAGAGAAATGAAAAGATGCAATGTTTCCAACCCCAATCCTAATGTTGCACAGTAAGAGGGACTTTCCATGGCTTCAGGGTGTCCCAGGGTGCCAGTGTATTCAGTCCAAATCATCTACCTGAGCCAGTCCCGTTTCCCCACAATTGGCCCATATCCCACCAAACATTCCTTATCCACAAACCTGTCCATGTGTCTTTTAAAGGTTGCAGCCCTACCTGCTTCTACCACTTTCTTTTGGCAGTTCATTCCACCACCCTCAGTGTGCCAAACTTTCCCTAAGGTCCCCTTTTGCCTTTCACATCAAATTTATACCCTTTAGTTTCAGATTCCCCTATCTTGGGAAACAGACTGAGCACCTATACCTCCCATGCTGTTTTATACCTCTGCAAAGTACCTTCAGCCTCCTTCATTCCCAGCTTTTCAGCTTCTCCTTATAGCTCAGGTATTTCCGTGTGAATTTATTTACACCCTTTTCAGTTGAACAACATCCTTCTACAGGGGCACAATTGAGAGCATCCTGACTGGCTGCATCACTGCCCGGCATGGGAACTGTACCTCCCTCAATTGCAGGACTCTGCAGAGAGTGGTGCGGACAGCCCAGTGCATCTGTAGATGTGAACTTCCCACTATTCAGGACACTTACAAAGACAGGTAAGGGCCCGAAGGATCATTGGGGACCCGAGTCACCCCAACCACAAACTGTTCCAGCTGCTACCATCCGGGAAACGGTACCCGCAACATAAAAGCCAGGACCAACAGGCTCTGGGACAGCTTCTTCCACCAGGCCATCAGGCTGATTAATTCATGCTGACACAGCTGTATTTCTCTGTTATATTGACTATCCTTTTGTATATACTATTTATTACAAATTGTACATTCAGACGGAGATGTTAACGTAAAAACTTTTACTACTCATGTATATGAAGGATGTAGGTAATAAATTTAATTAACTCATTCATTCATTCCACAAGCAAGGCGACCAGATTAACTGACCAACCTACACGCCTTTGGGGGCAGAATGGTAGCCTACCAGTTACCATAATGCTATTACAGTGCCAACTCTAAGACTAGGGTTCAAATCCGCCACTGTCTGTAAAGGGTTCGTACATTCTCCCCATGACCACTCCAGATGCCCCATTTCCCTCCGGCATTCCAAAATGTACAGGTTAGTGATCTGCGGGCATGCTATTTTGGCACCGGAAGCCTGGTGATGCTCGCGAACTGCCCGCGGCACATTCTGGAAGCAAAAGACACATTTCATATCGACGTGCATGCGACGCACAAAGCCAGTCTCTCTCTTTGGGATGTGGGACGAAAGCCCCAGGCAGCTGAGGAGGTCAGGGCTGAACCGGGCTGGTTGGAGCCGCCGGTTGTGATACAACCGACAGGCTGCCTATTGAAAGCTTGCTCACTATCAGTCGCGTCATCAGACCCTAGAGTGAACCACGGCCTCCCGGATGCACCCGGCGCAGCGCCTCACCGACCGAACCTTCACACGCCAAGCAACTTGTTGGGGTTGCAGCAGGGTGACGAGAGGGTGTACAGGAGCGAGATATGCCAGCTAGTGGGGTGGTGCCACAGCAACAACCTGGCACTCAACGTCAGGAAGACGAAAGAGCTGATTGTGGACTTCAGGAAGGGTAAGACGAAGGAACACACACCAATCCTCACAGAGGGATCAGAAGTGGAGAGAGTGAGCAGCTTCAAGTTCCTGGGTGTCAAGATCTCTGAGGATCTAACCTGCTCCCAACATATCGATGCAGTTGTAAAGAAGGCAAGACAGTGGCTGTACGTCATTAGGAGTTTGAAGAGATTTGGTTTGTCAACAGATACACTGAAAAACTTCTATAGATGTACCTTGGAGAGCATTCTGACAGGCTGCATCACTGTCCGGTATGGAGGGGCTACTGCACAGGACCGAAAGAAGCTGCGGAGGGTTGTAAATCTAGTCCCAGCTCCATCTTGGGTACTAGCCGACAAAGTACCCAGGACATCTTCAAGGAGCGGTGTCTCAGAAAGGCAGCGTCCATTATTAAGGACCTCCAGCACCCAGGGCATGCCCTTTTCTCACTGTTACCATCAGGTAGGAGGTACAGAAGCCTGAAGGCACACACTCCTAAATGGACATTGAACCCTTGGACCCTACCTCACTTTTTTTAATATACAGTTTTTCTGTCTTTTGCACAATTTTTAATCTATTATTCAATCTACATATATGGTTATTTATTTATTTTTTCTTCCAGGTTATGTATTGCATTGAACTGCTGCTGCGAAGTTAAGAAATTTCACGACACGTGCCGGTGATAATAGGCCTGACTCTGTGGTAAGGGCTAAGAGAGTGCCCAGATCGTGTGTGCAGTCACCCCAGGCAAGAAAGGGCTTTGCGCAGCGGGGCACAGGAGTCATTTGGCGTACAGGTTAAGGATGTGAAGGGTTAGTTTACTGGTCAAAAGCTGCTTCTACCATGCCGATCATGAACTGGCCCTTTGAAGGACGCAGCAGCTGTTTCCCATTGGTTGCCTGATATGCCACCTCACCGGTGCCTCGGGGGCTTTCTTTCGTCTCCGGGCGCTCGCCTTCACACTGAGTTCTGCAGACCCAGGAGGGCGCACGCTCACACTTAGCTAAGTACCTGTTTGTTGAAGGTTTAATTTGGGGAGATTTAATGAGGTACCTGTTGAGTTTGAAGTGTTACTGAATGTTTAGTGTCGCAGTCTTTGTAACTTCGGGTGACTTTAAGGTTGGGTTAAATGTTTTACTGTTTCTCTGTAAGTAAATGGTTAATGTGTTTACTCGTCACCACTGCCTTCTGTCTCACTTACCAAACCCGTGAGTCTGCTTCCCCGTGACAGTAACAAAGCACACGCACAGCATCTAGGGGGCAATTGTTTTACCAACTTTAGCTTGCAGTTTCTGTTAACTTTTAACATCTGTATTGTGAACGGTGATTGACCTTGCAAGCAGGGATCTAAGCATGTGCAGTTTACCAAACGGTCAAGATCCCTAACTTCTAGTCAATTTCACTATGGAAATCTGAATTGCCAGTCTCTGAAACGTATCAGGATTGACTGTGGTTCGGTGCCAAGGATAAAACTCAGGGTAATATCAGAACAGACAAGATATTAGCAACCAGCTACTAGTGCAGTCATGAGCAATTAACAATTAGCAGAACGGTCACATGCGCAAACGCCAAATGTGAAATGATGGACGGACTTCAATAATTATTAACCGAACACTGAGAGCAAGAAAGACCATTTAACAGACCTCGTGCAGGGTCAGTTAGGGTTTCACACCTGAGGAGTTTTGTTGAGAAGCTTTGGAAACAAAATGTTGTTTCTGTGTTCAGACTTCAGAGCCGTGTGGCGACAGGGGCCATGCTGATCTCTTTGTGCACGAGCAAATAAAGTGTGTTTGAGGAGCGGGTGTAAGCCTTCAGAGTCCATTTAATCGGTGATGGCACACTGAGGGCAGAACCTTGAAGGTTAGGAGGTGACCTCATGGAAGATCTCCTTGGATTGTGGAGAAAGGGAGGTTGTTCCCCCTGGCGTGGGTAACTAGACCCAGGTGTTACTGCTTCAAAGTAATGGATTGGCCATGATGGGAAATTCCTTACCCAAGAGCCAATTCAGGACTGAAATCCGTAGATTTTTTCTGGATATCAAGGCAATTCTGGGATATGGGTCAGTGGGAGAAAGTGGTGATGAGGTAAAATGTTAGTCACAAACTTAATGAGGCTGGATGGTTCTACTTCCACTTCTGAATTTTTTTTATGTGTTTTTGTTAACCAGGGATGATGGTAGAGCCAGATACATTAGGGATATTTAAGAGACTCTTGGGAGTTTGGAGAAATTTAGGAGTCGGACGTTTGACACATCTTTTAAATTTGAGCAAACTTGGTGACCTTTTAGTCAATATTTTTATATGATCTAATTCTTTTTACTTTTTCAGTTAATTTTTTTTCTTCTCTGCGAAGTTTTAGATTTGACAGAAGGATTTTTTCCTTTTTTTAAATTGTATCCTCAAAATAGACTCCCCGGTCGCCTTTTTTTTTTCGTTTTAGGTTAGTTTAGTGGGTTTTTTTCTCTAATAACAGAAATGTTTGGGTCTTTTTTTCTATGAATTGTGAAGAGGAGATGTGGTTCTCTTTTTCTTTATATTAGCTTAATACTATGTATGATCTTGACAGTGTAGATTCCTTTCTTTGTACTATTATTGAAATAAGTATTTGAGAAAACTTCTCCTCTGACTTGTATTTATCCTTATTCTTTTAAATAAATAAAAAAAATTGAAATGATAATAAAATTTACTTTGGACTTTGGAATGGGTTGTAAAGTTGGCACACGGACAATCTCTCGACAACAAAAAACTGTAGTGTGGTGGAAAAGTTGAAAGGATCGTTCCCTTACTGTACTCATTCTGATGCTCCGACTTGCTGACTTGCCCGTCGTCGTTGATCTGTACGTACGGGATGGCGTGCCGGCGTTGGTGGTGCCCCTGCCCCAGTCTGGGGTTCGGGATGAGTCCTTGCATGTGATCATCCTGGTGGGAATGCTTGGCTGGTCTTGCCTCCATCGGACTCGTCGTGGACAAAGCCAGAATTAGCAGAAGGCCCAGAGGAGATGCGAAATGGGACATGGTAGGTGGTCGCACTTTCACCTGTAAAAACAAATAGGTTATTAACGCTGGGATTTTAATAGCCTCTGAATGCAGGGTCAGTAGAGCATAGTGTGAGGAAGGCGGCCAGTTGGTTTAAGTCCAAACCAGCCACCTGTTGAGATCTTTACCATGCTTCATCTCCAAGCTTGTTGGCCCTCATGTAATGGCGCCTCCTGGTCATCCTGGTGAAGGGTCTCGGTCCAAAACATTGACTGTTTATTCCCCTCCATAGATGCTGCCTGACCAGCTGAGTTCCTCCAGCATTTTGTGTGTGTTGCTCAAGATTCGTAGCATATGCAGAAGCTATTGTGTCTCTGTGTTCATCCCTGTAATTCGTAAATGCACCGAGAGTTCCTGCTCCACCACTGAATATGTTCTTGGTGGGCAATAGATACATTGTGGGCCGAAGTGCCTGCTTCTGTACTGAAGACTCTATGGCACCTGTTCCTGCACTCAGCACCCTTGGGTGAAAAATCTTTCCTCAGTTGCCCTCTAATCCTTTACAAGTGACTAGTATCCAATGCCTGGTTACCGATCTGCTAAGTGAGATTGTTTCTCCTTATTCACCCTTTCTGCCTGATTTTCTATTAATTTAATTCTACAGTCTCTTTGTCAGAACTCGGAGGAGGGGTCCCGAATCTGAAACATTGACCCTGTTTCTCTTCTGACAGATGAGACCTGACCTGCTGAACTTTTCCAGCAGTCTTGTGTTCACTCCCCTCCGCCTCCTCTGATCCATAGCTCTGCTAACGCTTCCCCCGAACAGAGTTCTCTCTGGACAAAATTTCCGCCCTGTCCTGCAAAGTACAAGGCCCCGTCCGGTGCGCCTACTGTGGTGTGTGGTAAGAAGCCAAGCAAGAGCATCTGCTTTGTTAGGAATTTGAGATTTGCTACGTCACCAAAGATTCTTGCAAATTTCTACAGATGTACGAGGGGTGATTGATAAGTTTGTGGCCTACGGTAGAAGGAGTCAATTTTAGAAAACCTAGCACATTTATTTTTCAACATAGTCCCCTCCTACATTTACACACTTAGTCCAGCGGTCGTGGAGCATACAGATCCCTTCTTTGTAGAAGTGGTCCGTAGCAGGGGCGATTGATAAGTTCGTGGCCCAAGGTAGACGGAGATGAGTCATTAACTTCAAACTTTCTGTATTATCACTCAAAGAGCTGAACTGCACGTGCATGTAACGAGAGCATCTTGGTCCTCCAAGTGGTCCACAGCAGGGGTGATTGGTAAGTTTGTGGCCTAAGGTAGAAGGAGATGAGTTATACAGCTCTCGTTACATGCACATGCAGTTCAACTCTCTCAGTGAAAATGCAGAAAGTTTGAAGTTAATAACTCATCTCCTTCTACCTTAGGCCACAAATTTATCAATCCCCCCTTCTGTGGACCACTTCTGGAGGTCCAAGACGCCGACTTCTACAAAGAAGGGATCCGTATGCTCCACGACCGCTGGACTAAGTGTGCAAATGTAGGAGAAATAATTCTGCTAGGTTCTCTAAAATTGACTCCTACCTTAGGCCATGAACTTATCCATCACCCCTCGTATCTTAGAGAGCATTCTGGCTGCTATCATCAATGCCCGCTACGGAGGAGCCCCCACACAGGATCAAAGGAAACTGGAAAGGATTGCTGAATCAGCAAGCCCCACAACATCGAGGACATCTTCCAAAGGCAGTGCCTCTAGAAAGCGATGCCCTTCATTATGGACTCTCGCCATCCAGGACATGCCCACTTCTCAGTACCACCATCAGCAAGGAGGTGAAGACCCTCACTCAGCATTTTAGGAACAGCTTCTCCCTCTCTGCCATTAGATTTCTGTACAGTACATAAATTCAGAAGAACGAGGGGGGGGATCACATTGAAGGTTGAAAGGCCGAGATAGAATGGATGTGAAGAGGATGTTTCTTTTGGTAGGTGTGTCTAGGACCAGAGGGACAGCCTCAAAGTAGAGGGATGTCCATTTGGAATGGAAATGAGGAGGAATTTCTTCAGGCAGAGGGTGGTGAATTGGTGGAATCTGTCGCTACAGACTGCTGTGGAGGCCGGGTCACTGGGTGCCTTTAAGGTGGAGGGTTGATAAGTTCTTGATTAATCAGGGTGTGAAAGGTTACATTACATAAAATTCTAAAGGGATTGGACAGGCTAGATGCAGGAAGATTGTTTCCGATGTTGGGGAAGTCCAGAACGAGGGGTCACAGTTTAAGGATAAAGGGGAAGCCTTTTAGGACCGAGATGAGGAAAAACTTCTTCACACAGAGAGTGGTGAATCTGTGGAATTCTCCGCCACAGGAAACAGTTGAGGCAGGTTCATTGGCTATATTTAAGAGGAAGTTAGATATGGCCCTTGTGGCTAAAGCGATCAGGGGGTATGGAGAGAAAGCAGGTACAGGGTTCTGAGTTGGATGATCAGCCATGATCATACTGAATGGTGGTGCAGGCTCGAAGGGCCAAATGGCCTACTCCTGCACCTATTTTCTATGTTTCTATGTTTCTATGTTACGGGGAGAAGGCAGGAGAATGGCGTTGAGAGGGAAATGGATCAGCCATGATGAAATGGTGGAGCAGACTCGATGGGCTGAATGGCCTAATTTTCTCAATTATCTTATGAACCTGTGAATGCTGCCTCACTATTCCTTCTTCGTACTATTTATTTTCTTAGAGTAACTTCTCATGCCTTGCACTGTACTGCTGCCACAAAACCAGCACATTTCACGAGCTAGGGCAGTAGTAATAAGCCTGATACTGTTTCTGACAGCTGGTTTATCCCATTGTGTTACTTGTGCTCATATCCGATGCCCTACCAGACACAACTTGTGAGGCTGTGCTGTCGAAAGCACCCTGACTGGCTGCACGAGAGCAGAAAAAGATGCAGGGTGAACTCAGCCCAATACATCACAGGTACATTCTTCCCCACTTAAGGCAACATCCATCATTAAAGTTCATTACAGATCTTCACCATCTTCTCTCAAGCGCCGTTGGACGGGAGGTATAGAAGCCTGAGCTAAGCATCACCAGGTTCAAGAGCGTCTGATTCCCTTCAGCCATTCAGTTCTTGGACCAACCTGCACCACCCTCATCTCTACCTCAGTACGGCAATGTTATGACCCGCCTCGATCACTTCGCACCGAAATGGTAGTTGTCGCTGATCCTTGCGGCGCATCGGGGGGGTGGGGGGGCAACCGTGTCACTCCTTCACCATTTCCGTCTGTTCTTTTACAAGGCCAAGTTGCTAGCTCGACACTCAACCTCCCCAGCACAGGCGGAAAGCGCCAGACTCGAACCCAGGACCACTCAGCTTGAAGCGTGGTGCAGATGGCACCACGCTACCAGCCGGTGCACTCTAATTGTGTAAAAACTGTCTATAATTTATAATCAGTTTCTGTTTCTGTTGTGAATGCTGTTGATATGATGCGACATCGTGATGCTGCTGCAAGTCAGTTCTTAATTGCACCTGTGCGTACTTGTGCATGTGACAATAAATTCAACTTTAACTTTGTCTCTTTCAACTCCATAAACTGTGGCATTCAGGGCTTTGGGCACTCCAAGGTCATTCTTTCTTCTAGCCTTCTCAGTATTCTGCCTCGTCCCTGAATGGAAAACGAGCTTGAGGAATAGTGCCTCATCTCCTGTCTCCGTCCCAGCCCTTAGAACTCAATATTTCAATCCGTCAGTTTCAAATAACCAGCCTTTCCTGTTTGTGCCAAAGCAAGACATTACTGTTTTCGCGTCAACTCTCTGCGGCAGTTACTCAGTAACATTTGTTTTCTCTTTTTGCAATATTAAATTAATTTAACTTTATATATATATATATTTACTGTAATTTACAGGTTTTTATTATCATGTATTGCAATATACTTCTGCCACAAGCAACAAATTTCAGGACAATGCCAATAATATTACACCTGATTCTGATCTGACATTCTCCTTCCACGGGCGCTGACTGACCTGCTGGGTATTTCCAGCACCCTGTTACGTTTCAACTTCCAGCAACTGCTCTTTCGCCTCACACAGTTACACAATGCTGTCGTGAAGCCATTTCTCTCGAGCTCCCCTCTAATGCCACAGAGGGCAGGTTAACTGGATACTACTGAGAACATCGTGCCACCCAGCCAGCCTTCACCTGCACCCTAACGCAGTTACCCCCTCAGTCCCCTCAACCTCTGCAACTTAAAACACTTTCCCAGATCTGATAAATAGACCTGAAGCATTAACCCTGTTACTTTCTCCACAGATGCTACCTGACCAGCTGAGTATTTTTAAAGCTTTTAAAAATTAATCCATCATCTGCTCTTGGCAGTGTGGGAGCTGTTACAGCTTAAAGCACATCGCTAAGTCACTTGCTCCCTTTTACCACTGGTCAGTGGTTCCATGGTTCCAATTAATATCAGAGAATATACAGTATACAACCTGAAATTCTTACTCTTCACAGACAGAAGAAAAAATATATATTTCTAGTAAAGCAGTGATCATATATTGCCAAAGTATATATAAATACAGCGAGACTGCAAAAACCTTAGATGATACATTTAAAATAGACGTACAACGTAAATGATAGACTGACCAGAACTGTTAAACAGGGCGTTCTGTCTGTTGAAGCCGTCAATCTCGCCTGTCAAGGATCTGAAGCTAGTTGGGTAGTGGTGTGCTTTATATTCCATCCAGCCTGCAACACTCCCCATCAATAAAACATTATCTTATCTCCATCTTCCCACGCCACAATCTAAATTGATTTTGTAAGTGTGAATGGAACATGCACGATAAAGATAAACTAATAAATTCTTACAAATAAATTGATGAAATGAATGGGATTATTATACAAGTCCGGAGAAATATCCTAAAACTTAACCATGCTAGAACGTGAATTAGGTAGCGTCATGCAGATGATACAATACTATAAAGATATTGAATCAATGCAGTGGAATTACAGCTGATAAATTTGAGTTATTACACCACAAGGTTTTTGTTCTTGATTGAGATGTGACATTTTTCTGTGATATCTTCATATCCTCTTTTCAAAATCAGGTTTAATATCACCAGCATTATGTTTTAAAATTCACCAGCAGTACAATGAAATACATGATAAGCAAATGACGAGGAAACAAACTGAGTTACTTTAAGTGTATATATATATATATATATATGTTTATTAAACAGTTAAGTTAAAATAAGCAGAGCAAAAAAACCCCCAGAAATTTTAAAAAGTAGTGAGGTAGTGTTCACGGGTTTAATATTCATTTTGAAATCGGATGGCAGAGAGGAAGAAGCTGTCCCTGAATTGTTGAGTGTGTGTGCCTGTAGGCGTCTGTACCTCCTTCCCGATGGTAACACTGAGAAGGAGGCATGTCCTCAGTGGTGGGGGACCTTAATGATGGACGCTGCCTTCCTAAGACACCGCTCCTTGAAGATGTTTTGGATAATAAGGAGGCTGGTGCCCATGGTGGAGCTGACTAATTTTACAAGTTTCTGCAGCTTAATTCGATCTTGTTCAGTAGACCCCCTCTCCCCCCCCCCCCATTCCAGACACGGATGCAGCCAATCAGAATGCTCTCCACAGCACATTTGTAGAAGCTCTCGAGGGTTGTAGTCGACACATCAAATCTCTTCAAAGTCCGAATGAAATATATCCACTGTCCTGCCTTCTTTATAGCTGCATCAATATGTTGCGCCCAGGTTAGATCCTCAGAGATCTTGACACCCAGGAACTTGAAATTGTTCACTCTCTCTGCTCCTGGTCCCTCTATGAGGATTGGTTTGTGTTCCCTCGTCTTACCCTTCCTTAATTCCACAATCAGCTCTTTGGTCTTACTGTTAATACCACCAATACTTTATTATTTCCTGTCAGTCACCTTATGTACAGCCTAGTGTCACTTTATGGACATATATGCTCTTTATACACTATGCATAGAAGCTATCTTATGTATTTTTATTCAGAGTGTGTTTTTATCAGTGGTTCAATGGTTCAATTTAATGTCAGTGAATGTATTGAGTATACAGCCTGAAATCCTTACTCTTCACAGACATCCACAAAACAGATAGGAAAATAACTCAAAGAATGACAGAAAAACATTGGTACCTCAAATGCCCCCTCCCCCTCCCACACACAAGCAACAGCCAAGCACCAACACTCCCCCACTTGTTTATTATTATTGTTGTTGTTGTTGTTGTTGTTGTTGTATTCTTCATCTTCTGGGTTTTTTTGGACTGCATCAGATCCGGAGTAACAATTATTTTGTTCTCCTTACACTTGTGTACAGGAAATGACATTAAACAACCTTGAATTATGAATCTTTTAAATGCTGCTGTAAGCCACAGTTTACAAATGGCACCCCGACTTCATGTCACTTCAAAGTTCAAAGTAAGTTTGTTATCAAAGTGTGCGTGTCGCCACATACAACCCCGAAATTCATTTTCTTGCAGGCATTCACAGTAAATACAATGGAATCAATGAAAAGCTATATGTAAGGACAGACTAACAACCAATGTGCAAAATACAATGAATTGTGCCAATATGAAAAGAAAAGACAACATAATAATAATAATAATAATAATAATAAATAAAGAAGAAATAACAATTGAGAACATATGCTGTAGGGGCCTTGAAAGTGAGTCCGTAGGTTGTGGAAACAGTTCAGTGTCGGGGTGAGTGCAGTTAACCCCTCTGGTACAAGAGCCTGATAGTTGAGGGGTAATAACTGTTCCTGAACCTGGTGGTGTGGGACTTGATGGTTGAGGGGTAATAACTGTTCCTGAACCTGGTGGTGTGGGACCTGATGGTTGAGGGGTAATAACTGTTCCTGAACCTGGTGGTGTGGGACCTGATGGTTGAGGGGTAATAACTGCTCCTGAACCCGGTGGTGTGGGACCTGATGGTTGAGCGGTAATAACTGTTCCTGAACCTGGTGGTGTGGAACTTGATGGTTGAGGGGTAATAACTGTTCCGGAACCTGGTGGTGTGGGACCTGATGGTTGAGGGGTAATGACTGCTCCTGGACCTGGTGGTGTGGGACCTGATGGTTGAGGGGTAATGACTGTTCCTGAACCTGGTGGTGTGGGACCTGATAGTTGAGGGGTAATGACTGCTCCTGAACCTGGTGGTGTGGGACCTGATAGTTGAGGGGTAATGACTGTTCCTGAACCTGGTAGTGTGAGACTTGATGGTTGAGGGGTAATAACTGCTCCTGAACCTGGTGGTGTGGGACCTGATGGTTGAGGGGTAATAACTGCTCCTGAACCTGGTAGTGTGAGACCTGATGGTTGAGGGGTAATAACTGCTCCTGAACCTGGTAGTGTGAGACCTGATGGTTGAGGGGTAATAACTGCTCCTGAACCTGGTGGTGTGGGACCTGATGGTTGAGGAGTAAAAACTGTTCCTGAACCTGGTGGTGTGGGACCTGATGGTTGAGGGGTAATAACTGCTCCTGAACCTGGTGGTGTGGGACCTGATAGTTGAGGGGTAATAACTGCTCCTGAACCTGGTGGTGTGGGACCTGATGGTTGAGGGGTAATAACTGTTCCTGAACCTTGTGGTGTGGGACCTGATGGTTGAGGGGTAATAACTGTTCCTGAACCTGGTGGTATGGGACCTGATGGTTGAGGGGTAATAACTGTTCCTGAACCTGGTGGTGTGGGACCTGATAGTTGAGGGGTAATAACTGTTCCTGAACCTGGTGGTGTGGGACCTTATGGTTGAGGGGTAATAACTGTTCCTGAACCTGGTGGTGTGGGACCTGATAGTTGAGGGGTAATAACTGTTCCTGAACCTGGTGGTGTGGGACCTTATGGTTGAGGGGTAATAACTGTTCCTGAACCTGGTGGTGTGGGACCTGATAGTTGAGGGGTAATAACTGTTCCTGAACCTGGTGGTGTGGGACCTGATGGTTGAGGGGTAATAACTGTTCCTGAACCTGGTAGTGTGAGACTTGATGGTTGAGGGGTAATAACTGCTCCTGAACCTGGTGGTGTGGGACCTGATGGTTGAGGGGTAATAACTGCTCCTGAACCTGGTAGTGTGAGACCTGATGGTTGAGGGGTAATAACTGCTCCTGAACCTGGTAGTGTGAGACCTGATGGTTGAGGGGTAATAACTGCTCCTGAACCTGGTGGTGTGGGACCTGATGGTTGAGGAGTAAAAACTGTTCCTGAACCTGGTGGTGTGGGACCTGATGGTTGAGGGGTAATAACTGCTCCTGAACCTGGTGGTGTGGGACCTGATAGTTGAGGGGTAATAACTGCTCCTGAACCTGGTGGTGTGGGACCTGATGGTTGAGGGGTAATAACTGTTCCTGAACCTTGTGGTGTGGGACCTGATGGTTGAGGGGTAATAACTGTTCCTGAACCTGGTGGTATGGGACCTGATGGTTGAGGGGTAATAACTGTTCCTGAACCTGGTGGTGTGGGACCTGATAGTTGAGGGGTAATAACTGTTCCTGAACCTGGTGGTGTGGGACCTTATGGTTGAGGGGTAATAACTGTTCCTGAACCTGGTGGTGTGGGACCTGATAGTTGAGGGGTAATAACTGTTCCTGAACCTGGTGGTGTGGGACCTTATGGTTGAGGGGTAATAACTGTTCCTGAACCTGGTGGTGTGGGACCTGATAGTTGAGGGGTAATAACTGTTCCTGAACCTGGTGGTGTGGGACCTGATGGTTGAGGGGTAATAACTGCTCCTGAACCTGGTGGTGTGGGACCTGATGGTTGAGGGGTAATAACTGTTCCTGAACCTGGTGGTATGGGACCTGATGGTTGAGGGGTAATAACTGTTCCTGAACCTGGTGGTGTGGGACTTGATGGTTGAGGGGTAATAACTGTTCCTGAACCTGGTGGTATGGGACCTGATGGTTGAGGGGTAATAACTGTTCCTGAACCTGGTGGTGTGGGACCTGATAGTTGAGGGGTAATGTCTGCTCCTGAACCTGATGGTGTGGGACCTGATGGTTGAGGGGTAATAACTGTTCCTGAACCTAGTGGTGTGGGACCTGATATTTGAGGGGTAATAACTGTTCCTGAACCTGGTGGTGTGGGACCTGATGGTTGAGGGGTAATAACTGCTCCTGAACCTGGTGGTGTGGGACCTGATGGTTGAAGGGTAATAACTGTTCCTGAACCTGGTGGTGTGGGACCTGATAGTTGAGGGGTAATAACTGTTCCTGAACCTGGTGGTGTGGGACCTTATGGTTTAGGGGTAATAACTGTTCCTGAACCTGGTGGTGTGGGACCTGATAGTTGAGGGGTAATAACTGTTCCTGAACCTGGTGGTGTGGGACCTGATAGTTGAGGGGTAATAACTGTTCCTGAACCTGGTGGTGTGGGACCTGATGGTTGAGGGGGTAATAACTGTTCCTGAACCCAGTGGTGTGGGACCTGATGGTTGAGGGGTAATGTCTGCTCCTGAACCTGATGGTGTGGGACCTGATGGTTGAGGGGTAATAACTGTTCCTGAACCTGGTGGTGTGGGACCTGATGGTTGAGGGGTAATAACTGTTCCTGAACCTGGTGGTGTGGGACCTGATGGTTGAGGGGTAATAACTGTTCCTGAACCTGGTGGTGTGGGACCTGATGGTTGAGGGGTAATAACTGCTCCTGAACCTGGTGGTGTGGGACCTGATGGTTGAGGGGTAATAACTGTTCCTGAACCTGGTGGTGTGGGACCTGATGGTTGAGGGGTAATAACTGTTCCTGAACCTGGTGGTGTAGGACCTGATGGTTGAGGGGTAATAACTGTTCCTGAACCTGGTGGTGTTGTACCTGATGGTTGTGGGGTAATGACTGTTCCTGAACCTGGTGGTGTGGGACCTGATAGTTGAGGGGTAATAACTGTTCCTGAACCTGGTGGTGTGGGACCTGATAGTTGAGGGGTAATAACTGTTCCTGAACCTGGTGGTGTGGGACCTGATGGTTGAGGGGGTAATAACTGTTCCTGAACCTGGTGGTGTGGGACCTGATAGTTGAAGGGTAATGTCTGCTCCTGAACCTGATGGTGTGGGACCTGATGGTTGAGGGGTAATGACTGCTCCTGGACCTGGTGGTGTGGGACCTGATGGTTGAGGGGTAATGACTGCTCCTGGACCTGGTGGTGTGGGACCTGATGGTTGAGGGGTAATGACTGCTCCTGGACCTGGTGGTGTGGGACCTGATGGTTGAGGGGTAATGACTGCTCCTGGACCTGATGGTGTGGGACCTGATGGTTGAGGGGTAATGACTGCTCCTGGACCTGATGGTGTGGGACCTGATGGTTGAGGGGTAATGACTGCTCCTGGACCTGATGGTGTGGGAACTGATGGTTGAGGGGTAATAACTGTTCCTGAACCTGTTGGTGTGGGACCTGATGGTTGTGGGGTAATGACTGTTCCTGAACCTGGTGGTGTGGGACCTGATAGTTGAGGGGTAATAACTGTTCCTGAACCTGGTGGTGTGGGACCTGATAGTTGAGGGGTAATAACTGTTCCTGAACCTGGTGGTGTGGGACCTGATGGTTGAGGGGGTAATAACTGTTCCTGAACCTGGTGGTGTGGGACCTGATAGTTGAAGGGTAATGTCTGCTCCTGAACCTGATGGTGTGGGACCTGATGGTTGAGGGGTAATGACTGCTCCTGGACCTGATGGTGTGGGACCTGATGGTTGAGGGGTAATGACTGCTCCTGGACCTGGTGGTGTGGGACCTGGAACTCCTCTACCTCCTTCCTGATGGCAGCAGTGAGAGAGAGCATGGCCTGGACGATGGAAGTCCTTGATGACGGATGCTGGTTTCCTGTGTCATTGCTCCTTGTAGATGTGCTCATTGGTGGGGAGGGTTTTACCCGTGACGGACTGGGCTGTCTGCACTATTTTTTGTGCTGTGCTGGTGACCCTGGCCTCAATTTCCCAACGCAGGCGCCCCAGACAGGGAGCTGACAAACCATCCTGCTGGAGGAACTCGTCAGCATGTGTGGAAGGACAGGAATTATCAATGTTTCGGGTCAGGACTTGGGGTAGCTGTTGTGTGGCAACTATTGCTCTTAGCTGTGGGATGCTGGCAAGAATTACCATGAAAGGACATGATCCTACATTTTAGGAATATTCCCTTGGAGGTCCTTTTGCCAAAGGTCCTTCCTAGCATTGAAGACAATCATCACCTCCAGCAGTGCTAAACCTCTACCGGGATGTGCGTGTATAGTAGGGTCACAGACAGACCTTTCAGCACAGGGGCCACACTAACCATCAACTACCCATTTATCTAATAATATAATCTTAAGCTGTATGGGTCCTAATGCCCTTCCCTTGGACAACATTGGTGGTGTGGAGAGGGGAGACTTGCAGCTTGGCAGCTGCCGGTCTTCCATAAAAAAATCCTTGCCCAGGCTTGCGCCCTGGGAACTTTCCAAGGTGCCAATCCATGGTCTATCGAGACTAACGGAGGCCGACACAATATAATCTTGCTCCCACACCTCACCGGCAGCAGCCTTGCCGTTTCTTTAGTGTTTTCTTCTAAGGAGACCGGGTTGCCAGCTCGACGCTCAACCCAGCACGGATGGAAAGCGTGCAAGGGAGCCGGCCGGATTCGAACCCGCGGCCACTCCGTTCAGAGTCCGGTGCAGACGCCACAGCACCACCAGCCAGCTAAACTCATTTACCTACTCCTACACTGAAATCGGGGTTTTTAAAACTCTCCGGCATTTTTATCAGCTCCTGCCCAGCTCCTGCCATTTCTCACACACATTAGGAGCAATTTCACAGTGAACATTTAACCTACCCAACCACACGGGCACAGAACACAGCCCGTCACCCTCACCACCTCCCTCCCACTTCTGAATCTGACTCCTCTTCATTCTTTCCAGCCTGAAATGTTGACCCTTTACTCTTTTCCATAGACACTGCCTGGCCTGCTGAGTTCCTCCTGTATGTGGGGCTTGGGCTTGGGCACAGGGCGCACCGTGCAAACTCCCCACAAACAGCAGCAGAGGCCAGGACTGAGCCGGGGTTCCTGCCACCAAGGCAGCAACACGACCAGCTGTGGCACCCCGATTGATCTTCTGCCCAAAGTGTACATCAATATGGCGACTAAACCTGGTGAACCCTCCCAAGGGCTCTGAACGAGAGCAAGGACGTTGCCAAAGGGTGGGGAAAGGGGGTGGAGGGAGGGGAGAGAGAGGGAATGGGAGAGTGTGCGTGTGAAATAAAAAGAGAGATTGAAGGAGGAAGAGAAAGATAGAGTTCAAAGTAAAATTTATTATCAGAGTACGTACACGTCACCACATACAACCCTGAGATCCTTTTACTGCGGGCATACTTAGCAAATCTATAGGACAGTAACCATAAACTGTAAACATCAGGAACTGTTAACCGTAAACAGACTGTGCAAATGCAGATATAAATAAATAGCAAAAAATAACGAGCATGAAATAACAATATAAGAGAGTCCTTAAATGAGTGTAGTTATCCCCTTTGGTTCAAGAGCCTGATGGTTGAGAGATGGTAACTGTTCTTGAACCTGGTGGTGTGAGTCCTGAGGCTCCTGTAACTTTTTTCCTGACGGCAGCAGCGAGAAAAGAGCACGGCCTGGGTGGTGAGGATCTTTGATGATGGATGCTGCTTTTTCTACGGCAATATTTCATGTCAATTTGCTCAATGGTTGGGAAGATTTAACCTGTGATGTACTGGGCCAAATCCACTACCTTTAGAGGATTTTCCGCTCAAAGACATCGGTGTTCCCATACCAGGCCAGTCAGCACACTTCCCATCACACATCTATAGGAGTTTGCCAAGGTTTTTAATGACACGCCGAATCTCCGCAGACTCCTGAGGAAATAGAGGCGCTGTCGCGCTTTCTTTGAAATACTGTTTATACGATGGGTCGAGGACAGGTCCTCTGAGATAGTGTCACCCAGGAATTTAAAGTTACTGACCCTCTCCGCCTCTAATCCTCCGATGATTACCGGCTCATGGACCTCTGGTCTCCCCTTCCTGAAGTCTGGAATCAGTTTCTTGGTCTTATTGACGTTGAGTGAGAGGTTGTTGTGATGACGCCACTCAGCCAAGTGATGTGATAACTGCCCTCTGCTTGTTTGTGTTAAGGAAACTGTTGGACAAGAGAGAAAGATAGAGAAAGATTGAGAGAGGGGAGCATCAGGTGAGATGTCCAGAGATAAAACGAGTGACACAATTGGGCAGCGAGAAGAGTTTCTCACAGCTCTGTTGACCGAGGTTCAAACCCGAGTTCCCGTGCAGTCTGAGTGAGTCTCCCCGTGGCCGAGCGAGTTTCCCCCGACATTCGAAAGGTCCGCGTTAATCGTCTTTACTCTGTAGACACAAGGGAGGTAGTGCAGATGCTGGAAATCTACAGCAATACACACACAGTGTGCTGGGGGAGCTCAGCACGCCGGGCAGCATCAACGGATGAGAAGAAACAGTCGACATTTCAGGGCGAGACCACTTAGTATGAAAGCGAGTGGTAGAGTTTGTGATGCGGAGGGTTGATGGGATTGGTGTAGACTTGGTGGGTCGGATGGCCTGTCACCCTACTCAGCAAGCCCTGCTGAGGCAGAGGATGGGACTGAAGCCACTGTCCCCAGACCAGGGGCTCCACGGACCCCTCGCTTAATGGTATTGGTCCATGGCATTAAACAGAGATTGGGAACCCCTGCAGACATTAACCTCTTCGATTACGAGTGACCATGCTTCTCTTATTGACGGGTTCAACCCTTTCTGATGTTGCAATCTTGCAGTCCGTTTCACTTCATTAACCACGGGGAAGAGGGAATAACGTGAAACATCGTACTCCGCACCACCAGAAGCCGAACTGCTGTATCTGTGGTGCCACACCTCGGGTCAAAGTTCACTGCACATGGGCCACTCTTGAGTTCCTCTAACATTTTGTGTTTGTTATTCCATCTAACTTCACCGCTACGAGAGTTATCTGTACGGAGCGGCCTGGCTGCATGTCACTTTTTAATTTCTGGCGTATACTAGGCTGTCGGAATTCGGAAACCCTAACGGGCAGCTAGGACACCTAAATTCAATCACTCAACCAATCATGGGCAGCGCGTGGGGATTAGAGTGGACCTGATAGGGCAATTCTCTTGTCAATCAGACCCCACAGCATTGTAAGTGAACTGAATCTAAGATGGGGCAAATCTTCTCAGACTGGACTAGACCAAATGCTGATAAATATAGAGAACTTTTTATAGCATAGGCACGATGGGCTGAAGGGCCTGTTTGTGCACTGTGTGACTCTGACTAGTGAGCACTGCCTCTTAAGTGGTTTTAAGAGGTAGGCTCACACCCTGCCAGTTCATTGGTCATTGGGAGAACAGCTTCATCCAATCACTGCCGAACAGCTTCATTCAATAGAAATACTACCTAATTGCATTTCTAATGGCTGTGTCTCCTGCAATAATGTTTGAGCTCGTAGTGATGGTGGTTGGTGAGTAAAGACTGCATGGTCTGCACTGAACGTCCTGGGCTGTCTGAGGCCTTCCCGGCTCACCTGCCTGTGGCCTGTGGTGAGTTTTAGTCTGCACAGAGTTAGTCCATGATGTCTCCCGAGGTGGTGTGCTGTTAGAGAGAGGCTGTGCAGCTTGGGACTTTTTTTTAAACTGGAGCACAGGAGAATGAGGAGTGATCTTATAGAAGTGTCTGAAATCATGAGGGGCAGAGGTGAGATGAATGTGCACGGGGTCAGGATTCAAGAACTAGGGCATTAGGGGTTTAAGGTGAGAGGGGAGAGATTTAATATGAACCCGAGGAGCCAGAGGGTGGCCAGTATGTGGTTTAGGCAGGTACGTTAATAAAAGATGCTTGGACTGGTACAAGGATAGGAAAGCATCAGGGGGATATGGGCCAAATGCAGGCCATTGGGACGAGCTTAGAAGGAAATCTTGGTCACAGTTGAGGGACCTGTTTCTGTGCTTTGTGTTTCTGGCTCCATAACTGTTCATAGAAGCAGAATTATGCCATTTGGCCCATCGAGTCTGCTCCGCTATTTCTTCATTTCCCTCTCGGCCCCAATCTCCTGCCTTCTCCGCTTATCCCTTCATGCCCTGTCTCCTCAATGCCCTTTACCAACCTCTGCTTTAAATATACCCAATGACTTGGCCTCCACAGCCGTCTGTGGCAATGAATTCCACCAATCACCACCCTCTGGCTGAAGGAATTGTTCCTCATCTCCGTTCTAAATGGATGTCCCTCTATTCTGAGACTGTGTCTCCCGGTCTTAGACTCTCCCACCAAAGGAAACATTCTCTCCTCATCCACTCTATCAAGGTCTTTCAACATTTGACAGGTTTTGATGAGGTCACCCCTCATTCTTCTGAATTCCAGTGAGTACAGGCCCAGAGACATCAATCACTCTCCATATGATAAGCCTTTCAATCTCAGAATAATTTTTGTGAACCTCCTTTGAAACCTCTCCAATGTCAGCTCATCCTTTCTTAGATAAGGGACCCAAACTATCTCACAATACACCAACTGAGGTCTTAACATTATATCCTTGCTTTTATATTCTAGTCCTCTCGAAATGAATGCTGACATCGCATTTGCCTTCCTCACCACAGACTCAACCTGCAAGTTAGCCTTTAGAGAATCCTGTACGAGGACTTGCAAGTCCCTCTGCACCTCAGATTTTTGAATTTTCTTTCCATTTAGAAAATAGTCTACCCTTTTATTTCTTCTACTAATGTGCATAATCATACACTTCCCAGCATGGTTTTCCATTTGCCATTTCTTTGCCCATTCCCCTACTCTGTCTAGGTCGTCCTCTGGCCTCTCTGATTCCTCAACACTAGCTGCCCTTCCACCTATCTTTGCATCATCTGCAAACGTGGCCACAGAGCCATCAATTCTGTCATCCAAATTAGTAGCATCCGACGTAAAAAGAAGCAGTCCAAATACAGATCCCTATGGAACACTGCTAGTCACCTGCAGCCAACCAGAAAAGGCTCCCTTTCTTCCCACTCTTTGCTTCCTGCCAATCAGCCAATCTTCTATCCATGCTGGTATCTTTCCTGTATATTATGGGCTCTTAACTTGTTAAGCAGTCTCATTGGTGGCACCTTGTCAAAGGCCGTCTGAAAATGCAAGTACACAACATCCACCGATTCTCCTTTGTCTATCCTGCTTGTTATTTCTTCAAAGAATTCCAACAGATTTGTCCAGCAAGATTTTCCCTTGAGGGAACCATACTGACTTTGACATATTTATCATGTGCCTCCAGGTAGCCCAAAACCACATCCCTAGCAACCGACTCCAATGTCTTCCCAACCAATGAGGTCAGGCTAACTGGCCTATAGTTTCCTTCCTTCTGCCTCGGCCTCTCTCCCTTTCTGAAGAGTGGAGTGAAGCTTGCGATTTTCCAGTCCTCTGGAACCATTGATTTTTGAAAGGTCATTACTAATGCTTCCACCATCTCTTCAACCACCTCTTTCCGAACCCGGGGGGTGCACACCACCTGGCCCAGGTGATTTATCTACCTTCAGACCTCTCTGCTTCCTAACCACCTTCTCACTAGGAACGGTAACCTCGGTCACTTCCGCCCCCCTGACACTCTCGAACTGCCGGCACACTGCCAGTGTACGTTGGTTAAAATGCTAGTGAAGGATTTAATAGCGGAAAAGCCAGAAAGTCACGCAGCATAGAAGCAGGCCCTTCTGGCTGACCATCATCCATTTCTACTAACCCCTTCCACCACACTTGGTCTGTAACCCTCGTGGCTGGGTAGCACGGCTGCACAATTCATGTACCTGATTGCTGTACTCTCTGGAAGCCACGGGTCTGCCGACCTAGACACGATAGCTGTCCCAACAAGCTCTTGTTGGCAGAGACCAACCGTGACCTCACTATCTCCCTCACAGTTGAGGCAGTAATAGTCATCCACATTTGTTTGCCTTCCGATAACAAAAGGTGCAGAGCTTTCTAGACCAACTCCAGTACACAGCTGACTACGCCCCTGCCCCACTCCTTGCATTTGTTCCGGAGTACTTGCCCTGCCTCAAAAGGAGGAGGTGAGATGACAAAAATTCCTTCTCTTGAAGTTGACTCTCTTATGAAGTATCCAGACACACTCTTTAATTAAAGATTAAACCAATAAAGATTAGCTTTATTTGCCAGTCATCCGAAAATACAGACAAATGCACTGATTGTCCTGTGGGGGGGGGGGGGGCAGCCGGCAAGTGTTGCCACATCCCTGGCACTAATTTGCCATGCCAATGACTCACTAGCCCTAAATGCATGCTTATGGGATGGGGGAGGACGCCCACAGGGAGAGAATTACAGGCTGCGGCAGGAACCAATAGACAATAGACAATAGTCAGTAGGTGCAGGAATAGGCCATTCGGCCCTTCTAGCCAGCACCGCCATTCACTGTGATCATGGCTGATCATACACAATCAGTACCCCGTTCCTGCCCTCTCCCCATATCCCTTGACCCCACTATCTATAAGAGCTCTGTCTAACTCTCTCTTGAACGCATCCAGAGACTTGGCCTCCACTGCCTTCTGGGGCAGAGCATTCCACATATCCACCACTCTCTGGGTGAAAAAGTTCTTCCGCATCTCTGTTCTAAATGGCCTACCCCTTATTCTTAAACTGTGGCCTCTAGTTCTGGACTCACCCATCAGCGGGAACATGCTTCCTGCCTCCAGTGTGTCCAATCCCTTAATAATCTTATATGTTTCAATCAGATCCCCTCTCATCCTTCTAAATTCCAGTGTATACAAGCCCAGTCGCTCCAATCTTTCAACATATGACAGTCCCACTATTCCGGGAATTAACCTTGTGAACCTACGCTGCACTCCCTCAATAGCAAGAATGTCCTTCCTCAAATTTGGAGACCAAAACTGCACACAATACTCCAGGTGGGGTCTCACCAGGGCCCTGTACAGCTGCAGAAGGACCTCTTTACTCCTATACTCAATTCCTCTTGTTATAAAAGCCAGCATGCCATTAGCTTTCTTCACTGCCTGCTGTACCTGCATGCTTGCTTTCATTGACTGAAAGAACACCTAGATCTCATTGTACTTCCCCTTTTCCTAACTTGACTCCATTTAGATAGTAATCTGCCTTCCTGTTCTTGCCACCAAAGTGGATAACCTCACATTTATCCACATTAAACTGCATCTGCCATACATTTGTCCACTCACCCAACCTGTCCAAGTCACCCTGCATTCTCATAACATCCTCCTGACATTTCACACTGCCACCCAGCTTTGTGTCATCAGTAAATTTGCTAATGTTACTTTTAATCCCTTCATCTAAATCATTAATGTATATTGTAAACAGTTGCGGTCCCAGCACCGAACCTTGCGGTACCCCACTAGTCACAGCCTGCCATTCCGAAAGGGACCCGTTAATCACTACTCTTTGTTTCCTGTCAGCCAGCCAATTTTAAATCCATGACAGTACTCTGCCCCCAATACCATGTGCCCTAATTTTGCCCACTTATCTCCTATGTGGGACTTTATCAAAAGCTTTCTGGAAGTCCAGGTACACTACATCCACTGGCTCTCCCTTGTCCATTTTCATAGTTACATCCTCAAAAAACTCCAGAAGATTAGTCAAGCATGATTTTCCCTTCATACACCCATGCTGACTCGGACTGATCCTTCTATTGCTATCCAAATGTGTCGTAATTTCCTCTTTTATAATTGACTCCAGCATCTTTCCCACCACTGACGTCAGGCTAACCGGTCTATAATTCCCTGTTTTCTCTCTCCCTCCTTTCTTGAAAAGTGGGACAACATTAGCCACCCTCCAATCAGCAGGAACTGTTCCTGAATCTATAGAACATTGGAAAATGATTACTAATGCATCCACGATTTCTAGAGCCACCTCTTTAAGTACCCTGGGATGCAGACCATCAGGTCCCGGGGACTTATCAGCCTTCAGCCTCAACAGTCTATCCAACACCATTTCTTGCCTAATATAAATTTCCTTCAGTTCATCCTTTACCCTAGTTCCTTTGGCCACTATTACATCTGGGAGATTGTTTGTGTCTTCGCTAGTGAAGACAGATCCAAAGTACCCGTTCAACTCATTTCCTTGTTCCCCATAATAAATTCACCCGTTTCTGTCTTCAATGGCCCAATTTTGGTCTTAACTATTTTTTTGCTATTCACATACCTAAAGAAGCTTTTACTATCCTTTATATTCTTGGCTAGTTTACCTTGGTACCTCATTTTTTTTTGGCTTATTGCCTTTTTTGTTATCTTCTGTTGCTCTTTAGAAGCTTCCCAGTCCTCCAGTTTCCCGCTCATCTTTGCTATGTTATACTTGTTCTCTTTTATTTTTATACTGCCCTTTACTTCCCTCGTCAGCCACGGACGCCCCTTACTCCTCTTAGGATCTTTCTTCCTCTTTGGAATGAACCAATCTGCTCCTTCTGCATTATTCCCAGAAATACCTGCTATTTTTGTTCCACTGTCTTCCCTGCTAGGGTATTGTTCCATTGAACTTTGGCCAGCTCCTCCCTCATAGCTCCATAGTTCCCTTGGTTCAACTGTAATACTGACACATCCGATTTTCCCTTCTCCTTCTCAAATTGTAGGTTAAAACATATCATATTATGGTCACTACCTCCTAATGGTTCCTTTACCTCAAGGTCCCTGATCAAATCTGGTTCAGTGCACAACACTAAATCTAGAATTGCCTTCTCCCTGGTAGGCTCCAGTACAAGCTGTTCTAAGAATCCATTTTGGAGGCACTCCACAAACTCCCTTTCTTGGGGTCCGGTACCATTCTGATTCTCCCAGTCTACCTGCATGTTGAAATCCCCCATGACAACTGTTATCATTACCTTTGCGACATGCCAATTTTAACTCTTCATTCAACTTACACCCTACATCCAGACTGCTGTTTGGGGGCCTGTAGATAACTCCCATTAGGGTCTTTCCACCCTTAGAATTTCTCAGTTCTATCCATACTGACTCTACATCCCCAGATTCTATGTCCCCTCTCGCAAGGGACTGAATATCATTCCTCACCAACAGAGCCACCCCACCCCCTCTGCCAGTCAGTCTGTCCTTTCGATAAGATGTATATCCTTGAATATTCATTTCCCAGGCCCTGTCCGCTTGAAGCCATGTCTCAGTTATTCCCACAACATCGTACTTGCCAATTTCCAACTGTGCCTCAAGCTCATCTACTTTATTCCTTATACTTTGTGCATTCATATATAATACTTTTAATTCGGTACTCCCCTCTCCTTTCATAACCAAACCCCGCTCGGTGATCGCCGGGGCTGTGAAGCGATTGCGTCACCATGCCGCCCAACTGCGAGGTAGAGCAGGGGGACAGATCAAGTGTGGCGGACAGGCTTAGTAGAAATGGCTGATGGGACGATGGTCAACACGGAGCCATTGGGCCGTAGGGCCTGTTTCTATACTGCACGACCCTCTGACTCTTCCGCGATTGGATGCTTAACTGAAGTTTTAATCCTGATTGGTTTTAATGGCCTGGTGTGGGATGACCCTGCAACAATGCATTGTTGGAGGTCTGTTCCTTAAAGAAAGAATCCTACTAAGGCACCATCATTTGGCCCAATGTTCTCCCGCCTCATTTATTTGGAGAAAAGGAGGTTTCTCTGGTGACTTGGTGAACTCCCCCTCTCAACTCACACTTGTGGAACCTCACCGATGGGGATTTTCCTTCTCTGCTCTCCTACCATAGAAACGACATTTCAAGTACCCTTCAACATGAACCACCCTGAAATAATGAATCTCCCTTCGACATCCTGTTAAAGTACATCTATCTTATCACTTTTGGAGAGCAAACTCTGCATTTAATATGATTAACCGACCTGATGTTAACTTTAAAGATGTGTATTTTTCCACTTCCATGAGATTATTCCAGGTAAGCTCCTCAATACATGTCTAGGCTAGTCCCCTCTTTTTCCTTCCCTGCCTGGTACCTTTGCTTGCATCCTGAAGTGAGGAAATTCAAGATTTTTCTATATTTGTGGCTTACATACATATTAATTCTATGTGCCCCTCACTCAGGCATTCAGTGCTCTTATTTTTTACTATTAAGTAGTAGTACTAATCAGTTCCAAATATAAATAGTGTCAGTGAGATAATAAATCATCCACACACTTATCTACTAATATGCATTTCACAATGTTGTCTGGATCCGTATTAGTAACCCTTCCTGTGCGTACAACTTCCTCGATACCTTCAACACTCCTCTCATCTCTGTTTAACAAAGCACACCATTGTTTTATGCAAATAAGGGATTCAGTCAACAAGTGATATCTCGGCTTCCCTTCCTCGCTGTTTCTCAATAACAGATTACTTCACGATTTTTATGTCATGAGATAACGAAACACTTCTGTGGAAACACGAATCCATTTGGTATATTGTTTAGATAAGTTATAATTACCAATTTCCTTGAAATAATTTGAGACGAGGTGGTGCAGCCAGTCGAGTCGCTGCCTCGGGCCTGCAGTAAACTGGCTCTGACCCTTAACCTCACCTGCTGTCCATCTGGAGTTTACCTGCCCTCCCTGCGATCGCGCCCGTTTCCTCCAGTGCGCTCGCTCTCACCGATAGTGGAGCCTCGCTGTTTGGGAGTTTACCTCCCTGTTCTCCGGCCATGGTAGCAGCAGTTCAAGTATCATTCGATACAAACCGCCCTAGGTCTCCTCCCACCTCCGAAAAGATGTGTAGAGTGGCAAATTAATAGCAGATTGTTCCTAGAGCGTGGGTAAGTGGTAGAATCTGGAGTGAGCCGATGGGATTGTGGATGAAATGAAACGGTTGATCGTCAGCATGGACTGAAGGACCGGTTGCATTTCTTGTCACTTGTTCAGGCTTTATCAATAATTTTTACATTTTGCACTGAACGTCAGGGCAGAATTTCCTAAACCCCCATTTCCAATTAACATACTGTTGGAAAAACAATGGTAAAGGGAAATATTTGTCTTACGTGCTGTTAGAACATATTCTGGATTCAGGGTGTACAGCAAAATATTAACCTCAGCCACCAATCTTTCGATCTGAACTTGGACAGCAGATTAAATTTAAAAGGCAGTTCTGGACAATGGGTTCCTACAGCTGTTAACTGAATAACCAGACATTGCCGATTAACATTCAGTTTGGGCGTCTGGAGTACGGGTGCGAAGATGGAGGTGTGAAAGTTGTATGTAATTCAAAGGAAGCATTGTAGGTACATTGTAAATAGAGAATTGTCCTTTGATCTTTAGCATATAATACGTCATGTAATGTTGGGCCAACAGCCTTCTTCTGCGGAAGGGGTCTCCATTTCATATCTGCTGTGTCTCCTCTTGCAGAATTAAAGACTCATAATCACCAGCTGTGTGTCTTCTCTCTGGTAACTTTGTTCGCATTACAACATGTACAGGTGTCCCCCGCTTTACGAATGTTCGCTTCGCGCCACTTCGCTTTTACAGAAGACCTACATTAGTAACCTGTTTTCGCATTACAAAGAGGATTTTCGCTTTTTATGAAAAGTTTTCCCATATAAATGAACAGTTCTTTGTTTTACACCATTTCAGCTTAAGGAAGGTTTCCCAGGAACGCTCTACCTTTGTGAAGGGTACCTGTCCATTGAAATAAACAGTGAAAAGCATCATCGGCATCAAATCAAATCAGTGAGGATTGTGGTAGGGTTCGCCCGCGAGTGTCACCACACTTCTGAATCTAACATAGCGTGCCCACGGATTACTAACCCTAACTCTAACTGTATGTGTTTGGATGAAGACTATATTACTGTGATTTGCCGTCTATGGCAGGGATCAGAGCTGTTGTTTGTGTGAGGTACGTTAATAACTTGGATGCAGGTGCAGGAGAAGTTTGCAGAAGGCACAGTGGTGTTGTGGACGGTGAGGTGGGTTGCCTACGGCTACAGCATAATATAGATCAGATATGGTATCGAGCAGATGGAATTTAATCCTGACTGGCGCAGTGTGATGCATTTTGGGAAGTCAAGTAAGGGTAGGGTGTTTACAGCAAATGATAAGGGACTTGGGAGTCTTTGTGCAGGATTCTCTAAAGGCTAACTTGCAGGCTGAGTAAGTGGTGAGGAAGGCAAATGCAATGTTAGCATTCATTATCAGAGGACTAGGATATAAAAGCAAGGATGTGACGCTGAGGCTTCATAAGCTTTTGGTCAGACCGCACGTTTCTTCCCCAATTCCCAGAGTCTAGTCTGACACCAACTTTTACACACACACCACACACACACTCACACAGGCACACACATACACTCACAGACACACACACACTCACACTCACAGACACACACACACTCACACTCACAGACACACACACACTCACACAGACACACACTCACACAGACACACACACACACTCACAGACACACACACACTCACACTCACAGACACACACACACACACTCCGCTCCCTTTGCAATTTTTGCTCATTTCTTTCTCAATTCCTGCTAAAACATTGTTTACATTTACATAATTTATTATTATATTGTAATTTGCCCTTTACTGTGCCTATTGTCTTGTTTATTAATTAATTGTACTGTCTTGCACTGTTTTGTGCACTTTATGTAGTCCCGTGTAGGTCTGAAGTCTAATGTAGTTTTGTGCTGTCTCACATAGTCTAGTGTAGTTTTGGGTTGTTTCATGTAGCACCGGGGTCCTGGAGGAACGTTGTCTCATTTTTACTGCGTACTGTACCAGCAGTTATGGTTGAAATAACAATAAAAGCAACTCGATTTGACTTGGAGTATTGTGAGCAGTTTTGGACCCCTTATTTAAGAAAGGATGTGCTGACATTGGAGAGGGTTCAGAGGAGGTCAAGGGAATGGTCCTGGGAATGAAAGGATTAACATATAAGGAGCATTTGGCTTTGAACCTGTACTCACTGGAGTTGAGAAGAATGATCTCATTGAATATTGAGAGGCCTGGGTAGAGAAGGTGTTTCCAATGGTGGGAGGCCCAGTGGGCACAGCCTCAGGATAGGAGGATGTCCCTTTAGAACAGAGATTAGGAGGAATTTCTTTAGCTAGAGGGTGGTGAATCTGTGGAATTAATTGCCACAGACAGCCGTAGAGACCAAGCCATGGGTTATGTATTAAGCAGAGCTCGACAGGTTCTTGATTAGTAAGGGTGTGAAAGGTTACGGGGAGGAGGCAGGAGAATGGGTTGAGAGGGAAAATAAATCAGCCATGATTGAATGGCAGGGCAGACTTGATGGGCTGAATGGCCTGGAGCTATTCCTATGTCTTATGGTCATATATCTGAATGCTATGAAAGCATTGACTCTCAGTTACTGAGAGCTACTGTAAATGTAGCACTAGCATTGGTTAACATCCTCATATCTGGCCTGAAGAACACCGACGAGCTTGTCCTGTGGCAGAGATGGTGAGTGAGTGTGAGGTTTATTTTTTATTGAAGTTCATCATCAAACAAACATTTCCATAAGATGTATTTCAGATATTGTACATATAGTCATATATGCCACAGTTCTCCACATAATATTTATCTGCGGTATACACTTATAGAAAAGAGAGGAAAGAAAGAACAAGCGAAAGGAGAAAACTATGTACAAGTAGGGAGTGATCTTTTTTACAACATATTCATTGATTTGTGAGAATGAAATAAGGTCTATGAGGTGTTATGTAGTTAAACCATTTCTCCCAGTATGAATCAAATTGTTCCAACTTATGATTATGTGTATCCCACTCCAATAGTCTTTGGTAACAGGGCTTTCCCAGAAAATATGATAATGGTTTGCATTTTGATTTCCACAATTTCTCCAGCAAACAGGGAGGTTACTGTCATAATGGGATTTCTGAGAGGGTGTGACAAAGTATCTTATCAAGTTTTTCCATCTGAACTCCCTCCATTTCTGTGAACTGGTACACTTCCATTGATACCTCCATATTATTGTCCATTCTTCCTCAGATATAATTATCCCTCCTTCCTTCTCCTATTTTGTTTTAATATATGAAGTCAAATATGTTTTAAGATTTGACAACCCCTTATACATGCTTGAAATGATTCTACTACTGTTATCTGAATTGTATGCTTTTCTAAATAGCTCTATCAAACATGTACTTGCGTTGGTTACACTTTTAACCATCCTATTAACATATTGTCGCATCTGTAAATACCGATAAAAGTCTTGTTTTTATAATAAGTGTTTCTCTTTAAGCATTTCAAAACTGAACAGTGTTCCTTCTTTCATTATATTGCAAAGAACTGTTATTCCTTTAGTTGTCCAGTCCTTAAATCTAGCATCCAGTTTATTCAGTGTAAAATCCAAGTCATATGCACACCATTTAAGAATTGCAATACCTCCCTGTAGTTTATATTCTTTTATAATAGTTTTCCATATTTTAAGAGTCCGCTTCACCCATGGGTTATCAATAGTATTTATGTATCTTTGTAGGTTGTTATCAGCCAAGATTGCCTGTATGGGGATGGGAAGTACCCGCTCCTCAATGTTTTTCCATTGAGCGTCATATGATGGGTTACACCAACATATCACAGCTCTCAACTGTGCTGCAAAATAATAATCTCTAAGAGAAGGTAGACCCCATCCCCCCTTTTCCTTGGCTAATTACAAGTTTTGAGATGAACTCCAGGTCTTTTACCTTGCCACATATAACTTGATAACATTTTGTTCCATTCATTGAATTGATTTTGATTAATCTCTATTGGTAGGGTCTGAAAGAGATATAATAGTCTGAGCAGTATATTCATTTTAATAGATTCAATCCTTGAACTGACACTAAAAAAGGAATTAGATTCTATCTTGTTATATCTTCCATAATTTTTATATATAGGCTGATAATTGCATTCTGATAATTTTGCCAAATCTTTTGGCATAATGATGCCCAAATATTTAAAAGACTCTGTGTGCCATGCCCAGGGATATCTACTTTCAATTTCTCTTGGTGGGCTATAGTTATATGAGAGTAATTGGGTTTTATCTATGTTGATCTTGTATTCTGATAATTGACCATATTGTTCAAAGGATTGCATCAATTTAGGTAAAGAGTATGTTGGTTGCCCTAGAAAGAGCAAAATGTCATCCGTGTAACAAGCCAATTTATGCTCTGTCCCTTTAATAGTAATTCCCTTGATATCTTCATTTTGTCTGATGTATTGAGCTAATGGTTCCAGATATAATGCGAAGAGTAACAATGACCATGCACAATCCTGTCTCTTGCCCCTTTCTAGGGTAAAACTATTTGATAAATATCCATTGATTTTAATCCTAGCAGTAGGATTGTCATATAGTGTCTGTATAGTTTTAATAATTGTGTCATGTAAACCAAATCTATGTAAAACTCTATAAAGAAAATTCCAATTAACCAAATCAAATGCCTTTTCAGTGTCCATGCTTATCACTACTGCTTTGATTTTATTTTTTTTGTATATGATCCATAATCTGAAGTATCCGTCATATATTGTCTTGTGTTTGGCGTTGTTGTATAAAACCTGTCTGATCATTATGTATCAATGTGCGTAGAAACTCTTCTAATCATTTGGCCATGATGGAGGTAAATAATCTATAATCTACATTAAGAATGGATATTGGTCTAAATGACCCACATTCCATTTTATCCTTGCCTTCTTTTGGTATAGCTGAGATTATCGCTTCCTTCCAGCTGGGTGGCATTTGTGCCTTCTTTTAGAGCCCAGTTCAGTGTGGGGAGTAAGACAGGAATTAAATTATTTTATACCACTCTGCCATATATCCATCTGATCCTGGTGACTTGCTTAATTTAAGCCTACTAGTTGCAGTTTTTAGTTCAGCTTCAGTTATGTCAGCAGTCATTGTTCTATTTTGTTCTTTGCTTAAAGAGGGTAACTCTAGAGAATTCAGGAAGGTGTCAATCTGGGTTATGCTTCCCCCTGGAACTTTGGAATATAGAGTTTTGTAAAACACTTCAAAAGCTTCTTGAATTCCACTTAGCTTAATTTTTTTTAAATTGTTTTTGTTCTTGGATCCCTAATTCTATGAATTGTATTTTCTGCTATCGTTTTTTTTTCAGTTCCTACACCAGTATTTTCAGACTTAGATCCACTTTTATAATGTCTGTTTCAGAAACATTAAAATTTTCCTGATTTCTTGCATAGCCAAACTATTAATTTCATTCCTATTTTTAAAAATTTCCTCTAATGTATCCTGTGTTCAATTCAATTTGTGTTTTTTTTCTAGTTCCTTCAGCTTATTTTGTAATTCCTCTAATGTTTTATTCCTTTTTTTCCTTATATGAGGGTATCATTATAAGTTTCCCTCTTAAAACAGCCTTCAGAGTATCCCATAGAATGGGAGGTGAAACCTCTCCATTATCAATGAATTCTAAGTAAAGACTTTTTTCTTTTTTAATTTGTTCCTTAGACTTTATTGAGTAGACTTGAATTTAGTTTCCAAATAGCATTCTTTGGTTGTAGGTCAAAATCAACAGATAAATATATAGGTGCATAGTCACTTACATCTATTGTCCCAATTCCACAGGTGTTTATTTTGTCTTTTCCAAATGTTATGAAATAGTCTATTCTTGTATATGCAGAATGTGGAGCAGAATAATGAGTGTAATCCCTTCTTTCGGGGAAAAGGTCCCTCCATATATCAATTAAACCAACATTCTCAAAAATGTATTCTTTCTTATGCAAAAATTTTGTTTCATAGGTTTTTTTCTATTGGAAGAGTCTAACTTTGGTTGTAATTGTAAATTTAAGTGTCCCCCCCCCCCCACCCCACATACCTGTTGTGAGTGTGAGGTTTAAAAATCGAACGAGGCCTGTCAGGGCTTTTCAGATTGTCAGGTAATTATTCACTTCTCAAGAGCCAATAAAAATAAGTTAGGTTTAAGTGGAGCAGCCTTTGTTGGAGTGGGACACAGTTAAAGTGGAGTGCCAAAGGCCTTGGCTCAAAGGTTTTTAGCAAAGAGCGGTGTAAGCTAAGTTTCCAGTAAGTTTCTTTCTTTCTTTTTATTGCACAATTAAAATACTGGAAAGGTCAATGGAATGCTCCTCTTGAAAGACAGGGAGACCTCCAGTGTGTCTTACAACGATACCTGCAAGAAGTGCATCCAGCTGCAGCTTCTTGGGGAACTTGTTCGGGAACTGGAGTTGAATCTGGATAAACTCCGGATCATCCAGCAGATACAGGGAGGTAGCTACACTTAAGGTACAGGACACAGGGAAGTAGGTGACCGCTAGGAGGGGGAAAGGAGTAAGCCACCAGCGCAGGGTGGCCACTCCCCTCATTAACGAGAATGCAGCTTTGGAGACTGTTGGGGTGGGATGACCTAGCAGAGTAAAGCCACAGCAGTCCCATCTCTGGCACTGAGTCTGGGTCCATGACTCGGAAGGGAAGGGGAGAAGAGGAAGAAGGTGGTGTTACATAGTTAGGGAAACAGACAGGAGATTCTGTGGTCATGACAAGAGTCTTGGATAGCATGTTGCCTCCCAAGCGTCAGGGTCAGGGACATCTCAGATCAGGCCCACACAGCATTCTTAAGGGGCAGGTTGTGGAGCCAGAAGTTGTGGTACATATTGGTACCCACAATATAGCTAGGAAATGCGATGAGGTCCTGAAGAGAGAATATAGGGAGCTCGGTGGGAAGCTGAAAAGCAGGACCTCACAGACGGTAATCTCTAGATTGCTGCCCGTGCCAGTCACCAGTGAGGGTAAGAATAGGACGACTTGGCAGAAGAATTAGTGCTGATCGATAAATCAGCCATGATGGAATGGTGGAGCAGACTTGATGGGCTGAATGGCCTAATTCTGCTCCAATGTCCTACAGTGTTGCAGAGAGACACCCAGTGCTTGCGTTATCAGGCTCCACGCACAGCTTGATGTAGCCACACAGGAAGGAGGTCACTGCGCTGAGGGTGACCCTTTCTCTGGAGGCCCATACACCACCCCTTTTCAGAACCCCGTCCTTCCTCGGTCTCCCAGTCGAACAGCAGACAGCCGGGTGATCTGGAGAAACTTGTGGAGGGGAGGCTGGTTCCCCCCCCCCACCCCCGGCTCCCCTAATATATCAGCCGTGGTGGAGCAGACTCGATGGGCTGAATGGTATAACTCTGCTCCTATATCTCATGGTCCAGACGTGGCGAACAAAGCTAATCTGTCAGTTGGTAAACGCTGAGCTGAGAACGTTGGAAATAGTGTAAGCGTTTTCACAAACCTTGCCTAAAAAATGGGCAACAGAAGCGCTGGGCTCTAAGGTGAAGTTATTTTCTGTTCTAGTCGTGTTCTTCTTAAAATTGTGTAAGAGTCGTGCTGGATCTGCTTTCCTTGTGAACAATGCCTGTGATGCTGCTGCGAGCTTCTCACTCTACCTGTGGATACCCGTAAGGCCAAAAGACAGGAGCAGAATTAGGCAAGATTCGAAGGGTGTCCAGAGTGGGTGGGATTTTTGATCACGCAGGCAGCGAGAGGAGTAGGCAGAGCACGTAGACGGATGAAAAATCACTCGGCGTTCCATTGATTAGTTCTCAGTTAGTACATTGCTGAATCAGAAAGGGGTTTTGTCATTGTCCAACCTCTGAAATTGCTTTTTAAGCCTCACTGGGACAACAGTTTCACTTTCCATGCCACTGCTGGCCTTCCTGTCGGTGACAGTCAGAGAAAGGCAGCAGCGGAACCAGGCACAAGTGCTTAGACACAAGCAGGGCCAGCTGTCCCACCGTCTGGTCTTCGGGAGTCAGCGGGATTCGGCAGGCGGCTAAGTCCAGGCCCCACTTGGACATCGCTGTGGTAACCAGAGTCTCTGCAGGTGGACAGTGGAGAGCATCACGATCTGGTGTGGAAACACCGGCGCTCAGGAATGGGAAAGCCCACGGGGGGGGGGGGGGGGTGGATCCCAGGCAGAGCCCCCTCCCCATCACAGCAAAGCAGCGTCCACCATCAAGGACCCCCGTCATCCAGGCCATGCTCTCTCCTCTCTACCACCATCGGGCAGGAGGTACGGGAGCCTCAGATCCCACATCACTGCGTTCAGGAACACCTTTTACCCACCAGCGTGGATAACTTTACACATCTCATCACTAAACTGACTCCACAGCCTACGCTTGCCTTCAAAGACTCCACAACTCGAGTTCTCAATGTTATTTATTTGGTTTTGCTGTTATTTGCACTCTTTATCTTTTGGTTGTTCGTCAGTCAGTTATTTACAGTTATCAAACATTTTTATTGAAATTATTTCTTTATTTCCCTGTAAATGCATCTCGAGGTAGCGTATGGTGATAAATAGATAGAGTGGCCACTTTATTCGGAAACTCCCACACCTCCTGTACCTAATACTGTAGCCATTCTGTGTATCTTCTGCTGCTGTAGCCCATCCGCTTCAATGTTTGACATGTTGTGCGTTCAGTGATGCTCTTCCGCACACCGCTGTGGGGTTTCTTTTTGAGTTATTGTCGCCTTCCTGTCAGCTTGAACCAGTCTGGCCGTTCTCCTCTGACCTCTCTCATTAACGAGGCGTTTTCGCCCTCAGATCTGCGACTCACTGCATGTCTGTTTGGCACTGTTCTCTGTAAACTCTAAGACTTGAGCACGGAAATCCCAGCAGTCTCTGAGTTACTCAAACCACCCCGTTTGGCACCAAGGTCAAAGACAATTATGTCACCTTTCTTCCTCATTCTGATGTTTGGTCTGAACAACAACTGAACCTCTTGACCGTGTCTGCATGCTTTTATGCCTTGAGTTGCTGCCACCGGATTGGCTGATTAGATATTTGCATTAACAAGCAGGTGTACAAGTGTATCTCATATAGTGACCACTGAATGTACGTACATTGATAATAAATTTACTTTGAACTTTGAACCTCTGGTGGGTCAATTCAGCCAGACAGATTGAAAACGACTCTGCCAGGCTAATACCTGATTCATCTGTGGGTTGTCTGTGTAAATGTATTCACAGGCTAATGTGGCGGAAATTGGGCTGAAGGTACGATTGTCTGTCTAAATCTGGTGTGGTCCTTGGACAGCTGAATAATTTTGGTATGGGCCCCCAGATCCTAAGAACTTTCTACAGGGGCACGATTGAGAGCATCCTGACTGGCTGCATCACTGCCTGGTACGGGAACTGTACTTCCCTCAACTGCAGGGCTCTGCAGAGAGTGGTGCGGACAGCCCAGTGCATCTGTAGATGTGAACTTCCCACTAGTCAGGACATCTACAGAGACAGGTGTGTAAAAAGGACCCAAAGGATCACTGGGGACCCGAGTCACCCCAACCACAAACTGATCCAGCTGCTGCCATCCGGGAAACATAAAAGCCAGGACCAACAGGCTCCGGGCCAGCTTCTTCCACCAGGCCATCAGAATGATTAATTCATGCTGACACTACTGTATTTCTATGTTATATTGACTGTCCTGTTGCACATACTATTTATTATAAATTACATTTAGACGGAGACGTAACATAAAGATTTTTACTCCTCATGTATATGAAGGATGTAAGAAATAGTCAATTCAATTCCATTCATTCGTGGTGGGCCATCCAATCTTCTTCTTGCCTGCTCTGTCACAGTGGGTTTGACTTAATGAAGTGCCTGGTACATAATCTGTTTCAGACTTCCTTGTTCTGTTTCTGTGGGGCCCGTCGTTCCCTGTGCTAAAGTCCGCTCTGTGCCACTCCTCTGGGTATCTATGCGTGTGGAAATGATATGCAGACCAAATTTCCTGTACAGCATCCCAGGAAGCTCATCCTGTTAGTAAAGCCCCATTGCATCATCCGTCTATTCCATCAGCAGGAAAACAAACAAACAGGTAAAATATTAAACCCATGACAATTTATTAACTGTGGAATTGTTTTAACAAACTGTTTCCACAAGGCACATTAGTGTTCCAGTGAAGGTACAGGACGTTGAGACATCACAGTAATGCTGGCGCTCTGCTACTGGGGTATGTGTGGCTAGTGCTGTCCTTCACCAAGTCATGCCTGAAGTTAGACCATCAGACACGGGCAGAATGAGGCCAGTCCGCTCCGCCGTTGCTTTATTTTCCCTCTCAACCCCATCTCCTGCCTCTCCCCGTGATCTTTGACGCCCCCAAAGATGCTAACAACCTCCGTTTTACTGTTGCGTGATTATGAATGGACCCCGCTCTCCTCTCTGCCCCACAAAGCTCTGGAGTGCGAATATTTTCCACCTAGGCTGCCTCGTACACAGAGACACCTTCTCGGACCGTGCTGTCCCATAGTGCAGGTATGGTGAAATCCAGACAGCAGAGTCACAGTGCTGGATTTTAATTATTTATTGGTAACAAACCCTTCCATTCCAACAAGTCCCCGATGTCTAATTATACCATGTGACTAATTAACCTACTAACCCATATGTCTTTGGACTATGGGAGGAAACCAGAGCACTCGGAGAAACCCACATGGTCCTGGGCAGAACATGCAAACTCCTTACAGGCAGCAGCCGGAATTGAATCCGGGTCGCTGAGGCTGTGATGGTGTTACGCTGACCGCTGTGCGACTGCGCCACCCTGATTTTCTCCCGCTAAAGTTCAAATTTAGTCTCGAGGCAAGGCTGGAAAGACGAAGCTGCTTGCTGGGGAGGCGAGGCTGTAGGGTTATCACCAACGTCCTGTCGTGGGAGGGAACTCACCCTGTCCAGTCGAGATGTGACGGCAGGGCACTAGGCTCTGGAACAACCTGTCTACTTTTATCAAAGCAGGGCAAATGTATAGAAGAGATCTTGCCACACACTCCAGCAAATTTCAAAACCATTTGCCAGACATCAAAATTACATATTTTTAAATTACAAGAGATTTCAATGATATCATTCAGCTTGCAGTCAATCTCCAGAGAGTAGGTTTGTGACCAGAGTCTATCCCAGCTCCGCATTCTACTTACCCTCCCAGCCCTTGTCCACCCAACCCCATTTCCCTCTCCCATCACAATATTGCCTCCGCTATTCTTAAGTGATACTTGCGAGGTTTCAATGAGACCCCCCCCCTCATTCTTCTCAACTCCAGCAGGTACAGGCACAGAGCCGTCAAACGTTCAACGTCCTCATACGTTCAACATTTCCTTCCCAGGTCCGTTCTCCCGAATCTCCTCTGGAACCCTCCCGATAAACTCGAGTTTTAGTTGATCTTTTTTTTGAAGGGCCTTAGGTGCAATCTTCAGAATTCACTTCAAAATATAAGGAGGCGGGCTTTGAGGAGGGCACTGCTTTCACACGTGTAGCAGGTGACAGTGAGGAGTCACTGCAGAGTGCTCTCGTTCGTTTGTCCTGCTTTCACTGGGTAATTCCCTTTCATACAGTGGGCAGCACAGCGCCAGAGACCGAGCTTCAATCCCGTCTGCGATTGTGTGGAATCCCACCCCCCAGGTTTTCTCCCACATTCCTAAGAACTGTTGGCTGGCTGGCTCGTTGTCTGCTGTAAGTTGTCCCTACTGAGTGTGCGACTGGTAGAATTGGGGGGAGGATGATCGGAACGGGTGGGAAAAGAAGCACATAGCTAGGATTAATGTGGGATTAGTGCAGATGAGTGGCTGACGGCCAGCACAGAGTCAATGGGCCGAAAGGGCTGTACGACTTTTAAAAATCCACAATTACAGGAGTAATTACACAATTACTGCTCTCAGGACCTTCTGTTCTATAGGAAAGCAAATGCTGGTTCCCATCACAACCTCCACCTTGCAGCAAGGACCTTCCTCTTCCCAGTCGTTGGAAGACGAGCTTGCCAACAGAAGATGGTAAGGGAATGCAAGGGAATGTGGTAAGGTGGTGATGAGAGGGTGATAATACATTGCTGGTAAAGTCTCGTGTCATTTTAACCATATAGCAATCACAGCACGGAAACAGGCCATCTCGGCCCTTCTAGTCCGTGCCGAACGCTTACTCTCACCTAGTCCCACCGACCTGCACTCAGCCCATAACCCTCCATTCCTTTCCTGTCCATATACCTATTCAATTTTTTAAAAAATGACAATATCGAACCTGCCTCTACCACTTCTACTGGAAGCTTGTTTCACACAGCTACCACTCTCTGAGTAAAGAAATTCCCCCTCGTGTTAACCCTAAACTTTTGCCCCTTAACTGTCAACTCATGTCCTCTTGCTTGAATCTCCCCTACTCTCAATGTCAACTCTGTCTATCCCCCTCATAATTTTAAATACCTCTATCAGGTCCTCCCTCAACCTTCTATGCTCCAAAGAATAAAGACCTAACTTGTTCAACCTTTCTCTGTAACTTAGGTGCTGAAACCCAGGTAACATCCTAGTAAATCTCCTCTGTACTCTCTCTATTTTGTTGATATCTTTCCTATAATTCGGTGACCAGAACAGTACACAATACTCTAAATTTTAAGGTGGAAAGTATTTGAATTCTTTTCTGTAGATGATATAAGGCAGTGATGATAAACCTTTGCGAGAGTGTGTCCCTAAATTGGTGATAATTTTTTTTAAATTCTCTTACAGGCCACGGTAATTTCGAGCAGAGATTATCATTTGAATTAGTAACAATAATATTGGCTTTTTTTTAAAGGAAAAGGAATGAGTCTTGTTGCTTATTCATAGTTTTACTATTAATAAAAGTCTAACAGAGACAGATTCAAATAAATGTCGACTGTTTACTTTTTCTACAGACACTGAGTTCCTGCAACATTTTGTGTGTGGGGCATTTTAGAAAACCTGTTCAGAAATTATTAATATTAATCTTTTAAAAAGGCAAATGCAAAATAACATCATTTCTAAGTGGTAAATCATGAAAAGTCTGCAGGGATGCTGGAAATTAAAAGCAACACACACAAAATGCTGGAGGAACTCAGCAGGCCAGGCAGCGTCTACGGAAATGAGTAAACAGTTGATGTTTTGAGCTGAGCCCTTTCTTAAGGACTGAGAAGGAAGTGGGGAAGCAGGTGGGAAAGGGTAGCGGGTCTGATTGAGTCCATGGTCGACGAGTCAGAGGGCCTGCAGTGATCACAGAGGGGACGCAGTGAGAGGGTTTCACTGAACGCCTGAAGGGAAGATTTAAACATCTTCAGTGTGGGCATCCCTCGAAGAGACTTCCCAGTGGAACAGCAAATCATAAACACAAGAGATTCTGCAGATGCCAGAAATCCAAAGCAACACACACAAAATGCTGGAGGAACTCAGCAGGTCAGACAGCAACTATAGAAATAAATAGACAGTTGGTTTGGGCCTAGCATTGTTATTGTAAACACTAAATTAGAGAGCATGTCTTATAGGTGGAGTGAGCTAGGCTTTTTCTCTCTGGAGCCAAGGGGGATGAGAGGTGACTTGATAGAGGTGTATAAGATGATAAGAGGTGTGGATCGAATGGACAACCAGGGACAATTCCCCTGGGTGGAAACGGCTAATATGAGGAAGCATAACTTTAAGGTGATTGAAGGAAAGTATAAGGGAGGAGGGATGTCAGAGGTAAGTTGTGTTACACACACACAGACAGATGGGCGCATGGATGCCCTGCCAGGAGTGGGAGAGGCAGATAAGTGAGGCACATTTAAGAACATAAGAAATAGAAACAGGAGTAGGCTATCTGGCCCATTGAGCCTGATCTGCCATTCAATAAGATCATGGTTGATCTGACCATGGACTCATCTCCACCTACCTGCCTTTTGCCCATAACCCTTAATTCCCCTACTATGCAAAAGCAATGCAGAAATTCTTAGATAGGCACATAGATGATAGAAAAATAGCAGGCTATGGGGGAAGAGTAGGGTTAGATTAATCTTGGAGCAGGCTGAAAGGTTGGCACAATATCGTGGGCCAAAAAAGCCTGTACTATTCTATGTTCTATCATCTGCACACCAGGTCTACGAGGATTTCAAAATGTATCCCCAATGTCATGTGTTCTCACAACTGTCTCACTGACACCAGGTCAGTGCGAGGCACTTTTTTTTTACAACTTCAGACAAAAAAACTTGCTACTTCCTTTGAAAATGAAGGTAATTACACATCTTTTTATTATGGGAGGATTATAAAGAATCAAGACGGCACTGCATGTCCTGTGCCAAAAAAAATTTCTAGGTACCGTAGATCACCACCCCTGAATTACAAGGCAAGGTGTTTTACTTGGAGGTAGACAAACATGGAGCGGATTATTTAATGATGTTTAGTTAGCTGGGAAACAAGCTATGAGCTCAGGGCAGGCAATGTCACTTCAACTTGTAGAAGCTGATGGATAGTTTCCTGGAATCCCAGAGTCGTACAGAACAGAAGCAGATTCTGGCCCGACACGTCCACGCTGACTGCTGCATCCATTGATGTTAATCTAATTTACACGATCGGTGAGTGTCTGTGACTTTGGCTCAGGGTTGTTGAACCCCAGTCATGGGTTTTATGATGATTTGGGAGCTGAGAAGTTCCGAATCACTCTCCATCGATTCGGTCAGGAGCAGGAGGACCTGGCAGATCGGAATGGGGACCCAGCAGATGGCATTGGAGGAGCCCTAAGCCTGTGTACTTATTGAACAGGTATGAGGCTCTTGTGTGAACGGGAACAGAGAGACAGTGAGGAAATTGATTGCAGAACTGCAGGTCCTCACTGGGTAGGGTTAAGGAAGACGCTTGGCTGACGGAAAGGATAAATTAACAAGCCACTTGCAGGCTGGCATGGGGTTACACACAGTTTCTGATTCAAAGACTGCTTAGGGAGATGTTGATTTTAATTTGTTGGGGGCATCATCGGTAGCCAAGAGAGCTTTTCTATTGGGATCAGACTCACTTCGATCATTCTGTCACCAACATCCTAGCAACGTGGAAAAACCTAGAGTCATACCTGGAGCTTTAAACTAAATAACGATGAGATGGGAAGGAAAGAATAAGGGGTAGGCCATTTAGAACGGAGTTGAGGAAAAACTTTTTCACCCAGAGAGTGGTGGATATGTGGAATGCTCTGCCTCAGAAGGCAGTGGAGGCCAATTCTCTGGATGCATTCAGGAAAGAGTTAGATAGAGCTCTTAAAGATAACGGAGTCAAGGGTTATGGGGAGAAGGCAGGAACGGGGTACTGATTGTGTATGATCAGCCATGATCACATTGAATGGCGGTGCTGGCTTGAAGGGCCGAATGGCCTACTCCTGCATCTATTGTCTATTGAAAGACTGAGGCAATGGGGAAATCAGGAGAATAAGGGGGCAGTGCAGTATAGTATTGTTAATGATAAGCAGGGAGGGTTAGAGCTGACACTTCGTGGCACAAAACAGTTTAAGTGATAAAAGTCAAAGAGAAAAACTCCTTATGAGGGTAGGTTGAGCAAGCTAGGCTTTTCATTTGGAACGAAGGTAATAAGAGGCATAAATTGAGTGGGCAGCCAGGGACTTTTTCCCAGGGTGGAAGTCGTGGGCATAACTTTAAGGTGATTGGATGAAAATATAGCGAGCACATCGGAGGCTTTTCCGCTCTGTGCCCTGTGCCACTTTGGGTGACAACCTTGCCGTTTATCATTTTTGTCTGTTTTTTATTTTTTACGAGGCTGAGTTGCGAGCTCGACGCTCAACCCGGCACACGACGGAAAGCGTGCAAGGTGCCGGCCATATTTGAACCCGGGACCGCTCGCCTGGTAGTCTGGTGCTGACGTCTCTACGCCAACGGCTGGCTGAACGTCAGAGGCAAGTTTTTTTCTTACACAGAGCGGTGATTTGAGTCGAACGTGCCGCCAGGGGTGGTGGTAGAGGCAGATAGAGTAGGTGCATTAAATAAACTCTTAGATAGGCACATGGATGATAGGTTATATGGAAATGAAGAGTTGTATTTGATCTTAAGGTAGGCACAACATCCTGGGCAGAAGGGCCTATACTGTACAATGTTCTATGTACATTCATTACAAGACAGGAGAACTGATTGTGCAAGCAGACATGGAAGAGCACGCCCTGACAGCCAGTACAGAGAGACAGCAGCAAGGTGACCACGAAGTACACTGCGGATGCTGTGGTCAAATCAAGACGTACAAAAAAGCTGGATGAACTCAGCAGGTCGGGCAGCATCCGTTGAAAGGAGCAGTCAACGTTTCGGGTTGAGACCCTTCATCAGGACTAAAGAGGGGGGGCAGGGGCCCTATAAAGAAGGTGGGGGGATGGTGGAAAACCAATCAGAGGAAAGATCAAGGGGTGGGGGAGGGGATAGGCCGGAAAGATGAAGAAGGAATGTAAGGGGAAAGCACTATGGGTAGTAGAAGGCGGCAGAGTCATGAGAGGTGATAGGCAGCGAAAAGAGGAGACAGAGTGAAGGTGGGATGGGGGAAGGGAGAGGGAGGGAATTACTGGAAGTTGGAGAATTCGATGTTCATACCAAGGGGCTGGAGACTACTCAGGACGGTATATGAGATGTTGCTCCTCCAACCGAAGTTTGGCCTCATCATGGCAGTAGAGGAGGCCATGTATGGACATATCCGAATGGGAATGTGAAGCAGAGTTGAAGTGAGTGGCAACCGGGAGATCCTGTCTGTTGTGGCGGACGGAGCGGAGGTGCTCGACGAAGCGGTCCCCCAATCTGCGTCGGGTCTCGCCGATGTAGAGGAGGCCGCATCGGGAGCACCGGATGCAATAGATGACCCCAACGGCTCACAAGTGAAGTGTTGCCTCACCTGGAAGGACTGTTTGGGGCCCGGAATGATGGTAAGAGAGGAGGTGTAGGGTGTAGAGACCACAATGGAAACCGAGCGCTCTGGGGAATATCTCAGGAGGATACGCAGAATGGAAAGGTGCAATATCTTTTTTTTTTTTTTTTTAATTTTATTTAATTGAATTTTTAAATGATTACAAGTGTAGAAAAAAAAAGTATGTGACCCTTCCCCCCTCCCCTTAATCCCTCCCAATATCTTGATTCAAACCAAATGCTTGATTACAAGGGATGACATTAGGAAGGCTGTGGCAAGTGATTCTGGTTTAGAAAGCACAGCTTACTCAAGAGGAGATAAGGAACAACAAATGGAAACCAGTTGATAACCAGTGTTGCAGAGTGCAGACACGTGCAAAGGTGATGCAATTACTTTCGTAAGGGGAATTTCTTGGCTGTGGAGAGTTAAATAAAGATTTTATTATTCCCGAAAACGGCATACCACTGAGTGGGAAAGGAATCCCACAGGGAAGTAACAGCAGCCTTAAGAGAAGGCCAGATTTCTTAAAATTCCTCAGTCAGCACAAGAATGACTGAAGTGGAAGTGGATCTGTCAATGATTAACTAGAATAGTTATTTTCCTGTAGCTTCTTGTGACATAGGAACCCATTCCAATTATTGAGTCTGTGCCAGCTCTCACTGCAATTCCATCAATCCAATCATTCCTAGTCTCAATTTAGGGTGGTATCAGATTGCGGAAAAAAACAGACGCCATGGTACAATGTAGGCAGTTTATTCCCCTCCAGAGATGCTGCGTGCCTCCCAAAGCCCAACCCTGCAGCCCCGTCAAGGCCGGCCGCCAGGGCTCTGGCGAAGTCAGTTCCCTGCCCAGTGGTTGCCCAAGCGTTGATGGACTCCGACCATACCGTCGACTGCAGAGGACTTTGAAAACGGGAGGACATCAAAGGTCTACGCTCCACTGGGGGCTAAGGACCAACTAAGTCGTGTAGATGATGCATCCTCCAGCATTTATGTGTGTTGCTATGTTATGAAGAATGGTGATGGGACTGAGCACTGGGAGAATTTTGGAAATCAGCAAAAATATTGCTGAAGATTGTGGGGAAACAGAAGGATTATAAAAATAGATACTTCTATCATTTTTACAATCCTCATTAACTGTTTTAGTTAGAGATTGATAGATCCATGTACCTGTGGAGTCTTTATCCTACAATGATATATATATTTTAACAAGGAAATAACGTCTTTATAATCAGTCACTGCTTTATCTACTTATATTGTGACATAATTTCACAAGACACATTAGAGCCCCAATCAGGGTCATGTAAAGCCACGGGAGAAGGTGGTAGATGGTCGTATGAGCAGCTGGTGCAGATCACAAGTACTGGTAAGTCGACCACTGACGCCAGGCAATCTTTGAAGACTGTTGATAATGGCGGGGGTCACCTGCCTTATAAAGGGACTCCCCAGAAGGCAAAGGCAAACCACTTCTGCAGAAAAACTTGCCAAGAACAATCATGGTCATGGGAAGTTAACGATCGCCTACGTCATATGACATGGCACAAAAAACGAACGAGCAATATTAGGAAATCTCTCTTCAGATCCAAGTGAATCCCCTTTCTTCCTGGGTGCCTCAGGAAATGGCTCGTTAGCTCTTGCTGGCAGTCTCCCAACTCCGCACCGAGAAACCCACTGCTCTCCAGCCTCGTGTGTCTAGGGTATACACACTCCGGTCCCGCCAAACCTGTGAGACTGGGATGCCTCTCCCACCAACGCCCCAGTCTGTGTGCATGCTGTGCAATTTGCTGTCCTGTTACAGCTTGTTGCCAGGAATCAAAAGACCACACACTCCAAATAATTAAACTAAGTATATTTTCAAATATTAACGAAAGAGTTAGAGAAGAAAAGAAAAAAAAAAATCAAAAAGGGCACTTTACAATTAAACAGGCACAGGTTGGAGCCCAACTCTTCCAAAAGTCATATTCACCGATCCTCAGTAGACTCCCGCACCTCACTCCATCGAATCACGGTCCCTAACGGATCGAATTCTACGGCCAGTCATCTCCCACCGAACAAAGACCCAGGCTCGCACTGGTGTCAGGCACAAAACAAAACGTGCTCCCCCAGCCTCCTCTGGCCCACACTCCTACGCACCCGTTTTCTCTAACAACAGTCCAAACCCTGCTTCTACAGAAAGGCCACTACACGAAATACCCTACAGCGGCAGCAACGAGACCTTTACCAGGGCAAGACACAAGAAACACCCACAAAATGCTGGAGGAACTCAGCATCCCTGGCAGCGCCTGTGGGAAAGAGTACAGTCGGCGTTTCGACAGGGCTGTGATAAGGCCTGGTCATATTGAAGATAACAGCAGAGTAGATAAAGTTCACTCACAGAAGATAGGGATAAGCGGGGCATTCTTAGGCAACCTGTAATGAGTGGAGTCTGATAGTGATGGGATCTCAGCTGCTTACAATTTATCTTAGTGGCTTAGGTGAAAGGCACCGTCTACGTCACACCCAAACAGTTGACAAGCTAAGCTACGACGCCAATACAAGTATTCTGCAAAAAAGATGGACAATACATAAATTAAATAAGTCTCTTAATATCACTTAAATTGTGTGGGGTTGATAAAATGTGTGCCTAGAGAGTTCTGGATGTCCGTGCATAAGAGGGAGTGAAATTATCAAGGTGCAAGGGATTCTACAGATGCAGGAAAATCGTATGGAGAATGACTCAGCAGGTCAGGCAGCATGCGAGGAGGGGAAACATACAATTAACATTTTGGGCTGAGACCCTCCATCTGGAAAGCGGCTGAAGCCAGAACAGGATGGTAGGGTGGGGCGGAGTAAAGTAGCACAAGATCGTTACCATTGTAGTAAGACTGAACTTGGAGAACTGATGGTTTTAGTCTCTGAATTTAAAGAAGGACACGTTTCTTGGAAATAGTGTACAGAAGGTTCTCTGTTGCGATTCCTGGCAGGACGGGACAGTGTCATGAGAAAGGGCCGAGCAGTCAGCAGGAACAAAACGTGCTGGAAGAAATCAACAGGTTGAGAAGTAACTTCGGGAGGAAAGGAATTCTTAAAGCTTTGGACTGAAACCCCCGCAGCAAGATCGAGGGATTGGCAGGAAGATGGAGTTAAGGCCGAGAATCGGATTGGTATAGGGTCGGAGCGGGATCTACTCGTACTCTCACTCCTCACCGGCTCCTCAACCCCGCCCAGTGCCGACCCCCTCCGCGTCCCTTCTCTTTCCTCCTGCTGCTCATTCCGCGCCTGCCTTTCCTCTCCTCCCACGCCCATCCTGTATACCAGCTCCAGCCTATCACGTTTACTGACAACTTCCTCACAGATAAAAAAAATTTTACTCTGACCAGCAGACGGGAAAAGGTCTTAAAAAAATCTGTTGTCCGTTTAAAAAGACGATTAAATTGAGAATCCTCCGTGATTTTCGGGCACATGAAGCTTTCCTTTCTGCAGTTTGGACGTTGATCTGGGCGTCAGGCGTCAATGACTCTGGGACGTTTCTATTGCTTCATAAGTTTAATTGTGAATCCCACCAGCAGACCACCAGCTATGACAGAACCAAGAAGAGCAACTACAACTCCCTGTGAACAGTAAAAGACATGAGGCACGTTACTCTCAGGGACTTGTGCTGCACGACCGCTACAGTAAAGCTCCCTTTACCCCACCCCATCAAATACTCTCAGGCCAACAAAAACAACATGGCTTAGACTGCAGAGTATGAACAAAAACAGAGCTTGGCTTAACAACCACGGCTGTGTAACGGTTAGCGCGACACTATTACAGTTCGAGGAGTCAGAGTTTGGAGTTCAATTCCAATGTCGTTTTTAAGGGGTCTGTACATCCTCCCTGTTGAATGCATGGGTTTTCTCCAGGTGTTCCAGTTTCCTCCCAGTGTTTAGTATTGAACTGAATGATCTTTATTGTCATTACACACAGGTACAATGAAACTCTGTTTGGCTTCCTCTCAGGCAATCAAACAAAGTGGTAGATAAAAACAAGACAGTGATAGAAAAACGGTATTAAATAGATAAGTAGCTCCAGAATGTCACAGTAATGCACAAAGTGCCGTTAGTGCGAGTATTTGAGTCCTTGTGTGTGCTCACAGTTTCAGTCATTGTTCTGTGGGAGTGGTGTGATGGAGGCCACAGCTCTGGGGTAGTACACTAACTGGTCATTGTAAATTGTTCCGTGATTATGCTAGGGCTAAATCAGGTTTGCTGACCGGCGTGGGTCGAATCCTGTTCTGCATTGTATCTCAACTCTAGTAAACACACACACGGGGTTCTGCAGGTGCTGGAAATCTTGAGTACCCGTGGAAATGTATCCCTGCAAGGGGCAGCGCCCGTGGAACTACCCCCTTGCAGTGGTTGCACTATCAGGAGAGGAGGAGGGTGTCTCTGCTTTGAGACACCAAACCATTAAATAATATCCACAGCTTTGGAATACACCTCAAGTGTTTGCTGATCTAGCAAGTTCACATCTGACCACCAGCCACGCGACCGGTGCAGTTACTCACCCAGCCACCCATCCTGGCGATCCACGGAACCACCACGTCTGGGATAATCAAGTCCAACCACTTCAACAAAGCGGTCCACGATTCCACTTCCAAAATCTTAAAAAACAGAACCAGACCCATTAGTTTTGCTGCGCACAGTACTGTTGCTCTTTGTTTCGGCCTCCAGAATTAAATTCATGGCCTGTTGATACACTGAAGGAGGTTTAACCAAAGCTACACGTGTTGCCCTCCTTGTGAAACACTGGGTCTCTCTCCTTCCTCAATGTCTCCACCCTCCAAAAGCAGAGTAATCAAGATTTTATAAAGCTGTAACAAGATTTCCCAACATTTATTCTCAACTGACTAAGACAAGGAAGTGTGCAGATGCTGGAAATCCAAAGACACAGTCAGTCTCTCTCTCTCTCTCCCCCTCTCCCTCTCCCTCCCCCTCTCTCTCTCCTCTGGAGGAACTCAGCAGGTCAGGCAGCATCCATGGAAATGAATAAACTGTCAACATTTCAGGCAAGACCCTTCTTCAGGTTCCAAAACGTCATCTGTTTATTGACTTCCACAGATGCTCTTTGTCTCCATCTTAGGAGACAAACTGTCAACCAACATCTTTTATAAACCGACCAATTCTCACGGTTATCTTCTCACCCTGTCTCTTGTGAAAATGCGATTCCCTTTTCTCAGTTCCTTTGCCTCCACCGTATCTGTTTCCCAGACATCTGAGATGTCTTCCCTTTTTCAATTTCTTTCCGGTAATCTTACCCCCTCCCCAGACATCCCACCCTGCAAAAAATTTCAGAGAGGTAGCACCACCACCTCTCCCCCCAGTCGACCTCCAAGGGTGTATGTATACAGGACATTTGACTATGAAAGAACACAATTTATTGAATCACATATTGAAACTATTTACATACATATTCCTTGCTGAGTAATGAATGACACCTGTTAAACTCACCTCAACATGTCTTTTACAGGGGTGGGGTGGATGAGTGGACAAGGGAGTCGCGTAGCAAACTATCCCTGTGGAAAGCAGAAAGGGGGGGGGGGAGAGAGAGGGAAAGATGTGCTTGGTAGTGGGATCCCGTTGGAGGTGGCGGAAGTTACAGAGAATTATACGTTGGACCCGGAGGCTGGTGGGGTGGTAGGTAAGGACAAGGGGAACCCTATTCCGAGTGGGGTGGCGGGCAGATGGTGTGAGGGCAAATGTGTGGGAAATGGGAGAGATGAGTTTGAGAGCAGAGTTGATGGTGGAAGAAGGGAAGCCCCTTTGTTTAAAAAAGGAAGACATCTCCTTCATCCTGGAATGAAGAGCAGATGCGGCGGAGACGGAGGAATTGTGAGAAGGGGATAGCATTTTTGCAAGAGACAGGGTGGGAAGAGATTATATTAATTTTATTAACATCCATGTTTAAGATTTAATTTAAAGTTTTATAAAGAAAATTATTGCGCAAGTGCATTAATCCAAAAGGAACAGATCTGACCAGAAGTGACGACATATGAAAGAAAATGTCCGTCAATAGAACCGCCCAATCGAGAAAAAAAAACCTATTCTAATAGCCCCCACAAAGCCCAAAAAAAGGATCCAATAGGATGATCGCATGCTCAAATAATAACCCTTGACCCTGTCCTCCACTTTGCAGCTATATTTAAAAAAATGATATTCATCCCACCGAAACTAGCCATAATAAAAGAGATAAATTTCAAATACTGTAATGTTATGTCTAACAATAATAAAAACGTAACTGACGATGGCCATCTTAAATTCATCTAAAGTATATTAATCACGTATTCAGAAAAGAATAAATCCAAGTAGATTACAACTGGTTCTTTCTTTCAAAAAAAACTTACAAGTCATACAAAAAAAATAGGTGAATATATATCAAACCAAAAGCTATATTAATATTGAGACAAGCGAAAGGATAGAAAAAATAATTCCAACCAGGTCCTATATGGACCTCTATAATAAAATACAGGTTTCCTTCAAAACAACTATGAATATATACTAATTATCAACAAATAAAGAGAAGAATTAAATCAGCCAAGTCCCATACGGATGTCCAAAAAGCATGAAACAGACTTTCCTCAAGGCATCTATAAACATCTCATAAATCAGAACTACCTATTCAGGTTACATTCGGCTTAACTTTGAAATTCTTAATAAACTTCCACCCTTCATCAGGGGAGTGAAGAGGGGAATCAGGGGAAGATTATCAGCCGCGCAGGGTAACGAAGCGATGGATGGAAATTTTTCTTATTCATTTCACTCATCACTTCCTGGGATTTCCTTCTTTTGGCAAAAACCTCAGGAGGGAAGTCTTCGACTACACGAATTTCAATCGAGTTGAAGATTAGCTTCCGTTTCCTTATGGCTTCTCGAAGTATGGCTTCTTTGGTTGTATAATAATGCAAGCAAAGTACGATTGGCCGGGGGTGTAATGCCGAAATCCTGGAATTCTGTGGACTCTGTCGAGTAAAGGGCTCACTTCGAGAGGCTCACTGAAAAGTGAGTACAGCGTATCTGAGAAGAACTTTAACAGATCGCCAGTTTCAGTATTTGCGGGCAAACCTAATACATGCAAGTTCCTCCCGTCGCACTCTGCTGTCTAAATTGATCATTTTTTTCTTCGTTTTTGATAGCTCCGAGGTAATTTCATTAATTTTCTTTTCCATTGATGACATCTTCAATTCCTGTTCGTTGATAGTTTGCCTGAATTGTTCGTGTTCGTTCTCAATTTGCTGAGTAGTCTGCTTGAGCGTCTGAAATTGAAAATCCAGATTCTTCAGGGATTCTTGGACATCAAAAGTGGATTTTTCGAGCTTCCCGTTAGTATCTGTCAGCTTATCAATCTTAGTGTTAAGTGGTCCAAGTTCGAACTTCGCATCTTGTATTGAAGAGAAAATTCCTGCTAAAGTAACAGGTTCCTCCGATTTCTTTATTTGTTCAGTTTGTTTCGTTTCAGGAAAGGTCTTGCCGCTTCTCAATTCAATACCAAATCGACTTCCGGCCATCGTAGTTAAATCATAAGTCCTTCAACAGAAGTAATAAATCTTCAGACTTGACAGAAATCTGTCAGTGGGATGTAAAATATATTAAAAAAGTGGAGCTGCTATAAAGCGCATCTCACTCCATGCGCTGCAAAATGGAGTCTAGCCGTGTACATGTGTACGATTGAATAACAATTGAATGATTAGGTGTTTGTACAGCAGCTCCAGAGTCTGGTCTACCACCAGACCAACTACACGACAATACTCTCTTTAGCTTCCCTGTACTGCCCCAAACATTGGATCAGTTGCATAAAGCCATCTCTGCACAGTACCAACAAACAATTCACAGCAAAGGTTAGATCTACGTTTCTCTCTAAGCTGACCAACCACCCTCCCAAGTCGCTATCTTGAATGACATCCACACACTACGCAAGGCAGAGTCGATGATAATATGTACTCACCCTCGGCAAAAACATCTTTGCCAGGTAGAAGAAAAGGGCAAATGGGGTGACGTTGCTGCCTGTAGCTTTGCCAAATATGCTCTTTATCAAACACTGCAGAAGTTCCAGAGGCCTGCTGACCTTCAGGAGAGGACATAATAATCTGTAGAATAACAAAGAAACAATGAGATCTCTACTCCTCGGGACAGCATTGGCAGCTCTTTATTCTGGCACGGGGCAAACACAATGATGGGGCAGCCACACCACGCACGTCCAGGGCCACCGCTGCACGGTCAGGTTGGAGGTTCCTTGTTCAAAGTAAATTTATTTTCAAAGTCACCACATGCATTGCTGAGATCCAAATTCCTGCAGGCATACTCAGCAAATCTATAGAATAGTAACTATAACAAGATCAACCAGTGTGCAGAAGACAACCATCTGTGCAAATGCAAATATAAATAAATATATATTCATATTAAATAGTTAAATTAAATTAAAAATAGTGCAAATAATATTAAAAAGTGAAGTAGTGTTCATAGGTTCAATCTCCATTTAGGAATCGGATGGCAGAGGGGAATAGGCCGTTTCTGAATCGCTGAGTGCGTGTCTTCAGGCTTCTGTACCTCCTACCTGACGATAACAATGAGAAGAACATCCTGGGTAATGGGGCCCTTAAATGGAAGCCACCTTTCTGGGGCATCACTCCTTGAGGGTGTCTTGGATACAATGGAGGCTAGTGCCCGAGAGGGAGCTGACTAATTTTATAACTTTCTGTAGCTTCTTTCGATTCCGTGCAGTAGCCCCCCCACCCCCCACATACCAGACAGTGATGCAGCTTCTCAGAATGCTCTTCACGGTACATCTATAGAAGTTTCTGAGCATTTTAGGTGACAAGCCAAATCTCGTCAAACCTTTCGTATCTCAGGTGGGAATTCCCTTTGCTCCTCGCCATTAACTATCTAGAAATCTTCGCCTGGGATGCAGGCATACACCACCGGGTGAGATCTCGCTGAAGGAAGTTCAAAAGGAAACAAAAAAAAAACTAAAGAATGGCTAAGACTTTGTACTATTGATGTTCATTAACTTACTGATTTAATTCAGGGTCATTGTCTAAACGTTTCTGCACTTCCCCAAGATACTGCAATAGTTGTTCTTTGTCCTCTGAAGTTTCATTGTCTTCTTGTCCGCTCTTGGGCTCCACACTCCACGTTGTTTCTCTCGAAACCACTGCACCTTTTCTGCTAACATAGATGAGAATGAGAATGGGGGGGGAGGGGTGGATTTAGAATGATTTACGGAACCAGATGCAAATTTTCCAGGCAAAGAAACTTCACCATCACATTTCACCAATTCATGAAATTCTTGGGGCAGTGGGTTAAGCACTTGTCCTTTAACCTAGAAAGTGGACGGCAGGAGCTTGTATCCACTTCTGATGAGTCTAAAGCAGGGGTTCCCAATCTTTTTTATGGCACGGACCAATACCATTAAGCAAGGGGTCTGTGGATCCCTAGTTGGGAACTGGACTGAAGCTTTGAGCAGCCTTAATTCACCGGCTAACACAGGAAAACACTAAGGTAACATCAATAAAAAACTGAACAGAGTTAATACTTCAGATCACTCCCTGACTCAAAACATTAAGTCTGCTCCTCTCTCCCCAGATGCCCTCTGACCTGCTGAGCCTTTCCATCTCTACTCCTCGGGACGGCATTGGCAGCTCTTTATTCTGGCACGGGGCAAACACAATAATGGGGCAGCCACACCACGCACGTCCAGGGCTGCCACTGCACGGTCAGGGAAAGATCAATCAGAGTGTAGAAGACAACAAACAGTGCAAATGTAGATATAAACAAACAGAAATAAATAATGAGATAAAGAGTCCTTAAAGTGAGATCACTGGTTGTGGTAAAAATCTCAGTGGATGGGCAAGTGAGTGTAGTTGTCCACCCTGATGGTTGAGGGGTAGTAATTGCTGTTGAACCTGGTGGTGAGAGTCCTGAGGCTCCTGTAGCTCCTTCCTGATGGCAGCAGCAAGAAAAGAGCACGGCCCGGGTGGGGAGGATCTCTGATGACGGATGCTGCTTTCTTACAACAGCGTTTCATGTAGATGTGCTCTATGGTTGGGAGGACGTTAACCGCGAGGTACTGCGCCGAAACCACTACTTTCTGAAGGATCTTCCATTCAAATGTATTGGTGATTCCATATCAGGCCATGATGCAGCCAATCAATAAATACACTCTCCACTACACACCTATAGAAGTTTGGCGATGTCATACTAAATCTCTGCAAACTCCCAAGGATATAGAGGTGCCGTTGTACTTTCTTCGCAATTGCATTTACGTGCTGGCTCCAGGACAGGAATGCAAGGTTAGTGTGCCAGTACAGCACGTAGGAAAGCAAACAAATGTATTGTCTTTGTCATTAAAAAAAAGGCTTCAGGCTTCCTACATTTGCACACAGTGATGGATTAATGACGACATACAGACTCAGCTTCCGTATCCATGGATGTACTTGCATTGGGTAAGAAGGACCATTCGATGGATTTCCAAGTTGCAGGAGTCGGCTTATGAAGAACGATTGACCAGACTGGACCCAAACTGGTTTGGGAATTAGAATAAGAGGTGGTCTTATTGAAACAGGTAAGACCAAGGAGACATGGGAGACTACAGATGCTGGGAATGTGGTACAAAGTACAAACAGCCAGAGAAGCTCGGTGGGTCAGGCGGCATCTATGGAGAGAAATGCCAGATGATGACGAGGCTTGACAAGCTGCATCTGTTTGCTGAGGACGCCAGGATTATGAAGCGTTATTTTGGAATAAGATATCACCGATTTAAGACAGAGATGCAGAAGAATTTCTTCCATCAGGGGGCCTCAAATTCTCCACTGCAGAGGATTGTGGAGGCTGGGTCATTGAATGGATTCAAGATGTAGTGAGCATTTTCTTGGACTACAAGGAAATTCAAGTTTAATTGTCATGTTCAACCATACCGCCAAATGAAACAGTGTTCCTCTGCGGCCAAGGTGCAAAACACAGGACCAACAGTCACTCACAGCACATACAATTATGACAGCAGAAAAATATACAGTAAATATTTTTTTTTTTTAAATAGCCCAAGTCTCTGAATGTCACGGCCTGTAGATTTATGGTGCATTCATGTTGCCCTGGAAACACATTTCTGCAAGAACAAGCAGCAGAAGTTCCTTGTTTTGTGCATGTGCTGGTCTTCCACAGAGTGACCACTGGGGGGCAGCACCAACTGCGTGGGATCCAGCAGCACACAGCCAGCCCTGGCGGTCTCCTTCGCCAGCGACCCCGGGGCTCACGGGCCTCGTCTGCGTAACAACCGAGGGATCACGGCTTTCCCTCCGTTGGTGAACGCCAATGACCCTGTACATCGGACTCTCAGTATTCTACATTACCAATCTCCACAGCGATCACAACAAAAACCTCCAAGCCGATCATTCCCACCGTTTGTTGGACCGCACGCTGCCCGGGTGGCTGTAGCAGGTTGCAACACGTCCAGTTCCACTGCTATCCCGCGACTCGCTAGTGAAGTAGACTTGATGTGCTTAATATCCAGCAGTGTCTTGTAAAGAAGACAAAGGGCGGACAGCTGAAAGCTCTGAGGAACAGGCCGGAAAGTGGAGCCGAGCCCTAATTTGGATTAGTCACTGGGTGCTGGAGCAGGCTTGAAGTCTTCGGTCTGTGGGAGGAAACCGGAGCACCCGGAGGAAACTCACGCGGTGACGAGGAGAACGTACAAACTCATTGCAGGCAGCGGCAGGAATTGAATTCGGGTCGCTGGTACCGTAAAGCGTTGTGCTAACCACTACAATACTGTGTTTCTGTGGATTGTAAGTGTCTCGCCGATGATAACAACAGTTAGATGTCAAAAGTAGTTAAGATTCTCTCTTGTTGGAGATGCTCACTGACTGACCCCCTAAAGGACTTGAAGATTACTTCTTACTTACTATTCCACACCCCCGTTTGGCTACATTTTGTTCCCTCCAAGCGTGAACTGCTTTGTTCAAAGATTCAGAGTAGACTTATTATCAAAGTATATAACCCCAAAATTCGTCTTCCCCACAGTCACGAAACAACGAACCGTGGAACCAACCTGCCTAAAGAAAAGCATCAAGTCCTCCTCCTCCCCCCTACGCAAACGGCAACCAAAAAAAAAAGTGAAAACACTGAATTTCAAAACACAATCTCAGAAGGCTTATTTCAGTACAGTTCAGCTCAGTGTTCATTATCTGCAGGCCGACCCGATTAAAAATACAGTCGCTCAGAAGCAGTAACAAGAAAGAGCAACCACAACTAGAACACGGCATAAACCTGATGTTTCTAGTTCCAGTCAGTCCTCTCCAGGCACTTTTTTTTAAAAAACCCTGATTGTTTCAAAATGCTTCCCTATCGTGAATTAAGCAGACTTTAATATCCAACATATCCTGGTACCCTTTTTGAACCTTTTGACAACTGCCTGGTCCTCTGGGATCTCCACTCTACACTGGGAGGATGGGCAAGCTCTTTAGAAGTCTCTACCTTTCCTCAGCCACCCAAGACACAACCCACTCAGGCCAGATTATTTACCCAAAGCAAAGCCTCTTCTAATAATTCTTCCTCGTCTAGTTTTGCATTATCCATCATCTCCAGCTTTGCCCAGAGGTTAGTTGTATCGGCTTCCTTGGAAAGCACTGGTAGAAGTGCTTATCCACTGACAGGAAGGATGCAGTCGTGTGGGAAAGGGTGCAGAGGAGGTTCTCCAGGAAGTTTCCTGGATTCGGGGAATTTAGTTAGGGGGAGAGGTTGGATATGCTGAGCTTGTTCTGTCTGGAGCGAAGGAGGCTGATAGAAGTTCAGAGGACTGAGCGAAATCGATAGGGTAAACACGAGTGAATCTGCAGATGCTGGAAATAAATAAAAACACAAAATGCTGGCAGAACTCAGCAGGCCAGACAGCATCTATGGGAGGAGGTAGTGACGACATTTCGGGCCGAAACTGATGAAGGGTTTCGGCCCGAAACGTCGTCACTGCCTCCTCCCATAGATACTGTCTGGCCTGCTGAGTTCTGCTAGCGTTTTGTGTTTTTATCAATAGGGTAAATGTTGTTTCCTATGGTGGTGGAGTCTAGGACCAGAGGGCACAGCCTCAGAATAGAGGGACATCCATTTAGAACAGAGATGAGGAGGAGAATTTCTTTAAACTTCAAAACTCAAAGTTATATTATCAGAGGATGTACATGTCCCAGAGATTCTTTATCTTTTGCAGAAATACTCAGCAAATCTGTAGAACAGGAACTATAAGCAGGATCAATGAAAGATCAAGTAGACCATAGAAGACAACAAAATGTGTAAATGCAAATAAGTAACAAGAGCATGAACAACAAGATAAAGAGTCCTTAAAATCTGACCACTGGTTGCAGGAACATCTCAATAGATGAGTGTAGTTATCCTCTTTTGTTCCAGAGCCTGAAGCTTGAGGGGTAGTGCCTGTTCTTTAACCCGAGTCCTGAGGCTCTTGTACCTTCCACCTGATGGCAGCAGTGAGAAAAGATTATGGACCGGATGGTGAGGATCTTTGGTGATGGATGCTGCTTTCTACCACGGCTTTTCATGTAGATTTTTGGGAGAGCTTTACCCATGATGAACCACTATGTTTTGTAGGATTTTGTAGCCAGACAGTGGTGTATCTGTGGAATTCATTGCCACAGGTTGCTGTGAAGGCCAAGTTATTGGGTATATGTAAGGCAGAGGTTGATAAGAATCTTGATTCATCAGAGCATGAAGGGATATGGGCAGAAGGCAGAAGATTGAGGCTGAGGAAAATTGGATCAGCCATGATGAAGTGTTCTAGCAGCCTCTATGAGCCAAATGGCCCAATTCTGTTCCTATATCTCATGGTCTTAAATAGTCCAGACAGCTTCAAGTTGCTGGGTGTCAACATTTCAGAGGATCTAGCCTGGGCCCAACACATTGATGCAATCACGAATAAGGCATGCCAAAGGCTATACTTCATTTGGATTTTGAGGAGACTTGGTACATCACTAAAGACTCTACACCATATATGTCAAACTCAAGGCCCGCGGGCCAAATTCGGCCCGCGGTGGAATTATCTTTGGCCCGCGAGATAATATCTAATTACTATTAAAGCTGGCCCCAGTAATCGAAGCGCCTATGGCGTATGATATGGCTAATGCTGAGTTTATTCAGGTACCAGGTTTTCAGGGTTTTTAGTGTTTATTCGGCAGTCTTCTTCATAAGAAACGGAATTTGTAAAGTGAAACACTTTGTAGTTATAGCAGAGACTGAGACACATGAGAGCAGGCTGAAAAAACGGAGGCAACGAAAGCTGCGTTCGCACGCGTCCGACTGATCCGGCCCGCATGAAGCTACATTTTGCTCAATCCGGCCCGTGACCTAAAATGAGTTTGACACCCCTGCTTACACGATCTCTACGGATGTACAGTGAGAGCATTCTTTTGGTTCCGACGCTGCCTGCTGTAGAGGCTACTATTCACAGGATCGAAAGTGGAAGCAGAGGGCTTGTAGACTCTGCCAGCTTCCACCACAGGCACAAGTCTCCCCACCATCAAAGACATCTACAAAGGATGCAACATCAAGAAGAGGGCATCCATCACTAAGGAGGCATGGCAGTGGCTATACATCTTTCGGATTTTGGGGAAATTTGATATGTCACTAAATATTCTACAAAATCTCTATAGATGTATGGTGCTTGTATCACTGCTCACTATGGAAGCTCCTATGCACGGGATCGAAGAGGAAACCGAAGCACGAGGAAGGAACTCACGTAGTCACGGGGAGGACATACAAAACTCCTTACAGGCAGCGGCAGGTAGACGCTACCTTGCCACCCTATCTGTACGTGCATCGTACAGGGGCGGCATCGTGGCTTAGCGGTAAGCGCATCGCTAATACAGTGCCAGCGATTTCCGTTCAATTCCCACAGCTATCTGTAAGGAGCTTGTACGTTCTTATTTCCTCCGGGTGCTCTGGTTTCCTCCCACATTCCAAAGATGTCCAGTTAGGGTTAGTAAGCTGTGAACACGTGGAGGGGCCGGTAGTGCTGAGGAAACAGAGAGTCTGCAGAGAGACTTGGATAGATTGGGGGAATGGGCAAAGAAGTGGCAAATGAATTACTATGCCGGAATGTGTACAGTCATGCACTTTGGTAGAAGAAATAAAAGGGCAGACTATTATTTAAATGGGGAGAGAATTCAAAGTTCTGAGATGCAAAGGGACTTGGGAGTCCTCGTGAAGGACACCCTTAAGGTTAACCTCCAGGTTGAGTCGGTGGTGAAGAAGGCGAATGCAATGTTGGCATTCATTTCTAGAGGAATAGAGTATAGGAGCAGGGATGTGATGTTGAGGCTCTATAAGGCACTGGTAAGACCGCACTTGGAATACTGTGTGCAGTTTTGGGCTCCTTATTTAAGAAAGGATGTGCTGACGTTGGAGAGGGTTCAGAGAAGATTCACTAGAATGATTCCGGGAATGAGAGGGTTAACATATGAGGAACATTTGACCGCTCTTGGACTGTACTCCTTGGAGTTTTGAAGAATGAGGGGGGGACCTCATAGAAACATTTCGAATGTTGAAAGGCATGGACAGAGTGGATGTGGCAAACACGAGGAAATCTGCAGATGCTGGAAATTCAAACAACACACACAAAATGCTGATGGAACACAGCAGGCCAGGCAGCATCCGTAAGGAGAAGCACTGTCGATGTTTCGGGCCTTCATCAGGACTTCTGACTTCTGACTTCAGTCTAGTACGAGAGGACATGACTTGAGGATTGCAGGGCGCCCATTCAGAACAGAGATGCGAGAAAAAAAATTTTAGCCAGAGGGTGGTGAACCTTTGGAATTTGTTGCCACGGGCGGCAGTGGAGGCCAAGTCATTGGGTGTATTTAAGAGATTGATAGGTATCTGAGTAGTCAGGCATCAAACATTATGATGAGAAGGCGGGGGAATGGGATTAAAGGGGAGATTGGATCAGCTCATGATGAAATGGTGGAGCAGACTCGATGGGCCGAAAGGCCGACTTCTGCTCCTTTGTCTTATGGTCTAACATGTTGTATTGGCACTGGATGGCAACATTTGCAATATGTCCAGTACGATCCTCGCTGGTTTGATGCAAACAAAATATTCGTTGGATGTTTCAATGTACATGTGACAAATAAAGCCAACCCTCATCTTTTCAAAAGAAGATTCTGACACAGACAGTGAAAGAGAGTGCGAGTGTGAGGGAGACTGAGAGGGGGAAGTGGACAAAGAATCTATAAACAGAGTTTAGCGTTTATATATCTTTTTAAAAAGATAATGACTTTTGAGAAACAGTATTAACATTTTGAATTAATGAACTTTCAGCAGCACTGGGAAATTTTAGAAATAAAATAAGTTACATTCCAGAGAACAAGGGAAGGTCAGAGTTTGGAGGGAGACCAGGAGAGAGTGAATGAGACAAAGCAAATGAAAGAGGGAGGTGAGAGCTGGTGAGTGACTGAAGGAGGGTCTGAGGAGCAGCAAATCGAAGACAACAAATTAAATCTAAATACTAGAAAGGAAATGAGAGAAAAAGTGAATGCTGGAAATGTGTTTCTGAGAACAATTCATCAGAACAGAGACATATCTCAGAACTTTGGCCTGTAGATCAGGGGTCCAACACTTTTTTTTAAATGCCATGGACCCCTACCATTAATTGAGGGGTCAGGCTGGGAACCCCTGCTATAGGTTGTTAGTTTGATATAAAATCATGGAAACACTAAGGAGAGAGAAACATCAACTCTTTATTCCCATCTATAGGTGCTGCCCGACTTGCTGAACTCCTCCAGCACATTGTGTGTACTGCTCTAGATTTCCAGCATCTGAAGAACCTCCTGTGTCTGCAGTATTTTATTTCTGATTTGGATTATTAATTGGCTTGTCCGTTTGCATGCAAATTTTGAATGTTTTTCAAAATTTAAAATTAGCTCTGGCCGGCAGAGTCGCCACTCTCACAGATCAGCTGTGAATTTATTGCGAGTGGCAGCTGGGAATTTCCTTTGCTCCTCGCCATTAACCTACCTAGAAATCTTCGCCTGGGATGCAGGCACTCACCACCGGGTGAGATCTCACTGATCTCAAAAGGAAGTTCAAAAGGAAACAAAAACTAAAGAATGGCTAAGACTTTGCATTATTGATGTTCATTAACTTACTTATTAAATTCAGGGTCATTGTCTAAATGTTTCTGCACTTTTGCAAGATACTGCAATAGTTTTTGCATGTTCTCTGAAGTTTCACTGTCTTCTTGTCCGTTCTTGGGCTCCACACTCCAAGTTACTTCTCTCGAACCCACCGCGTCATTTCTGCCGACAAAGCTGAGAATGAGAATGGGGGGGTGGATTTAGAATGATTTACGGAACTAGATGCACTCTTTCCAAGCAAAGAAACTTCACCATCACACTTCACCAATTCATGAAATCCTTGGAACAGTGGGTTAAGCACTTGTTTTTTAACCTAGAAGGTGGACGGCAAGAGCTTGTATCCACTTCTGATGCGTCTAAAGCAGGGCTTCCCAGTCTTTCTTATGGCATGAACCAATACCATTAAGCAAGGGGTCCATGGATCCCAGGTTGGGAATACCTGGTCTGAAGCATTGAGCAGCCTTAATTCACCGGCTAACACAGGAAAACACTAAGGTAACATCAATAAAAAGCTGAACAGAGTTAATACTTCAGATCGGTCCTTGACCCAAAACATTAACTCTGCTCCTCTCTCCCCAGAGGCCGTCTGACCTGCTGAGCCTTTCCAACAGTTTCTGACCTTGTATTCCATTTCCAGCCTCAGTTCTGTTTACATCCTATCAAAGGCGCTCACTCAGAGAGTGGGCAGTGTGGGTAGTAGACACAGTAACCTCCCATAATTCTGCTGTGTTCCAGCAACCGCCGTACCCGCTCGCACTTCCAGCCCAACTTGTAAACACTAATGGAAGGATTTATCTGAAGATAAATCTTCAGACTTCCAAACACTCCATAAGTAATTGAACAGTAAATCCCTTGCAGCCTTTTGACAGGTGCAGAATTGTTAACACTAATGGTGGGAGATTTCAGTATCTAGATATGGCAGTCAATCATAAACACAAAAGATTCTGAAATCCACAGTCCTGAAGAAGGGTCTAGGCCTAAAATGTTGACTCTTTATTCCTTTCCGTAGATGTTGCTTGTCCTGCTGAATTCCTAAATGGCAGTCACACGCTTTGGTCTATAGGCATATTTACCCCAAGCCCCTTTATGCTCCTCCTTGAAGGCTTTCAAACGTTCTGAGGCTAACTTAGGCAACTAACTGAGGCAAACGTTCTGAGGCTAACTTAGGCAACTACCTGAGGCAAACGTTCTGAGGCCCTTTCCAATCCCTCCTCGGCCTAATAAAGTAGGCCTCACCCTTGTTTAGAATCTTTTCTCCAAAGGGTCTAAGTGGTTTTCAAGGAGAAATTAAGAAGGCATAGAAAGGGATTTTTTTTTTTTAAAAAAAGCAAAATTAAAGGAAATGCAAAGCACATGAAAAGCAAGAGGGAGACACATGTGGTATTGGAAATCCTGAGCCCACCACACACACACACACACACACACACACACAATGTTGGCGGAACTCAGCAGGTCAGGCAGCATCTATGGAGAGGAAGAAACAGTGTTTGTCCCATTTGATAACTGTGTCAAGACTAAATGAACTATGATCAGAAGGGCTTCCTCACTGATCGCTCCATCCCTGCCCCCCTCCTCACTGATATTTCTCCCCCTCCCACCCCGCTGTCTCATTGGCGTGCTGCATACAAAGTTCTCCTGAATGCAGCCAAAGAGTTCTTTTCACTTTATACTGGATTTCTGTTGGCCTTAGTAATTGACATCTCCCACTATTAACGGCCTGCCTGGGAGAAGCAAAATAGGGAAGCTGTATCAGGCACTAATATAGCAGGCAGGGTCGAAGAACTGTAATAGGGGTATTGAAGGAGAAATCAGGAAGGCAAAAGAAAGGGTCAAAAACATTAAAATCAAAAGAAATTCAAAGATATTGTAAGCACATGAAAAGCAAGAGGGAGACACAAGAGGTTCTACAGATGCTGGAAATCCTGAGCAACCCACACAAAATGCTGGAGGAGCTCGGCATCTCAGGCAGCTTGTGTCAACAAAATTTTGTGTTAAGTTGGAGACAGACGAATTCTTTACAATTCAAAGGGTGAAAGGTCACTGAAGGGTGGCTGGTGATGTTGAGGGAAGTTACAATCAGGTCAATGAGGAACCAGGTTCAGGAGGAAAGTGTGTTCATAATGTTCCTCAAACAGTGAGGCACCTCAAATACCAACGTGCTCCCGAGGCTCTCCATTGTTAGGTAGGAGGTGCAGAAACCTTAAGTTCCACACCGCCAAGTTCAGGCACAGCTATCCTACTACAGCTATCAGACTGTTGAACCGAAACTGCACAGCCCTAACCATTCCTCAGCTACAGAATACGCCAGTCAACCTCGCACTAGCAAAGACTTGTCTCTGATTGGTTTTTTTTTTGCACTAATGTCTTGTTTTTGCACACATTTTTTCCCCTCTTCAAAGGTTCCATTTTGTTATCAAAGTACGTATGCAGAATGCGACTCTGAGACTAGTCTTCTCCAGACAGCCACAAAATACAGAAAATCGTAGAGGTAGTTGAAAGAAAGACATCAATACCCACCCCCCCCCCCGCATGAAAAGAAACACAAGCTCACAAATCCCAAATACCCCCGATCCCTCCCTCGCACAAACACTAACAGATCACCCAAAAACCCCAGCCTACCAATTGGCAACAAGAAAGAATGGGTGAGAATGGGAGCTTCTTCCCAACTGTGATAAGACTGCTGAACGGATCCTGACCAGATCTGGGCCGTACCTTCCAAATATCCGGACCTGACTTGCACTACCTTACTTCCCCTTTTCTATTTTCTAATTCTGATTTATAATTTAAATTTTTATTATATTTACTTCGATTTGCACTTCAGGGAGCGCAAAGCGCAGGATCAAATATCGCTGTGATGATTGTACGCTCTAGTATCGATTGTTTGGTGACAATAAAGTAAGAACATGAAAAGAAAGATAGGACTGAAACAGGCCAATGTGATCTACAGTCCAATCTCAGAATTTCAATAATATCTCCGAGAGCATCAGGACCCAGTGGCTCCTCCGAGGGGAGTGACTCACCACTTTTCACCGCCCTTCACCTACTACGACTGGAAGTATTACCTCGACTGGTCTCTAAAGCACTGCATGGTCTAATGGCCAAACTACATCTCCAGTCTCCTGCTGCGTTATGAACCTTCCCGCGCTCTCAGGTTGTCTGGGCAAGTCTGCTTACGGTCCCCAGGGTCAAAACTAAACATGGTGAAGCCGCTTTTAGTTACCAGGCTCCACATCTCTGGAATAACCTTCCAGAGGGTCTGAAATCTGCCCCAACTTCAAGCTCTTTTAAATCGAGGTTTAAAACTTTTCTTTTCGCTGTAGCTTTCATCTCCTGCACTACCTTTTATTTCTTTTTTAATCTATTTATCATATCTATTTTTGTGTGATTTTATTCTTTTTCATATCGTCTTGTTCGACGTAAAGCAATTTGAACTGTCTTGTGTTTGAAAAGTGCGATACAAATAAACTTGCTGTGCCTCGTACAAGTTATGTTGTGTATGTCTGAACCTACGTTTTTAAAATTGTACCTGTACCTTACTGTTCTTCTGCACAAAACAATAAACTCAACTCGTACAACAAGCTGGAGGAACTCAGCAGGTCGGGCAGCATCCGTGGGAACGAGCAATCAACGTTTCGGGCCAAGACCCTTCGTCAGGACTGAAGAGGGAGGGGGCGGGGGCCCTATAAAGAAGGTGGGAGGAGGGTGGGAAGGAGAAGGCTGGTAGGTGCCAGGCAAAAAACCGGTAAGAGGAAAGATCAAGGGGTGAGGGAGGGGAAGCAGGGAGGGGATAGGCAGGAGAGGTGAAGAAGGAATGTAAAGGGAAAGCACTGTGTAGAAGGCGGCAGAATCATGAGAGAGGTGATAGGCAGCTGGAGGAGGAGGCAGAGTGAAACTGGGTTGGGGGAAGGGAGAGGAAGGGAATTACTGGAAGTTGGAGAATTCAGTGTTCATGCCAAGGGGTTGGAGACTACCCAGACAATATAACTCAACTCAACTTGGCTTCGCTTAAGACAAGTGTGACTCAGATCACAGGCCCGGGGTGTCGGATGGTTTGGGAAAATGTGAGGAAGAACAATTTGTACCTGTGGAAGACCTGCATGATGCTTCTGGTAACCTCGGTGAAAACACTGCTTCCCAGAGCTTGACTGCGACTGGGAATGACTTCCCCGGGGGGCTGTGCACATGCGCCGATCTCTTGCTCCTGTGGTTCACTGGGGTCGCAACTCACTCGCTCTGTGAATTCGAGGATCGCTTGATCCGGCAGCTTACCACAACTAGGACCATTGCAGAATGCCGAATGTTCGATTATTAGATCCGCAGGAATAGAACGAAAGCAAAGGGGGCACTCTGGCATTGCGTCTTTTCCTTGGCACCTTTCTAAATTAAAAGCAAAGCACACAGGTAAGAGTATTGTTAGTGTTAATGGCCTGCACTCTGACATTCCTGTTCACATAACCTCCTTGGGAACGATTAGCCTCAGGTTCTATACAGCACGCTGTCCAATAATGAGTCACATCGACTGGGACATGCTCCACCATCAATGGGAAAGATACTCCACTGTCAGCAGAGGGCCTGTGCCCCAGTACTGGCACTGACCTGTGTCTCTCCCGTTAGTGTGGTGTGTATGCCCCAGGGAGGGGCAGTGTCTGTTGAGTTAATCTTTGCGATTAAGTGCACCTTTTGAGACAGAACGGGGGGGGGGATTTGGGCAATAAAGTTCAAAGTACATTTATTATCAAAGTATGTATAAATTATACAACCTTGAGATTCATTCGAACTCAATATAAGTTTGCTGATGACACCACAATTGTAGGCCGTATCTTGGGTAATGATGAGTATGAGTACAGAGAGGAAATTAAGAACCTGGTGGCATGGTGCGAAGACAATAACCTATCCCTCAACGTCAGCAAGACGAAGGAATTGGTTGTTGGCTTCAGAAGGAGTAGCGGACCGCACAACCCCATCTACATCGGTGGTGCGCAGGTGGAACAGGTCAAAAGCTTTAAGTTCCTCGGGGTGAATATCACAAATTACCTGACTTGGTCTAACCAAGCAGAGTCCACTGCCAAGAAGGCCCACCAGCACCTTTACTTCCTGAGAAAGCTGAAGAGATTTGGCCTGTCCCCTAAAACCCTCACTAATTTTTATAGCTGCAGCGTAGAAAACATTCTTCTAGGGTGCATCACAACCTGGTATGGAAGTTGTCCTGTCCAAGACCGGAAGAAGCTGCAGAAGATCGTGAACATAGCCCAGCACATCACACAAACTGATCTTTCATCCTTGGACTCACCTTACACCGCACGCTGTCGGAGCAGTGCTGTCAGGATAATCAAGGACACGACCCACTCAGCCAACACACTTTTTGTCCCTCTTCCCTCCGGCAGAAGGTTCAGGAGCTTGAAGATTCATACGGCCAGATTTGGGAACAGCTTCTTTCCAACTGTGATAAGATTGCTGAACGGATCCTGACCCGGATCTGGGCCGTACCTTCCAAATATCCGGACCTGACTTGCACTACCTTACTTTCCCTTTTCTATTTTCTAATCATGATTCATAATTTAAATTTTTATTATATTTACTTCGGTTTGTACTCCAGGGAGTGCGAAGCACAGGATCAAATATCACTGTGATGATTGTACGCTCTAGTATCAATTGTTTGGTGACAATAAAGTATCTCCTGACAGGCAGCCACAGAACAAGCAACCCAAAAGAACCCGTTTAAAAACAAAGACAAGCACCCAATGTGCGGTGAGAGAGAGAAAAAAACCCAATTGTGCAAACAGCGTTTAGAACTAAAGTGAGTCCTCGGACACGAGGCCCAGAGCGGCTTTGGTCTCCATGCACTGAGGGGCAGAGTAAGTGTTGCAGAACACCAAGCAGAATCAGTCCGACCCTCGCCTCTCGTCCCGACACCCTGCTCTTACAATCCACCTGGCCCAAGACGGCAAGGAAAATGATTTACGGAGAATGGCAGGGCGGTTGACACACAGGGCGGTTGACACACAGGGCGGTTGACACACAGGGCGGTTGACACACAGGGCTGTTGACACACAGGGCTGTTGACACACAGGGCGGTTGACACACAGGGCGGTTGACACACAGGGCGGTTGCTGATGTTACCTGTGTCAGGGTGTGGAACCTCAGATGTCTCTGATGGGGAAGCAGGTTCCCCTTCCTCAGCTTGCTGGACGTCAGGGGTACAGGCTACCTGCTGAAAGACAAGAACATTAACCCCCACAAACAAGGGAAGATCTGCAGATGCTGGAAAGCTACGTAACAAGCACAAAATGCTGGAGGAACCCAGCAGGCCAGGTAGCGTCTGTGGAAAAAGAGTACAGTCGACATCGGGGGCCAAGCCCTGCCGAAGGGTCTCGGCCCGAAACGTTGACTGTTTACTCCTTTTCGTAGATGCTGCCCGGCCTGCTGAGATCCTCCAGCATTTTGCGTGTGTAACATTAACCCCCAAACAACAGGAGGCAAACTCTTCCCATCAATCATCCCTCAGTGGCCTGTACAGGAAACCTGACAACTTTACTGTCCCTTGCCCCTCACAGGGAAGACCTCCACAACAGGTGGTTTAAAGTTGCTTAGGTCATGACAGCTCACATGATGCAGCCCCTTTCTGTGTGTGTGTGTGCGCAAATCGGCGATGCTTTAAACCAGACGGTGGTTAGTGAGGGGAGAGATGAAAGTCTGGAACGAGGGAAACTCTAAGTCGAAAAGAAAGATCAAGGCGAATAGTGTGTGAAAAACATCAGAAATCCAAAGTGAATTTGGTTGACCAATTTCTTTGAGCTGCTGTGTGTCCATCATGGCCAACGATAATAGGAGTGACCATTGCACTGGGGTATTTCCACTCTCTCAACCTCAGAAGTCCAGATCCAGTGGTCCGAACGAGCGGCACCAATGGGGCCTTCCTTGGTCGCAGAGGATGACCATGAGCTCCTTTGAGCAGCTAACAGGAAAGTAAAAGAATGGTACCGTAGATAAAATAGATCAAGGTCAGAATGAAGAGCGAGGACAAACAGCAGAAAATTCATAGAATCTCCGTGGTCTCTCCAGGTGCTCCAGTTTTCTCCCTCGTCCTAAATATGTGCAGGTTGATTCCTCCAAATGGTCCCTAATGTGTAACGTTGAGGTGTGCGGTGTCGCCCGTTATGGCCGCAGGGAGAGAGACGTCGAAGCCAGTGCGCTCCACTGGCGCAGCACCCGGGCTGGATTTGGTGCTGCCCCCACCCCAAGTGTTCACTTGGCAGAAGTATGGACTATATACATGTGTGTTTTCTGTGATTTTATTATTTATATTCTACATGTGCTTGCTGTCTTGTAAGTGGAAGGACTGGGCCTCGAGCCATGGTGTCGCCCGCCTCCAGCCGCTGGGAGAGAGGTGTCAGAGCCAGAGTGCTCCACCGGGGGCAGTGTGGCGCAGTGTCCAGGCTGGGGTAGGTGCTGCCCCCTGGTGTTCATTCAGCAGAAGACAAGCTCTGTTGTGGTCATCAGCAGATCTGATTGGCATTGTATGGGGCTCTTTTACTGAGAGGCTGTATCTTTTTTATCTTGTACGTGCTATGCGTTCTTTGTGCGGTGTGTACCTGTTGGTATTATGTTTTGCACTTTGACCCTGTAGTAACACTGTCTTGTTTGTCTGTGTTTGCGAGTATTCCTGTATGGTTGAATGACAATTAAACTTGAATTGAAGATTTTTCATTGTACCTCAAAGTATGCAAGACAAGTATTTCTCTGCAACTTGGCACATATGACAATAATAAACCAATCTATGAATCATATTGCACAGAAAAAGGCCCTTTGGCCCATTGGGTCCCTGCTGACCCATTTACAGCAATCCTACTTTAATTCACCCCGCACTCCCATCAACTTCCCCCAGATTTCACTACCCATCTACACGAGAGACCATTCAGAGTAGTCAGTTTTCACTTCCTTGGGATGCGGGAGACCTGTCCAGTCACAGGGAGCGCGTGCAGACTCTACACAGACAGCATCAGATGTCCCGATGGAACTCGGGTCACAGGAGCTGTGAAATGGCAGCTCTATTTGCCAATGTGGCGCTGAGGAAGGTTTGCCAGCTGGCATTGACAGAGAGCAGAGTACAAGTGAAAGGCTGCTGTTCACAGTGGATGAAGGTGACTGGACAGCTGGGTCATGGGACAAATCATCCATCATCATTTTGAATACAGGGCAGGCTTGAGGGGCTGAATGGCCTACTCCTGCTCCTATTTTCTTGAGTTCTAACGTTCTGATAGTGTTCAATAGCAGGGAATTAATGCTGGCCCCAAAGCTGTTCACAACTTACATCAAAAATTTAGATTCTGTAATTAAAATTGCTGGGCCGGCTGGTGGTGTAGTGGCATCAGCACTGGACTTTGAGGCAGAAGGTCCTGAGTTCAAACCCAGGCGGGTATCTGTGAGGAAGAAGGGCCTTACAATCTACTCCCGTACCTTGCCATGAAAACGTTATGGACCCTACAGTCCATGAGGGCACAAAGAGTGGGACTCAAATTAACGACTGAACAACAACAAATTAAAATTGCTATATCTAAACTCGTCAAAGTACTTAAGAGAACTGTAATAACTCAAAGACTCGTTACAGTACTTAAGAGAACTGTAATAACTCAAAGACTTTAACACCGAATACAAGAGATTCTGCAGCTCGAAATCCGAGGCAGCGCACACAAAATTCTGGAGGAACTCTGCAGATTGGGCAGCATCTATGGAGGGGACATCGACTGTCTATTCCTCTCCATAAATGATGCTTGATGATCTGCGTAAATACTTAATGCACCAATTATTGACAAATGAAAGACAAGATAGGTACAAGATGGTGCATTTCAGAAGACCAAGTGAATGCTGCAAACTTGAGGCACAAATATACTGACGACTTGCACCACAGGTTGGAAAGTTACTATATACATACATATATATAGATGGTACCTTTTACTTGTGTTCTCTCTCTCTATATACACACACAAAAAGTACCAGGAGTTTATTTTCAGCAAGTTTTATATTGCACTAATTACACTAAGCTTGCATCCAACCTTGATTGGAATACACGTAGAGAACTGGCGCCTTGGTAGTGTGGCAGTTAGCTCAACATTATTGCAACTCCGGGCAGAGTTCAGAATTCACAGTCGCTGGGTCCTGATGCTCTCAGAAATGTTACTGAAGTTTTGAGGTTTATGGATTGGACTGTAGTTCATATTGGCCTCTTTTAGTCCTATGTTTTTTTTTGTGTGTTCTCACCTATTCTTTCTTGCTGCCGATTGGCGGGCTGGGAGTTTGGATAATCTGTTAAGTTTTTGTGCAAAGAGGGGTTGGGGGTGTTCGGGGGTTTGTGTTTTTTAATCTCTTCCTTTTCGAGTGGGGGTAACTGATGTCTTTCTTTCAAATATTTATATGGTTTTCTTTATTCTATGACTATCTGGAGAAGACGAACCTCGGAGTTGTATTCTGCATACGTACTTTGATATTTGACCTCTGAGCTCCAACACACCAAGCTGCAACAGCATAAGGAGTTAGTATCCGGGAGGCTCCGGTTTCCTCCCACAGTCCTAAGACGTACTGGTTGGTAGGTCATATTGGTCATTGTAAATTGTCCTGTGATTAGGCTAGGGTTAAATAGGTGGGTTGCTGGGCAGCATGGCTCGAAGGGTCAGGGAGGGCCTGTTCTACACTGTATTGCTAAACAAACAAGGATACAGAGTTTCCAGGGGTGAGAGGAATGGTGACAGAGAGCAGAGAAGATTTACAAGGATGATACCCAAGACATAGGTGTGTACATATTAGGAGAAGATGAGCAGTCTTTTTCTTCCTTGAGAAAGGCGGGCTGAGGGGTGACCTACTTGAGGTTTTACAATTATGAACGGTTTAACTCAAGGAGAGATTGAAAAATATGTTTCCATTTATGGGGACAACATAACCAGACGCCAATGCTATAAAACAGCCACCAAGAAATTCAACGTGGAATTTAGAGGAAATAGTGGGAGGCCTGTGGAACTTGCTCCCACAGTGAGTGGTTGAACAGATTAGGGATGAAGAGATGACACTGAAACTTAGCTAAAAATGAAAGAGGAGGCTTGAATGAAGCATAAATGTCAGCATGGGCCGATTACACCGTTTTGGAACCATTCAAATTAACTGTTATTCACGGCAAATTGGCATTCGACTTACCAGCAACTGTATATCATTGATCTAGTAGGGGCACAGGCTACTTTCTGCCTACGTGAGAATTGGAGTTCTTGACAGCCACAGCCACAGGCATTCCGTGTGCTTAAAGATGAGATAGACTTTTCACACAATGGATTATGGAGATCTAGCAGGAAAATGAAGCTATGTTCATACTGAACAGAGCAGGACAGGCTCGAGTAAGTGTTTGCTTAGGCAGGGAGTCATAGCAAGATACCCCATGGGAACAGATCCTTTGGCCCATTGAGTCTTTATCCTTCATGAATCTCATTTTTATCCCTGCCACCACCCACCCCCCCCCCCACCCAAAGATTCAGCTGCAGACTTGGGGCAATATAGAGCGGACAAGTAACGTAACAGCCTTTGGGATTTGGGGAAATTTCTTTAAAAAGAGCTCCCAAAGGAAGCTCACACGGAGAGCATGCAAACTGCACAGGGGTGGCAGCCAAAGACCGGATTGAACCTGGGATGCTGGCGTTGTGAGGCAGCAGCTCTGCCGGCTAGGCCACTGGTCCCCTACCTTCCTGTGGCAGCGGAACGTGCAGAGTATGTGAAACTGTACCCTACCGAAAACCCATTCCACGGGGAGACGTGAAAAGTGCTGGCTGGGCTGATGATACTGACTTGCGCTGGCTAATTGGGATTGGTTATCACGGTGCGTTGCTGGTGGTGCCCAGTAACTGGTTTATTGCTGCCACATGCATCAAGATGAAGTGAAAAGCTTTGCTTCCATGCCATCCCGACACACCACTCCAAATACAAATACATTGAGGTAGTACAAAACAGAATGCAGACATTGGTGTTACGCTTGCAGAGAAAATGCATTACAGGTAGACAAATAACACTTTAAGACACAAGAGCAGAATTAAGCCATTTGATCATGACTGATTTATTTTCTCTCTCATACATTCTCCTGCCTTCTCTCCTCAATGCCCTTTACCAACCTCCACTTTAAATGTACCCAATGGCTTGGTCTCCACAGCCGTCTGTGGCAATGAGTTCCACAGATTCACCACCCTCTGGCTAAAGAAACTCCTCCTCTTCTCTGTTAGGGAACACCCTTCTGTTCTGAGGCTGTGACCTCGGAGTCTAGACTCCCCCACGGTTGGAAACACCCTCACCACGTCCAAATAAGGTGCAAGGGCCACGATGAGGTAGATTTAAAGATCGAGTCCATTGCTATAGTATGAAAGGTCCACTGAAAGTGGAGTCTGTTTGCCCCCCCCCCCATGTGATTTGACAGACTAATGGGGTCTTCGGGGTAGGTTCTAAATGCCCAAAACCCATATTTTCAAGAGGCCTCACCAACAAAGGAGAAAAGCGTATGAGATTAACTTACGGCACTTGGCACTGCGTTTTCTCCGGTCAATGAACCTTAAAAGCAAAACGAAAATCAGTGATTAGAACATAATTATCGCCATTACAGTCGGCCCTCCTTATCTACGGGTTCCACGTGCGCGGATTCAACCAACCGCGGATCGGGAAAACCCGGAAGTTCTCTCTCCAGCACTTGTTGTTTGAGTATGTACAGACTATTTTTTCTTGTTATTATTCCCTAAACAATACAGTATAACAACTATTTATATAGCATTTACATTGTATTAGGTTCTGGTATTATTTAGCGTCAGTTAGTCAAACGTTTTTCTTAGTATATAGTACATATTTTACCTTTCTATGCATATAAAACACTTACGAAACATACATATTTCAATAATTAAACCATTGCATTGCTTAGTGATAATTGTAGCTTTCATCGGGGCAGGGCCTTTCACATGCTCCATTAAAATTGTTCCGATCGTTGACTGACTGTAGCCTAACGCTTTTCCAATGACCGATGGCGTTTCACCTCTTTCCGATCGCTTTATTACTTCCACCTTATTTTTAATCGTGATTGTGATTATTTTCGTGAACAGAAACACCGCGGATTCAGAGCTGCACCGGGTCCTAATGTCCACCGCTCTGAGACATGTTAAATAAAGTCCGGGGTTCCGCTGGGTCCTAAAGGCCACCGCACTGATTCAGGTTAAATAAGGGACTTGTGCATCCGCATTTTTTGGTATCCGCGGGGGTCTCGGAACCAATCCCCCGCGGATAAGGAGGACCGACTGTATATCCAAAAGTCCACAGGATTAGTATACCTAACATCCGTGTCCTCTCCAGATTAATGCCACTAATTACCCTAATTATTGATTTGCAAGCCTGATATCCTTAAAAAAAAAGAGAGACTCTGGTTGGAGTCCTGTTTTTGATAGACAGAAGAAATGCCAGAAGAGTAGTCACAGAGTATCCTTAAAAATTGTGCAGCTTCCCACAAACTCTTGGCAATCTCGGGATCATAACCACAATGGAAGAATACAGTGGTTCGCACAACGGATTACAGTACAGATAATCCACAAATTACCTGTTGGTCCACAAATCAAACAGATCATCAATGACAGGCAATTTGAAGAACTTCTAGTGGGACCGGAGAAAATCACATGGAAGGCATTCAAGGATGCTGTTGAAAATTTTCTTGGCAACTACAGAGCACCAAACATGGTTGACAACATCCTTCAAACATACAAATCCGTGAAGTACAACATGTCAATAAAGGTTCATTTTCCGCATTCCCACTTAGACTTCGTCCCTGCAAAGTTTCGCGCTGTCAGTGACGAGCACGGTGAAAGGTTTCACCAGGACATTGTGGTCATGGAGAAACAGTTTCAGGGCAAATGGAATCCATCACTGCTGGCTGATTATTGTCGGACACTTAAGTAAGAAGCCTCAGACACTGAGTACAAATGAAAATCATCAACAAAACATTTTTAGTTTAGTTGAACTACTGCAAAGCATCAGCACCATTATGCAATTAAATGCATTATATTCAATAAAAGTTAATTTCTTGTTTCTCCAAATTCCTAAGCGGTACAATTAGTCTGAAATTATATTTGTGTTCTGCTTCAAGCGTTCTATCACAAGCAAAAAAAAAAAATTCTGAGGAAGCAACACTTTCTAAAAAATTAGTTGTCCAGTGTTATTTGCACCTGCAGTGTCCTGTGACAGCCCATGTTTTCCACTGGCATTCAGCCTCACCTTCATCGGGTTCTTCACGTCCAGTGCACTCCCACGCATGGTATTCAAGTATGGCGATGGGTAACTCTAGTCCACACATGGGACACTCCATCCTCATGTAGGCGAGACCTCCTGCTGGAATAATGTGGAGGACGTTAGTCTCTTAATCTCAGAAAGAGCAAGTCTTTCGTTTAAACTATCTACCTCTGATGTCTTTCTAGTTCTTCCCTGTCCAATGGTTTGCTATAATTCGTAAATAAGACCCACTCTCTCCAACTGTCTTATCTGGAGCCTCCCTGTCCACGAAGTCCTTAGGTATGTAATGGATCCATCCCTCTACTCTCTGCCCAGTGATGCACTCTTACCCTGGTCGATATATCATTTAATGCATGATAGCTGGATCTACACCAATCTGCTGTGCTTCCAGACATACTGTTGAAAGTGTCATGGTTTAGTACAGAAATCTGAATGTGCAGAAACATACAGAGCTGCACGGAGACGCAGGCTCTCTCCAATACATCACAGACACAATCCCCAATATCAGTATCTACATGAGGTGCTGCTTTAAGAAGGCTGCATCTGTCATCTTAAGGCACCACCCGGGCCATGCCGACTTCTCACACCTACCATCAGGAAGGAGGTAGAGAAGCCTGAAGTCCCATACCGCCAGGTTCAAGAACAGTTACCAGCCTTCAATCATTCAGTTCTTCAACACGCTGCACAAACCTCATCGTTACCTCGGTATAGCAACGCTGTGAACCACTTTGCACTACGCTGGGCATTTTTGTTTGTTCTAGTCGTGCTCTTTCTAGTAAAAATGTCTAATTTATATGTAATTTATGATTTTCGTGTGAATGCTGTTGGTCTCATGCTATGTGGCTGTGATGCCGCTGTGTTGGTTTTTAGTCACACCTGTACTTGTACGGATGACAATAAGCTCGACCTTGACTTCTCATGTCAGGTTACCCTGAAGCCTTTGATCCGTGGATTGCTCCCTCACCCCGACTGGTGAGTCTCATTCTGACAGCTTTATAACTGGTGAATCTCTGACTTCACATCAAATGTTATTGTCCGAGTTGGTTAGCTGGCTGTTTTCCTGTTTGGTTGCCAGCAGAAATGCTGATTGTTAGTGGTGCAAAAAGGTCTTCCTGTTATTTTGTCTCTCACACACACAGAGACACACACACACACACACACACACACACACCCCACCCCCCCCCCCCCCAAAACAGGCACTTGATGGTCAGCACCTGACTCAGTGGGCAGACGGCCTGTTTATTTACAGGATGTGTCACTCTAATACCAATCATACCGATCGATGTGAGGCACGTGGCCAAGTGGTTAAGGCGTTGGACTAGCAATCTGAAGGTCGTGACTTCGAGTCCCAGCCAAGGCAGCGTGTTGTGTCCTTGAGCCAGGCACAACCACACATTGCTCCAGTCTACCCAGCTGAAAACGGGTACTGGCAAAATGCTGGGGGTTAACCTCGCGATAGACTGGCATAGACTCTCAGTCGCTGCACGCCATGGAAACTGGCATAAGCTCTGGCCTGATGAGCCTATAGACTTTAACCCATACCGATCAATATATTCGGAATATTTCCGGACTGGCACTTCACAGAGATCAAGTGACATTACAGATTTGCAGGTTTTACCTTCACACACATCACAGGAAGAAGCCACTTTCAAAAAAAATGTGGTTAAGAAAAAGAGCTCGTCACACCCATCCCACTCCTCACTTCCTATCCAAGACCAGGGTTTCACTTCCTCAGCAAGACAGGGGTTTCAAACTCAACTACCTTATGTTCGAGAGCTCTTTGTGAACTCTCCTCACATCCCTGCAAGACTTACTATTTTCAGGGTAATCCCCTAATTATTAACTCCCCACCATCAAGGATACCTTCAAGAGGTGGTGTCTCAAGAAAGCCCCTCACCCTCCAGACCAGGACCTTTCCTCATTACTACCATCAGGGAAGGTGGTACAGGAGCCTGAAGATCCACCCCCAACAATTCAGAAACAGATACTTCAGATTTCTGAATGGTACATAAACACTTTCTGGTTATTCCTCATCTTTGCACCGTTTAATGTTTATGCAATGTTAACTCTTTGCACTGTACTGCCGCCACAAAACAAATTTCACACCACTTAAGTTAGTGGTAATAAAGCAGATTCTGATTCCATTCTGAAATAATTAGTTGCCTCTATACCAAATCTGCCGAGATACACCCTAGGATGCGCCGGGGCACATCATCAGTGACGCAACCTGGGGTAATCGGGCGTTTCGGATACCCTCGCCCAGGTGACCCAGCCAGGGTTGATCAGGTCCTGGTTTGTGTCCCAGCAGCACTGGTCACACCATCTGGAGGCTCGCTCAGCAGCTATGTGATGCTCTTTGCAGCCCCTCGTAATGCCAAGGGGACAGTAGGTTCCGAAGAGCGAACAGCCAACCAAACCCCTGTACCCCTCCTCTATCAGCTCGTATTGTACCCTCCACCCAGCTCTGGAACTGCTCGATCAGCCGCTCTCCTAGAATATTACAAATAGCAATTAAACTTCCCATTGATTCCTGTGTAAACCCATAGCACCCTCCAATCCTGGGAACATCCTCAGGACCCCCTCCGATGCTACATCCTGCTTCTTAAAGGCAGTGGCAACCAGACATCATAATCCACTGTCATTACTATACAAAGCTTGGACTGTGAGTGGTGGAAAATAGCTTTCTAATTCTGGGCTCCTGCATCATGAAGTGCCAGAGGAACGAATGTGCTATTTGAGGGTGAGTCATAAATGACGGGAAAAGGTGCACCATTTATCGGATTGTGCCAAGACACGGGAACTGAATCACCCGCATAGATTACGTGGTTGAATTAAGTTCGATATTGTGGACGGCCCTCTCCAAGAAAGCAAGAGAATCAGAATGCGGGACTAAAGGCCAGTACGTCAGTCAGGTGTGAGCTGGACTTGTTTCGAAGCAAAGATCAGCTGGACAGTCCTGATGAGAGATCTCGGCCCAAAGCATCGACTGCTTATTCCTTTCCAGAAATGCTGCCTAACTTGCTGAGTTCCTCAAGCATTTTGTGTGCGTTACTCTGGATTTCCAGCATCTGCAGAATCTCTTGTGTTTATGATCAGCTGGAAAATACAAGTTTTCTTTCAATATAATAAACAGCCAATATAAGCCCCCTAAACAGCACTGACTACCGAATGAGATCAGAGAATATTCACAAATTTATCTTGTACTCCTAAAATTGCACTTAAAATTAACTTGTCTGCCCTGAATTACAAAGGCTGTGGATGAATGTGGACAAAAAAACCTTGCAGAGGGTGGTCAGGGGAGCAGAGAAGGTTATTGGGGTCTCCCTACCCTCTGTCCAAGACCTCTTTCAGAGTCGATGTCTCCAGAAGACACGGTACATCATTAAAGACCCCTCACACCCTCTCCATGAACTGTTTGTTCTTCTGCCATCAGGTAAACGTTACAGGAGCATCAAAACTAAAACCACAAGGCTACTAAACAGCTTCCTCCCACAGGCAGTCAGACTGCTAAACAGCTGCTCTACCTGACTCTGCTTTGGACGCTTTTAACTTGCACTGGACACTTATAACTTGATTTTAACTGACATGTGGCTGTTGTGTTTTACTATTTATTGTTATGTTTATTATTTAGTGTTGCGTTTGTTATGTTATGATTGCACTGCTCCTGGGAAACGCTGTCTCACTCTGCCCTGCAGAGCTGACGTACGGTTAGAATGACAATAAAGTTTTTGAATCTTGAATCTGGAATGTGGCCATTTACTGTTGTCGGCAAACAAGTGCTGGAGAAACTCAGCAGGTCAGGCAGCATCTATGGTGGGAAATGGACAACTAACGTTTCAGGTCTAGGCTCTACTATGATTCATATGATATCACAGCTCCTGTCCCATCAGCAACGACTTGGTGGGAGCTGTAAGCATACGCTCCATATATGGAGGGAATGGTCCCATTAGGCAGTCATTGTCATCCATTGTTGTGTAATCATCTGCCCTCCTTTTTATGTCGACCCTCTCTATATTTGGACTTGTTGCCTTGACAGCCCAAACACCATTACTGTACGCTTGGGGTCAGTTGGACTTGGGCCAGAAAGGTTAACACAGATTCGATTTGGATTGTTCAACAGCACCTTTACTGTAAGTGGAATTTGGGAAGATCGTCACAGGGGGCAACCCACTATAATTATACATATTCTCTGTTTCAATGGTCTAACACTGGCTGCAAATGCCAATGTTAATTCAAGTTTGATAGTATTACTGGCTGTGAGTTGGAGGGCTAACTTTAGATTTCCTTGGAGGTGATGATTTAATGATGCTCAGTAATGGATGGACAAACGTGGTCCATTGCCACTCAACAATGCAGGGGACTCTTGAGATCTGACCCTCCTCTCACTTGTCTGACGCTGGGTGCAAGTCAGCCGGTGGGACGATGCCCTTTGCTTGCACAGTACGGGTTGCTCTTTCTTGTGGGAGCAATGCAGTGGGGGCGGGTTCCTAACTGGTAGCACCCCCACCCAACTTCCTCACCCCTCTCCTGTCGCCCTCACTTGATGAGGATGTCAAGGGTTCTGTATTAAGGAACAGTTAGGTTGCCACTTTACCACAAAGCGGCAAAAGCAAATTCTTCCAGCACAAAGGACATTGCAGCCCAGAACAGGCCATTCAGCCCACAACACTGTGCCAACCTTTTAACCCTTCCCTGCCACATAGCCCTTCATTTTCTGTCATCCATGTGCCCATCTAAGAGTTTCATATTTATGTCAACAGCTTTTACCTACATTCTTGGCCATAACACAGTCAATAATCTCCAGTTGTTGAGAGACTGGACTGTTGAATGCCATTATCTGAAGTAGCCGCTAATTCACCATGTCTTCCTTTAAGTTAAGTAAAGCTGCCATCTCACAGCTCAAGAAATCTATAGTTGATTCTGGCCTCTAGCGATGTCTGTGGTGGAGCACAGAACAGTACAGGCCCTTCAGCCCACAATGTTGTGCTGACCTTTTCATCTGCTCTAAAATCAATTTAACCCTCCCCTCCCATAAAGCCCTTCATTTTTCTATCATCCATCTAAGACCTATCTAAGAGTCTCTTAAGTGTCCCTAATGAATCTGCCACTACCACCACCCCTGGCGGAGAATGTCACCTGGTCCCTCAACACCAGCTCCATAGCAAAGAAAGCCCAGCAGAGTCTCTACTTTCTGCGAAGGCTGAGGAAAGTCCATCTCCCACCCCCCATCCTCACCACATTCTACAGGGGTTGTATTGAGAGCATCCTGAGCAGCTGCATCACTGCCTGGTTTGGAAATTGCACCATCTTGGTTTGCAAGACTCTGCAGCGGATAGTGAGGTCAGCTGGGAAGATCATCGGGGTCTCTCTTCCCACCATTAGACATTTACACCACACGCTGCATCCGCAATGCGAACAGCATTATGAAGGACCCCACACACCCTTCATACAAACTCTTCTCCCTCCTGCCATCTGGGAAAAGGCACCGAAGCATTCGGGCTCTCACGATGAGACTATGTAACAGTTTCTTCCCCCAAGCTATCAGACTCCTCAATACCCAGAGCCTGGACTGACACCAACTTACTGCCCTCTACTGTGCCTATTGTCTTATTTATTATTTATTGTAATGCCTGCACTGTCTTATGCAACTTATGCAGTCCTGGGTAGGTCTGTTGTCTAGTGTAGTTTTTACGTAGTTCAGTGTAGTTTTTGTACTGTTTCATGTAGCACCATGGTCCTGAAAAAAGTTGTCTCATTTTTACTATGTACTGTACCAGCAGTTATGGTCGAAATGACAATAAAAAGTGACTTGACTTGACTTGGCAGGGCGTTCCATGCATCCACTACCCTATACATTAAAAAAAACACTTACCTCTGACATCCCCCAAATACTCCCCTCCACTCAACTTAAAATTACGTCGCCTGGTCTTAGCCATTTCCGACCTGGCAGAAAGTCTCTGGCTGTCCACTCAATCGATGCCTCTTATCATCTTGTACACCTCCATCAAGTCACCTCTCATCCTCATTCACTCCAGAGAGAAAAGCCCTAGCTCGCTCAACCGACCCTCATAAGACACGCTCTCTAATCGATTCACTTAGTGTCACAGTAAGGAGCGCAAAAGTCGAAACTTGACTGCAGCACCTGCGACCTCAGACAACACTCGTGACCAAAGTTCCACATGAATTATACAAGACGGTGAAGAAAGTGGAGACTACAAAGCATGCAGAATTGAATTAATATTGATGACATACGTTGTGAAGTTTGCTGTTTTGCACCAGTACAGTGCAATGCATAAAAAAAAATGCTATAAATTACAATAAGAAATTTAGAATAAGAAAATTTACAGGTAGTGCAAAAGAAGAGAACAAAATTAGTGAAGCAGTGTTCATGAGTTGGTTCACTATCCGTTCAGAACGCTGATGCAATTAAACAAAAAACAGCTTCTTCCCTTCTACCAACCGACATCTGAAGGGATATTCAGCCCATGGACACTACCTCACTACTTTTTATTTCTGTGTTTGCACTACTTATTTATTATTTAATACTTGCTGTAATTCACATTTCTTTTCTCTCTCTATTATTGTGTATCGCTGCCACAAAGTCCAGACATTTCATGACGTATGCCGTTTGATATTAAACCTGATTCTGAAGGCACAAGTCCGTGGCAGTGCCAGAGGTGACCTGTGATGTTTTGTTGCTGAGGTAGGGTTGGGGTTGTGCTGTAGGTCAGTTCAAGGAACTGATGGTCGCAGGAAAGTAGCAGCTTCTGAACCTGGTGTCGTGGGGCTTAAGGCTCTAGTATCTCTTGCCCACTGGTCTCCGTTGGCCAATGCAACACTTTCTAAAACTCTTGATCCCTGTGCGCGACAGAGCAAGATGTGCACTCCCGCAGACCAGACATCAGATGAGGTAGAAATGCTGATCAAGAAAAGCCACGAGGCCAAGGGATGTGCCTATTCTCCATATTCCAAGTGTTCGACAGGGGCCGCTCTGCTGACTGAGAACGGAAAAACGTTCACAGGTGAGTAATCTGACCAGCACCTTACCCTCAAACTGTGCGCCCAGGTGACGAGACTGCATGTAATGGAGCTAAACGGAGATGAGGAGGAATTTCTTTAGCCAGGGGGTGGTGAGTCTGTGTGGAATTTAACGCCTCAGGCAGCTGTGGAGGGCAAGTCGTTGGATATACTTAGGCAGAGGTTGATAGATTCTTGATTAGTCAGGGCGTGGAAGGAGATGAGGAGAAGACAGGAGACTGGGGCTGAGAGGGAAAAATGGATCAGGCATTATGAAATGACAGAGTACACTCGATGGGCCAAATGGCCTAATTCTGCTCCCATCTCTTATGAACAATGCGCCAACTGAGTAAATATGTTGGGTGGAGACAACAAATTAATCAGCTTTAAGACCAGTTATGTAAGATTACACACCTGGAAAACACTATAGAGCATATATGTCAAACTCAAGGCCCGCGGTGGAATTATCTTTGGCCCGCGAGATAATATCTAATTACTATTAAAGCTGGCCCCAGTAATCGAAGCGCCTATGGCGTATGATATGGCTAATGCTGAGTTTATTCAGGTACCAGGTTTTCAGGGTTTTTAGTGTTTATTCGGCAGTCTTCTTCATAAGAAACGGAATTTGTAAAGTGAAACACTTTGTAGTTATAGCAGAGACTGAGACACATGAGAGCAGGCTGAAAAAACGGAGGCAACGAAAGCTGCGTTCGCACGCGTCCGACTGATCCGGCCCGCATGAAGCTGCATTTTGCTCAATCCGGCCCGTGACCTAAAATGAGTTTGACACCCCTGCAAGAGTTTTGATTCCTTATCTACTAACATGAGGGAAAGGCAACAAATGTTTTCAGTGCTCAACACTGGGACGTGGGAGTTGTTCAGTCATTTGTTTCAGCCAAATGGTTTTTTTGTCCTCTGGACTTCTGATGAACAAGGATTGATCTATTTAAATATCTGGAACAAACAAAAGTGCCGGATTAGCACATGGCCAAATGGGATTGAGACAGACTGTAAACTTGTGTCTCGAGTAATTTGATGCAGATCCTCCCTATCTGACAAATGCACAACTGACGTTCAGCCTGTTTAGGAGACTAGAGGGACAGATAGGGTTTGATTTGCTGGCTGCTACAGACATCTTCTGAGGGGTGGGAACTCGGTCTACGGCCTCATTTCCGATTTGCAGACTGCTCTGCTGAAGCGTTCTCAGGAACAGAAACCCATTGTAACCTGTACGACACTAACGACTAAAGCAGAGACTGGTTGATATTAGAGCACAACGAGAGATTAAAGTTCAGGAAGGAGGACTGCCTTATTGAATTGTGGAACAAAGGTGACTACACCTGCCCTTATATCTAAACCCAAGCCGTTCTCTTTCACCCGTCCTTGACTCTCCCTTTGTAATTTGCCGCACCTGATTTACAGTTGTGGTGTAAACAGGAGATAGGAACAAACCAGTCCTGAAACAGGATGAACAGGCCCGCAGGAAGAGCTGTACACGGGTCCCTGTCTATTGCCGCACAAGTGTTATGGGTGTCATGTTGTGTGGCACTAGTTTTCATAAATTAGAACGAGACCCCTCCGGTGACTGGGGAAGGGTAGAACCGTCCCCGGGGGTCAAGGAGGGGAAGTCTGAGCTCAGTCACACTGGGTGAAGTGGGGGAGGGGGGCAGATTGTAAAGGAAGACATGGTGGGTGAGCAAAGAGGGGAGATAACACGGGGGCAGTCCATGTGGGTGAATGAGTTGGGGTAGGACCCAGGGACAGTCCCTGTGGGGGAGGGAGGTGAAGGTGGGATAGAACCCCGAGGCAGACCCATGGGGAGAAGGGGGGATAGAACCCCCGGGCAGCCCCATTGGGGGGGAAAGGGGGGATAGAACCCCGAGGCAATCCCATGGGGGGGGGGAGGGAGGGGGGATAGAACCCCAGGCAGTCCCATGGGGGGGGGAGGGGGGATAGAACCCCGGGGCAGTCCCATGGGTAGAAGGGGGGATAGAACCCAAGGGTGGTCCCTCATGGGGTTAACAGGGGAAGTACCCGGGAGCAATCCCTTTGGGGGAGGGACAGGGGAAGTACCCTAGGACAGGTTGTGGAAATCTTGAACATCACACACAAATTACTGGAGGAACCCAACAATTCAGGCAGCATCTAAGGAGGAAATAAGCCATCAACATTTTGGGCCATGACTGTTCATCAGGACTGGAGGCAGAAGCCTGATCAGGAAGTTGGGGAGTACAAACTGGCAAGGTGATAGGTGAGGGGGTAGGTGGAGGGATGAGGCAAGCAGCTGGGAGAGGTGACACGTGGAAGGAGGGATCCAACAGATTCTAACAGTCTCACTTGCCTCGTCCCCGTTCCAGGTTGCAGCATCGAGAACTCCTGCCCGGGGTTGTCCGCGTGTGCAGAGTGCGTTGCCATTTACAAGGCCGTCTCAGAAGGCTGCACCAAGTTCAAGTCCCTGGCGGTGTGCAGGTAACGACTCAGCGGGTCTGTTGACCTGCGACAGAGCAGCTGTAACTTCCTGCGGTTGCAAGCGCTGGCTGGACGTCAGGCCCGGAGTCCGGTGTGGGACGTTCTGAAGGAAGATCAGACTGCAGTGGGGGGGGGGGGGGGTTGGAGATGGGATGGAGCAGGCGATCGAGACCAGGGGGATGGTCCCACTCTGTGACTCCCCTGTCTGGAATGTGCTGCCTTGCAGAGCAATGCTTGGCTGAGAAGGGAACTGAGAGCGGGGGTGCTTGCACCAGGACAGGCAAGAAGTTGAGGTGGGGTGGGAGGGGCTCCTCCACAGGACAGCCGGTGGAATCCGATACAAGAGGATCAGAGTCTTCCGGACAGAGGATTCCGCAAACTGTGAATGGGATCACTTGGTTAAAGAAAGGGAGTGATGTGAGAAGAGAAGGGATAACACACACACACACATCACACACACATCACACACACATCACACACACATCACACACACTTTAACAATGGCATCCTGACCACATTCTGCTCTCTTACAGTGACAGAAGGGACTACGTGCCCTGTGGTAGCTGCAGGCAGGTGCTCAAAGAGGTGAGGCCGCGGTCTGAATATATTGGCAAGTACTATTATTAATGCGCTGAGCTGAAAACTCAACCCCCCCCCCCAGTGGAAACTACACATGCTGGGAGTCTGAAATAAAAACAGGGAAATGCCACAATCACCCAGCAGATCAGGCAGCATCTGCAGGGAGAAAGGCCCAGTGACTGTGAACTTCCACCTGAAGCAGTATCTTTCAACACAGGAGCAGGAGTGGGCCACTCGGCCCCTCAAGCCTGTCCCATCATTCAGTACGATCATGGTCGACCTTCCGCTGGTGTCATCTTCTGTGCCAGTTCCCCACGTCCCTCAATTCTTTCACCATTCAATAATTTGTCTACTTCTTCCTTTGGTTGTGATCCAACCTCCACTACCCTCCGGGACAAAGAATTCCAGAGATTCAACACTCTCAATGATAAATGACTGCTGCCCCCTACTGTTGTAACTATGTCTCCTCGTTCCAGGTTCTCCCAAAAGCAAATGTTTCAATAGGATCACCTTTCTTTTAAATGCCAAAGAATACAGAGCTAATTCCTAAACTGTTAGTGACTGGACAACCCTTTCACCTCATGAATTAACCTTTTGAACTAACTCCAACGCCAACATTTCCTTTCTATATTAAGGAGACCAGAACTGAGCATAAAAATCCAGATGTGGCCTCACCAACACTTGGTACAATTGTAACAATACTTCCTATTTTCTCACTCCAGCCCTCTTACAATAAAGTTCAACCCTCTATCTCTCTTCCTAACCACCTGCTGCCTGTACCCGCTAACCTTTGGTGATTCATGCACAAGAACATCTAGGTCCCTCTGTACCTCGCTCACATGCAATCTTTCTCCAGTTAGATCGCCATCTACCTTCAGATTCCTCTTACCAAAGTGCCTAACCTCCCACTTTCCCACATTAAACTGCGTTTCTCCAGTTTTCGCTCACTCACTCAATCTACATCACGTTGGACAATCCAAGTATCCTCACTGAAAGCATGCTCCCAAATGATCTTGAACAAACTTGGCTACCTGACTTCATCAGGTGATTAATATCAAATCATAAATAGGAGACTGAAAGGAGATTTGATATATTTATACAAAATTATGATGGTTACAGATAGGGTACATGCAAGCGGGATTTTTCCACTGAGGTTCTGTGAGACTAGAATTAGGGTTCATAGGTGAAGGGTAAAAGGTAAAATATTTAAGGGGAAAACTGAGGGGGGGGAATTTCTTTACTCAGAGGGTGTAAGTGTAGAACAAGCTGCCAACGAAAAGTGGTGGATGCGGTTTAATTGCAACATTTAAGAGAAGTTTGGCTAAGTACATGGATGACAGGGCTATGGAGGGCCATGATCTATGTACGGGTTGATATGACTGGGCAGAATAACAAGTCCAGCTAGATGGGCCAAAAGGCCTGTTTCCGTGCGGGAGCGCTCTGTGATTCCACAAATAATTGACAACAAGAACTTAGCTTTGGAGCACTCCTAGTTACATCACTCCAATGTGAAAAGATCTGTGAATTCCAACTCTAATCCCGATGATGGGTCTTGGCGCAAAATATCAACTGTTCATTCACCTCCATAGCTGTTTCCTGACCTGCTGAGTTCCTCCATTTTGTGTTGTTCAATTAATCTCAACTCTCTGGCTTTTGAGCCATTAACCAATCTCCAATCCATCCCGTTACCATGAGCTGTTATTTCATGTACCAACCTTTGTACCATCTGAAAACCCAAATATACCACATCGACAACCCCCCCCCCTATTGTTTCTGTTACGTCCTCGATGCTGGCCGACCTGCTGAGCACCTCCAGTGTTCTCCAACGTTGTTCTGGGTCTGCCAGTGACCACTCGAGTGGCCTCCTCCAACACTGGAGGTAACCTCCCCCTTCCCCACCCCGAGACCGGCTTCTCCTAACCCCCCCCCCCCCCCCAGCAAAGCCTGGGATCTGCTCCCCGGGAATAAGAGTCCTGTTTCAGAGAATGCAAGAGTTGAAAGAGAAGGCAGCAATACTTTGCCCTGACCCTCTCCACCTTTCTTGTGGCAGTTTGGAGACAAGACAGAGGTCCACATGATCATGCAGGACGGGAGCCGCAAGACCATAATGATCGCCGACCTCCTGCCGATGCCCTTCGGAAAGTAAGGCCAGGTAGCGGGCCAAATGCCGGGTGAATTCCCGGCCAATTTGTTTAGGTCGGGAATGTCATCCCGATAAGTACGGATTTAGTACGGCATTTGGGACCACTTTTTCACTTGGATTTAATTCTGCAGGAAATGGCGCTGTGCTGCTGATCATGATTGTACCGTTGCCCAGAAACTTCAATACACATTCATACAATGCAAATGGTTCAGTGTATTCACTTCGGAATGCAAAATGAGATGCCAGAATGGCACTGAGTGTTTACATTAATATTTCACTGGTGAAATCCTCAGTCTCTACACATCTTGCAACTGTTAGTTGAGAGAACTAGAAAGAGCATCCAAGAATGCGTATAAGGAGAAGGTGGGAGCGGAGGATGCTATCACGTATTTGCTGCACAAATCATTCTCTCACCTAGAGGGGGTCAGTTGTGCTGTGAGGATTACATTCCTTGACTTCTCTAGTGCCTTTAACACCATCCAGCCCAAGATCTTAAGGCACAAACTAACGGAGATGGGAGTAGACTCTCACATGGTGGATTGGATAGTGGACTACTTGACAGATAGACCTCAGTATGTGAGGTTGGGAGACTGTAGGTCTGACACAGTGGTCAGCAGCACAGGGGCGCCGCAGGGAACCGTACTCTCTCCGGTCCTGTTCACCCTGTACACATCAGACTTCCAATTTAACTCGGAGTCCTGCCATGTGCAGAAGTTCGCTGATGACACGGCCATAGTGGGGTGTGTCAGGAATGGACAGGAGGAGGAGTATAGGAAACTGATACAGGACTTTGTGATATGGTGCAACTCAAACTACCTGCGTCTCAATATCACCAAGACCAAGGAGATGGTGGTGGACTTTAGGAGATCTAGGCCTCATATGGAGCCAGTGATCATTAATGGAGAATGTGTGGAGCAGGTTAAGACCTACAAGTATCTGGGAGTACAGTTAGACGAGAAGCTAGACTGGACTGCCAACACAGATGCCTTGTGCAGGAAGGCACAGAGTCGACTGTACTTCCTAAGAAGGTTGGCGTCATTCAATGTCTGTAGTGAGATGCTGAAGATGTTCTATAGGTCAGTTGTGGAGAGCGCCCTCTTCTTTGTGGTGGCGTGTTGGGGAGGAAGCATTAAGAAGAGGGACACCTCACGTCTTAATAAGCTGGTAAGGAAGGCGGGCTCTGTCGTGGGCAAAGTACTGGAGAGTTTAACATCGGTAGCTGAGCGAAGGGCGCTGAGTAGGCTACGGTCAATTATGGATAACTCTGAACATCCTCTACATAGCACCATCCAGAGACAGAGAAGCAGTTTCAGCGACAGGTTACTATCGATGCAATGCTCCTCAGACAGGATGAAGAGGTCAATACTCCCCAATGCCATTAGGCTTTACAATTCTACCGCCAGGACTTAAGAACTTTTTAAAAGCTATTATTAATGCTTTTTGAGATAGTGATTTAGATGCATATCATATTTTTTTTTACTGAGTTAAGTATTGTATGTAAGTAGTTTTGCTACAACAAGTGTATGGGACATTGGAAAAAAAGTTGAATTTCCCCATGGGGATGAATAAAGTATCTATCTATCTATCTAAACAACCGGGGTTGAGAGTAGGAGTGAAGAAAGACACAGAAGGGGGAACCCAGTGGCAGTCCAAGTGGATGATGGAGGAAGGGGTGGGGAAAGAGGGGAAGGTGGTGCTAGGGGGAGAAAGACACAGGGAGAGTGATGGTAGGAGATGGGAAGGGAAGGAAAGTCGAGGGATAGGAAGAGAGAAAGGAGGGAAAGTCGAGGGATAAGAAGAGAGAAAGGAGGGAAAGTCGAGGGATAAGAAGAGAGAAAGGAGGGAAAGTCGAGGGATAAGAAGAGAGAAAGGAGGGGGAGTGAGGATGGGAAGAGAGAAAGGAGGGGGAGTGAGGATGGGAAGAGAGAAAGGAGGGGGAGTGAGGATGGGAAGAGAGAAAGGAGGGGGAGTGAGGATGGGAAGAGAGAAAGGAGGGGGAGTGAGGATGGGAAGAGAGAAAGGAGGGGGAGTGAGGATGGGAAGAGAGAAAGGAGGGGGAGTGAGGATGGGAAGAGAGAAAGGAGGGGGAGTGAGGATGGGAAGAGAGAAAGGAGGGGGAGTGAGGATGGGAAGAGAGAAAGGAGGGGGAGTGAGGATGGGAAGAGAGAAAGGAGGGGGAGTGAGGATGGGAATAGAGAAAGGAGGGGGAGTGAGGATGGGAATAGAGAAAGGAGGGGGAGTGAAGATGGGAAGAGAGAAAGGAGGGGGAGTGAAGATGGGAAGAGAGAAAGGAGGGGGAGTGAGGATGGGAAGAGAGAAAGGAGGGGGAGTGAGGATGGGAAGAGAGAAAGGAGGGGGAGTGAGGATGGGTGGGGACTGAGAGGGACTGAGATACAAAGACAGGGACAGAGACAGAGAGACACACACGCAGAGAGGGAGGCAAAGAAAGCAAGAGAGAAAGACAAGGAGACGCAGGGTCAGAGAGACAGAGAGAGAAAACTAGAACAAAACAGAGAGACTTGTTAATACTGTGGAATGCAAGAACAGCTCCGGAGAAATGAAACCAAAAGAAAAGTGCACTGGCAGTATTTAACAAGGGAGTGTACAGAGAATCTACTAAACTATTACTGCTGCCCTTATCCCTAGGGCTCTGTTTGACTGATGTTCCAAACATCGCAGGTCCCTCCAGGAACACTCAAGCACAAACATAACTGACACTTCTTTGGCAGGCAGAAATCCAGAAAGAGGAGTTCATAATTCACTCTGCAAATTCTCTTAACTCCTCTGACAGTGAGACTAACCTTCTATAATTACTGCGAATGGGAGGTCACCTGCTGTTGACACTTTGCAGAGGACAGAACAAAAGAAAATATGCTGGTCCAGATGCACGTCAGAGGTATGCACCCAGTGCGGAAGCAGATGATCGCCATGCCCGTGTTACCTACGTAGGCGTACCTACAGACTGTTTAACCCTTCAGCCTCCCCCGTCGTTCCAAAGATCACAGCTAATCCAAGCATAACCAGTTTCTTAAAAGGCAGAATATGCCTGTTTTAGGTAGCAGACGTTGTCTGCTTGTTACCACAACAAGGATTTGTCCAAGGTCTCCACCATCTTTCCCCAGCACCCAACCACAGAAACCCCAAGAACTTCACGGTCAGTCACAGGGACTTACCTCCCGAGAGTGGTGGGCACTGGTCAGCTCTGCCCGCGGACTCGTGGGCCAACTGATGACAGTTCCTTTCGCAAATTCATACTGGACAGACCCAGAGGGAACACAGCTCCTTAAATGGTGTGGTCCGAGTTGCCTATTCCCTCTGGATCCTTGAAGATGTAGCCAAAACTTGAAGGAACAGAGCTTGCAAGGTGTGGAACTCTAATGCCAAACACACACCTCCACCAATAATGGAGCTCAAGAGAGCACAAGCTTTAGTAAAGGATGGTCGGACAACACTGGGCTTGGGTGTGTACATATTTACAACTGCAAAGCACGTCACCAAGGCAAACTGAGATGCAAATAGCTCTGTAACCAAGATCCCAAGCTAAATATAAAAACAGAAAGCACTCAATAATCAGGTCGGGCAGCATTTGCTCATGTTACTGTTTCTGTCAATGAAAGGTCATCCTTAAGTAGTTTCTACTGCCACAGGGGTTGCTCAACTTGTTGAGTGTTTCCAGTTCTGTTTCTTAGTTCAGAATTCCAGCATCTGTAACTGAAAATCAGAGCTAAGAAAGCAACCTACCTCACCGGAAATTGAGCCGAGATAATCCACGTAGATCCCACCGGCAACCCACCTCGGCAGAAACCGCGTGGTGTCAGAACAGTGCCGACCTCCTGCGGACATCTCCCTTCCTCGGAGGGCCAGGAGATTGCTGAGCCCTACTATCGATCGATAATGCCGAGGCTAGTGATGATTAAGTTTACGTCCACAGCTGCCTTAAGTGCCGTCACCCACACCCCACTGTGGGGAGGGAGCAGAGTCACTCACCAGCCCCTTCTGCCTCAGTAACACCTTAAATCAACACTGCTTCATTAGGGATTATATCTGTATGCTTCACCATCTTAACAGCACCAGCTCCAACCACAGAGTTGAACCCAATTATTATCCCCAAAACAAGGTCTATAACTCCTCAGTGTGGAATCTCAGTGAGTGTGTCATAGAGTCTACCACTGATTGAGTCCCTAAATCCATATTGACCCCATTGTCTCTGTTACAGACCACATCCTCTTCCTCCCTCTGCTACATGGTGTAGCAAGTGTCCTAAATGGGCTAACAAGGCCCATCTCCTTCAATTTCCACATCTCCATCACATTCCCACCAACAGGGTCAATGGCATAGAAGGTCTTCTGTCAAATCTGGACAATGGACCAGAATCTCTCATTATCCCAAGGAATAGCCCCACCGACCCCACCCTGAAATCCAGGCAGTTCACATTTGTCCCGCGATAAGGTGGGGAAGACGGGAAAGAGATCTCCAGGATCTAGGGTCCATGCAGCTGTACAATAACAAACCTCATCCCATCTCAAAGCCTGCATTCTTTGTTTTCCAAACTCCCAATTACATAGATAATCAGCATACCTGACACCATACACCTACACAATGCAGGGAATATTTATGCCCTACCTGTGACATTGGAGTTTCCAGTAAATAACCACAGTTTATCAGAAACACCATAAAGGAGGTTATGCTGAGCTCAGAAAGGTTACACCCAAATGGGTACACCCACTTCAAAAGTTGGGGAGAAAAGAGAGGGGAGAAGTGTGAGGGGGAGGGGAGCAGAGGATGCGAGGGGAGTGGGAGGGCAAGGGGAGGGGAGGGCAGAGGAGGAGGGCAAGGGGAGGGGAGGGCAGAGGAGGGGGCGAGGGGACGGTGGAGGAGAGGAGGACGAGAGGATGTAAGAGGGGAGGGGAGAAGGGAAAGGCAAGAGGACAGGATGGATGCTGGGGGGGTAAGTGGAGCGCACTGACGGAGGGAGACGGACGAAGAGTGCTGAGAAGTGGGGGGCAGGTACAGAAACGAGGGAGAGAATAACTTTGAGGGTGTTGGGGGTGGGGTGCAGGATGAGGATATGCAGCAGGGACTGCCCGAGCCTGAGGGAATTGCTCTCATTTAATCTGCACTACCGAGCGATTTATAGCCCTCCAACCCCGCCGGCGGAGGTCGGGACGCAAGGCGCGGGAAAGCCCGAGGCTCCGGCCTGCCAAGCCGGGTCCTCAGCTCAGTCTCCCGCAGCCCTCAGGTTCGCCGAGTAACCTCACTCACCCTCTATCCACCGCCTCCAAGTTCTCCTCACCGCCAAGAGGACGGGGATCAGGCCGGTTCTCCGAGCAAGCCGGGCGGCTCGTCGGCGTAACGGAAGCGGCCAACCTCCTCCCCTTAAGTCCCGCCCGCCTGTTGCTCCTTTGCCCGGAGACCCGCCTACTCTCTCATCTTGTCTCAGGAACCTGGGGACCTGTCCGTCCCTCATCAGGGAGACCTGTCCGTCCCTCACCTGGAGACCTGTCCCTCCCTCACCTGGAGACCTGTCCCTCCCCCACCTGGAGACCTGTCCGTCCCTCACCTGGAGACCTGTCCGTACCTCACCTGGAGACCTGTCCGTCCCTCACCTGGAGACCTGTCCGTCCCTCGCCTGGAGACCTGTCCCTCCCTCACCTGGAGACCTGTCCGTCCCTCGCCTGGAGACCTGTCCCTCCCTCGCCTGGAGACCTGACCCTCCCTCACCTGGAGACCTGTCCGTCCCTCCCCTGGAGACCTGTCCGTCCCTCACCTGGGGACCTGTCCGTCCCCCACGTGGAGACCCGTCCGTCCCTCACCTGGAGACCTGTCCGTCCCTCACCTGGAGACCTGTCCCTCCCTCACCTGGAGACCTGTCCGTCCCTCGCCTGGAGACCTGTCCGTCCCTCGCCTGGAGACCTGTCCCTCCCTCGCCTGGAGACCTGTCCGTCCCTCCCCTGGAGACCCGTCCGTCCCTCACCTGGAGACCCGTCCGTCCCTCACCTGGAGACCTGTCCGTCCCTCGCCTGGAGACCTGTCCCTCCCTCGCCTGGAGACCTGTCCGTCCCTCCCCTGGAGACCTGTCCGTCCCTCACCTGGGGACCTGTCCGTCCCCCACGTGGAGACCTGTCCGTCCCTCACCTGGAGACCTGTCCCTCCCTCACCTGGAGACCTGTCCGTCCCTCACCTGGAGACCTGTCCCTCCCTCACCTGGAGACCTGTCCGTCCCCCACCTGGAGACCTGTCCGTCCCTCGCCTGGAGACCTGTCCGTCCCTCACCTGGAGACCTGTCCGTCCCTCACCTGGAGACCTGTCCGTCCCCCGCCTGGAGACCTGTCTGTTCCTCACCTGGAGACCTGTCCGTCCCTCGCCTGGAGACCTGTCCGTACCTCGCCTGGAGACCTGTCTCTCCCTCACCTGGAGACCTGTCCGTCCCTCACGTGGAAACCTCTCCCTCCCTCACGTGGAGACCTGTCCGTCCCTCACCTGGAGACCTGCCCGTCCCTCACCTGGAGACCTGTCCTTCCCTCACCTGGAGACCTCTCCCTCCCTCACGTGGAGACCTGTCCATCCCTCACCTGGAAACCTGTCCGTCCCTCTCCTGGAGACCTGTCTCTCCCTCACCTGGAGACCTGTCCGTCCCTCACGTGGAAACCTCTCCCTCCCTCACGTGGAGACCTGTCCGTCCCTCACCTGGAGACCTGCCCATCCCTCACCTGGAGACCTGTCCTTCCCTCACCTGGAGACCTGTCCGTCCCTCATCTGGGAGACCTGTCCGTCCCTCACCTGGAGACCTGTCCCTCCCTCACCTGGAGACCTGTCTGTCCCTCACCTGGAGACCTCTCCCTCCCTCACGTGGAGACCTGTCCATCCCTCACCTGGAAACCTGTCCGTCCCTCACCTGGAGACCTGTCCGTCCCTCACGTGGAGATCTCTCCCTCCCTCACGTGGAGATCTCTCCCTCCCTCACGTGGAGACCTGTCCATCCCTCACCTGGAAACCTGTCCGTCCCTCACCTGGAGACCTGTCCGTCCCTCACGTGGATCTTTGCAGAGTCTATGTGGTCACGTTTATGCACACAAGCGCTGTGAGGTACGGGTACAGAGTGAAACTTCCTGCAACTGCATCAGGCACTCAAACACGAACATACAAATCCTGCATAAATATTGCAAGGCAAGAGAAAGACTGCAAAACAGGGGCATACGTTGGCAGAATCAGAGGCAAGCCATGGTAGTGCAGTCCATAGAGACCAGTTGCTGAGATGAGGATAGGATTGTGCAGGAACCTAATGGTTGAAGGAAAGTAGCTGTTGCTCAGCCTAGTGGCCGGAGACTTCAATCCAGACAGTGACAGTGACAAGAGGGCACGTCCCGGATTCTGCAGGTCGTTTCTGGGGCAGCCTGTCAATGGTAGGGAGACCCGTGCCCACTTTTCCCCGCAGCTTCTTGTAATCCCGTGTGTGGGAGTTGCTGTGATGTGACCAGTCTAGATACTCTGATCAGAAATCTCCTTAACTTCTTTGTGCCGGGCCCAGGACATATTGACCGCCATGTTAATGCCAAAGAATTGTCAGTCAGCCCTGGCAAAGGAGATGGACCGAATTGATTTTATTACTTACTTCCTTCATATACATGAGGAGTAAAAATCTTTATGTTACATCTCCTTCTAAATGTGCAATGTGCAGTTTATAGTAATTTATGATGAATATTATGTTCAACAGGACAGTCAATATAACATAGAAATACAATCGTATCAGCGTAAATTAATCAGCCTGATGGCCTGGTGGAATAAGTTGTCCCAGAGCCTGTTGGTCCTGGCTTTTATGCTGCGGGACCGTTTCCCGGATGGTAGCAGCTGGAACAGTTTGTGGTTGGGGTGATTCGGGTCCCCAATGAAACTTCGGGCCCTTTTTTCACACCTGTCTTTGTAAATGTCCTGAATAGTGGGAAGTTCACATCTACAGATGCACTGGGCTGTCTGCACCACTCTCTGCAGAGTCCTGTGATTGAGGGAAGTACAGTTCCCATACCAGGCGGTGATGCAGCCAGTCAGGATGCTCTCAATTGTGCCCCTGTAGAAAGTGCTTAGGATCTGGGGGCCCATACCAAACTTCTTCAACCAGCTGAGGTGAAAGAGGCACTGTTGTGCCTTTTTGAGGTAATTTACAAGGACCAGCACCCCATCCCCTCTATCCGAGAGTCTGCCCTGAGCTCCCCAGATATAAACTGACAGGGTTTAGGTGGAGGAGATAAAAGATGCCATTTGGCTCACGGAGGTGACCAGCTGAGGTCAGGACAGACTGGACGTTGGCGAAGCAGGCTACACACCTGCGGGGGCCCTGGTCACCGGGGATGCTGAAGGGCCTCGGGAGCGCGGAGCCCGACAGACCAACCTTACGTACGAGGGGTGATTGATAAGTTCATGGCCTAAGGTAGAAGGAGATGAGTTATACAGCTCTCGTTACATCACATGCAGGTCAACTCTTTGAGTGATTATGCAGGAAGTTTGAAGTTAATAAGTTCTTGGCCTAAGGTAGAAAGAGATGAGTTACTAACTTCAAACTTTCTGCATAATCACTCAAAGAGTTGACCTGCATGTGATGTAACGAGAGCTGTATAAGTCATCTCCTTCTACCTTAGGCCATGAACTTATCAATCACCCCTGCTGTGGACACTTACTGGAGGTCCAAGATCTGTATGCTCCACGACCACTGGACTAAGTGTGCAAATATGGGAGGGGACTATATTGAAAAATTAATGTGCTAGGTTTTCTAAAATTGATTCCTTCTACCTTAGGCTATGAACATATCAATCACCCCTCATATGTAAGTTTGGTCTGTTAGGGTATGTTGGTCATGAATTTCTTGTCAGACCCCAGCCCCAAGAATCATAGGACCCAATCCCACAAACTTGAGCCATCTTCTGAAAATTGAGGGGGAAGGAGGTCCCTGTGGGGTCTGTACTTACACCCTCCACTTCCTCTTCCTCATCTTCCATCCAGGCACTCTGCAAGGTGGGTGGGGGTGGAGTTCCCAATCGTTCAGTAGAGCCCTCCCCATTTATATTAAGGACAAGCACTGCATTGAATGGCCTTTGCACTTCCAACATTTTCAGCTGGTTCACTGATATCCGGACGGCCCATTATCTCCACTTCTGGGCGTGTCAGTGTCAGTGTGTACGTGGGAGGTTGCTTCAGCCCCGTGACCCTGAGCCCTGGGCACTCAGCGCAATCAGGTCAAAAGGGCTTTCTTCCCAGTGATGGACCTAGTAACCTTCCATTAATTGCCCCCCCCCCTACCTTTGCCCCCTTCTAGCAGAGGAGAGGATCTGGTTATCAGGCCGAACAAAGGCCAGAGAGTAGCAGAGAAGATCACCTGTCACCAACGTTCATAGCCCAAGGCTCCAGGAGCCTTGTCACCATGACAACAGAAAGGACTCCAGACACAAATACAGAAAAGGCATTTTGCTTCCTCAACTTTATTCGCTGGGTACACTTACGTGTATCAGGAACTTGCTGTGGTGTGTTACTATTACATGCAATAAAAAACAGTTCAACGATTATACCAAGTATAGAATTACGCACAGCAGCTGCTTTATTAGGTGCCTCTTGTACCTTGGTGTTGTGCGAATGAAGTCACTGGAGAGAAGTACTGGAAAGTTTGGTTTTGGCAGAAGAGGGTCTGCTCGACCCAACACTACATGACATCTTATGTGCTGAAGATCAATGGACAACTCAAACAAATCCATACCTACAATGCTACCTTTGAATTACACGTAACAGTTCCAGTCTTGGCAAATTCTGAGTCCCTGAGTCAGGGTCGCATTCCTCAGTGTTTGGTCTCCGGAGTGTTATGAATGTGCCACAACTCTGAGGGGCCGAAGGGTACAAAGTCGCCCCCTCCTTTTTGAGAATCGCAAGATCGCTATTAATTCGGGTCTGGGACCCAGGAAATGAGAGAGAGACACGCAGAATCCTCAAGGTTTGGAATGTGTCCTGGCCTCAGCGAAACAAAAACCACTGATAACGGCCATTGTCTCTTGGAGACGGAATTGTGTATTGAGTACTGTACTATTCATTGAAGCCCTCAGGGGATGACCAGAGTGGGCTGGTTGAGGGATTGCATCATCCCAACCTGATTGACATCTGAGACCCCATGAGAAAGGATAAAAGAGGGTCTGGGGAACAACCCCTTTTAGACGCACCAGGAGAAATGCTGGAAATCCAGTGACATCATTTTATAGCGAACGCCGGTGAGGGCCCGTGTGCGTCCTCCCTTGCCAGGGTAGCGGGCTCATCACGGAAAAACGGCTTAGCTAAAGGAGAGGCCACAAGTGAACGGCCACACCAACGGGACTCCTGACGGATTGAAATCATAAAAAGGAAAGCCGGCAAGTTTCTAAAAATCTCTCTCTCTCTCCAACAAAAGGCTGCAGCCTGAATGAACTGAGTGACTTTTATATTTCCATCGGACAATACATTATCCCCTAGACAACGATAGAGCTTATTTCTTATTGATTATTATTATACCCGCACTTTTAGATTTAGTATTGACGACGTATATTATCTGTATGTTTGCATTGATATTATTTTTGTGTATTTTTACTAATAAATCCTGTTAAAAATAGTACCATCAGACTTCAACGGACCTCTCTATCTTTGCTGGTAAGTGACCCAGTTACGGGGTTCGTAACAGGAGTTACACAGAAAACCTACAGCACAATACAGGCCCTTCACCCACAAGGTTGTGTCGAACATGTCCCTACCTTAGAAACTACTAGGCTTACCTAAAGCCCCATATTTTACTAAGCTCCATGTACCACGTATCCACCTCCGCCACCTTTGCCGGCAGCCCATTCCACGCACTCACCACTCTCTGCGTAAAAAACTTACCCCTGACATCTCCTCTGTACCTACTCCCCAGCACCTTAAACCTGTGTCCTCTTGTGGCAACCATTTCAGCCCTGGGAAAAAGCCTCTGACTATCCACACGATCAATGCCTCTCATCATCTTATACACCTCTATCAGGTCATCTCTCATCCTCCACCGCTCCAAGGAGAAAAACTGCTGCCTGTTATCTCATAGGGGAACATTTTTAGATATTTCTTTGCATACTTTAGAGATATTGCTTGGTTCTTTATTGCCAACTATACAGCAATAAGTCCTGTCCTTATCCATATGATTGTTTATTTAATCCAAGGGTTTCCAATCATACTTATTCCATGGAACCTTGCCATTAACTGAGGGGTCTGCGAACCCCAGGTTGGGAGTCCCTGATTTAACCCTTTCAAAGCTGCTGATGCCTTCCCACAATTTACCTGAAGTATTTGCTCCGTATCAGAGGGTCTAGTTATTCTTTCACAGTTTATCAGATTGTCCCTTCCTTGAGAGGTCAAGTTTCCAAAACAATCCCTATTTGCTTGTCCTGATCAACACACACAAAATGCTGGAGGAACTCAGCAGGCCAGGTAGCGTTGATGGAAAAAAAAGAGTACAGTCGATGTTTCGGGCCAAAACCCTCCGGCAGGACTGGGGTGGAGAAAAGCTGAGGAGTAGATTCAGAAGGTTGGGTGAGGGGAGAGAGAACCACCAAGTGATAGGTGAAACCGGGAGCGGGGGTGGGGGGATGAAGTAAAGAGCCGGAAAGTTGATTGTTGAAAGAGACAGAAAGCCATGGAAGAAAGAAAAGGGGGGAGGAGCACCAGAGGGAGGCAATGGAGAGGCAAGGAGATAAGGTGAGAGAGGGAAAAGGGGATGGGGAATGGTGAAGGAGAAGGTGGGGTGAACTGGAAGTCTGAGAAATCGATGTTCATGCCAATAGGTTGGAGGCTACCCAAACAGAATATAAGATGTTGTTCCTCCAACCTAAGTATGGCCTCATCTGTGTTCTGGCCTGCAGATGATTCACAGTGAGGTGGCTCAAACTGAGACACAAAGCTATCTCATCTATGTGCTCTTGCCGATACTGATCCGGTGTCAATCATATGACCTTCCATCGTGGAGCTTCTTGGTTCTGTGGTTCCCAGCATCTCTTCCTAATCCAGCAGAGTGGGCTCCCAGTACCGAGTGGGATTCCGGAAGCCTCCCTGACTGCTCCCTGCTCCACGTACGTGCTTCTGAAAGCACTTCCTCAGTCTGTCTTGCCACCATGAAGAGTTCCTACACATGGACACTATTTCTGTTTCGGCACCATTTTCGAATTCAACCCTTCCTGTTCTGCTCACAAACACCAGAAGATCTGCAGATGCTGGAAATCGAAAGAACTGGTGCCCCCTGCCCCTTCCATTTCTTCCATGGTCTTCTATCTTCTCCTATCAGATTCCCCCCTCTCCAGCCCTTTATCTCTTTCGTCAATCAATTTCCCAGCTCTTTACCTTACCCCCCTCACCCTTGCCCGGTTTCACCTATCACCTGCCACCTTGTACAGCTTCCTCCCCTCCCTCCTCCTTTTTAGTCTGACTCCTTCCTTCCTTCCCAGTCCGGATGAAGGGTCATGGCCTGAACGTCGACTGTTTACTCTTCTCCGTGGATGCTGCCTGACCTGCTGAGTTCCTTCAGTACTTTGTGTGTGTTACACTGTTCTATTGCCTTGTTCTTTCTGGTAAAACTCGCCTCTTTACCGTCCTTTTGTTCAATTGCAAGGATCTGATCCAACAGTCTATACATGTCATCTTGAACTCTTTCACAATCCTCCTGGTTATTACCACTCTTACCAGTTCCCGCAGATGTTAAGATGGTGTTCAGTGTGGAAACCATGTCATTGAAGTACGTTGGTAAATGTCACTGCTCTGAAAGGTAGAGGGGAGACAGCCAGCATCAAAACGTGAAGAGAAGGGGTGGATGATGAAAGGTGGGAGAGGGTTGATAGACTCTCCTTCTCTCTATCTTTTTGCACTGGCTATCTCCCCTCTATGCATCAATCCAGTTGCAGGGTCTCGACCCGAAACAATGACTGCCCACGTTGTTCCTCCAGCATTTTGTTTGTTGACTCTGCCGTCTTCAGCCTTCCTTCCGTCTTTCTTACTGCTAACTTTTCTGAGTTCATCTGTGGGTTTTTACTTTCTTATTTTTTACTGAACTTCCCGTTCCTCTTTGGACACGAGGGACTGAAATCTGGGTTCCTGACATGTCTAAGGAGGGTTGAAAGGTAACAGCCAGCATTTCTGACCAAAGCAGGCCTCCCACCCAGACCCAGTCACATTTATTTGAAGTAGATCCAGCTTCCCTGTTGCCCCCGGGTCAATGTGAAACCATCTGAAGGGTCTTGGGAAGCAGATTCCTGTTTGATAAGAGACAGATGCTCATATTGTCTTTTGTGTCCCCTATTTGCCTGCACCTCTGCTCCTACAACCTTACTTACTTACTGGCCATTACACCGCTGGTCTTTGGGGCAGCAATGAAGGCCCTCCATTTCTGGCGGTCTTCAGGTCTTCCTTCATCATCCAGTAGCTTCCCCTCGGTTTTCACTACTGTCAGTCACGCAGGTCCCGGGCGGAGACTGGGGAATACCGTCGCACTCAGATGTAAAAGGGTCCTTCATTGCTGTTTCTGTGACAGTTTTGTTTGACCAGTCAGGGTCGTTGGCCCTGAGCTGAACCCCCGAGCCTGGAGGACCGGTGGACCACTCTTAGTCTGACCTCTACCCTTTGACCTGTTTGGCACGGGCGACCCGACCAAGAGCCAAAGCATAAAGCCCCAAGTCCAGCCAGCATCGCTCTCCGTGTCACTGAGGCACACAAGCCTCCAAACCACAACAAGGTTTGTGGGGGGCCCCGTACAACCACTCGTTGTAAAACTAACAAACGAGAGAAAATCTGCAGAAGATGGAAATCCAAGCACCACATACAAAATGCTGGAGGGACTCAGCAGGCCAGACAGCACCTATGGAATAAAATTACAGTAAACATTTTGGGCCGAAACCCTCCGGCAGGACTAAACTACAGAAGACTTTGGATTTCCGATGCACAGATTCTCTCTCTGCCCTTGTTTCAGTTTTTACACTTCCTCTGTCCCTACAATATGTGCCCGATGCCCACCTGATAACCCCGTGGGAGGCTTCACCGGATACCTCCACTGCCCACCAGAGACTTCACCTGATAGCTTGCTCAGACAGCCCACACTTGGGTCAGTGAACTGGGCATAGGCGGTAATTGGAGCAGCCTCCAACACCCAAGCTAACAAGAGCTTCCATGCCACCCCTGCCCCAAAACCCAACTATCTTGCTCTTTGCAAATATGATCGATATGTAACACAATACTATATATAACATAATTATTCGAGGGCAGGGCCTGCATGGGTTTAATGTAGCGTCCATCACACTGTTCCATCTCACAGTTGCAGGGTGGGAACAGAACAGATTATATTTTTTTTACCATTCGGTTACAGACTAACAGACAAGTTCTGTTTGTACAGTGTCCATAAGTGTTATCCTTGTCATGAAATGCACAAAAATCACTCGATATTTATTTATGTGTTCAGATGCAACTCTTCTGACCCCTTGAGCCACGCCGCCCAGCAATTCCCAAATTAATCCTCGGACAATTAACCTTACCAGCCGTGAGTCTTTGGGAGGAAACCAAAGCGGTCACAGGGAAAATGTAAAATCTCCTTCCATGCAGCAGCAGGAATTGAACCCGGACCACCTGTACTATAATCTGTCATGCTAACCCCAGGCTACCATGCCAATATTGTATACCATACTTCCAGAATACTGAAAAACTCCATCCTCATCACATTCTACAGGGGTTGTACTGAGAGCATCCTGAGCAGCTGCATCACTGCCTGGTTCGGAAATTGCACCATCTCGGATCGCAAGACCCTGCAGTGGATAGTGAGGTCAGTTGAGAAGATCATCGGGGTCTCTCTTCCCGCCATTATGGACATTTACACTACACGCTGCATCCGCAAAGCAAACAGCATTATGAAGGACCCCACGCACTCCTCATACAAACTCTTCTCCCTCCTGCCATCTGGGAAAAGGCACCGAAGCATTCGGGCTCTTACGACCAGACTATGTAACAGTTTCTTCCCCCAAGCTATCAGACTCCTCAATACCCAGAGCCTGGACTGACACCTTATTGCCCTATTGTCCTGTTTATTATTTATTGTAATGCCTGCACTGTTTTGTGCACTTTATGCAGTCCTGGGTAGGTCTGTAGTCTTCTGTGTTTTTCTTTTACATAGGTCAGTCTAGTTTTTGTACTGTTTCATGTAGCACCATGGTCCTGAGAAAACGTTGTCTCATTTTTACTGTGTACTGTCCCAGCAATTATGGTCGAAATGACAATAAAAAGTGACTTGACTTGACTTGAAACTACTAAACACTAATAATAAAGGATTTTACTATAATTAAGAGAGGAAACTAATTCTGCTCTGTCTAGAAACATATATATGTACATATGTTGGATTTTTGAATTTAATGATATTTTAGGAGCTCGTTTATGTGTAGGGATGACCAGAAGTCGGGCATTGGTAATACAGTATTGGAATGCAATAGCCTCACTGGCAGGATTGCACATCCGCAAATGACCATGAGGTGGCGCCAGTCAGCCACATTCTTCACTTCAGCAATCCCCGTGAAGTTATTAATGGCTTTGGATCGAGGAATCAGGGAGCCACGGCGATGTGCCCAAGTCAGGGGGCGTGGAAGCATCCTGCAGGCGGCGTTCCCGTGCGCCCGCTGCCTTTGTCGCCCTTCGTGAGGGGATCAGGTTTGTGAGAGGATCAAACCACAAACAGGAGAAAATCTGCAGATGCTGGAAATCCGAGCAACACACACAAAATGCTGGAGGGACTCAGCAGGCCAGGCAGCATCAACGGGGAAAAAAGTACAGTCGACGTTTCGGGCCAGCATTTTGTGTGTGTTGCTCGGTTTGTGAGAGGACATTGGACAAGTTTAAGTCCCTAGATGCAATCCTTTTCGTAGAATACGTACACAACGCTGGAAGAACTCAGCAGGTCGGGCAGCATCCGTGAGGAAAGAGAAAAAAAACGTTTCGGGCCGAGACCCTTCATCAGGAATGGGGGAGGGGGAAGAGAGCCCATTCCCCGCCCCCCCATTCCTGATGAAGGATCTCAGCCCGAAACGTTTTTTTTTCTCTTTCCTCACGGATGCTGCCCGACCTGCTGAGTTCTTCCAGCGTTGTGTACTGAATCTTTGATCCACAGCATCTGCAGTTGTATTTTTCTGTTTTAATCCTTTTCATAGGCGTCAGGTACTCTGTCTCAGAGCGCTGGTGGTGGAGGGGGTAAACCTTGATGACTGTTTTGTTCCTCAGTTGTGTGGAGTATTTAGAGAGCTTCACCATCCAGCGAGTGGAGAGTCAGCCAATGGGACCTGAGGGCCCCAGATTAAGTACAGTGTAAAGTTCCCCCATCAGACTGTCCGGGTGCAGACACGGCCTGGGATGGATGGAAAGTTTCCTGTTAAAACTGAGCGAGCGAGGACTTTGCTCCTTGGAGCGTAGCACGATGAAAGGCTGTTCTCCTCTCATCTCTTCTCACTGCTGCCATCAGGAAGGCGGTACAGGAGCCTCAGGACCTACACCACCAGGGTCGGGCTCCTGAGCCGGAGGGGATAACTTCACCCACCCCAACACTGAATTGGTCCTACAACTTATAAACTCTCTTTCAGGGACTCTTCGTCTCATGTTCTCGATATTTACTGATTTGTTTATTATTATTTTGTTTGTTTTTTCAGTATTTGCACAGTTTGTTGACTTTTGCACATTGGTTGTTTGTCCATCCTTTGTGATTCTATTGTGTTTCTGTATTTACTGTGTATGCCTGCAAGAAATTGGGTAGTATATGGTGACGTATATGTACTTTGATAATAATTTTCTTTATTTATTGAGATACAGCGCGGAACAGGCTCTTCCAACTACTCGAGCTCCACGCCCAGCAACCCCCCCCCCCCCCCAATTTAACCCTAACAGAATCAAGGTATAATCTACAATGAGCAGTTAACCTACCAACCAGTAGGACTGCGAGCACCCAGACGGTTAACGGGAGAGAGCCCCCTACAGGCAGTGGCGGGAATTTACTTCAAACTTGATAGCGGTGTGTAAGAGCGGACATTCAGCGCCTTTCCCCCGGGGCAGCGAAGGCCAATACCACAGGGCATCCTTTTAAGATGAAGGGGGAAAGTTGAGGGGAGATGTGAGAGGTGGGCATTTTACATTGAGTGGTGGGGGCCTGGGTAGTACTGCTAGGGGTGGTGGTAGCGCCTGATACAATAAGGACAATTAAGAGGCTCTTAGATGGGCACATAAACCCAAAAGATATTGGAGCAGAATTTGGCCATTTGGCCCATCAAATTTGCTCAGTCATTTCATCATGGCTGATCCATTGCCCTCTCAGCTCCAATCTCCTATCTTCTCTCCATAACCTTTCGTGTCCTGACTAGTCAAAAATTTATCAACCTCTAACTTAAATGTACCCAATGATTTGGCCTCCACAGTCACCTGTGGCAATGAATTCCACAGATTCACCATTCTCTGGCTAAAGAAATTCCTCCTCATCTCTGTTCTAAAAGGACGCCCCTCTATTCTGAGGCCGTGTCCTCTAGTCCGTGACTTCCTCACCATAGGAAACATCCTCTCCATGTCCACCCCATCGAGACCTTTCACCATTCGATAGGTTTCAATGAGGTCCGTCCCCCCCATTCTCCTGAACTCCAGTGAATATAGGCCCAGAGCCATCCCTTTCATCCCTAGAATCATTTTCATGAACCTCTTTTGAACCCTTGCAAAGGGCCCAAAACTGCTCACAATACTCCAAGTGAGGCCTCACCAGTGCTTTATAAAGCCTCAACGTTACATCCGTGCTGTTATATTCTAGTCCTCTTGAGATGAATGCTAACATTGCATTTGCTTTCCTCACCACAGACTCAATCTGCAATTAATCTTTAGGGAATCCTGCACGAGGACTCCCAAGTCCCTTTGCACCCCAGATTTTTGAATTTTCTCTGCATTTAGGAAATAGTTTACCCTTTTATTTATTTTACTAAAGTGCATTACCATACACTACCCACCACCGTATTCCATTTGCCATTCCTTTGCCCATTCTGCTAATACCTGGCCTCCAGCTATCTTCATATCGTCCACAATCTTGGCCACAAATCTATCATCGAAGTCATTGACATATAACGTAAAAAGAAGCAGCCCCACACAGACCCCTGTGGAACACCACTAGTCACCGGCAACCAACCGGGAAAGGCTCCCTTTATTCCCACTCTTTGCTTCCTGCCAATCCTGCTCGATCCATGCCAATAAATACCATGTACTCTCAACTTGTTAAGCAGCCTCATGATGAATAAAAAACTGAGGATTATGGGCTATATAGGAGGGAAGGATTAGAATGATAGTGGAGTGGGTTAAAAGGTCAGCACGACATTTTCCTGAAGGGCCTGAACTGTTCTATGGGGTAGTGGCTGGCATATTGCGGTCTAAACTAGCTGGAATGATTCGTGAAATTTGTTCATTATATTTGATGCGGTACAGTAGCGTAGTGGTTAGTTAGCACAACACTCTACAGTACCAGTGACCCAGGTTCAATTCCCACTGCTGCCTGTAAAGAGTTTGTATGCGTCCCCCCACCACCCCGTGACCACACGGTCTTCCTCAAGGTGCTCCGTTTTCCTCCCACAGTCCAGAGACCGTCAGGTTAGTAGTTAATGGGTCATTGTATACTATCCCATGAATAGGCAAGGGTTAAATAGGGGGATTACTGGGTGGCGAGCCTTAAAGGACCTTAGGACCTATTCCGTGCTGTGTCTCAATAAATATAAATAAATACATCTTTAGCATTCGTTGAGGATGTTGGAATGACCTTAAGGAGACACCAGCTGTGGGATGGGTCCCTCTTTGAACTCTGTGGTAGCCTGAACCGGAGGCTGAATGGCGACATTACAGAGGTTTTAATTAAAAAATAATAAAATAAAATCGCAAGAGTCACAGATAAGGTGGTTGGTCACAGTCGTCTCCCCAGGGTGTTACAATGGGCGAAGGAAGCGAACCCAAGTGCAGGACACAGAAACGGAGATCGAGTTTGGATGCTTACACGGGCGTAAACGCCGAACAGCAAACAGGAGGGATCTTGACACAGAGCCTTGACCCAGAGAGACGAAGTCTCATAGGTAAACCTTGAAACTGGAGCTAAACTTAGAACAAACGGTTCTAAGTGGTCGGGAAATGTAGTTATCTCACGGGAAAAAGACCAATGATCTGGCAACTAGTGGTTGTGATGCCAGGGTTCTTATACTGCAGTTCTTGATGGAAACCAGGTGTGCTGTCATCGAAGCGAATCAGAAGTAATTGGGAAATAAACGGTTGGAACCGAGGCACAATCAGTGGAAATTAGGAACAAGATAAGGAATAAACAATCGGGACCATGACACATGGCGGATGAGCTGAGTCTAGAGGGGTACAGGCTTAAGGTGAGAGGAGAGAGATTTAAAGGAAACCTGGGGAGCAGGATTCTCTCACACAGCAGGAGGTGTGTATATGGAACGAGCTGCCAGAGGAGGCTGTGGAGGGGAGAAGCATGATCTTTACAATACATTTAGACAGGGGCACGGACAGGAAAAGTTGAGAAAGATATAGACCAACTGAGAACAGCTCAGGTGGGTAACTCGATGGCCTGGATGAGCTGGGTTTGACCTGTTTCCATACTGTGGTTGTTATTTACGTGGTGGCTCCTGTTAAGTTTCCGACGGCTGGAGACTGATACAGCATGGAGTTGTGAATGGAAAGGGACAGTGTGCAGTTATCAAAGAGGGATTCACCTCCTCACCCTGAAGAGAGTGCCACTGATGGAGCAGCTGAGTAGAGTCGAGTGTAGGAGACTAACATCCTGGAGATAATTCACAACCAGCCGTAGCCGGTTGTGACCCGGTCCGCGGACACTTTCCCCCGAATCTCATCGTGTTCCGTCTCCCGGACACCTCGACGCCGCACTCTGTCGAACGGTGTCACCTCGCTCCAGATTTCAGCTCTCTTTAGGTTTCTTTGGATCAAAGCCTGCAGGTCCAGAGACGAACGGATGGGAAAACAAGGCACAGAGTGAAGCTTCCTCCACACTGACCCTATTAGAGGCCCCCCCAGGGCAGATACGGCACAGCTTTGATAAAGAGGAAATCTCCCACCACAATGACCCAATACTCTCAGGGTGGCAAGTGTGGGTAACAGAGAGAGTGTGGGTTACACCTCCCTCTATCTGACATTCCCTCCCCCCAAAACCAGTGCGTACAGATAGCTACAGAGCGATGCTCCCTCTACATCAGGGCTTCCCAACGGGGGTCCACAGAGCCCTTGCTGAATGGTATTGGTCCACGGCATAAGAAAAGGTTGACAACCAATATCTGAAGGGACTGTTCAAGACTGGATTACACCTCAGCCCCCACATGGGGACCCAGGCCGGGTCCCTCGGAAGATCAGTTGGTGGGCTTATACCTGGGCCTGGCCAAGATGGCTATTCACCAGTCCAGGCGGTCCAGGGCCGCCTCCCTGCCCCTCTTCCGGGGTAAAGTTCGTGCCCGCATGTCCTTGGAGTATGCGGCCACGATGGGTACAGTGGGGGGGGGGGGGGATTTCAGAAACCGTGCTTCCTCCGGGAACTGTATTATAGACAGTGATAATCATATTTTAATTTGAATGTGTTCATTGTCCTGTGAACTAGGGATGGGCAATAAATGCTAGCAACGCCCACATCCCGTAAATGAATTTTTAAAAACTCTTTATGTTTGTATTTTGTGTACTTTGGTGTAAACTTTTGTAGCTTTGTTTTAAAGAAAAGGTAGGGAGCTCCTGCTCTACACTATTCCCCACCCATGAAAACAAGACAGGTTAGAAAGTTCTTTTCCACTAAGCATTCCCAAGGCAGGAACATTCCCAAGGGTCCTGAGGTCCAGAATTGAATGGACAAAAGGAATGCAGGCACAGAGGCATCACCCATAAAATATTCCCAGTGGGGGCACAGCCCTGGTCAGATACAGAACATTAAATGTTCCTCGGACACTCCCAGTTCAGTTACACCACGGACCAGAACTTTACACTATCATTAAACTCTGTGAAGCGTACACCACGTATCAGTCCAGAGCTCTGCCTATGCCGTCTCCTTCAGCCACTTCTGGAGTAGGCACAGCACAGGCTAAACACAGAGTAAAGCTCCCTCTGCATTTTGATTTTTGGACCCCCCCACCCCCCCACCCCCCGCCACCCCAGCCTTGCAGGCGCAGCCCGGGTCAGATGCAAAGTTCCCACAAAAGCTTGAGTATTGCTCACGGTTCTGGTCGCCCCGCTAGAGGAAGGATATTGAGGCTTTGGAGAGGGAGCAGAAGAGGTTTACCAGGATGCTGCCTGGATTAGTGGACATGAGAGGCTGGATAAACTTAGACTGTTACCAGTGGATTGGCGGAGGCTGAGGGGAGATCTGATAGAGGTTTATAAGATTATGAGAGGCATAGACAGAGTAGACGGGGAGATCTGTTTCCCAGGGTTGAAATGTCTAATACCAAGAGGGTATACATTAATGGTGAAAGGGGGTAGGTTCAAGGGGGATTAAGGGGTAAGTTTTTTACCCAGAGAGTTGTAGATGCCTGGTATGGTCGTAGAGGCAAATACATTAGAGGCTTTGAAGAGACGTTTGGATGTGAGGGAGACAGAGGGAGGGGGATTAGTGTTTGGGTGTTTTTGATTTACTTTGTGCCTGGTTCAGCACAATGCTGTGGGCCGAATGGTCTCTACCTGTGCTGCACTGGTCTACATTCTAAAATCACCAAGCAGCACAACGTCATTCCAGCTGCTGGTGAGATGTGGTCTAAATCGCCAGAGTGACTGGTGAAATTTGTTCATCAAATGAAATAAAACTAACTTGACATCATTTGCATCTGGAACTTTTTGAAATATTATAAAATTATAGCGTCACAAATACATTTCTACTTCAAACAGAATTAAATACAATTTAAATTTATACAAAGCGTGCATCCAGACTGTATTTCTGCTCTGAGCAACCTGGTTGGCTCAGGGTTACTTGGTCTGAAGGTCCTTGGGCCCAAAGGACAAAGGCAGGAGTTCTTCGACAGTCATCATCTTGCAGGTCATATCTGGCTTCGTCATGTAGACCTCCCACTTCATTCCAAACTGTGACGGGATGGGGGGGGGAGGCGAGAGGAGGGGCGGAGGGCAGAGCGGGGGGTAGAGGGGAAGGGGAGAGTAGGGGGGAAAGGCAGGTGAGGGGGAGCAAGTGAAATACACGTCAGTAATTCTTCACCACCGGCAGATTTTTCTTCCCAAACCTTAGTGATGATGATGATCCCCCGATCCCAAACAGACTGCAGACCCCACCCCACAGAATGTCCAGTAGAAACCAGGCTGACAGTCTGCCCGAGCCCCACGGTCACTGCCCGCCTCTCTCACTCCAGCTTCACGGGCCACTGGGATACACTGGACACAAGATCTCACCTCTGTCATGACCTGCCTGCATGCTCCACAGGGAGTGATGAAGTTATCGGTCTTGTTGCTGCAAGGAAACAGAACAGCTTTAACACCTCATTGGGGGCAGCCAGAGCGATGTTCATAAGCAAAATATCAGCGTGCCTCATTCCTCTAATTTGTGTCTAGCCTCAACGTGGCAGCAGAGGAGGGCTCAGTCTGGGAATGGGAAGTGCAATCAAAACGGTTGGTCACCAGGAGATCCCAGCGGTCGATGAACCGATTTCCACCGCCCCCAATCGGAATCTGGGTCTCATCGATGTAGAACAGGCCACATTTGGAGCACCTGACACGGTAAATAACACCAAAGGATTCAAGTGCCTCACTTGTTTAGGGCCCTGAACGGTGGCGAGGGAGGAGGTGTAGGGGCAGATGTAATACTGAGCACGGTGGCAGGGTTAAGTTCCTGGAGGGAGAATCGGTGGGGAGGCACGAGCAAATTGCAGAGAGAGGGATCCCTGGGCAAAGCAGGGAGTGGAAGGGAGGTGAAGATTGGTGCTCGGGCCCCGTTGGAGAATTTGCGGAGAATTGTATGTTGGATGCATAAGGAATACAGATGAGGACGGCATCAATAACAGTGGGAAAGGGGGTGGTACCCCTGTTTTCTGGTTAAGGAGGGCATCTCGCATGTCCTGGAGTGCAAAGATTCATCATGAGAGTGAGGAACTGAGAAGAGGGAAGTGCATCTTTGCAAGCAACAAGGTAGGAAGATGTGTAGTCGAGGTAACTGTCAGTGGGCTTGTAGAAGATGTCGATGGATAATTTGTCTCCCAAGATGAAGACAGAGATGTCGGAGGTGGACCGAGTGAAGTAGGTGGAGGTTAAAAGTGAGATTGCTGAAATTGACGAGCTCAGCGTGGCTGCAGAAGTTAGCACCAATGCAGTCGTCAATGTAGCAGACAAGAGGTGGGGAGCATTCTTCATGTAGGTTTGGAACATGGACCGTTCCACACAGCCAAGGAAAAGGCAGGCATAAACGGTCCCTGTAGGTGTCCAAGCTGGATACAGGAGGGTGTTAGTGGAGGAAACTGGTTGGGCTTGTCTTCAAGAAAGAATAGAGGCCTTAAAACCTCCCAGTGAGGGGGGGATAGATGTGTACGGAGACTGGACGTCCAGGGTAAAAATGAGGTGGTCAAGGCCAGGAAACTGAAAAGTTGTTGAAGCAGTGAAGGTGTCGTGGATATAGGTGGGAAGGGGCTGAACCAAGGAGACACGATGGAGTCGAGATACAAGGACACAAAGTTTGGTTAGGGCAGCAGCAGGTAGAAACAATGGGCCTACTGGGGCAATTTTGTCTGTGGATCTTGTGAAGGAGGCGGTGCAGGGCTGAGGCAGTGGAGGCTGCAGAGAGATCTTCCGGAGGTGATGAGGTTGATGATGGGGTGGGAGACTGTGGCCTGATGCTTCTCAGTGGGGTTCTGGTTGAGTCCAAGAGTTGCCGTCTGGCCTCGGCAAGGTGGAGTTCACGTAGAGGTGGGGGAAGGTGGAGGTAAAGGAAATGAGGTCTTGCTGAGATCGCATCTAGAGCACTAGGCACGGTTTTGGCCCCTTAACTCAGAAGGAATATCAGAGCACAGGAGGCATGCCATCAGACGGTAAGCCGGGAGCAGATTTAGGCCGTCTGGCCCATCAAACTGGCCATTTAGTCGATTGATTTTGTTTTCAATTCCATTCTCCCACCTTAACCCCTTCACCAAGCATGACCCTGTCTGTCTCTGTCTCAAACATACCCGTTGAATTGGTCTCCACTATCCTTAGTGGCAGTGATTTCCACAGAATGACCACCCCCCCCATTCAGAAACTCCTCCTCATCTCCGTTCGAAAGGGACTTCCCTTCACTCTGAGGCTGTACCCTCTGGTCTACTGACGGAAACATTCTTTCCACATCCACTTTCAGCATCCTTCTGAACTCCATTGAGTAATGGTCCAGAGATAGTAAACACTCCTCTTAAATCAGACCATTGATTCCTGTGATTATGAGCCTCCTCTGGACCCTCTCTGGAGCCAGCACATCTTTCCTTAAATAGTGGGGGCAGGGGGTGTAGCTCAAAGCCCAAAAGGAGGTTCCCCAAGCTACTTCTGAGATGATACAGTTGTCCTCCAAGAGAGGCCGGATAGTTTAGATCCATATGTGATTACAATGTCCTTGACAGGATAGATCTTGAGATGTTTCCCGTAATTGGAATATCTCTAACAAGGGGATATAATAAAGATAGCTCATTTAAAGCAGACATCAGGGGAGGCGAGCCTTGGAAATTCTCAGGTCACGAGAGCTATGCCATCCGTAAGATGAAGGCATTTATATTTTTGAGTGATTGGAGAACCAAGGGCTGTGTGCGGAACTGGAACAAGGGAGGAGATGAGGTCTGAGGTAGATCAGCCAAGATTTTAAAGAATGGTGGGTCAGGCTAGAGGGGCAGAGTAGCCTGCTCATGCTCTAGTTCTTCTGCTCCCAGGATGTAAGCAGCCCCTCTGAAACCTCTGTGTGAGACCGGGTGGGGGGGGGGGGGTCCTGTCCACTCTGATGCCTCTCCCCACGGTCACTCTGACCTCATTCAGCCCAACCCTCCTGATTCCAGAGCATCTGCAGCAGGACATATTATTGAGTGAGGTCGTGGAGGTCAAAGTCCAGAGCAGGGGCTGGGGCCAGTTGGGTGAGGGTGTTGGGGGAAGGAGGGCAGAATCTGGGGGTTGGTGGTGAAGGTATGAATGCCTCCAGTGGGTCACGTTTCCACATGTCACGGGTACCTGGCAATAGCGATGGACTTGAACTTGGTGCAGCCTTCTGACACAGCCTTGTGAATGGCTACTCTCTCGGCGCAGATCCCCACCGTCAGGCTCGCATTTTCAACGTTACAGCCTGGGGAGAGGAGAATGGGTCAGTCGCCTCACCTCTCCGGTTTAGCCCCCCACCTCAGGTTCATCACTCCCTTACCCATAGGAATCTCCACCCACCCCATCCACAGGGGCCGATCCTGGATTTAACCCCTCTCTGTTTCACAAGCACCGCGTCTCGGGAGTCGTCCTCCTCCTTCACCCACGGCGATTGACCTCAGATTCTCCCGCCTCCCTCACCCACAGGGAGTTCATCCTCAACCCCCCCCCCCCCCCCCCCCCGGGCAGGCCTGTTGTCCAGCAGATTGGTCTGATGGGGCGCCCGCTGGTCAGCAGAGACCAAATCCCGACTCTCGTCGCTGGTCACTCTTGGTCGGTAGAGGCCGGAGCAGGTAATAGTTTCTAGTTCATCGCCACCTTCAACTCCCCCTCCCTCCCAGATCACGTCTGACCCCCCCCCTCATTGTTTCTCTCCACTGCCCCCAGCTCTTTCTCCACCCCCAACCCGTACTCTCCCTGTTCCCCTTCTGCCCAAACGTATAGTGCCAATCGCACCCCCCCCCCACACACACACACATCCTCGCCGGATCTCTGTCCCACTTGGAGTCTACCTCAAACCTTCCAGCGGGAAGATGGCATGCTTTGGAGAAACATGAGGAAAGCTAGGTGTGGGACATAGCAAAGGGGAAATGGGTCCAGGGGTGGTGGTGGTGGTGTGGTGGGGGGGGGGGGGGGAAGGAATCGGAAAAATGGGGTACATCCAAAAGGGAGCTTGCCAAACGCAGGTCTAGAGAGGGAAGGGAGAATGTTTTGGGGTAAGAGGTACTGAAATGACATGGTTAAAACTCAGCGATGAAGAAATGGGTGTAGAACTCACAGCTGATCCGATCTGTTCCACAATTTAATACAAGAACAGAGGGGGTCCTTAGAACTACATTCCCCACCCCCTCCGTGGCCACATTTCTACTAATCTCCCCCTCGAATAAATCCAATGAGTGGGCGTCCGGAGTCCGGGGTGGGGGGGGTGGGGGAGAAGGGTTTCAAAGGAGAAGCTTTCCTCGTCATCTCGATCCCATCCTAGATCCTTAAGCTGTGCCTGTCTCCTCGCTCTAGATATGCCAGGCTACAGTCGGTGTCCCCGAGGAAATTTATTCTCAGCAACAACATTTTCTTCCGCACGTCAGACGCTCCTAATGGACATATCTTGTCCTAAGACTCTTTCAGCCCCAATCACGTCTGTTGTACTCCCTCTAGCACAGGGCAGGAATGAGTCAAGACTCATGAGGGAGCGGTATCAAGCAAGAACAAGCCCTTCTGCCCACAGAGTCCGTGTCAACCATCAACAACAAAGTCAAAATTCTCTAAAGCTCGTACGTGTTAACATATCCCACCATGAGATTTATTTTCTTCCAGAAAAATAAATATAACACTTTACAAACAAAAACTGACAATCGATGTGCAAAAGACGCCAACGTGTGCAAATTTAAACAAAATACCGAGAACATGAGTTGTAAAGAGTCATGGGTTGTAGAATCAGTTCTGAGTTGCCGTGAGTGAGATTATCCACGCCGATTAAGGCGCATGATACTGGTATGGCAACTGTTCCTGAAACCCTCAGTAATCCCTTTTATTTTCCCCCGGAATTCTTACTAATTCCTCCCGATTCCACCTCCCACTCACACACTCGGGGCAACTTAGAGCAGTTAATTTACCCCCGTGCACATCGTGTGGCGCAGCCGGACGCCCTGAGGAACAGGGGGAACGTACAAATGAGAAAGAACGCCGGAGGTGGGGATCGAACCGGCACCTAACGTAACCGCACCGAGTGCAGCTCCATCTGCCCCTCCCTCCCTCCCTCAACCCAGCCACCCGGTCTGGGTTAGCGGTGCGCGGTCACCTGTGAAGATTTTCCCATCCTCGGTCAGGAGAGCGGCGCCCACCGGGAACCTGCTGTACGGGGAATAAGAGCAGGCCTTGGCCTCGTGGCTTTTCTCGATCAGCCTGCTGGCCTCCTGCGCTTTCTGGGCGGCTGTTTGCTCTGCCGGAGTGCACATCCTGACCTGTCACACACACACAGAGGCCGGGGCTTTAGACCGCGCCGAGAAGGCTCTCGTAGCTCCACAGACACGGACTGCGCGCTCTGTTATCCGGAGCAGCACACGATAAGGCAATTGACCTTATCGGAGAATTTACTCTTTAACCAGGACGGTCACAGATTTTCTATTCAGAATGCTGGGTGTGTGGGCATCCTACTGGGAGTGGTTAAAGTATGTACTTCCCACCAAAACTTTTCAATTGTAGGGCAAGACCAAAACATAGGCATCAGCAGAGTTGCATTTATTACAAAGTGGAGAAACATTCCGGTAAAAACTGGACAGCTTCTGTTTAGAAATGTAAGCTCTATGAACCACTTTAAATTGTAGAAGAGAATGACGAGCACAGAAAGATGATTTATTAACCCGTTTAAGAATTTTATTCCATCTATCATCAGAAATCTGACAATTTAGGTCATGTTTTGGTTTTGCCCTACAATTGAAAAGTTTTGGCAGGAAGTATTTCATACCTTCTCACAACTTTTTAGGGTCCAATTTGACCCAAATCCCCTTACTGCCTTGTTTGGTATTATTGCAAATGAAGATATAACTTTAAATACTCCTAACCTACAGGTTTTGGTTTTTACCTCTCTTTTAGCAAGGAGAGCAATCTTGCTTAAATGGAAGGAGTCTACCCCTCCAACACATCTTCAATGGCTACGTGATATTATGTCTTATTTAAATTTAGAAAAGATCTGCTGCTCAGTTTTAAATTCGAAACAATCTTTTTATGATATCTGGGGACCTTTCCTAAATTACTTTTCCAATTTATAAAGTTTAACAGTGCACAGACTTTTATGTATATTTTTATCTTCTCTTCTTAAGTGAATATGTCTTTTTTTTCTAATTATCCATTGTCATCCATCAGCTTTTTTCTATGGTAGTTGGTAGGGGGTTGACTTTTTTATATAAAAAATTTATTTTATGATGTATGACCTATCTTTAAATTTTTGATTACAGAGTGGTATACCTTTGTGTTATGCTATAACATTTTGATCAATTTTATTACAATATATGAATGTACACACTTTATGTTGAGATGTATCTATGTGTTGCACGCTGTAAATCTTGTTTTTTTTCTTCTGAATAAAAATATTGTAAAAAAAAAAGTATGTACTGGTGTTGTTGTGGAAATAGATGAGTGAGGTTTCTGCTGGGAATGAGTGGGAGTTCAGCTGGGAATGAGTGGGAGTTCAGCTGGGAATGGGTTGCAGTTCTGTTGGGAATAGTTGGCCGATATGCTGAGACTAGAGGGTTTCTGCTGGGAGTGAGAGGGGAGTAGGTGGCAGGTCCATTGAGAAAGGGTAACAGGTGTGTAGGGACTGAGTGGGGGGTTTATGTTGGGTGGGGGTGGGAGTTAGACTTTTGAGAAGTGGTAACCGATGCAGTATGTTGGGTAAGTGGGGGCTTCTGCTGGGAGTGAGTGGCTGTTCTGTTGCAGACAGTAGATGTGCTGGGACTGGGTGGGGACTCCATTTGGGAGTGAGTGGCTGTTCTGTCTGGAACAAATAACAGATGTGTTGGGGGTGAGTGGGAGTTTCTGCTGGGAGTGTGTGGCAGTTCTGTTTGGAACAGATCATTGATGCGCTGTGACTGAGTGGGAGTTTCTGCTGGGACACTGGGATCCATTTTTGTGCTCATTTCCTCAGCCACCATGACCTCACATTCACGTGGTCCTGGGACTACACCCCCCCCCCCCCCCTTGGGAAGGCCAACACTTCCCTCTCTGTATCCATCTCAGGCCACCTAGCCACAAACAAACGTTACAGACTCCTGTAACCATGGCGATGCTACTTCCTCCCATCATGCCTCTTGTTCCATTCCAATCTCCCAGTTCCTCAATCTTGTTTGGAGGATGAGGTTTTTGTCATTTGCCTCGTTCTTGGTCGGTGGCTTCCCATCTAACATGGTTGACAAAGATGTTCTCATTTCATCTACATCCCACGTCTCTGCTCTCACCCCCCCCCCCCCCATCCACACCTCCAGGACAGAGAAATAAAATAATTCCCTTGATCCTCACCTCACCTTCTGGCCACCAGTCTCTGCACTCAATCAACCAAAGTTCAAAGTACACTTATTACCAAGGTACTTATATATCGACCTTGAGATTCATTTTCTTGCAGGCATTCACAATAGTACAAAGAAATACATTAGGATCGGTGAAAAACTGAACGCAAGCAAGGATGACAAGCCACCAATGTGCAAAAGACGACGAGGTGTAAACATACAAAATAAATAAATAACACTGAGAACATGAGTTGTAGAATTCTTGAAAGTGCATCTGTAGGTTCTGGAATCAGTTCAGTATTGAGATGTGACCGAGGGGTGATAATTGCTCCTGAACCTGGTGGTGGTACCTAAGACCCCTGTACCTCCACCTCAATGGCAGGAGTGAGAAGAGAGCATGGTCATGATGGTGGTAGTCCCTGTTGATGGCTGCTCCTTTGAGTCAGTGCTCCTTGTCGACGTGCTCAGTGGTGGAGAAGGCTTTGCTTGTGTTGGACTGGGTGTTGGTGTCCCCACACCAGGCCATGATACAACCGGACAGGATACTATCCACTGTGCATCTCTAGAAGTTTGTCAAAGTTTTAGATAACGTGCTGAATCTGCTCAAGCCTCTAAGGAAGTAGAGGCACTGGTGTGTCTTCTTTGTAATGGCACTTGCGTGCAAGGCCCAGGACAGATCCTCTGATACGATAACACCAGGGAATTCAAACACTCTCCATCGTTCAATGTGATCTCATCAAAGTCAAAGTCAAGTTGATTGACGTATGCACAAGTACGTGCATCCACATGTGCAATAAAATACATCTTACTCGCAGAAATGTCTCAGGCACGTAGTGTTAGAGATGCCACATCCACAAAATGGTACAAGGAAGATAGCAATTAGAACGAAGGAATCTCCAATGCAATGTAAAATGGTCATTGTGTTGCTATACTGTGGGGTAGTGGTTAGGCTTCTGGAATTCCTGGCCCGGATTTTGGGATCTTTGATGACAGTAGTCATCGAGATGCTGAAGATGTTCTATAGGTCAGTTGTGGAGAGCGCCCTCTTCTTTGTGGTGGCGTGTTGGGGAGGAAGCATTAAGAAGAGGGACGCCTCACGTCTTAATAAGCTGGTAAGGAAGGCGGGCTCTGTCGTGGGCAAAGTACTGGAGAGTTTAACATTGGTAGCTGAGCGAAGGGCGCTGAGTAGGCTACGGTCAATTATGGATAACTCTGAACATCCTCTACATAGCACCATCCAGAGACAGAGAAGCAGTTTCAGTGACAGGTTACTATCGATGCAATGCTCCTCAGACAGGATGAAGAGGTCAATACTCCCCAATGCCATTAGGCTTTACAATTCTACCGCCAGGACTTAAGAACTTTTTAAAAGCTATTATTAATGCTTTTTGAGATAGTGATTTAGATGCATATCATATTTTTTACTGAGTTAAGTATTGTATGTAATTAGTTTTGCTACAACAAGTGTATGGGACATTGGAAAAAAAGTTGAATTTCCCCATGGGGATGAATAAAGTATCTATCTATCTATCTATCTATCTATCTATCTATCAGATATCTCCTTCCCGAGGCAGCTGCAGTATTATGTGCACTTCATATAGATACTTCTGATGGTGGGCAGGGATGTTTCTGTGGAGAATCGGGCTGGGTCTCTGCAGCTTTGTATACTCCTGGCCGTTCCAATGCAACCAGTCACAATACTTTCAAAGTACAAATATTCAAGAGTTCAATCGTTCCGTTTAATATCAGAGAATGCACACGATCTACAACCTGACATTTTTGTTCTTCACAGGCATCCATGAAAACAGAATGAATGACAGTAAAAACATCAGAACGCCGAAACCCCCCTTCTCCCCCCCTCCCATGCACAAGCAGCAGCAAAGCATCAACCCTCCCCCTCCCCATTGCAGGTTTGTTAGAGCCTTCCTTGTATCCACTGACACACCTTCCAATCTGAAAGGAATGTTCCATCTCCACTCGCTCTTCCTCCATCACTCACTCTTCCATTTCCACTCGCTCTTCCTCCTCCAGTCACTCTTCCATCTCCACTCGCTCTTTCACCTCCACTCGCTCTTCCTCCATCACTCACTCTTCCATTTCCACTCGCTCTTCCTCCTCCACTCGCTCTTCCATCTCCAGTCGCTCTTCCATCTCCACTCGCTCTTTCACCTCCACTCGCTCTTCCTCCATCACTCACTCTTCCATTTCCACTCATTCTTCCTCCTCCACTCGCTCTTCCATCTCCACTCGCTCTTTCATCTCCACTCGCTCTTTCATCTCCACTCGCTCTTCCATCTCCACTCGCTCTTCCATCTCCACTCGCTCTTCCATCTCCAACAACCGACCTGTCCTCTTTTCCAAGCAGCTACACTTGATCCTTCACCTTGCTCGTTACCATCATCCTTGGAACCAAACGGACCTCCCAGGTGAAGCAGTGGTTCCCCTCCACTTCATCAGATCTGAGGCACAGCATCTGGTGTTACCAGCCTAGTCTCCTCAACACCGGTGAAACCGAACACAGCTGGATGATGTCTTTGGAGGGCATTTGTATTCATTGCCTTGGGGCACCCCTGTGAGCTTATTGATTGCCACCTTAATTCTCCATACCTCTCCCTCTCACGTCAAGTTCAGGTCTGATATTGGCATAGGCCAGTGGGGTATAAATGTTGTGAAAATTAGCTTTTTCCAGCAGCGGCAACACAATGCATTACAAACACGACCAACGCAAGTCAACATAAACATAAATTACACAAAACTTAAGGCAACAAAAAATGAAAATAAAAGTTGAAAGAGTCTGAGGTTGAATTAGGGCTTCTCAGCTGGGTCCCGGGGGGAAAAAGCTGTTGCTGAACCTTGATGTGTGCATCTTCCAGGATGGCAGCATCGAGGAGAGGGCATGGCCCAGATGGTCAGGGTCCCTGATGATGGTCGCTGACTTCCTGAAAGGAGGTTCACGAAAATGATTCCACTCCAGGATCGAATGGCTTGTCACATGATGAGCATTTGACGGCTCTGGGCCTGTAATCACTAGAATTCAGAAGAATGGGAGTGACCTCATCAAATGGTCCAAAACCCTCATAAAGTGAATGCGAAGAGGATGTTTCCTCCGGTGGGAGAGTCTAAGACCAGAGGACACAGCCTCAGTCAGAATAGAGGGGCGTCCTTTTAAAATGGAGATGAGGAGGAATTTCTTTAGCCAGAGAGGGGTGAATCTGTGGGATTCGTTGCCACAGGCAGCTGTGGAGGCCAAGTCTTTGTGTACACTTAAGGCAGAGGTTGATAGATTCTTGATTGGTCAGGGCATGGAGGGAAATGGGGAGAAGGCAGGAGATTGGGGCTGAGAGGAAGATTAGATCAGCCTTGGTGAAATGGTGGAGCAGACTCGATGGGCCAAATGGCCTAATTCTGCTCCTATATCTTGGGGTCTTATGGTACCATGTAATTGTACTCCCTCTGTTGCACAATACTCCCCAGGGCCCTGCTGTTCACTGTGAAACCAGATTTATTCTTGCTGACGTGTGATGTGAAATTTGTTGTTTTGTGCCCCCCTGTACTTTTTGATACAGGTTTAAAATGGCGCTGGTGGAGACCAGTGACTGCTTGTTAGTAGCAAACAAAACAAAATATTAATAATACTGTTTCCGGTAAAACTTGTGGCGAACAATCACCACAAACAACGGAGAGGCGGGTGAAAGCGAGGCTGAGCTGAAGGGTCGAAGTGAATGGGTGCAAGGCGAGGACGAGGAATATTCGAGGCAAAGTCGGGGTGAGAAGAGTGGAGCAAAGTCAGAGCAGAGAAGAGGCAGATTCCGAGGCCCAGCCACCTAAACCGAGAACAAGCTTTGCTCAATCTAAGCGCCAGGTCAATTTGGAAAGGTCGGGTAAGGGCCGAAACATAGCGGCGGGGTCCAGACCCAAGGCGTATTGATACGACAGGGACTAGGTCCTAGAGCGAGGAAGGAACTAATGCTTGGACGATTTAAACCTTGGTGCAGCTGGATTGAAAAGAGGCAGGGTGTCTGGACCACAGGTGAGGGTTGGGCTGGTTCTGCTCCCTGCTCTGTGCTGAACTGAGGGTGAGGCCTGCTCCAGGCTTCATTTCTGTGGACTCACTGTCATTCTCAATGCTATTTGCTTACTTTTATCGTTTGCACAATCTGTTATTTTTTCTCCCTCTGCACGTCAGGTGCTTGTCGGCCTTTCTCCTCATGGATTCTTTGGGTTTCTTAGTAAGGTTTCACTGCTAAAGTAATGGTTCCCCTGTAGCAACAGTGTTTGGATTATGACTAGAGATAACAGGGGCTCTGGAATGTACGCCGTCCAATGAGAGGCGTGTTGTTTCTTCTTGTCTGTCTGAGAGAAGGGATTTGCGGGCTTTTGGTTCGGGGGAAGATGGAGAGAGAAGATGCCAGAATGGGGAAATCGTAGACTGTAGGACTGAGCAGACTTAGAATGGGGTCGGGAGTCAACGACAGCTGGGGGACGAGCAGAAGTGAAAACAATGAGCTCCAACGTACGCATTAGACCATTTCATTAAAATGAGCCCTTTTTCCTTTCTTTACTAACCCTATAGTCAAATTAAGAATTGTAAACCTCAATCGTTTGATCACATATTGTGTACTATTTGTTATTTCTGGGTACTGATTTGTAACAGGGGAAAACATCACGCAGCATCCACACAAACAAGATTTCTCAAGTTTGTCTGGGCCGGTGTCCGTCTGCCCCTAGATTAACAAAGCTGGCCAAACCTGAGGGTTACATTTGCTTTGAGGCTGCCTGTGACATACAACCTTTTATAATAAACGTGCTTTGAACTTTGATTCTCTTCTCCATTGATCACCCTACCACCTTTTGTAGTGAAAACTAATCACGTCCATTTTCAAACATTGATACAGGTGACAAACAATGGGTTCAGCACCGACCCCTGAGGGACATCACTAATCACAGCCCTTCACTCCGAGAAAAATCTTCCATCATCACCCTCTGCTTTCTCCCATCAAGTCAATTGTGCGCCCTATTGGTAATTCCCAGGGAAGGTGATTAACAGACTCAAGACCGAGTTTCCGGTTTTTAAACTTCACCTCAAGCTTTGAGTGGGGTAAGATTCAGACGGTGTAGGAGGGATGAGGGGAGTGGAGTGGAAGCAGGAGCAGAGGTAGTGAGGCACAAGCTTAGAGCTGAAAAATCTCTGCAATCTAAATTGGTTCGATGAGGGCACTTTGTTAGATTGGTAAACTCCACAATAACTGGCCAAAGAGTCCTGAACATTGCCCGAGGAAGACATGTCAAATATTAATTTGTAAGAGTGAAATGTAAACTTGAAAGAGAATTTTTAATTTTTTAAGAAAAGGGGAAATTGTAGATGTTTACTAAACTGTTGACTCTTTCCAACATTTGTTGAGTTTGCTTTTGTAGAAACCACGAGGTCGTAGAACTGGGGGTTTGTTGATCTTTTCCTCTGTTTTCTGATTATCCAAAAGTTGCCCTCCTGGGATCTAAAACAATATTTAAATGGTGGGCAAAGTCCCTTTCATCAAGCTCGAGTGGTGCCCTGGACTCTGAACATCATTCCTGGAAGTCTGATCACATGCCCACCAGCTGTGCCTCCCTGTCCCGTGCCATTGGCTGTGCAACATGTCAGTCTTTGACAAGTTCTGCCTTTCCTGCCAACCTTGACGGAGTGACCATTTCCTGACTGGAAGGCCTGTGGTTGAGAGTCAAATCGGCCTTGTGCCCAGAGTTTTCAGACCTCAAAAATAAATGCACCCAAGACATTATAAAGTGGTTAAATGGCTTCTCGTGAGCTGCTTGGATTTTGGAGCGGTGAAATTGGGTTGAGGTAGATTGACCTACTAGTCAGACTGAATTTTCTGCCTCTGCTATAAATAATCCTCCAAATCAGATCTTTAGTACAAGATGTGTAGGGAAGTAGGCCATTCAGCCCCTCAGACCTGCCCTGCCATTCAATAATATCATGGCCAATCCGCCACACACCTCCATTCTTCCTCTATACTCTTCCCAAGACCCCCAGTTCCTTCGTTTTTAAATACCTCCAGTCATCTAGCCTCCACAACCCACCAAGGTAGAAATTCCAAGGTTACACCTTCTACAAGAAGTTCCACATACCCCAATTTTAAACATCGATTCACTTATCATGTAATTGTCACCCCTCGTTCAAGAATCCCTTACTAGATTAGATTAGATTCAACTTTATTGTCATTGTGCCGAGTACAGATACAAAGCCAATGAAATGCAGTTAGCATCTAACCAGAAATGCAAAGAATAGTGTTATTTACAAAATAACTGTGAATAAAAAGTAAGTGCTACAGCACACAAATCTAAAAGTACTGAGACAGTACAATATGGGTGCAATACTGCTTAGTGCTGTGATGTGAGGTTCAGCAGGGTCACAGCCTCAGGGAAGAAGCTCTTCCTGAGCCTGCTGGTGCGGGAGCGGAGGCTCCTGTAGCGCCTACCGGATGGGGGGAGAGTAAAAAGTCCATGGTTAGGGTGAGATGCATCCTTGATAATGCTTTTCACCCTGCCCAGGCATTGCTTATGGTAGATGTTCTCAATGGTGGGCAATTGGGTGCCAATAATCCACTGGGCAGTTTTCACCACACGCTGGAGTGCTTTGCGATCTGATACAGGACAATTGCCATACCACATTGAGATGCAGTTGGTGAGTATGCTCTCAATGGTAAAAGTCCGTCAGTATCCTGGGACAGAGGTGAGCTTTTTTGATGCTCCGCAGGAAATAAAGGCGCTGCTGTGCCTTTTTGATCAGGATGGAGGAGTTATGAAATATCTTGATGTCCTTACATTTAGGATCCTAAGTTTCAATAATGTCACCCTATCAATGGAGCGGGTCTGTGACCAATGGATCGGTCCTGGAACATCTGCTGACGGCGACGACTGATCTTGGTGAAAAGGTAGATAGTTTAATGAGTGAGTTTGCAGACACCACAGAACTGGTGGAGTTATCGAAGGATACAGCACAGATGGTTACCAAAGGATAGAAAAAATGATCCTTTGGAAATTTGGCTGGATTAATGGGAGGTGGAGTTCAAAGTAACTTCATTATCGAAGTACGCATACGTTATACAACCATGAGATTTGTCTCCTTACAGGCAGCCACAGAACAAAGCAACCCCGTTAAAAAAAACCAAACACCCAATGAGCGAAGAGAGAAAAAAAATTATGCAAACAGTAAAAGCAGGCAAACGCCATTCAAAACTGAAGTTTTATTAAAGACACGAAGCCAGGCATCACTGCAGCCAGAGCTGGCCACAGCCTCAGTTCAGCGACGAGTGGGAATCTCCTCTTAGACTGGGTCACGGTTGGAGACAAGGATATTGAGACAGACTGGAGAAAGATACTCATGGCTCCCTCTTTCAGTATATTGTGAGGAGTGGCTTAGTGACTTGTTGATGAATACTATTTTGTTTCTTTTACTACTTTCTTTCTGTATTCTTTTCTTTATATAACTTTAATGAAGTAACTTCTCCAGCCAGCTGGCCAGTGCACTTGACTAGGTACGCGGCAGGGCTGACGCCTCGCAAGGGCCAGGAGAAAGTTCTGACGTCGGCCTGCAAGACTGAGAGAGCAGGGTTACCGAGTACTATGAAGTGTGGCAGCATTCTCCCTCTCAACATGTGCGTAAGACTTCAGAGAACACGGAGAGCATTTTACGACCCGACAGATTGGATATTGACCCTCAATCTCTGGAAGCCAGCATCGCTTTTGAACTCTGGCTTGCGTGCTTCCAATCGTACCTGGAAGAGATTCGTGTGACCGAGCCTGCAACGATGCACAAAATTCTCCTCTCCAGGGTCGTTCCTGAATCATTGAGTGTGTGCCTTCAGGCTTCTGTACCTCCTCCCCGATGTGAGCAATGAGAAGAGGGCATGTCCTGGGTATTGGGGGCCCTTAATGATGGACGCTGCCTTTTTGAGACATTGCTCCTTGAAGATGTCCTGGATACTAGAGGATAGTGACCACGATGGAGCTGACCAAGTTTACAATTCTCTGCTGCATAACTCAATCCTGTGCAGTAGCGCCCCCCCACCCCACCCCATACGGTGAGGCAGCTAGTTAGAATGCTCTTCACGGTACATCTGTAGAAATCAACACGTACAAACAAGCTGGATGAACTCAGCAGGTCGGGCAGCATCCGTTGAAAGGAGCGGTCAACGTTTCGGGCCGAGACCCTTCGTTGAATGCTCCTTTCGACGGATGCTGCCCGACCTGCTGAGTTCCTCCAGCGTGTTTGTACGTGTTGATTTGACCACAGCATCTGCAGTGTACTTTGTGTTTACATCTGTAGAAATCTGGGTGTTTCTGGAGACATACCAAATCTTCTCAAACTCGCTATGAAAAATCACCCCTCTTTGTAGCTGCATCGATACGTTGGGTCCAGGACAGATCCTCAGAGATATTGACACCCAGGAAGCTGAAATGGCTCACTCTTTCCACATCTGATCCCTCTGTGAGGACTGGTGTGTGTTCCCTCGTCTTACCCTTTCGGAAGGGTGATGGTTCACTTCGTTTTCTTTACTTAAAAGATACCAGTGTCTTCTACCTACATGTGCTGTGTGTCTTTAAGAACTGTTTTTACTAAATGGTACTTGATACATTGTACGATATTGATTGAGAGTTACTACCTACAGTCAAGGACATTTACCTCAAAGGTTGCCTCTGTTTATACAGGGAACCACACAAAGTCACGAGCAAACAGTAGGGACAATCAGGGATTTTTTTCTTACCAGGAGAAGACAGATGGAGATCCACACTCAATGGCCCCTCTCTGAAGTAACAGAAGTAACAGACTGATGGGACGGTGTGGAGGGAGGGTCACTCTGTGTCGGACCCACGGAGTGTGTGATGGGACGGTGTGGAGGGAGGGTCACTCTGTGTCTGACCCAGGGAGTGTGTGATGGGACGGTGTGGAGGGAGGGTCACTCTGTGTCTGACCCAGGGAGTGTGTGATGGGACGGTGTGGAGGGAGCTTCACTCTGTGTCTGCCCCATCTCATCGGCATCTTCTCCCTCCTGCAGTCTCAGCTCCCGCGACATCTCATCAAGCAGGGACTTAGCCAGTCGGGGTTGGGACGTACCTGGTTTTCCAAATTTTAAAGCAATTTTTAAAAAATCACAATGACATCAGAGCCCTGCAAGAAGCTGATTTTCACTTTGACACAAGAAAGTCTTTTTCTGTTGATCAGTGTCCAAAAAAAGCCAACCTAAATTCACTGCGTAAAACAATAAAACGTTATAAACTCCTGTGGGGTGGTGAGTGCTTTTTATAGGCACTTTATGTGGTTGAGACAAAAAAGGATTTAGTGCTTTCTCAGCGTATCTAACAAATAAACTCTTCTCAGACTTCTAGCCGGGTATAGATATCAATTTTAACTGATGTTTCAATGACGAGGTCCACCATTATCATCAGGGATGATGCCTTGGCACGTCTAGTCTCATAGTATATGTACCCCCTGTCATCTATCCTTCCTGATTGGTTAGTCCTCAACCAATCAGGTTTCCACTGTCATATTCCATAAACAATTCTTTTTTTACACTCTTTTCAATTGTAACCTGTAGTAATTTTGTCTTACATTGTACTGCAGCGCAAAACGAATTTCACAACTTATCAGCAAATAACCTTGATTCTGAGAAGGATGAACTGTAGGTGCAAGTTGGGGCATTTGCATAGAACTGGGTCAGAACAAGATGGGATCACAATAATAGGCAAACATAATCTGCCTAAACTGATAACACAAACAATTGTACTACTTCTCATTAATACTGAGTGCACCATTTAAACAATCACAGGCTAGGTTCAAAGAAGTATATGAACTCTGGGGTAATGTCTTCTACAAAAGCTATTTGGAGTCAGGTGTTCCAATCAATGAGATGAGATTGGAGGTGTGGGTTGTAGAGGTGCCCTGCCCTATATAAAAAAAAAACACACACAGTCAGGTTACTGACAGAGCCTGCTCTTCTCAAGAAAGATCAGTGCACCATGCCTCGATAAAAAACGACTTTCAGAGGACCATAAAATTGTAGAGTTGCACAAAGCTAGAAAAGGCCACAAAAGTATTTCTAATGACCCCAGTGTTTATCAGTCCACAGTAAAGAGGAATTGTCTACAAATGGAGGAAATTCAGTACTGTTGCTACTCTCCCTAAGAGAGGGCATACTGCAAAGATCACACCAAGAGCACGACGTGCAATGCTGAAGGAGGTGAAAAAGAACCCAAGGGTAACAGCAGAAGAGCTGCAGAGATCTCTCAAACTTGCTAAAGTCTCCGTTCATGTGCCCACTGTAAGAAAAACACTGAACAAAATTAATAGAAATTGGATGATGCAACAAGACAGTGATCCGAAACACAGAGGGAATCAATGACTGAATGGTTTAAAAAGAAGAACATTTGTGTTTTGGAATGGCCACGTCAGAGTCCAGACCTTAACCCAATTGAGATGCTGTGGCATGACCTGAGGAAGGCTGTTTATGCAAGGTATCCCAGAAATATTGATGAACTGTAACAGTTTTATATGGAGGAATGGTCTAAAATTACTCCACGCCATTGTGCAAGTTTGATCAGCAGCTACAGGAAACGTTTGGTGGAGGTTATTGCTGCTAAAGGAGGTTCTACCAGTTATTAAATATAAGGGTTCATATACTTTTTCCAGCCTGGACCGTAAATGATTAAACAAAATGTTCAATGATATGAAAATTACAGTTGTTCGTGTATTATTACCTTAGGTAGATTGTGCTCGTCTATTATTGTGACTAAGATGGGAATCAGACCACATTTTAAGTAACTAAACCATAGAACATAACAGCACAGAAACAGGCCTTTTGGCCCTTCTTGGCTGTGCTGAACCATTTTTCTGCCTAGTCCCACTGACCTGCACCTGGACCATATCCCTCCAAACCCTTCTCATCCATGTACCTGTCCAAGTTTTTCTTAAATGTTAAAAGTGAGCCCGCATTCACCACTTCATCTGGCAGCTCATTCCACACTCCCACCACTCTTCGTGTGAACCCCCCCCCCTTTAAACTTTTCCTCCTTCACCATGAACCCATGTCCTCTTTTTTTTCCTCCCCTAGCCTCAGTGGAAAAAGCCTGCTTGCATTCACTCTATCTATACCCATCATAATTTTTATACCTCTATCAAATCTCCCCTCATTCTTCTACGCTCCAGGGTAGAAAACCAGGTAATTGCAAAGGATTCACAAGCTTTTTCTTGCAACTGTATGTATCACAGACCTAGGCATCATCCCTGATGAAGATGGCAAGAGCTTGTCATTGAAATGTTGGTTAAAGTTGTTCCCTGAAGAGTCTATTGGCCAGGAAAGCTCTAGATCCTTGTTCAGTGAGTTAGACATTTGATACAATAAAGTCATCCAGATCCTGGTGAGTGTAACTGTTCCGTCATGTGGAAATCCACATTCTTTTTCCATCTGAGATGGCGCAGTGAGCATCTGCTACTTCAGCAAAAGATGGGACCATGAGGGAGAGCTACTGTTGCCAGAGGCAGAGAACAAGACAACCCTGACCGTGTATTAGTTGGGACTGTCATATGTTGAAAGATTGGAGCGACTGGGCTTGTATACACTGGAATTTAGAAGGATGAGAGGGGATCTGATTGAAACATATAAGATTATTAAGGGATTGGACACACTGGAGGCAGGAAGCATGTTCCCGCTGATGGGTGAGTCCAGAACTAGAGGCCATAGTTTAAGAATAAGGGGTAGGCCATTTAGAACAGAGATGCGGAAAAAGTTTTTCACCCCAAGAGTGGTGGATATGTGGAATGCTCTGCCCCAGAAGGCAGTGGAGGCCAAGTCTCTGGATGCATTCAAGAGAGAGTTAGATAGAGCTCTTATAGATAGCGGGGTCAAGGGATATGGGGAGAGGGCGGGAACGGGGTACTGATTGTGGATGATAAGCTATGATCACAGTGAAAGGTGGTGCTGGCTAGAAGGGCCGAATGGCCTACTCCTGCACCTACTGTCTATTGTATTACTATCTGGAGCACGCAGCTGGAGCTATGACCATATGTTTGTGTTGTGGGACAGGGAGAAAGAACTCTGTGCTGATGGACAATTAGAGGTTAGTTCAGGGGTGGGGCGAGAATGTAAGGGGATGCAGACACATTCCTGAGGCTATCATCAATACAGTGTTTTGGCTCTGGGATAGTAATTTAAACCAGTTCAATTGTCTGGTACTTCCCAGTAATGACTGTAGGATTAGGAGGATAGCAGAGAGAAGTATGTGGTTAAGATGATGCAGGACAAAGGGACTTAAGATTCCTTTGCCACACCCATTCATGCTGCTCCACAGATCCAGGTTCAGTCCTGACCTCCGGTGCTGTCTGAGCGGATTTAACTCTTTGTAGATACTGGTTGAGAGTTACTGCCTATAATACAGGATGTTTGCTTCTAAGGTTGCCTCTGTCATTTGCTTCTACAAGGAACCACACAAAGTCACGAGCAAACAGTAGGGACAATCAGGGATTTTTTCTTACCAGGAGAAGACAGATGGAGATCCACACTCAATGGCCCCTCTCTGAAGTAACAGAAGTAACAGACAGACATTCCAAATTTTAAAGCAATTTTTAAAAAATCACAATGACATCAGAGCTCTGCAAGAAGCTGATTGGCTCGTGGGCATAACTGCCATCTTGGCGTAAGTGGGAGATTAAATGTAGATAATTAGGGGAAAGAATTGTTCATTACTTTTAACTCACATCAATTAAATAGTTGATTAAAAAAAATTAAAAATAGCAAATCAAGTAAAGGTGATAAGGTTCAGTGAGAATACTGAAAGAATCTAATAGTGAGTTAACTGGCACAATGAAGAGAAGGGAGTCACCTTAATGCTACTGAGGGAACTGTCACATCATGTGGAAATCCACATTTGCCTCCCGTCTGAGAGGGTGCAGGGAGCAGCAATAGTTGGCAAAGCAGGTATCTAGACTACGAAGGAGAGCTTCCACAGTACAAGAGCCCACTGTCTGAGTACTACTAACTGGAGCTATGACTGTATGGCACTGTTTGTGTTGTGGAGGAAGAACCCCGTGGTGACAGACAATTAAGAGGTTAGTGGGGTCACGGGTGGGCGAGAACAGAAGGTGAATCAGACGCATTCCTGAGGCTATTATCAGTACAGTGATTTGCCTCTGGGAGAGCAATTTAAACCAGTTCAATTGTCTGATACATTCCTGGCAGTTACTGTAGGATTAGGAGGATGGCAGAGAGAACTGTGCGGTTGAGATGGCGCAGGGCAAAGGGACTTATATTCCTCTGCCACACCGGTTAGTTCTGCTGCAGAGACCAAAGTTCAGTTCAGCCCTGACCTTGGGTGTTCATGTTCTCCTGCTGACCATGCCTCCCCAGGGGGCTCCAGTTGCCTCCCACTTCCCAAGGTTGTGCTGGTGGGTTAACTAGCCCTTGGTGGCATTAAATGGCAGAAAAAAGCAAGGAGAGATTGATGAGCATGAAAGGGAATAGGTTAAAGGGCTGCAAAAGGGGGAATGGGATCCAACAGAGAACTGATGGGCCAAATGGCATCTTTCAGCGTCAAAATAAGTATAAAGTACTAAGACACACTTTGGGGCAAGGTGCGATTTAAAAAAAATTGGATCCGAGACCAATTTCCTTGCCGTCACCAAGAGAGACACGAAGCAGAATGCAACATTGGAAGGGGAAAATAAGGAGCCCAAGACATTGGTTGAGACAGCACAGGGGCACAATGGGTAGAGCCACTGACTCATGGATCCAGACCACCGGGTTCAACCCTGAACGCCGAAGCTGTTTGTGTTGTCGTATCCTACATCACCCTTGTGCAGGTCACTATGAATCACATGTAGAACGGTAGATGCTGGGGCTGTTGATCAGGGAATGAGAGTGGTTTAAAAAAACATTAAATATAAATGGAACAATATAAGTGAGTGGCTCGTGGTCAGTGTGGTGTAAAGGGGCTAAGGACCTCGTTTCCTACTGCATCTCTCTAGGACTGAGATATCCAAACTTGAGTGAAATGGTTATAGGGAGAGTCTCAGAAGATATGGGAGGATCTAATATAGAGAATGTATCAGAGGGCTCCAACGCAGGCATAAACCTCCCCACCAGCAATGACATCTACAAAAAGCAGTATCCGTCATAAAAGACCCTCACCACCCAGGACATGCCCTCTTCTCTTTACCACCAGCAACAGTTCAGAAGCCTGAAGATGCACACACAACATTTAGGAACAACATTTTCCCCTCTGCTGTCATATTCCATAAACAATTCTTCTTTTACACTCTTTTCAATTGTAACCTGTAGTAATTTTGTCTTGCATTGTACTGCAGCACAAAACAAATTTCACAACACATCAGCAAATAACCTTGATTCTGAGAAAGATGAACTGTAGGTGCAAGTTGGGGCATTTGCCTAGAACTGGGTCAGATCAAGATGGAATGGGAAACTAAGGAGGGTGTCAGTGTTGGAGAGAGAAGATGTCGAGGTCATAGACCTCATCACTGGAGTTATAAAAGTTAGCAGTTCACTACTGTGTGTTCAACAACTGAGAAGTTTAAAGAGCAAATTTACAGGTAATTGTTAGAACCATCAAATCGTTCGAATGAGGTAATATTCAATCACTCCGACGGAAACTGGTGTGATAGAAATCATAATGGGAGAGAATTTATTTTTAGGAAACTTTGCAGCATTTTCCCTTCTGACAAGGCAGGAAGCATTTCTGGATCTGGTTCCAGGTAATGAGGAGGGTCAACAAGACCTAGTGTTCGTGAGGGACATTTACGAGTGATAAGATCAACTGTGAAAGTGCTAGAATTCAACTTGCTTGCTTTGCGCCCTCCCTGTGTGTAACAGCCCAGAGAGCAGTGTTGGAAGAACTCAGATGGACAAGAGCACAACCTAGGTACTGTCCCATTACACTTTCACAGGGCAGTGGGCATTGGAGGTCAACCTCCCTCTCCATCACCCCATCAGTACAGCTTGGGATATAATCCCAGAGACTCTCTCTCAGTTAAAACCTCCACTTTGTTATAATGAGTTCCAATACAAACTCAAGTCAATGCAATAAAAATAAACCTTCCCCATTAAAACAACCCAGGGATTTGTTATTTGCTATTTGTTGGATTGATTGAAAATTCCTAGTTCCAAGTACATGCAGAATGGAAAATCCAAGTGGAACCGAATCAGCAACTTCTGCAAAATCTGTTTGCAGTGCCTTGTTGGGGGGGTCATCTAGAAAAGAGGTCCAATGCATTAAGTTGGAAAGACATGGAATCACCAAACACAACTGAAATTCAAGTTACTGTTTATTCTGGAAAAAAAATTCACTAAAATAAGGAATTTACCAAGAGTACAAAATGTCTTTTGATATTGAAATTGAGATAGTTTAACAGCATGATATAATTGTACAATGAAAGTTTTTGGAACATTTCCAATCCATAAAGTCCAACAGTATTTAATTCACATTACATTTTATATTAAAAGAGATTGAAGTTTCAGACAGAAAACTTTGCACCTTAAGCACAGGCTGTTGAACACAGTAAAACCACAGTGCACAGCAACAACCCAAATTATAGCTAGCAGTGCTGATCACAGTCATCAAGATCAGTTGGCAGTATAAATCAAGGGCAGTTATATAATAGTTTTAAAATTATCTGCACTGCTTGCAAACCTGACTTTGCAAGCCATCTCAGTTTAGTCAGAGCAGCAGCAAAAACAGCAGAATTAAGCCCTGTTTAGAACAGGGAAGAGTATGTATTCAAGGGAGAATGTATTTAAGAGGCAGTGCCGTGAACTCCAATAATCTGGCACACACAGGATTTTGGTGGAGCTGGACTCGCCAATTTTTAAGATATTGGATGTTACTAAAATGGAGTCATTTCTTTAAAAAAGGGTATTATATTGTACTATAATGAATTTCCCAGAAGTTCAAGGGAATGCAGGAAAAGTTACTCCAATTATTTTGTGGAGTGCATGAGAAATCAGGTCCCAGTGAGTTGAATAGGAGTGTGGCAAAGAAGACATGGAACCAATAGAACTTCAGAGGAGCCAAACCCTGGATCTTATTGTACAACTCCATAGAAGAGAATACGTAGCTGCAGCTTGCTGGGCAGAGAATGTAAAGCTGGCGAGTAGAGTAATCTGGACTCTCACAAGGCATCTGGCAAGGTCCAACACTAAAGGGTTGATAAATGATATGAAGCTCACAGATTAAGATATACACTGGACATCTAAAGGGTCCTTTTTAGTCTGTATGCAGCTGTGATAAGGATAGAGATACCAACAACTATTCAGAATCGATACTAATGATTAAGTTGAAAAATGGACTACATCTAAATTTATTGATTGCATTAGGCTGGGTAGGAAAGGATACCCATGAGCAGGAAAATCAGATTAAATGAATGAGAAGATGAAGCCCACATTATGCAAATCCTACATTCAAAAGCAAAATGTTTCAATGGCTATAATGTGCATTGATAAATTCTGGGAGGGATATGATAGGGGCTAGATAAAAAGTCATTGTGTGGAGAAGTGATGTGATTGATCTGGGTAGCTGAACAACTTTCACCGATTTGTCAGGTTTATATATACAGTGACAGAGCACCAGGTGTGCCTACACAAGATATTCAGGCATAACATTCTATAAGAAAACAAATGGTACTTTTTTTTTGTTTTCATGGGAAGAGGATTAGAGTACAAGGAAGTTGTGTTTTCTTTTTGCAATTCTATAAGGTTTGTTAAAATTATCTCCAGTGTAGCAAAAGTCTTTGGTCCGTATGCCAGAAAGAGACAGCAACCTACCTTCAAAGAATTGATCAGAAAGGGAACAGTTCCTCCCAGTAGAGTGTGCAAGACTCACTGGAATTTAGAAGAATGAAGTGTTTGAGTGGCTGGGTTTGAGGGGGCAAATGCTGAGACACCATTCCCTCTGCAACTATAGGACCAGAAAGGGGTCTGCCACTTCCTTGGGGATGAAATGAGGGAAAGCATCAGCATTGAGGGTTGAAGTTTCAGAATTTGTTGACTGTGGGATAGTTTTAGATTGGGTATCAAGGAATACTGAATAAAAATAAAAGAATAGGGTGACGCTGTGTAAGGTTACCCATGATCTTACGGAAAGGCCGAGCAGATTTGAGGGACAAGACGATCTGCTCCGATTTCAGGCATTTGTAAACTACATTCCCATGATAGGTGACTGTACGCAGAACAGTCATAAATGAGGAAGGTCTACTGATAGAATTGCACATAGAGGTTTAAATATTTACTGAATTGATAACTGATTGTCAGTCACCTTCACCCATGCCAACGTTTGGCCCTCAATTTTAACATCCTGTGGATTGCATCAGTAACTGGTTTTACTGTGGATTCAACTACCTACACACAGGCATACATTTTAGTATAGTATAAAATCCCAGAGTCAGGATATGGTGAAGTAACTAAAAACTATCCCCACAGAGGATAGTTACAGTACTGAACCTAGGTTTTCTGATCCTTTTAAATGGAGATGGGACAGGACATCCTCTCCTAAAGGCCTGAAGTCCTGAAATAAAGAATATGTAGTATAGGCATTCTATGTAGAGATCAAACCACATGCAGTGCAGGGCACCGCAACCCCACCGAACAGGGCTGCAGTACCCAAACCTGCTGCAAATCAGAAACAGCACCAGAAATAACATGTCTCAAGTTCTTCCAAAAGGATTACAAATATAGGAACAGAACTCATCAGGAATTAGACGTATTGCTCCTTGGATATTCACAGCAATAAAGGTTATTTCACATTCTTGTATACAAGATAAGGCATTTGAAGGATGTCATGGATACAAACATGGCCAACAACAGATGCTACATAGGCACCCAACTACCATTAGAACAGTTGTATGGCAGAAGAGTTTTGTCATTTTCCCTTGGATTCTCAGCAATTCTACCATCTAAAAGCCCTTAGCTTTCTCACATTAAAAAGGTACATATGAAACAATGGCGACAAGTTACATACAATTGAAACAATTCAAAACAGCATTCCATTAAGGCATCCTCCAAACATTGCTCGCTATCGTGAAATGTAATTGTACTCATGGTTTCATAACCCACTGAAAATTCACCATGAAAAATTAGAGCCCAAATTGGTTTTCGAGGATTACATTCTGGAGGCCTGGCCATTTCTGTCGAGAACAGAAGGAAAAGGGAACAAGATTTGGGGTGAGCTACCTCTCAAGAACTGACAAGCGCATTTGAGATACCAATTCCATGTCCCAGATTTAGTCAAGAAGGTGGTTTTAACATTGTATGATGAACAGTGTATTTCACCTTTTGCCAGATTCAGCAGGAGGCAAGTTCAAGAGGAGCATCACGACAAACTCTGCGACAGAGTTGTTATAACAAATCTGGTCTTGACCAGATTCTTGTCCAAGGCAAGATGGACAGGCCCTCCAATCTTGTTCCCTTTAACAAAGGCAAGAGGCTGATCCTCAACAACTGCAACAGGAAGATGGCTTTTCTGATGTTCCTGAGTGTATTGCATTGGAGTGCTGGTGGAATGGAATTGAACGCCATGCCATGTTTAATGAAGTGGCAGTAAAACTGACTGAGTAAAGTAATCAGAAAGGCACTAATTGACACAGCAGCTCAAACTGGATGTAGCAAAGGTGAAGCAGAGAGATGCAACAGAATGGATACTCAACACCCTGCATATTTCATAGGCAGTACCAGTTGCTGAACTCATTACTTAAACTGACAGCTTGAATATCTGTCGGACCGCTTCTTGCCCATCCTTTGATGTCATTATCACCTTATTTTACTTCAGCCCTCTCAACTCCAGGAACCAATTAGAACAAAAAAAAAAGGGAATTGGGTTTCTAGCCTTCCACTGTTGTGACTCTGCCAACAGCTACAGACACCGCCTTCAACACTGGCACACACAATCTGGAAGCCAGAAAACACACTTGATCTCCTGTTCTGAGGTTATGTACATTGGAATAATCCCTGACCTTACTCCTCTCCTGGCAGGGCAGGGCATCAGGACGTTTCCATCCCATTGTAAAACCAAGATATTTCAGTACATAAAATGTTCTTCAGTACAGGGATTTGAGTGAGGCAATGAACAAGAACAGAAACCTTGCCTGGGTTCTTCACAGCTTACTTCTGCAGACCTGTTGCCACCGTTACCCAGAAGCAACCAATGAACAGCAACCCACTAGTTCTGTGAACTTTATTTTTCAATAGTCAAAACCAGCACGTACTTTCAAAGAAAATACATTCCTTAGTGCCTCAGTTTTAAGAATAAATCAATTTTCTTGGTATCAAAATTTTAATGTAATTTAAGTCTACAAATCAGTGTGCAAATGATCAATTCATTAGTTGGAGTATCGCCTCCATTACGCTTCCCCTCTCTAAGTGTGTTCAGTTTTTTCAGCTCTCATATGCCGGCACAAAACCTCCATTTTAATGGCTTCCTGTTTACCCCACACAATGTGCCCGACAATGAATACTGCATGCAACAGGCAATGGAAGTCGAACTCAAATAATGCACTGTGTTGTGAATCTGAGACCCACGAGGTCCATCACTTTATGAACAAATTATTGCTAATCAATGCTTAGAGTGTGAACTGCTCCTGTGCACGTTCATGTCAGATGCCACTCCACCAGTGACCTTACCAGAGGTCTCCGCACAGAGACTAGGTGGAAAGAAGAATTGCAAATGGCTGCAAAATGTTGGAGAACTGGCAGCAACATAAGTGATTCAGCTGACAAGTCCACCCAACTTCCCCCCCAATTACCCCCCCCACCCACCCAATCCACCCACCCCAGCTAAAGCAAGTGCAGTTTAGATTCTCAGAATACTGATAGAATACCTATTAGCCCGCACTAAAAAAAAATGCTTGCTCAACAGTGGGTTGGTACTTGGAGAAATCACATGGAGCTTTGTCACAGGGTTTCCTTAAGACAAAAATAAAAAAGATGTCCTCATCTGGTGACAAGAAACAAGTCTAAATTTCTGGAATCTGCCTGGCAGGCTAGCCGATGGTCCGTGGCAGCTTGAGGTCATTGAGCAGTGTGCACTCACGCCAGCACACTTTCCTCTACTACTCCCCTGGACTCCACATGCTGCTTTAGGAAGATTTCCATCGTACCACAGCCAAAGTGGTGAGGACTCCGAGGCCAAAGATGGCAGCAGCTTGCCAGGTGGGGGTGCCCAGCAGTGCTTCCTGTGAAAGGAAAATATGTTACATTAAACCACCTATACCAGCATCACACTGTCCACATTCTCAAGCAACCTGTAACACTGGAAAACAAAGATTTGCTTCCTGGATACTTTTGGGTGAATCTTATGGATTTTGGGCCATTGATCATGAAAAATCGCCATAAAATTTCCCTATAACCTACATTTAATTGCAAAACTTAAAATGCTAATGTAAGCTGCAAAGTATTCTACCTTGCCCGGGCAGGCTTAGGCAGGGCAGATACTGCATGGCAGGACAGGTTTTAGAATGGCTATAAATTTCCAAGAAGGATTTCGATATTTGAGACAGATGTTTTCCAGAATGACTGATGCCAAGATTAAGGAAGGCTTTTTTGTTGGTCCACAAATCAACAGGTCATCAGTAATAGGTAATTTGAAGAACTTCTAGTGGGCCTGGAGAAAACTGGACGGAAGACATTTATTAATGTTGAAAATTTTCTTGGCAACTGCAGAGCACCAAACTTTGTGCAGATGGTTGACAACATGTTTCTAGCACACAAAACCATGAAGTGGAACATGTCACTAAAGATTCATTTTCTGCATTCCCATTTAGACTTTATCCCTGCAAATCTTGGCGCAGTCAGTGACGAGCATGGGGAAAGGTTTCACCAGGACATTGTGGTCATGGGGAAACGGTATCAGGGCAACTGGAATCCATCAATGCTGGCTGATTATTGTCGGACACTTAAGCAAGAAGCCTCAGACACTGAGTACAAATGAAAATCATCAACAAAACACTTCTGGCTTAGTTGAACTACTGCAAAGCATTAGGACCGTTATGCAATTAAATGCATTATATTCAATGAAAGTTAATTCTTTGTTTCTCCAAATTCCTTTAAGATTCATGTAGTCTGAAATTATATTTGTGTTCAACTTCAAGTGGTCCATCATGAACAAAAAATTGAGGAAGCAAAAATTTCAGAAAAATTAGATGCCAGTGTAAACGAGACTAAATGATAATATGTAAATGCCAATTCATTTGCCAGCATATATGAGAAAATGCAAACAGTAGAGGAAACTCACACAGTCACTGGGAGAACAATAGTCATAACCCATGAAGGAGACAAAGAGAATAGGCAGAACCAAGAAATGAGACTCTGCCAAGGGAAGAATAGAAGCTAGAATTTAAAGCAAGTAGAATGACAAGATAATTTCTGGCTTGAAGGCATAAAGCAATACATTCTACACCTGGCACAGAATTCACACACTGAAAAACATTCTACCCTCTCTTTTAAAATCTTTTACACCCTTGCTTGATCTCTCATCCAGTTATAGCCTGAATTTCAATAGGGTGATTGTCAGCACCGAGCCATTTGCAAACTGACAAAGACAGAACTCGGGTACAGAACTAAGGCAGCTGTCCTCTCTTGCAAGGCATTGAGCACAATAGTGGGAAACCCTAGCTATTGGTGTACCAACGTGGAGCAGCGTCCACAACTTATTTACTTACTGCCTGTTATGCCACTGGCGTTTAAGGCAACAATGAAGATCCTCCATCTCTGGCGGTGTTCAGGGCTTCCTTCATCGTGTCAGTAGCTTCCTCTCAGTTTGCACTACTGTCAGTCATGCAAGTCCCAGGTGGAAACTCAGGAATACTATTGCACTCAATGTACGATTCTTCATTGCTGTTTCTGTAACAGTTTTGTTTTTACCAGTCAGGGTTTTTAGCCCTGAGCCAAATGCTCAAACCTGAGGGGCCAGTGGACCACCTACCCTTTGGTCCTCTAGGGTCTGTCCTCTACCCTTTGACCTGTTTGGCATGGGTGACCCTACCAAGAGCCAAAGCACAAAGCCCTGACTCTGGCCAACATAGCTCTCCGGGTCATTCAGGCACGCAAGCCTCCAAACCCTGCGACGAGATTGTGGTCCTCTTGGAGGATGTCTCCCCATATTTAAAGATACATCTACCTTGGAGGCAGCATAGTGAAGGCTCATTGGGCTGGGACATTTGCCATGGAAGCTGAGGGGCAAGTTGTATCTGGCAGAGGAAAATGAAAAGCTCACCAAAGCACAAGATTGTGAGGAAACCTCAATGGGCATTTCACCTGACTAGGGGGTGGGGGGAAAGGGTTAATAAAAGTCTACGGGGCACAAGCTCAAGATAACTGATTGAGTCCTTTAAGGATGAAATGAGGATCAATTTCATTTGAGAATATCTTGATTCTCTACCCCAGAGAGGTATGGATGTCAACTTAGACATACAGGCCCCAATAAATTTCATTAACTATAAAGGAATCGGGGAATAGAGCCAAAGATCTGATTAACCTCAATTATATTGAATGACAGTACAGGAGCAAGGGATTGAATGCAGCACTCCCATTTTCTCATCCCACAGGCTTATTGTGAAGAGCAGGGGAAATGTGCCCCAACCACCACTACACGATCAGTCCTTCTCTCCAGAGAAACAGATCTAGTCACACTCCAACATTGGAGGAAGCTTCCACTTTACCCTTTATCCATGCACTTTTAAAGCAAGAGGAGACAAAGTACTCACCCAACCCCCAAGGTCACGAATCCAACGGAGAATGTGCTCCTGGATGTATTCCATAGTCCAACTGATTATAGTCTGGATCATGTCTGGAATCTTCTGGCACAGGGCCTAGAAGTGACAGATTATTGATTGGACACATGCCTTAAAGGGAAATAGAATAACCAGAGACTAATGTTTCTACAATGGGGTAAAGAAGATGAAAATATATCACTGCAACAAACTGGGACACAAGTTGCAATTTTTTTTAAATAAAAGAAAACATCAACTGGTAGGTGACCGAAGAGCAATACAAACCCTTGTCCTGAGAATTAAGTAGAACACGGGTGGGAGGAGGAATTAATAGAAATTTCAAGATCTCAAAGAAACAATCTGGATGATGTCAAGATAATTTCATCAGTCAGAAGGAACAGTTAAGGCGGGTGCTGTTTAAAATGGGGCTGCATATGAATTTCTTCTATTATGGGATTCTGAAGAATTCTCTACCCTGCGGGGTTGTGGAAGCTACATCATTAGGGGTATAAAAAATGGAGATAAATAAATTTTGGAAAGACTTAAGGATGGAGAGCTTATGGGAAATTGGCACTTTGGGTTGAAATTCTAAATTGGAGAAAGGCCAGTTTTAAACGGGATCAGAAAGGATCTGCCGCACGTGGATTGCGACAGGTTATTTTCAGGCAAAGGTGTGTTTGGTGAGTGGGAAGCACTCAAAAGTGAAATGAGTGCAGAGTTTTATGTTTCTGTCAGAATACAAGGCAAGGATAACAGGGTTAGGGAAACTTGGTTTTCGAGAGAGTTGAGGAGCAGGCAAGTAGGAACAAATGAGGTACTTGAAGAACCAAGGGGTTCTACAGATTATATTAAGAGCAAAAGGATTGCAAGGGACAAAATTGGTCCTCCTGAAAATCAGAATAGTCATCTGTCCATTGAGAAGAGAGATGGGGGAGGTATTAAACAGCTGTTTTGCATCTGTATTTACTCAGGAGATGGATACAAAGTCTATGGAAGCAAGGCAAAGCAACAGTGAGGTTGTGGACTGTATACAGATTATAGAGGAGGCAAATTAACATGGATAAATTCTCAGATCCTGATAAGATGTTCCCATCGACCTTGTTGGGGGCTAGTGCAGAAATTGCAGGAACCCTAGCAAATACTTAAACATCCTTAATGTGTGAGGTGCAGGAGGTTTAGAGGATAGCTAATGTTGTTCAAGAAAATCTCTAAAAGTAACATGGAAATTGTAGACAGCTCAGCTTGACAATCATAGTGGGCAAGTTATTGGAAGGTATTCTAAGGGATGTACAGGTATTTGGATAGATAGGGATTGATTAGGGATAGTCAACATGGCTTTGGTGGTGTCTAACCAATCTCATAGTTTTGAGGAAGAACTAGGAAAGTTGAAGGCAAGGCAGTAGACATGGTCTACATAGACTTTAGTAAGGCCTTTGACAAGATCCCGCATACGAGGTTGATCGAGAAAGTTCAGGTGCTTAGCAATCAGGATGAAGAAATTGAATTAACTATTAGCTTCGTGGGAGAAGCTAGAAAGTGGTAGTAGATGGTTGCCTCTCTGACTGGAGGCCTGTGACAAGTAGTGTGCCACAGGGATCAGTGCTAGATCCATTGTCATTTATCATCTATATCAACAACCTAGATGGTAACATAGTAAAATGGAATAGCAAATTTATGGATGACACCAAGATTGAGGGCATAGTGGACAGCGAGGATAGCAATCCTAGCTTTCAGCGGGATCTGGACCAGCTGGAAAAATGGGTTAACAATGGCAGATGAAATTTAATATAGTCAGGTGTGAGGCATTACACTTTGGAAGGACAAACCAGGGTAAGACTTACACAGTGAACAGTAGGGCACTGAGGAGTGCAGTAGAACAGAGGTATGGCAATAAAGATCCATAATTCTTGAAAGCGGTATAACAGTAGACAGGGTCTTAAAAAGAACCTCTGGCACACTGGCCTTCATAAATCAAAGTATGAAAACGGGAGATGGGGTGTTATATTGAAGTTGTATTACATGTTGATGAGGCCTAATTTGAGTATTGTGTGCACTTCTGGTCACCTACCTACAGGAAAGATATCAATAAGATAGAGAAGCAACAGAGAAGCAGTTTCAGCGACAGGTTACTATCCATGCAATGCTCCTCAGACAGGATGAAGAGGTCAATACTCCCCAATGCCATTAGGCTTTACAATTCAACCGCCAGGACTTAAGAACCTTTTAAAAGCTATTATTAATGCTTTTTGAGATAGTGATTTAGATGCATATCATATTTTTTACTGAGTTAAGTATTGTATGTAATTAGTTTTGCTACAACAAGTGTATGGGACATTGGAAAAAAAGTTGAATTTCCCCATGGGGATGAATAAAGTATCTATCTATCTAAGATTGAAAGAGTGCAGAGGAAATTTACAAAGATGTTGGCAAGATTTGAGAAGCTGAGTTATAGGGAAAGGTTGAAAAGGTGAGGACTTTATTCCCTAGAGCTCAGAAGAATGAGGAGACATTTGATAGAGGCATACAAAATTATTGAGGGCTGTAGATGGTAAACAGTTTTTTCCCCACAGAGGTTTGTGTGAGACTGGAACTAGAGGCCATAGGTTAGGGGCGAAATATTTAAGAGGAACATGAGGGGGAAACGTCTTCACTCAGAGGGTGATGAGAGCGTGGAACGAGATGCCAGCACAAGTGGTGGATTTGGGTTCTACTTCAACATTTCAGGGAAATTTGGATAGGAACAGGACCCTCAAGACTCGCACCACCAGCTTCAAGAACAGTTACTACCCCTCAACCATCAGGCTCTTAACAAAAGGGGATAACTAAAGTCATTTAGGGACTCACTATATTGTTATTTCATGCTTATTATTTATTGCTATTCATTTACATCTGCATTTGCATTTTGTTTACTGTTAACAGTTCCTGACATTTATTGTTACTGTTCTATAGATTTGCTAAGTATGCCCACAGAAAAAGAATCTTAGGGCTGTATGTGGTGACACATGTACCTTGATAATAAATGTTACATTGAACTTTGATGGGAGGGTTAGCGAGAGCTATGGTCCAGGTGCAGGACAATGGAACTAGGCAAATTAATAGTTTGGCACAGACTAGATGGGCCAATAGACCTGTTTTTGCGCTGAAGTGTTCTATGACTGGGAATTAAGATCTAGCTAAATTAACAACATTCATAGTGAATGAAGGAGCCTGGTGGTCTATATTTGTGCCTTCTAGAGCAAGGGTTCCTTCTACGGACCCTTTGCTTAATGCCATTGGTCCAGGGCATAAAAAAGGTTGGGGACCCCTGATGGAAGGTCATTTGTTGCAGAGGTGGAAAGACAGGTCACAGATCCATCTAACCCAGCACTATCATCCCTATGGCACTGAGGCAGGATCTAAGCAGAATTGGACATTTGTATATCTTCTGGGTGGTAGGGTGGAGAAATGGTTCCAAAGGAGACAAGTTCTCTGCTAGCCAGTGGATCACTCTTGGGCAAGGTGTAGCACCTGCTTATTCCCCTGATCAGGGGAATATGAAGTCATGGGAGCAGGTGGTGGATAGTCGTATGAGCAGCTGGTGCACATCACAAGTCCTGGTTATGTGACTATGGACGTCAGGCAGATAATCTCTGAAGAGTATTAATAATGGCTGGGTCACTTGTAAAGACACTGCCCAGAAGGCGGCAGTAGCAAACCACTTCTGTAGAAAAACTGGCCAAGAACAATGGTCAGGAAAAGACCATGATCACCCACGTCATGTGACACAGCAGAAAAAGAACAAACAAAATTTTCTGGCTACACTTATGTTTAGTTATGGAAATGCTGGGTATGAGACTGATCTGGCCAGCAATCAGAAAATTGTCATTAACTTTTTATTTGCGGGGAAGGCAAACCCAGGCAACTACCGACATCTTGGATAACCAAAGGTACAGGAAGTGGGAGGAACAGTTCATGATGATGTGATCAAATTCCTGGGAATTACATTCAGGAGACCACAACACTACACAGAGCTGGTGAACGATGACTAATTAAGTACTAATTTAGAATTGTTGGATTATCAGAAACGGAGCAAAAGCTCTAGGGGTTAAAGGTTAAAATTTGCCTCCAGTCCCACAGCATCCTATTCTCCACAAAAATAAACGATAAATGCTAGAAACAAACTGGTTAGGGAGCAACTGTGGTGAGGAAAGCAGAGTTAAAATCTCAGGTTGATGAGAAGAGTTAGAAATCAAACATACATTAGTTGTAAAGAAGGGCAAAGGTGGGAGGAATGGAAAGAATGCCTGTGATAGCAAGGTGAGCAAGAGACAATGACAGGGGTGGTGATGGCTCCGCTGCTGGCTGAGAAAGGTTGGTGAAGACTTGTATTGTTACAGGTAATCTGTCTGGATGAGGCAAAGACAAAGAGAACACAAAAAAAAACCACAAATCACTCTCATACCCAGCATTTCCATAACTAAAAGACAGGCTTCCACTGAACTTTTCTCATGTCATTAAGCTCGAACCAATCATTGAAGAGCTGTTTATCATCAGCAAATCCAAACCATTCCCCCGCTATTACTGTTCCATGGAAAGTGCACTAGCAACTTGCATTGTGCCACAGAAGACTGCAGCCAGAAGATCAACTTTTCTTTTAGCAATGGCTATGAAATAACTTCCCATCTTTCTCTCTACTGATGCATGGAGCTATACCAGCAAACAGATTTCCAACTCTTCCATCAAACCTTCTTCAAAGGCTTTCAAAACCTCCCCTTCCAAACACTTAATCTGTCTTCACCAACATCACTCCATTTTTGAATACGTTCTGTTTCAAATTCATGTTCCCCTCCCTCAAATAGGCCCACTCTTAAAATTTGATAGATTTGCCCAAGTGTCCCTTTAAACAGGACTGATGGAGGGTCTCAGCTGAAAATGTCAACTATTTGGTCTTTTCCATAGATACAGCCGGGCCTGAGTTCCTCCAGCATCTCACGCATGTTGCTTTAGACTTCCAGCATCTGCAGATTTTCTTGTGTTTCCCATTGAACTATTTTAGACTGCAGAATTTTTTTCCTTCTCTAACTTATGGACCTGCCCTTACACAAAATTATCATTGCAGTCCCCTCATCCCTCTATACCAGGGGTTATTCATTTTGCATCACTCAAAAATTCAGATGCAAGTTAGAGACTTTCCTTTCCTTCCATAGGTAGTCCATTACTTTCTTTCCCTGGGAGCTACTACTTGATCAAGAAGTTGGTGAATGCATGGATGACATCAAGCTTTAAGTTCCTCGAGGTGAATATCACAAATGACCTGACTTGGTCTAACCAAGCAGAGTCCACTGCCAAGAAGGCCCGCCAGCACCTTTACTTCCTGAGAAAGCTGAAGAAATTTGGCCTGTCCCCTACAACCCTCACTAATTTTTATAGGTGCACTGTAGAAAGCATTCTTCTAGGGTGCATCACAACCTGGTATGGAAGTTGTCCTGTCGAAGACTGGAAGAAGCTGCAGAAGATCATGAACCTAGCCCAGCACATCACACAAACCAATCTTCCATCCTTGGATTCATTTTACACTACACGCTATCGGAGCAGTGTTGCCAGGACAATCAAGGACAAGACCCACCCAGCCAACACACTTTTTGTCCCACTTCCCTCCGGGAGAAGGTTCAGGAGCATGAAGGTTCATACGGCCAGATTTGGGAACAGCTTCTTTCCAACTGTGATAAGACTGCTGAACAGATCCTGACCTGGATCTGGGCCGTACCTTCCAAATATCCGGACCTGACTTGCACTACCTTACTTTCCCTTTTCTATTTTCCAATTATGTTTTATAATTTAAATTTGTACTTCAGGGAGCACGAAGTGCAGAAACAAATATCACTGTAATGATTGTACGTTCTAGTATCAATTATTTGGTGACAATAAAGTAAAGTAAGGTTATCTACCAATGCAGCAATCTCACTGCCAATAGCAGAACAATCGACATTCAAGTTAACAGGCACGTTGCTCACACGCACAGTAAACATTCATACCTTCACAACAAGCTTGCAGGCAAAGTAAAAGAGTGTCACCACTCTCCCCCAGTTGATGACTCCGTCAGCAAACTGTTCCTTGGCTACTTTGATAAATGTCTCCTTTGGACACTTGGCACCAATATCATCGATCATCCTGTGTGCAGGAGGAAGTGAAAATTACTTGCTTTACTTGTATTACCTTTACACTTAACAAGGATTCAGGGTGTAGCAAGAATTGAAATTAGGAAATGCACAAGGAATGATCAGGAGATAAGTTGGACAATCAGATCATAGGCACCTCATCACATGGTGCCAGACAATCCAGGTACTGATGTTTACACCAAAGCTGGTTTTCAGTTGACAGGTTGATGGTGTCAATGTGTGCCAGATTGCCATTAAAAATAAATAAATAGGACAGGAAAGGAATGGAGGGTTATGGGCTGATTGCAGGTCAGTGGGACTAGATGAGAGTAAGCGTTTGGCACCGACTAGAAGGGCTGAGATGGCCTGTTTCCGTGCTGTAATTGTTATATGGTTATAAGTTTGTTGTGGGCCAGTGAATAAAGCATTCCTGGACTTTCACACCAAACCACTCCCAACTGATCACTTTCCCCAAGTGTTTTGTAATGGAAAGACAGGTAATGAGAGTAAGGATGACTAGTGGGTCAGGCTTGGGGAGAAGCAAACCCAAACTGGCCAATGGTGAGATGAAGCATCCAGCAGTAACAGAGCTGAGGACCCCATCTTTGGGCAGGAACACCTCACCTTTGCAATTCCATGTTGTTATCCAGCTCGTCCCCAATCTGTCTCAGGCAGACGGCAAGGCGTTTCACATCAGGATTACGCAGTTCCTCCTCTCGACCACCAAGCTCAGCTACAGTTAAATGCACCTCACAACCATCAACTCCTCTATTTGCTCGATCCACGATGAATCTGAAATTTCAATACCTCATTACTTTCTCAGAAGCAATAAAACAGGAGGAACCTACTGTTCCTCCACCTTCTTTAGTATTAATTACCTCACTTTCCCCGTTCAGCTAATTGTGCAGTGCCTCGGATCCCACAGTTCTTGTTGATTGGTCAAGGGTTCCCTTACCCTGCACGTCACAGATCTATACTGAACCACACAACATCCATTCTCTTTGCATATGTTCATCAGAATCAGGTTTGATATCACCGGCATAGAACAGAGAAATCTACAGCACAATACAGGTCCTTCTGCCCACAATGTTATGCCGACCATGTAACGTTCTCTAGAAACTGCCGAGAGATACCCTACCACATAGCCCTCTATTTTCTAAGCTCCATGTACCTATCCAAGTGTCTCTTAAAAGACCCTATCGTATCCACCTCCACCACCGCTGCCAGCAGTACACCCACCACTGGTTGTGTCACAAAATTTGTTAACTTTATGGCAGTGGTACAATGAACTACACAACAAATAGAGTAAAAAAAATCTGAACTACATTAAAGTTTATTAAATACTTAAATTAAAATGAGACCAATAAAAAGTAGTAAGGCAGTGATCATGGGTTCAGTGTCCATTCAGAAATCGGACGGCAGAGGGGAAGACGCTGTTCCTGAATCATTGAGTGTGTGTCTTCAGGCTTCTGTACCTCTTTCCTGATGGTAGCAATGAGAAGAGGGCGAGTCCTGGGTGGTGGGGGTCCTTAATGATGGCCACTGCCTTCCAAAGGTACCGCTCCTCGCAGACATCTTGGGGACTACGGAGACTGGTATCCATGGTGGAGCTGACTAATTTCACAAGTTTCTGTATTTTGATCTTGTGCAGTAGTATCCCCATACCAGGCAGTCAGAATGCTCCCCATTGTACACTTATAGGTGTCTTTGTTGACAAACTAAATCTCCTCAAACTCCTAATGAAATATAACCGCTGTCTTGCTTTCATTATAGCTACATCAATATGTCTCATGCAGGTTAGGCCCTCAGAGATATTGACAACCAGCAACTTGAAATTGTCACTCTCTCCACCCCTGACAAATACAGCCAAGTTGTTATGCATATGGGACATTGGAAAAAAAGTTGAATTTCCCCATGGGGATGAATAAAGTATCTATCTATCTATTTCCAGGACCTTCCATTCTCATTATTCTGTACAGATGCCCCTCAATGCTTTCTAACCAGCAAATCAGACACCTCCTGCAGGTGATGCCAGATATTCCATAGATCTTTTACCCATGGAGAAACAGTTCCTAACATGGCCCAAAACTGGGAATTTGCACCATGCATCTGAGCACAAAGACACAGCAATTCTGACCTTGCAGTGACTGTTATGAAGCAATCAAAAAAAAAATCTGACACTTACTCACGTAAAAGTGTTCCCCCTGTATGCATAATTTGCTCACTAATTTGATCTATAAAAAAAGAGAAACAAAGTTAGATCGCCTTGTTTGAATATAGTCACCTATAAATACAGAGGCCCAGCTGCAGGATATCACACACTGTCGGTCACTGTTAATATACAGCACAACTTTCACTCCCAACACGTGAAAGAACTCGACAGAAATAAAAACCATTAAACTAAGGAAAAGACGTTCTATATTTTGAAAAATTCAATTAGGTAGGAAAAGGACCGACAGCAAATTAGGGGATGGAACAAAATAAAGTTTGAGACGGGAAACAGCAAGTTCCATTTCGCTCTTTTACACCTTCTCTAAACAAATCGGCTGCTATCAAAAGCTTTCACTGTCTTCTCTCAGTGGCATCATGCTGTATTGTATTTATGTTTAGAGTGATACAGAGTGAAGCCACGCCACCCAGCAACTCCAACCTAATCGTAGACAATTTACAATGAACAATTAACCTGTCCACATGTCTATGGACTATGGGAAGAAACCAGAATGCCCGGGGAAAATCCACACATTCCACAGGGAGGATGCGCAGACAATCCATTCAGAACGGTGGCAGAACAGAACCTGGAAATGCCCTAAACTGTAATAGTGTTGCACTTAACTCCTACACTACCATGGTGCCCAACTTTGACAACCCCAGACCCTCTTCTCTACAACTTAAAACTTACTTACAATTTAAAAAAAATTATTCTAAATAAAGGTCATAAAAAAAAATCAGTTTTCTTCCTCTACAGGTGCTGCCCGTGCCGCTGAGCATTTCCAGTCAGTCACGTGCAGTGTTTTGGGCTGAGACTCTTCAGCAGGTCCTCCATAGATGCTGCCTGCCTTGCTTGAATTCCTCCAGCATATTTATTTACGGTAATCGAGATACAGTGCCGAACAAGCCTTTCGCGCTATGCCGCCTAGCAGCCCCCGGATATAATCCCAGCCTAATCATGGGACAACTTGCGATGACCAATGAACCTACCAACTGGAAACAGGAGCACTCAATAAACCCATGTGGTGACAATGCAAACATTAAAAACTCCTCAGACAGCAGCAGGAATTAAGTGGGTCTAGGAAGGGAACCAGTAGTGTTCAGGCAGCTATAGGCAACCAGCAGTCTGATGAAAGTGGAAGAATATTACGTAGTTTCTTCTGACCTCTGCCTCCAGTCTATTTTGTGCAACCTATCACCAGCAGACATGCTGTTCAGCTATCTAGATCCAAAACTTAGTAAAAGCCTCTCACCCATTCAAGAGATTACTCTAAACAGACTTCCACAAAAACCTCTTTCCAGCCTGATGCAAAGTCTCCACCTTTAGCTTGTCAGCTTTTTGAAATTGTGCTTTGAGTCAAATGTCCCATGGATCATCCAATGTAGGCTTTGTATTAAACACAGCTTGTTGAGATAAGGTGCAATTACTTTGCACTATTGCTGTATTAGCTAACTGCACTAGGAAGCACTTACTGAAAGCACACACCCACAGGGAATAGCAGAACAGTGATCAGTGCCTGAAGCAGTTTAATCTTGCTTTGTCAAAGAAAACCTTCAGCCTTATTTTACTGCTGCAGGTATTGTAACACGAAGAGCTAAATAAAGCCATGGACACACAACAGCAAGATTAAAAGTGAGAATGGGTGTGTGGTTCCAGGAACTGTTAGTTCCCTCCCACCACTCCCCCTCAGAGTAGCAATCAGTTTGTGATAGGAAATCAAGCCACATAAAGATTAGCTTTGCACATGTGTGCAGCAAAACGTGAAGTGAAATGCACAATTGTGTCAGATCAGTGAAAGATTGTGCTGGACAGCCCACAATTGTCACCATACCTCCAGTGCCAACACAGCAAGCTCAAACCTCACCAACCTAACCACGACGTGGGGAAGGAATTGGAGCACCTGATCTTATACTGCATGACAAAGCTAACTGCTATGCGCCTGGCAGAACCCAAGGTAGAGGTTCAGGACATAAACCAAGAATAGAGCAGATTTGCAGATGCACAGTGACACCAAATTGCAGCTTCAGAGGGAACTCTTGTCCTTAATCTACTACATGACATGCATTCAACCCCAAACAGAAAAGCAATTTCTTCACCAGACAAAAGCATATAAAGGTTCACCAACAGATGTTAAACATTAATTTTAAATCACAGTGGCAACAGCACAGACCAACCTGACACAAGTACTAACACCGACATTGTTGCCATATTTGTAAGAGCTACCTGATCAGTTGAGGACATTCTTAAATATAATGTTCAGCACAAACTGACCAATGAGCGAGCATTTTGCTGAGGTTTGCTGATGCCTTCAGATTAACTGCACAGAATTTATTTGCACAATTTTATTCACAGTGAAAGATTGGGGAGCAAGGGTGTGATAAGTCACTGTCAGTGTTTTATTGAACTTGAACATAACACAGAATGTACTTACTTTCATTTCCAGTAAACTAACGCCAATTAACTTATCCAGTTAAATATTGTGAACACAAAGGTCCCAAAATGAGACATGATCATCCAGTCCAGCAACAAATCAGGGAAAACAACCAAGCTAACATCAATTCACCAAGGTCAGTGAACACCAGTCAAGTTCAATACTTTGAATATGTTGCATTGGTCTTCATTAGTTGGTGGACTGAGATCAAGAGCAGACAGGTAATATTGCAACTCTCTGACTGGACCAAATTTGTGTTCAGTTGTTTCAGGAAAGATGCAGAAGTGATTTATCAGGATGCTGCCTGGATTGGAGAACATGCCTTATGAGGAAAGGTTGAACAAGCTGGGCTTTACTCTTTGGAGCAAAGGAGGACAAGAGGTGTCTTGATGGAAGTGAATAAGAAGCATTGACAGAGTGGACAGCAGTGCCTTATGCCTGGGGCAAGAATGGCTAATATGCAAGCTCATACTTTTAGGGTGATTGGAGGAAAGTATAGGGGAAAGGGGTGGGGGAAAAGAGGGAAAAAAAGTCATTATTTTTCCTTTTACCCAGAACACAGTAAATTGTCGGGGTGGTGGTAGAGACAAATACATCAGGGAGGTTTTAAGAAACTCTTGGATCGTTATATGGATGAAATAAATATGGAAGGCTATATAGGAGGGAAGGTTTAGGTTGAAGGTAGGTTGGTCAGAAGGTCAGCTTATCATGGTCTAAGGGGCCTATATTGTACCATACTGTGCTATGGTCGAAAACAGCTGGAGTTCAAGACACAAACACAAGCTGTGAACACTGGCAAGTCCAGGACGAAGTATAAACTATATTAAACCACAATTATTACAAATCTAAGAGTTAAGTTTACAAAAACTGTACTGTATCTCCCAGTAAACACAGCTGAAAAGAACAAACAGCGTCAGCACAGCTGACACAATCAAAATGAATTAGATTTCAAGTGCAATGATGTCCAAAGAATGTTGAATACGAAACCAGTCATTTTAACAAAAGGAAGTGAGAAGCACAACTCCCTGTGAAGTATAAACAGGTCAAAAGCTCCCTCAGCCTCGGGAAAAAAAGCAAAACAGCCCTGACTGTCCATTAGCAACCCACGATGCAACATCAATATTAGATCTTGGCCCCTTTATCCTGATTAAGGAGCCGGGAAATTGGACTTTAACAACCAACACGGCAAGAAGATAGCGCCTCCATCTCCCCAGCAGCTAAAGGACAACAGGCATCACTTCCGAACTCAAGGAACCTGCCCGCAAGGAGTATATGCACAAAGCCCAGCCGCAAGCTGACAGCCAACATCCAAGCAAAGAAAACAAGGCCTACAAACAAGTACCCCCACCCCCCAGCTTCTAAAAGTGGCAAACCAGGCTAACCTGGAGCAGACCTCCCACCGCCCGCCAACTTCTTCAGCAGTGCAAAGGAGACTAACCTCTCCTTTCTCTACAAAACCCTGGGCAACGGAACAGACCTCACTCTGCTACCCAGCCTGTATCCATGGAATGCGACCTGCCGAGGATTCCCAGCATTTATTTTTAAACTTCAAGTTTCCTGCGTTCAGATAAAACGGCGAGCTCACCATATCTAAGGAACAGAATAGGCCTCTCCACCCACGCCCCAAGCAACGGCTTAGGCCTCTTTCACCACCCACCTCAGCCTCAGTAACGGGATGGGCCTCCCCCTCCGAGCGGAGGGGAGAGGCCGCCCCCAACGCACCCGGCAATCGCAAGAGGCCTCCCCGGGAGCCGGGCACGCTCGGATTGCTCCTCACCCATTGACCGCTGCGTTGGCACCCGCCCGGGCGCGGTCCTGCTACTCGGTGTCTGTCTCCGACTCTCGGCATCGCCGCAGCCACAATCACCGGCGCCGACTTCCGCCATGGCGCACACAGCCGCCACCCGAAGCTCCGCAGCCCGGCGCTCCCAGGGTTGCTAAGGCGCAACGCGCATGCGTGAACCCGCCCACCGCCGTGATTAATATTCATAAGGCGCGCGGTCCTCCGCCGAACGTCCAATCGGAACGTTTCACTTGACTGAAGAAGACTTCAGACTTTAGTCTTCAAATTCTGGACCAGCCCAAAAAGGGAGTAGTCCTGTCCGGATCAATATATGATAAATGATATTTTTTTTTGTCCAGAGTTGATCCTGACTCTTCCAAAAACTTGTATGCTGCTGATGGGGCCTGTATGGAAAAAAAGGGCAGTAATCTAAATTTTGTAAATGATAAGGTTAAGGCTGCTCACTCCATTTTTCCACTTCCTGCACGGGGCGGGGTGGGGGGGTTAAGTTTGCAGCAGCAGCAAAAAAAAACTCCCGTTTATTAATTTTAGTAAACGGTCTGAACAGACGATGGAACAAGTGTCGGTGATTATGTTCCTGGGCATGTGGATGGATGTGAAGTTTGACGGCATCAAGCCAATAAAATACTTGGGAGATGTATGACTGTCCTTGTTATGAGCGGGACACTAATAGATAACCTATGATTATTTTGTAGCAGTCTTACATGATGGCTGTGTTGCACGTGTGTCTGCCGCCCCCTCACTTTTAAAATCGGGGATGCACTGCGTCCTGAATACTTGTGAGTGTATCGAATGGACTTTGGGCAGCTGCTCACGAAAATCACCACGAATTTTCACCATCACACACCATTTTTTTTAAAAAAAGAGTCGTCTATGTTTGTTATTTACATTCATAATTCAAGTCAATTAAAATGTTGCATATAATGTAAGCTGAAAAGTTTTCTAGCTTGTCCAGGCATGTCTGGGCATGCTTCGGCAGGGCGGGATAGGTTTTTAGGCTGTAAAAGCATCACGCACGCACCGTTCTAGGCATTGTCTTTACGTGTATACCGGTTTGCGATCACGTTGGTGCGCATATCCTCTGCGCGCACAACACATTGAGTGTGTCTTCAGGGATCATTTGTGACAGCAAATTGTCTCGCCGATGTTACAACAGCCGCGATACTTCCTGACGTGTGTGCGAAGGACGGAGCATGGCTCCTCGTATTAAGAAAGCCTACTTTGGGTGTGAAATTTGCGAGCAAGACAAAGACTGGGGTCCTCACATCTGTTGTGCGACATGCGCTGTCGATCTTTGAGCTTGGCTGAGAGCTACTCGGAAGTCAATGCCGAAAATATGGCGAGAGCAGAATTCTGGATCATGTGACAGAGTACGACTTCTGTCTGACCAATACATCTGGTTTCTCTGCTAAAAACAATACATCTATTGAATACCCAATCTCCCTTCAGCCGTGAGACCTGGTCTTCCCCATACCGAAGTCACCAGGGACATGGAGTCTAGAGGAGGCAAAAAGAGATGCCACGATGCGCCAGCCAGGAATGAAAAGGAGACTGATACTGGTATAGATTTTGAACACTTTATGTCCAGTGAGCCTCATCCTGTAACTCAATCTGAATTAATGCCTGGTTAGCCACTTGGGTTTGTCAAAGGCAAAAGCAGAGTTATTAGGTTCAGTAAGACCACGAGGATGGAATTTGCTGTCACTAGGCACAAAAATTTCAATGTTTGAGACAGATGTGTGGTGAACTACATATACCTGTCTGGACACGCCCCTCTGCTGACTGCTCCTGTGGCTCCTCCCACAGACCCCTGTATAAAGGCGGTTGGAGGCACTGCTCCCCCCTCCGTCTCCAGGATGTTGTGTGGTTGTTTCTTGCAGCTAATAAAAGCCTATCTTTTGCCTCCCGTCTCCGAGAGTTATTGATGGTGCATCAAGATGTTTCCCAGAATGACTGATGCTAAGATTAAGGAAGGCATTTTTGGTGGTCCACAAATCCAACAGGTCATCAATGACAGGCAATTCGAAGAACTTCTAGCGGGACCGGAGAAAATCACATGGAAGGCATTCAAGGACGTTGTTAAAAATTTTCTTGGCAACTACAGAGCACCGAACTACGTGCAGCTGGTTGGCAGCATCCTTCAAGCAAATAAAACCATGAAGTGCAACATTTCACTCAAGGTTCATTTCCTGCATTCCCATTTTGACTCCGCCCCTGCAGATCTTGGCGCTGTCAGTGATGAGCATGGGGAAAGGTTTCACCGGGACATTGTGATCATGGAGAAACGGAATCAGGGCAACTAGAATCCATCAATGCTGTCTGATTATTGATTTACGCTTAAGCAAGAAGCCTTAGACACCGAGTATAAATGAAAATCGTCAACAAAACATTTTAGTTCAGTTAAACAATTACAATGCGTCAGCACCATTGTGCCATTAAACGTATTATATTCAATGAAAGTTAGTGCCTCATTTCTCCAAATTCCTATGTGATACAAGTAGCCTGAAATCATATTTAGGTTCAGCTGCCAGCAGACTATCATAAGCAAAATAAAATTCAAAAAAAAAAATTGCTGTCCAGTGATGTTGTTCAAGCCCAGGCTTTCTGTCTGTGTTCTGGTGCTGTTCCCGTCTGCACCTGTTGCTGCTGTGCAGGTGGAAGCAGGTCAGATGCCAATGTACTTGCGAACATGGCAGACGGCTTAGAATTATTGGTGGTCATGAGGATAATCATTCAACTAAGAATATGTTGAAAGATTCTTGGGGACATCAAGATCACAAGTTTTGCAGTTTGGGGGGGGAAGGGAATGATTAGGCAGAGAACAAGACTCTGTCTAGTATTTAGAGTTATTCTCCTCGTGTTTCTTCAATCATTGTTCCTCCCTGGTGATTTCCTTCAACTAGGGTAGATCTGACTCTTTGGCAGAGGCAGTCAGAATGTGCCTGGTGTGTATCTGAAGAGGTAGTATGACCCTATGTGTGCATCTTCAATATTATGGAATGGTTCCAGTGTTCACTGGTGGCTCTACAGACTCAGTGTCTCATAATGCCAGTGCGGCAGTCTATGTCCCAGAATTTCAGCTGTCAATTAGGAAAAGGTTATCTAATTAACTTTCAATTTATACTATTGAAATTGTGCAATGCTTCTGGCATTGCAGCAGATAGAGGGGATGTATAGTCCACCTGTACAGTTGTCTGTTCTGATTCCTCTCTGCATTATGTAGTCTTATGGTCAAGTCAAGTCACTCTTTATTGTCATTTCGACCGTAACTGCTAGTGCAGTACTTAGTAAAAACGAGACAACGTTTTTCAGGACCACATCCGGGTGAGTGTGTCCAGTAATCATGCAGACGTTTTGTTGGAGAAACGTTATTGTGGCTGCTGTATTTAGGAGTGTTTCTTTGTTTTTTTGTGGATCCCAGCTCATGTAGGGGTGGAAGGAAGTGAAGTAGTCGATAGGCTGGCTAAACAATCTATGAAGGTCAGTGCTTACGATATTGATATTCCACTAAGTAAGGTGCTTGGGGTGTCCAGGGAGTGGTAGGACCTCTGGTGAAGGGGTCCATTCCGGGGCAGCTGAGTCACCTTTGGTGGACACTCAGCTCTCACCTGTGGCTCCAAGTAGCTGTCTGCGTGTGACAGCGGCCACACCCCAGTGAGATAGGGACATGCCATTCCTAGCGTGCAAAGTCAGCTCCAGCGGACCGGGTGGATGAGATCTAACGGCCAGGGAGGCGCTACTGCAACGCTGCATGGAGAGCGAAGTGCATGATGAGGCGCAGAAGACGTCATGGTCATCCAATGCAACAGAGGAAGATCTCAGTTTGCCTGTTCATACCGCTGGATTCTGAGGATGAGAGAGAGTGGCTATGCCCAGTGTAACTTAAAAAATCTCCCACACAGGTTTCCTGTCATCGCTGGACACAATGGACAACCACAGATTCCACTAAGCGGGGGTGAACCATGTTCCCTCAATCTGACAAGGACTGTGGGTTACACAATTGGGGAGGAGACATTTATATGGAATTAGAAAAAAGGTTACTTTGGAGGAGAGAAATGCCCAGAAGTGAAGAAGTTATAATCACTCGCCTTAGACTTGGCCATATAGGTTTAAATGCCACATTGTTTAGACTTGCTGAATGTACTTCAGGTGAATATAGAAAGTGCCAACTTGCAGAAGCAGTCTCGTGTTGCTGGAATGTAGGGAACATGAGTGGGACAGTAAGTAGATGCTGGGAAGCAATATTGTTATTTTGGATGGTTTGTGGACAAGAAGCATAAGCAGGTATTTAAATTCTTGAAAATTGATGAGTTGTTTCATGCAGTTTAACTCAATAGCATTGGGTGCTTGTATATTTATTTAATTAGTTATTATAGGAATTTATTTTTCCTCAGCTCAAGCTGGTAAAATCTGAACTGCGGGCATAGCCAAGCACACTCATTTCTCAATTGCCAGTAACTTTTGGACTATGCTGTCCCGCTTGGTGGCGCAATAATATCAGCGCCGGACTCTGGAGTGGAGGTTCCCGAGTTCGAATCCAAGTCGGGTTGAGCGTCGAGCTAGCAACTCGGCCTCGTAAAAACAAGAATAGCTTGCCACGGAAGCACCGTCATGACGGTGCCCCGATAACTCCACTGCCGAGTTAAGGGCTCGTCTTCTTCTTCTTTGGACTATGCTAGAAGTGTTTAGTATTGTGGCTTTCTGAAGATTTCCATATATATCACTGAGTGGCCCTAATTGTCTAATGCAATTGTGCAGTGACTTTGGGATGATACCAGTTGTCGATATTACTATCGGGACGATGTATACCCAGTTCATGTTCCAAAGTCTTTCCATTTCTTCTTTTAATTCAGCATATTTCTGGGGTTTTTTCACTTAATGATGTCCATAAACTGTGTATGTGTTTGGAATGGCTATATCTATTAAGTAAGCTGTTCTTGTTGTTTATCCTGTATTATCATATCCGGACAGTTATCATGGATTGTCCTATCTGAAATAACAGATCAGTCAAAATATAATTTCTGGTATTCTGACTCTAAAACTGGATCAGGCTTGTATTTATAGTAAGGTGTGATTTATGTTATGAGTTTGTATTTTAAAGCAAGATTTTGATGAATGAGATTTGCCACTTGACTGTGCCTGTGTAAGTAATCAGGTTGAGTTAAACTGCCGCAGGATCCTGTAATGTGTTGGATTGTTTCTGGTTTCTCCTGGCATTTTCCGCATTCATCATCTTGAATTTGTTGGACCTTCATTCCGTATTTTTTAAAAAATCTTTTTTGTGTTAACCACCTGGTCCTGTATTGTCACGAGGAACGCCCTCTGTTTCTGGGAAGAGGTCTCCAACTCTGAACCAGATGTTCCACGCTTCCTAGCCCAAACCTAGTCTGCTCAGATCATGGGGCTGTCTTCCATGAAGGCTCACGCTCTTTCATTGGTTAACTTTTTCTTCAATAGAGATACTTACTTCATTTTTCCGAGTTGTGTTCTCATTTAAACTTAGTGGCTTGTACTTCTGATCAGAATTGCATATGCTTCCGAGGAGCGTGCATAAGGAAGTAGCCTGAGAAATAGTGGATGCATTAGTGATAATTTTTCAAAACTCCTTAGATTCTGGATTAGTTCCTGAGGATTGGAGGGTGGCTAAATGTAACCCCACTTTTTAAAAAAGGAGGGAGAGAGAAACCAGGGAATTATAGACCGGTTAGTCTGACATCGGTAGTGGGGAAAATGCTAGAGTCGGTTATCAAAGATGTGATAACAGCACATTTGGAAAGAGGTGAAATCATCGGACAAAGTCAGCATGGATTTGTGAAAGGAAAATCATGTCTGATGAATCTTATAGGATTTTTTGAAGATGTAACTGGTAGAGTGGATAGGGGAGAACCAGTGGATGTGGTATATTTAGATTTTCAAAAGGCCTTTGACAAGGTCCCGCACAGGAGATCAGTGTGCAAACTCAAAGCACACGGTATTGGGGGTATGGTATTGATGTGGATAGAGAATTGGTTGGCAGACAGGAAGCAAAGAGTGGGAGTAAACGGGACCTTTTCAGAATGGCAGGCAGTGACTAGTGGGGTACCGCAAGGCTCAGTGCTGGGACCCCAGTTGTTTACAATATATATTGATTTAGACAAGGGAATTAAATGCAGCATCTCCAAGTTTGCAGATGACACGAAGCTGGGCGGCAGTGTTAGCTGTGAGGAGGATGCTAAGGGGATGCAGGGTGACTTGGATAGGTTAGGTGAGTGGGCAAATTCATGGCAGATGCAATTTAATGTGGATAAATGTAAGGTTATCCACTTTGGTTGCAAGAACAGGGAAACAGATTATTATCTGAATGGTGGCTGATTAGGAAAAGGGGAGATGCAACGAGACCTGGGTGTCATTGTACACCAGTCATTGAAAGTGGGCATGCAGGTAGCAGGCGGTGAAAAAGGCAAATGGTATGTTGGCATTCATAGCAAAAGGATTTGAGTACAGGAGCAGGGAGGTTCTACTGCAGTTGTACAAGGCCTTGGTGAGACCGCACCTAGAATATTGTGCACAGTTTTGGTCCCCTAATCTGAGGGAAGACATTCTTGCCATAGAGGGAGTACAAAGAAGGTTCACCAGATTGATTCCTGGGATGGCAGGACTTTCATATGAAGAAAGACTGGATCGACTAGGCTTATACTCACTGGAATTTAGAAGATTGAGGGGGGATCTTATTGAAATGTATAAAATTCTAAAGGGATTGGACAGGCTAGATGCAGGAAGATTGTTTCTGATGTTGGGGAAGTCCAGAACGAGGGGTCACAGTTTAAGGATAAAGGGGAAGCCTTTTAGGACCGAGATGAGGAAAAACTTCTTCACACAGAGAGTGGTGAATCTGTGGAATTCTCTGCCACAGGAAACAGTTGAGGCCGGTTCATTGGCTATATTTAAGAGGAAGTTAGATATGGCCCTTGTGGCTAAAGGGATTAGGGGGTATGGAGAGAAAGCAGGTACAGGGTTCTGAGTTGGATGATCAGCCATGATCATACTGAATGGCGGTGCAGGCTCGAAGGGCCGAATGGCCTACTCCTGCACCTATTTTCTATGTTTCTATGAGAGCTAAATCCTGTTTCTGTTGATGAAAATAAATCCTTATAAGTTTTATTTGACTTGCGTAAATTTTTAAAAGTCTGTTATTCCTCTTCCTCCTTCTGTCCTAGGTAGTGCACGGCAGAACTTGTTCAGTGCGTTTTCCTCCGGCTCCTGGCGGGGCTGTAACTCTTGACTGGTCCCGGCGCTGTCGCCCCCTCCTGTGCTCAGGAGGCGCTTGCTAGTCGCATTTGTCCATCTCCCTCAGTCAGGAGACTGAAATCTTCTTCTCTCACAGTTGGTAGACCGACTGAAACGGTGCGCTACCGCCACCTGCTGAGCTGGAGAGAGACAGACAGGGAGAGAGAGCGAAGTTGTGAAGCTGCTTGTTCCTTCCCCCTGTTCATCCCCAGCAGTTGCTTAACAGACGATTCTCTGATCTACGGGTGTTCCCGGGGTGGACATCAGGTGGAGATCATCAACTTGGTGAAAGACGTCCTTTGGTCTTCGATCAGAGTGGGATCTCCGTAAGGGGAGTGCTGTACTGCCAAAGGCACAATGCCGGCTCCTCAGCGTAGCCACCCACCACAAAGCCTCTGTGCGGAAGGACCTCAGCCAGGGCTCTTTCTGCTACCACACATGGGGTGTGCTGCTGAATGGGGAAGGGAAGCCCCTCAAACACTGAAGTGGTTTATCAACACGTACAAACAAGCCGGAGGAACTCAGCCGGTCGGGCAGCATCCGTGGAAACGAGCAATCGACGTTTCGGGCCGAGACCCTTCGTCAGGGTTTAACCACGGCATCTGCAGTGTACTTTGTGTTTAGAAATGGTATATCATCCCGGAGGGGCCCATATGAGTAGCAATGGTGCTTGTTGAGTGTTTAATATTTGAGTAATATTGTAAATTTATTGCTTGATTAAGCATCCTTGCTCGTTTCAATCCTCATTGCGGCGAATATGTACAAACACGCGAACGCTACCATACGATACGTGCGCACCTCGTTTGAAGTAAACCCGATGTTAGACTCATTCACATTTCGGACACTCGCGCCTTCCTTTCAAATTAATTTAATGCTTTGAAGTTACAAAAACGTAACAGTGCTATGCTTTAAAATAAGATAGAACTATTGAATGTATTTACCACATGACACAAAGAATGAAAAACGTTTTTTACTGAGTTTATTCTTTTGCATATATTTCTTTTACCATGCTTTACCGAGGCTGCGACAAGTATAGACGGATTCCATAGAGGGCAGACTGGTTTCCGTGCTGTGTTGAAATGTGTTCACAACTCTCTGAAGTTTCTAAAACAAGAGAAAGTCTGCAGATCTTGGAAACCTGGTACTCCAGCTGCAGTGCTGCCGACAAAAGAGCCTTGCAGAGGGTGGTTAGGGGAGCAGAGAAGGTTATTGGGGTCTCCCTACCTTCTGTCCAAGACCTCTTTCAGAGTCGATGCCTCCAGAAGACACGGTACATCATTAAAGTCCCCTCACACCCTCTCCATGAACTGTTTGTTCTTCTGCCATCAGGTAAACGTTACAGGAGCATCAAAACTAAAACCACAAGGCTACTAAACAGCTTCCTCCCACAGGCAGTCAGACTGCTAAATAGCTGCTCTACCTGACTCTGCTTTGGACACTTTTAACTTGCACTGGACACTTATAACTTGATTTTAACTGACGTGGCTGTTGTGTTTTACTATTTATTGTTATGTTTATTATTTAGTGTTGCGTTTGTTATGTTATGATTGCACTGCCCCTGGGAAACGCTGTCTCATTCTGCCCTGCAGAGATGAATGTACGATTAGAATGACAATAAAGTTTTTGAATCTTTGAATCTTTGAAATCCGAGCAGCACACACAAAATGCTGGAGGAGCTCAGCAGGCCAGGCAGCGTCTACGGAAAGGGGTTCGGCCCGAAATGTCGACTGTACCTTTGTTCCACAGGCCTTCTGAGTTCCTCCAGCGTTTTGTGTGCGTCTCTGAAGTTTCTTGTGGTTATGTGCAGAGCTGTTGCCCCGCCAAACCACGATGAATCCAGACAGAATGCTTTCTATAACACCGGACAAAAATTTCTTTCGAAAGTGTTGCTTCCTCAGAAATTGTTTCTGTTTATGATCGACTGCTTGAAGATGAACACAAATATAATTTCTGACTACTTGTATCACGTAAGAATTTCGAGAAATAAGAAATCAACTTTTATTGAATGGAATGTGTTTAATTACATAATGGTGCTGGCGCTTTGCAATAGTTCAACTAAACTAAAAGTTTTTCGTTGATTTTCATTTGTACTGAGTGCCTGAGGCTTCTCGCTTAAAGGTCTCGCAGTAATCACCCAGTATTGATGGATTCCAGTTCCCCTGAAACCGTTTCTCCATGACCACAATGTCCTGGTGAAACCTTTCCCCATGCTCACTAACACCGCCGACATTCGTAGGGACGAAATCTAAATGGGAATGCAGAAGATTTTGTATCTTGGAGCATGTTGTCAACCAGCTGCACGTAGTTTGGCGCTCTGTAGTTGCCAAGGATTTTTTTTTTAACAACATCCTCCGGTGCCTTCCATGTGATTTTCTCCGGTCCCACTAGAAGTTCTTGGAATTGTCTGTCATTGATGACCCGTTTGATTTGTCGACCAACAAAAAAAGCCTTCCTTAATCTTGGCATCAGTCATTCTGACTTGAATTACGAATTGACATAATAAATATAGGCTTCCTGGTGTGTGTTCCGACTGCACCGTCCCGCATATCGAACACGACATATTGGGAATCATCTTTAGCATGTGAGAGGGCTGTTCAAGATAACAGCCACAGTCTGAGCCACACCAACCCCCCCCCCCCCACCCCCATGGCGGGCAGCACTGGAGAAATCACCTGGAAGGTGTGTTACAGTTAACAGAGGGAGGGGCTTGTGGTTTGGGCGCTTGTTTAATATTGTCGTGTAACTTGGGCAGATCTTGCAAGCGCATGGAGTGCTGTAGTTTCTTTAACTTGGGAGACTTGGACGAGTGCTTGCTGGACCTGCATGTGAATAAAGTGTTTCGTCGTTTGCTTGTGAATAAACCGTTGTCGTACACGCCCGCTCTCAGCGCCTGCCATTACACTCACTGAACCCGCCAATCTAGTTCTGTACGGCGCCTTTACGCTACCGTGGTGCCGGAACAGGTAGCAACACCTGCAGGTGGCCCCCCCAGTACATCCGCGGGCGTGCAGGGTGTTAATGCAAATGACGCATTTCACCGTACGATTTGATATGCACGTGATAAATAAATCTGAATTGCCTAGTTTGTCTTTTGCATATTGGTTGATTGTTAGTCTGTGTAGGTGCATGTATAGATCTTTTAAATCATTAAATTCTGTAGTTTTTTTCCCTGTAAATGCCTGCGCGGAAATGAATCTCAAGATAGTCTGTGGTGACGTATGTGGTCTTTGATAGTAAATTTACTTGGAAAAGTGTCCTCCTTTCCGAGTTTTGTTGATTGCAGCTCGTGCGCCTTCCTTGGGGAGGGGGACGTTCAGTGTACTTTTACAGAAAGTTCGCTCCAGTCTCCCACTCAGCCAAGGGTTGGTGGAGAAGTAGAAAGAACTGGCCGGCAAACTCTCCATCTTGGCTCCAAAGATTAAAAGTACATTTATTATCAAAGTATGTATGCAGCATACAGCCCCGAATTGGCCATGGAACCAGTTCAAAGAAAAATACCAACCCCCCCCCCCCCCACCCCACCCCACCCCCGCGCAAAAAACAAAAACAACAAATCGCGCAAATGGCAACAAAAAAAAGAGCGAAAAACACAGATGATAAAAAAACAAAATTGAAAGAGTGGAGGCATATTTCATTCAGCTCTGTGTTCGTTATCTATCTGCAGGCCACTCTGATTCAAAATCGTCCAAAACGGCAAAAAAAAGGGTGGGACTGGAGACCGGGTGAAATAAGGTGTATTACAGAGTCCAATCCACAAACCACATCGATTAAGCCTTGCCCAGGACCCGGAACTCTAGAACCAGCCTCCAACGGCATTGAGGGAGAGAGATCGTCACACGCAGATACCTTCACCTGCAGGAGGAGTCTCTCGCATTGATCGCCTGTACCCTTCCCGCCCCTCTGCAGATTCCTGAACCGCCTGAAGTAGATCAAAGTTCATTCAAAGTTGGATCTCATCCTGTCACCTACCCCGGGAGAGGAGAGGGTCCTTGTAGTGGCACGTTAGCAACCAGCTGCTGGAGGGTTCCAGGAGTACTCAGTCGATTCGGGGGGAGGCTTTCCCTCCTGTTGTCTGTGGTGAAACATGGACAGGATTCACACCTGTCTCTTCGACCAGGAGTATAAAACGGAGATGCCTGAGCTGTAGGAATCCAGTATCGAGGGCTTTGAGGGGAAGGTGCTTGAGTGGTTGTCCTGCCTGGGTCAGGCTGTTGAGGATCTGGCTGTGGAGCAGACGTACGGAGAGAGAGAGAGAGAGGAAGGGGAGGTCCAAAAGTGTGAATGTGAAGAGGTTCAGGGGCATGGGGCGATTCCAGCTGAGCTGGCCTCTTGCTCTGTCAGATCCGCTGGAGAGGTCCAAAAGTGTGAATGTGAAGAGGTTCAGGGGCATGGGGCGATTCCAGCTGAGCTGGCCTCTTGCTCTCTCAGCTTTGCTCACTGGATCCAGGCCCTGCAAACCTCTTCAGGAGCAGGTCCTACCCAACATGGACCATCTCTCAGACAAACCCTCCCTGCCCTCCTACAGCGCCAGGGAACTGTTTCCTACATGGGCTGTCACAACACACACACACACTCTGGCCCCTCTCCTGCATTTGCTGTACGGTCAAGCCTTGGCAACCTGTTCTGCTTTCTGGCAGAGGGGAGACCTTGCACTCTACAATGGAAGTCCGGTGCAGCATTGTGCAACAGGCTTTGAAGTTGGACTCCCAGGCCCCTTCCATTTACAAGTCCACATTCCATGCAAGTATTGAATGAGAGAGGTTGCACCCCTGTTGGAATATTTGAAGGGGTTTCTCCTTATGTTCTGGTTGTTCTTTGGCCCAACTCTCCTCAACTTTTTGCACCTTCACTCGTTTCTTGCACCAATCGCCACAACCCTGATCACTAGTTTAGCAACTCTATGACCACTTGGTGTGGTGGAGATACGTCTCTACCCAAATGAAGTGTAAGGTGCTCCTTCTGCCTGCTAGCCTGCAGGTCACCCTTTGGGCAAATTTTAGCACCTGCTTAGCAACCCCCCCCCCCTTCCACCACCACCAAGCGTGAAGCTATGGGAGCAGATGATGAATGGTCATATGAGCAGCTGGTGCATATCACAAGTCCTGGTTATACGATCGCTGGCACCATGCAATCTCTGAAGAGTATTGATAATGGCTGGAAGGCAGCCCAGAAGGCGGCAATGCACTTCTGTATTGCCAAAAACAAACCTGGGCAAAGACCATAATTGCCTACGTCATACAATATGACACATAATGATAGACCTAACCTGGTTCGAGCATATTGGTGCAACTATAAAGAAGGCAAGACTGCAGCTATATTTCAATAGGAGTTTGAGATTTGCAATGTCACCTAAAACACTCGCAAACTTCTACAAATGTATCGTGGAGAGCCTTCTAACTGGCTGGATCACTGTCTGGTATGGGGGTGGGGTTGAAGTAAGCTGCAGAAGGAACTTAGTCAGTTCCATCATGGGTACTAGCCTCTGCAGTATCCAGGCCATCTTCAAGGAGTGACGCCTCAAAAGGGCAGTGCGCATTATTAAGGGGACCCCCGTCAACCAGGACAGGCCCTCTTCTCGATGACCAATTACCTGGCACGTCTTTGAACTGTGGGAGGAAACTGGAGCACTCAGGGGAAACCCAGGCAGTCACAGGCACCATACAGATAGTGGCAGGAATTGAACACGGGTTGCCTGCAGTGTAAGGCATTGTGCTAACCACTACAATACCGCACAGAGTTCACTACCTGTGTTTTAGCAAGGAATGGCAGATGCAATTTAATGTGGATAAATGTGAGGTTATCCACTTTGGTTGCAAGAACAGGAAAACAGAATATTATCTGAATGGTGGCCGATTAGGAAAAGGGGAGGTGCAACGAGACCTGGGTGTCATTGTACACCAGTCATTGAAAGTGGGCATGCAGGTACAGCAGGCGGTGATAAAGGCAAATGGTATGTTGGCATTCATAGCAAGAGGATTCAAGTACAGGAGCAGGGAGGTTCTACTGCAGTTGTACAAGGCCTTGGTGAGACCGCACCTAGAATATTGTGTGCAGTTTTGGTCCCCTAATCTGAGGGAAGACATTCTTGCCATAGAGGGAGTACAAAGAAGGTTCACCAGATTGATTCCTGGGATGGCAGGACTTTCATATGAAGAAAGACTGGATTGACTAGACTTATACTCACTGGAATTTAGAAGATTGAGGGGGGATCTTATTGAAACATATAAAATTCTAAAGGGATTGGACAGGCTAGATGCAGGAAGATTGTTTCTGATGTTGGGGAAGTCCAGAATGAAGGGTTGCAGTTTAAGGATAAAGGGAAAACCTTTTAGGACCGAGATGAGGAAAAACTTCCTTCACACAGAGAGTGGTGAATCTGTGGAATTCTCTGCCACAGGAAACAGTTGAGGCCAGTTCATTGGCTATATTTAAGAGGGAGTTAGATATGGCCCTTGTGGCTAAAGGGATCGGGGGTATGGAGAGAAAGCAGGTACAGGGTTCTGAATTGGATGATCAGCCATGATCATACTGAATGGCGGTGCAGGCTTGAAGGGCCGAAGGGCCTACTCCTGCCCCTATTTTCTATGTTTCTAACCTAATGGAAATGATATGACATGACTTGAATAGTTCAACAGAACTAGGATGCTGTTAACAACATTCTTGAAAGTTCTGTACATTTCACAATTAAGTTTATTTTGAATTTGCTTTAAAGGACTGTTGTTTGAAGGACATTTCTGAGTCAGGGTCTGGAGAAATTGGAATAAGGGAACACGGGAAAACGATTCTGTGAGAGGAGCAGTGATGAGAAAGCATTAATTCCAATTCTTGCTACAGCAAACATGTGCACGGTATCCTGTGCTATGCCCTGACATGCTCCCACCTCTCTGGGCCGCAGGGAGGTAACATGACCGCATAGAAACATAGAAAATAGGTGCAGGAGTAGGCCATTCGGCCCTTCAAAGCCTGCACTGCCATTCAGTATGATCATGGCTGATCATCCAACTCAGAACCCTGTACCTGCTTTCTCTCCATACCCCCTGATCCCTTTACCCTAGAGGGCCATTTCTAACTTTGCATCAAAGGAGCAATGTGCAGCGTTGATAGGAGAGCAGCACTGAAACACTGCACTGCTGCCAGTATGGGAGCATCAAGGAGAAAGATATCAGGGTCAAAGCAGAGATCCTAGCATCAACACCAGACTATGTGAACATGCAAGTTCTCATGTCATTATTCAAATGACAGAACTGACAGTTATTCACTGCATGCTGTTTGACACGAGAGTTTATATTGTCCACTGTCATGTTCAGTAAGGACCAGTTGGGCCAAATGGCCTATTTCTGTGCTTACGGCGCTATGATCTAAGACACTTCCTAACACAGCCACATCTGTGCTTACAGGTACTACTACATCTAGAAAAGTGAGGTGATAAAATTTCCATTTATTTTTTCACCCCATATTAATTCCATGAGAGTGGATTTTACTTTGTATCTCAAATTTTTAGAAAGTGACATGATTTCTGTAAGAATTGATTTCCATAATGCAAATGACTGTAGTGTAGGGGATCAAATGTACAAAATATATCTCAACTTGTCTGTTTGCACACATTTTATTTTTTAATGAAGCACCGTTCAAAAATACTAAGATTTTTTTTAAATGAAAGGGGTCAGGTAACAGAGCACACATTATTAATAATTACTTTTAGTAGTTAACAGCTTCTCACATTAACTATATAATAGCCTGAATCCTTTAACACTGGGTGATAAAGGAGTCTGTTCTTTGAACGTCAAAGACAGAATTGCATCCATGTGGGGAAATGGACAAGCATGTGTCCACACACGCATATATACTGTACAAACATCTACAAATGCACATCACATACACAAGCAAGCTAACAACTACAAGCATACATCCACAATTTGAATCGGTCAGAATCAGTAATGTACAGCCCTTGCAGCTGTTCGATATGTTATAATCAGCCAATTTTTAAAATCAATGATTTGGGCTTTCCAATCTCCTGGAGAAATGAAGTCACATGATCAAATGAAGTCAATAAGCACAACACACACAAAATGCTGGAGGAAACCGGCAGGTCAGGCAGTATTAATGGAGAGACCCACTTTCCCTTCACCTGGTTTCATTTACTTGCCTCCTCCACCCCCTCCCTCACCTTATTCTGTCTTCTGCACCCTTCCTTTCCAGTCACAATGAAGGGCCTCAGCCAAAAATGTCCCTCCATGGACGCTGCCTGACTTGCTGAGTTCCTCCAGCAATTTGTGTGTGTTGCTCGCGATTTCCAGCAGCTGCAGAATCTCTTGCGTCAATGAGACCAGGAACCTCACCCACCCAAACCACAAGTGTTGGGTCTTTCTCTCTTAAGGCTGGGTGGTGGATGAGGAGAACACTGCCCCAGTAGTCCCATATTACTGGAGGATCTCAAGTTGCCACATTATATGGAGGGGAAGACCTGTCCTACAGAAAGATCAGTATCAGAATTTGCAGTTCAGTGTTGCATCATTTACTAGCACCCGTCAGCACTCTACTTCTCTTTCTAATAGCCCTTTGTTTCATGGCTGTGACATTGCTCCTGGTTACACGCCATTGACGTTATTGTAAGCCACTGTCAGTTTAGAATTGTGCTCGTACTGCAGAGTTGTGGCTTCGTGGTATGGAGATCTCAAACAACACTGTAGAGACATGTAATAACAATGATTCTTCACTGCCTACTGTGTCGGGTTCTAGACATGTGCATGAACTAAGTGTGGAGATCTGGAATCAAGAACAGATTGTACAGTTCCATGTGTGCTAGAACCATGTGAGGTCTAGACAGTACAAATAACCAGAGGTGTCTTGAGTACAGGAAAGCACCAGAATCACCTCAACTGTACACCATGTGGAAATCTAAACCAGTATCAACTCCTTCAGGGCATTGTAGGGTACAGAGATCCATGACTGACAGTACACCAACTAAAACCTCAGAGATGGAGTTTAAGGACAATGTGCTAATCATGACAAATGAAGATCTTAACTTGTACACAAACATTACAGTAAAAAGATCTAGCACCATTGCCGTTGGCATATTACTCTGATCTAGACTTTACAGATTTCACCACACAATGACCATATTGCAGGGAGCTTTAAAAGTACGATCCAACATCACTGCAGAGACCTACAATCATACACCAACTGGATAGGATAGCACCTAGAATTGTGTATTGAAGGCACAGTCCAAAAATTGACTGCATGATCAAGAATCCCAGAAGGACAGCACAGTATCAAGATCCTGATTTTGGATCAGAAAGAGGCAATACCAAAGAAAGGTGATATGTCAGAGGTCTGTTAGAATCAATTTGTAAAATTTAGGAAGTCACAGGTCAGGAAGGATTTATTAATGGAAATGTATTTTCTGAGCATGAATCAATGGTGGATGAGGACAAGATGTTTGACGTAGTCTATATACAATCAGAGCCCATTTTATTAGGTACAGGAGTGAAGCCTGGTGCAGTCTTCTGCTGTAGTCCAGTCACTTCAAGGTTTGATTTCTTGTGTGTTCAGATATGCTCTTATTTGAGTGTGTTGCCTTCCTGTCAGCTTGAACCAGTCTGGCCATTCTCCTCCGACCTCTCTCATTGACAAGACATTTTTAGCCACAGAAGTGTTATTCACTTAACATTGTTTTGTTTTTCATACCAGTCCGTTAACTCTTAAAGAGTGTTGTGCGTGAAAATCCCAGGAAATCAGCAGTTTTTGACATACTTAAACCACCTCGTCTGGCACCAACAATCATTCCACAGTCAAAGTCACTTAGATCACATTTCTTCCCCTTTCTGATGTTTGGTCTAAATAACAACTGAACCTCTTGACCGTTCTTCAGGCTTTTATGAATTGAGTTGCTGCCACGTGATTGGCTGATTAGACGTTTGCATTAATGAGGTATACAGGCAACCTAATAAAGTGGCCGCTTAGTGTATATTTTTGCAAATCTTTTGACAAAGGCTTGCAGTGAAAACCCATGGGATTGAAGGTGGAGTGGCAAATTGAATCCAAATTGGATCAGATGCAGAACAGAGAGGGCACTTATTGACAGGTATTTCTGAGATTGGGAAGTTGTTCTACTGGGGTAACTACTTGGCCCTTTGTATTTATAATACAAAATCATATACATTTCAATACAGAGGGTCCGATAAAGATGTTTACGGATGATTCAAAAACAGGCTGCAGGACTATAGGAAGGCTTTAGATTGCAAGAGGACATTGAAGGCCTGGTGAGTTAGGCAAAAATGTGTCGGATGAATTAAATTAGAGAAGTGCAAGGTGATGCATGGGGGGGGGGGGTGAGGTGAAACAAGACAGTGTGGAGAGGCGCAAGGACCCCCGCAGGATTTACCCTCTGATCCATAAAACAGAGGAGGTGCTGAAAAAGGCACCCGGGATGCTTTCCTTTGATATATAAGAGCAGGGTGGCTACCCTGGAACAGGGGTATATAACACTGACCGGGACAGGAAAGATGTGATCGACTGGAGTTGATGCAATGGAGATTTACGACCAAGTTGCTCAAAGCTGGAAAGGTTTTAGCCATGAGGCTGGATATGATGGGATTGCTTCCTTGAGAACAATGAAAGCTAGGAAGAGATATGTAAAATTACGAGATGCCTATAAGAGTAAATAGCAAGGACCCTTTTCCCTCGTCAGAGGGGTCAAAAAAAAGGAGCATATATTTAAAGTCCTTGCTAGACAGATGAGCTGGAAGCCAAAGTATTGTATGTTTTTCAGTCCAGAGGGTGGAAAGGATCTAGCACTCACCGCTGGGAAGTGTGGTAGAGACAGAAACACTTGTGGCATTTTTGAAATGTAATAGAACTGGGTATGGACCAAGCACCAGAAGGTACAGTTGGGGTCTGGGTAGCTATTTTTTGGCCAGCACAGACACGATAGACTGAATAGCCTTCTGCTGCATTGTGAAATGTACAGTAAGTACCAAGCTGTAGAAACACTGCAGCGGAGATCCAAAACACTGAGATCATTTCCATGGTGGATATCTTGAACGAGTTGCCACAGGAAGTGGTTAAAATGGATATGCAATAATAATGTTTAAAAGACAGTATATGGATAGGAAAGGTTGAGAGGGATACGGCCCAAATGCAGGCAAATGGGATTGACCTGGTTAGTATGGATGAGATGGGCCGAATGGCCCATTTCCATGCTCTATAATTCTATGAGCTGTAGAAATCTAGAACTAGACCTCAACTGTGTAGTACAGATATAGAGTAACATGCAGTTTGCATAGAATCGAGATTTAGAACCACAGGCCAAATGCACGAAGTAAAGAACCAGACTAATGTGGAACTGATCCCGAATCCTTCACTGAATGAAGTGTTTGGAGATTTAAAACCGTACACCAGTGTACATGAGGACATTCAGTCATTTGACTGCACTGTAGAGATTTAGAAATGTACAAGTGCAGAGAATAGTTTTATACCCACTCATAAACTGCCCAGAATACAGATTTATACTCTGTGGGAGACTCCACAGTAGCTCATCCCCAATGTTGTATTTTAAAAAACAATGTTGAATAAACGTTAAATTCGAGTGTCACAACGAAATGAGATCCATTCTCACGCATTACATTGGCTCACATCTCCCCACCTGCACCCCCCACTCCTCCTTCTCATACTCCACCCTACCCCACACCCCAGCTCCAAAGCCAATGGTCAATATTGTTCTCAAAGTTTTAGTTCCTTTTGGAAACTCACTCTTTCTTGCTCCATGCTTCTTTTTCTACATAATAGGTTCTTTTTCTCATCCAAAATATAAATTAGTTCCTTTAGGATGTTGCTAAGGTGAAACTTCAGTATAGGCTGTACCTATCATATGGGAACCGTGTCTGTTTAGGCTGGCTGTTTGCAATGAGCAGAGAGCCAGAATATCCTGCTAGAGGACTATCGCCCCCAAACCCAGTCAGATTGACAAAGAAATGCCCCACCTAGATCATCGGATGGCAGTGTTAACATTTTTTTTGCACCATGTATTTTGTAGAAAGGCTTGAAGTGTCCAAAAAAGAACAAGCTCCACGGGAGCTACAGCTTCAAATCCACTTCAGGATTTTTCTCCTGCGACATGTTGTCCATTTCGAACACATCCTCTTCTCCTTCCTCGTCCAACAGCAGCTCAGACCGCTCCATACCTCCCTCCTCGGTGTCGACTTTCAGGTAGCCGTTTGGCCCCACGGCCTCATCGTCGTCCTCGTTCAGAGGGAAGGAAGCCTCGTCGCCTGCATCAGCCTCGATGTAGGCGCACTCGGAGTAGTCTGAGCGACTGCTCAGTCTGTCCAGAAGCGTTTGCCGGAGGTACAGGAGAGGGATGGGCAGGGAGGCAACAATAATCAGGATGATCATCATAGCTAATGCCCAGTCCGGGTACTCCACCAATACTTCCTCTGCCTGAGAACACAGAAGGTTAAGAAGGTTGGTGGTACTGTTTACTGTGCTGAAGGCTGTCATAAGTTACAATATTTGATTGATAAGGACGCCAAGCTGGGTTGGAAAGTGGCAGGTGGTGCTTAAACCGGAAGAGAGTCAAGTGATACACTGCTGGAAGGTTGAACTTGAAGGCACAGTACAAGGTCAATGGCAGTATTATTAGCAAGTGTGGAGGATAAAGGGACCTTGGGGTCCACGTCCACAGATGCCTCAAAGTTGATAGGGTGGTTAGGAAGGCACATGGTGGGTTGGTCTTCATTAGACGGAGGATTGGGTTCAAGAGCAGCAAGGAAATGTTACAGCTCTATAAAACTCTGGTTAGTCCACACTTGGAATACTGAGGACTAAGCAGGACATCTTCAAGGGGCAAAGCCTCTAAAAGGCAGTGTCTGTTATTAAGGATCCCCATCACCCAGGACATCATTGCTACCATCAGCGAGGAGGTACAGGAGCCTGAATGCACAGACTCAATGATTCAGGAACAACTTTTCCCTCGGCCATCAGATTTTGAATGGAGACTGAACCCATGAACATTATTTCAATGCTCCCATAATGAACATTATGTCTCCTGACGAAGGGTTTCGGCCCGAAACGTCATCACTACCTCCTCCCATAGATGCTGTCTGGCCTGCTGAGTTCTGCCAGCATTTTGTGTTTTTATTTATTTCCAGCATCTGCAGATTCACTCGTGTTGTATTATTTCAATACTCTTTTTTTTTTGCATGACTTATTTAACTTTTTAATAGCACACCAAAATCATGAGGGTAAATGCAAGCGGGCTTTTTCCACTGACCAGAGGTTGTGAGTTAAGGGGGAAAGGCGAGAAGTTTAAGGGGAAACTTCTTCAGTCAGAGGGTCAAGAGAGTGTGGAATGAGCTTCCAGCACAAGATTTCAATGTTTAAGAGATGTTTGGATAGGTACCTGGATGGTAGGGGTATGGAGGCTATGGTTCCGCTGCCAGTCGATGGGACTAGGCAGTTCAAATGGTTTCGGCATGGACTAGATGGGCTGAAGGGCATGTTTTGGTGCTGTGCTTCTCTGTAATACATATATACTTACTGTAATTCAGAATTTTTGTTATGTATTGCAATGTACTGCTATGGCATAACAACAAATTCAACAATACATGCCGGTGATATTAAACCTGATTCTAATTGTGTTCAGTTCTGGTCATCATTACAAAAAGGATGCTGAAGCATTAGAGAGGGTGCAAAGGAGGTTTACCAGGATGCTGCAGTAAGGTTGGACGGGCTAGGGATTTTTCCCTGAAGCAGAAGAGGATGACAGGTGACCTGATAGAGGTGTATAAAATGACAAGAGGCATAACTAGAGTGGACTGCCAGTACTTTTGTTCCTCAGGGCATAATTTTAAGGGGATTGGATGAAAGTACAGAGGGGACGTCAGAGGTGGTGTTTCTATTTTACACAGCGTTGGTAAGTGAATGGAACACACTGTTGGCAGGTGGTGGCAGAGGCAGATGCATTAGGGACATTTGATAGGCACATAGATGAAAGCAAAATGGAACTATATGGGAGGGAAGGGTTAGATTAAACTGGAAGTACATTAAAAAGTTGGCACACCGTCTTGCTGTCCTGTTCTATGTTCTAAAAAAAATTACAGATATTCAGAATTAGAAATGAAGCAATAATGCTCAGCAGATCAGGCACCACCTGTGGAGATAGAAACTGTTAACATTGCAGGCTTGTGATCGTTACACCGCAGATTAATAACTATCAAGTTGGTGAAAGGTCAAATTTATATCTGAAGCTGAGCTGAATGCAGCCCCAACCAGCGCTGGGATGTTTCAGTCCTGAAGAAGGGTCTCGCCCCGAGATGTTGACTGTTTGTTCATTTCCATAGATGCTGCCTGGCCAGCTGAGTTCCTGAGTTTTGTGTGTGTTGCTTGGATTTCCAGAACCTGCAGATTTTCTCGTGACTGGGATATTTCTAATGCCCACAACTAGAGTGGAGAGGGCAAAGATCCCCCTGACTAGTGTCATGGTCAGACATGCTGAGGTCCCCTGTATCACGCTGCAGTAAGGCATAGAGGGTGTTCACCTACATCTCTGTGGGATGAGCTGATAGGTGTGTATTAGAGGGACACTGTTGTAATTTGCTGTGAATTTCCTAAATATCCTGGCCACTTTCACTGATTTTCTTCAATAATATAGGGATTTTTTTAGAACATTGTGCCGTATAGAACAGGAGTAGACCCATGGTGGCTGTCTGTGCCAACCATGATGCCAATTTAAACTGCACATCTACCTGTGCATGGTCTACATCCCTCTACGTCCTGCCAATGCCTTTTAATCATCTCTATCGTGTCTGCTTCCACCACTTCCCCTGGCTGCACATTCCTCCCCCAACCACTCACTTGGCTTCACCTATCCACAGCCAGCTTGAACTCCTTCCCCTCCACTCCCTCCCCACACCTTCTTCCCCCTTCCTTTCTAGACCTGAAACATCGACAGTTAATTCCTCTCCATAGATGCTGCCTGACCTGCTGAGTTCACCCAACGTTTTGAGTTACTCTGGATTTCCAGCATCTCGTGTTTGTGTGTTTCAGGTATCTACCACTCCGTGCGGGGAAAAAAAACTTACCACGTAAACCTTCTTCAACTTTCCTCCTCTTACCTTAATGCCCTCTAGTTTTTGACTTTAACACCCTCAAGGAAAATAAAACACTATATGCCCACTTACACCTCTCATAATTCTATATCGTTCTTCTATCAGGTCTACCCTCAGCCTGCAAAACTCCAGAGAAAACAATCCAACTTCTTATAACCTCTTCTACACTATTTCCAAAGCCTCCACATCCTTCCTGTAATAAACTAACCAGAACAGCACACAATACTACAAATGTTGCCCAATTTAGACTTTCATACAGCTGCAACATGACTGTCTCTTATAACTTAGTATTTCAAATGATGAAGTAAAGTTTGCCATATGCCTTCTTTACTCCCCTATCTACTTGCGTTGCCACTTTCAGGGAGCTACGGACTTGCACCATGACAATCTTTAACCCTTTCACTGCTACTTTGTGCCTGGGGGGGTTTTGTTTGGTGGCGGGGAGCGAAGTTTGTGCAGCTTATAGAAAGGTATACAGCAGGAGTTCCCGAAGTTGGGAACCCCTGATATAGAGAAAGATACAGCACAGAAATAGCCGTTGGCCTCACTGAGTCCATGCCGACCATTCACATAAGAGACTGCAATATGGAGTCACCACTCTATTGGAGGAACCACCCCGACGTTCAGCCTGAAACATTGATCAATTCTCCCCGTACCTCCACCCCAACAGATGCTGCTTGACCCGCTAAGTTCCTCCAATGGATTCACAAGAGATCCTGCGGATGCTGGAAATCTTGAGCTACACACACACACACACAAAATGGCAAGTCAGGCAGCACCCTATGGAGGGAAATGAACAGGAGGAGGTTTGGGCCAAGACCCTTCATCAGGAGTCCTGGTCACCTAATGAAGTAATAACTGAGTGTCCTTACCTTGGCTTGATTCCACGCTCGATATGTTGGGTGCTTGACGCACAATTGGATCAGACTGGCAAGGAGCAGAGCCAGCATGACAATGGGGCAGATAAATTTCCACAAGTACTTGTACAGAAAGAATGGCCGGTCACCAATCATTTCCCGGATATCATCAATAAACCTACAATGACAGTAACTCCAGTTACAGTTGATCCATATTTCCTCACAAGTGGTGTATCTGGCCCAGAAAATCACAGGTAAAGCCTTCCCAACCATTGAGCACATCTACATCAAACGTTGCCATAGGAACGCAGCATCCATCATCAGAGATCCCCACCACCCAGGCCGTGTCTTTTTGTGTTGCTGCCATTAGGTAGAAGGTACAAGAACCTCGGGACTCAACTTGCACCACCAGGGGAAGGGGGAAGAAGGGGAAGAAGGAGGGGTAAAGGGGGAGGGAAGGGGTAGAGGGGGAGGAAGGGAGCAGTGGTGAAGGGGATGGGGAGGAAAGGGGCAGATGGGGAGGGAAGGGGTAGGGGAATGGGGAAGGGGCAGAGGGGGAGGAAAGAGGGTAGAGGGGGAGGAAAGGGGGGTAGAGGGGGAGGAAAGGGGGTAGAGGGGGAGGAAAGGGGGTAGAGGGGGAGGAAAGGGGTAGAGGGGAGGAAAGGGGGTAGAGGGGGAGGAAAGGGGGTAGAGGGGGAGGAAAGGGGGTAGAGGGGAGGAAAGGGGGAGAGAAGGGGTGGAGTCTCATTGAAATAACATCCAACATTCTATAAAAACTTCCACTAATGCTGGATTTATGGAGTTTACCATTAACAGAAAACATGGGTATGGGCAGAGAGAGGGATGTTGGGAAAAGAACAGAGAGTTGGAAACCACAGCTTACTTCTCAGCTCCGTAGATCCAAGCAACTGCCATCAGCTCAAAGAATACGACAATAATCAGAGGCAGCGTTGCAGAATAGTCATCAAACATGGTGACAAAGTAATTTCCCGACCGCTGTGTAAAGAGTAGTCCAGTGATAAACCCCAGGATACAACAGAACACTGGAATAAAAAGAAAATCAAGGATTGAGGCAGTGAGGGTTACCGGGAGGAGGTTTGTACTGGTCCCTGGGAAGAGGTGAGGTGGGGATGCGGAATCCTGGGTGAGGTGGAATGGGAAGGGGTGGGCTGGACCCAGAGAAGAGGTGAGGCAGAAGGGCAAGTCCCAGGGTAGAGGTGAGACAGGGGAGTGGGGGGGGGGGGGTCACTAGACCCAAGAAAGAGGAGAGATAAGGGGTGTTGGGGGGTTGACTGGATCCTGGGAAGTGGTGAAGCAGGAGTGCGTGTCCCGGGAAGAGCTGAGGCGGGTGCTGTCAGACCTGGGGAATAGGTGAGATGCTGGCGGTGGTGGTGGGGGGGGAGGGTGTCTGTGGGTGGTGACAAGATCCCGGGAAGAGGCAAGGGGGAGTGGTTCTGGAAAGAAGCCAGGGATCAAGGGGACAGCAGAATGAACTATCTGAAGAACTACAGAACGCGGTGGATTTGGGGCACCTGATCGCTTCCTCCTACCTTACAGCCAAGTGCAAAAGCAGAACAGAAGAAAACCTCTGTTTGTGGTGGTAGATGTTAAATTAGTTTCCATTTGTAGAGGGTGCAGATGGAAAGAGGCCAGGCAGTGTCAGTGTGACTATAGATGTTATGATGGGCTTGGATCAGGATGCAAGTATCCAGTCACGGGTGCTGGCCAGCTTTGACTGCACTAGACCGTACCTGTGAAGAGTGACTTCCTCCGGGACAGCAAGGGGAAGTTGTCAAGGAGTGGGGTGAGAATTCCCTGCATGTTTCCAAACATTGTACTCAGCCCCAAGTTCAGCAGCATCAGGAAGAACAGGAGAGACCAAAATGGCGATGCAGGAAAATGTGTGATGGCTTCAGTGAAAGCAATGAAGGCAAGTCCTGTACCCTCAGCGCCCTGGTGAATAGAGAGAAGCAATTCTTCAGTCACAGCAGAAGAGGCAAAAGTCAAGATTCAAGATTGTTCCCCTTTACCCTCATGTACAATGAACAAAGTGATGGTTACTCTAGATGCAAATAAAAAATACAATAAACCGAAAGAACACTAAATACAAAAAACCCCACAATAAATGTAAAATCAATCTTATAAAACACAATGTGCAATTAACTGTTTGAGTGTAGCTGCACATACATAAGATTAGTTTATATAGCATTTGATTGTACGTATATAAAGTGACACTAAGTGCAGGAACATCTCTATACAAGGTGACTCCAATAGGAAATGATAAAGTGACATAGTTACTTTTAGCAAGAGGATCTCTTCTACAGAGCTGTGCAAATATATATAGCTAGAGTGTCTAAAACTTGTGCACAGTACTGTAGTAATTTTATATATTGCACTTTAATGCTGCCGCAAAAAATAAGATTATAAATTTCATAACGTGTGAGTGATGATAAACCTGATTCTGATCTGGGTCTCTGTTCTGAACTGAGAGTGGGAAGGGGGCAGCGAGAAGGGTATCATGGTTGGGAAAAAAAGGAAAGGGAGCAGGAAGCACCAGAGAGACATTCTGTAATGATCAATAAACCATTTGTTTGGAATCAAATGGTCTTGCCTACTGTCTCAGGTCTGTAGCCTTGCCACCACCCACCCTCTCCCCCACCCTAGCCGTGGCACTTCTCCTCTGCCACTCCCCACCCCCACACACCCCTCCCGCGGCGCTCCACCCTCGCCATTCCCAACATCCTTTGCTTCCGCCAGACTTACAAACTCGCTGCCCGCTCCACGTTGACAAATACAGTACTGTGCACATGTCTTAGGTACCCTAGCTATAAAAACGCGTCAAAGACTTGTGCACAGTACCGTAGGTCGCAGCAGGGCTTCTGAAAGCACAACAGGTCAATGACTGTGTCAGTGTGGGCATGAGGTGTGGCGTGGAAGCCTAAGTGACAGTAAATGGGGGTTGAAGGGTGCTGAGGGGCTATGGGGAGAAGTGCCTGATGCGTATGTATGTGGATGGGGTGGATTAATGGATGAAATGTTGATCAACCGGACTGCTTTTGAGTCTAAGCACCTAAAACAGTATTCTATTACAACTAAATTCTTCTTATTTCTGTCCATTGGTGACACACCTTCCAGACTAATTCCTACTTTCTAATCTTAACTAAGTTGGCTGACTTACCTTCTGCATTTCATGTCTGAGGTCACACTGCTCCACACCATAACGGACCAGCTCCGGTCCCAGAGAGTCAAACCACTTGCTGTATTGCTCGTGCGACGCCATTGAGAAGTTTAAAGACTCGGGGATCAAACTTCTGTTTAAAAGGCCACTGTTAATCAGATCTGTCACCAGAAGGGTGTTCCTGAAACACAGCACAATCAACTGATGAACAACTCCACCATGAAGCCAGCTTGTGAATCACATCAGCCAGCCTGACACAGGTTCGAGTCAAGGGGGGAGGAATTGAGTCTGTGGTCCTCTCTAGTGTTTGCCTCTCCCGGAAATGGTTCATTACCCACACCCAAAAAGGAATTACACTTCTAATCCCATTAACACCCCCACACACAATTCATTTTTAAACCACATATAACCTACTTAGCCCAAACGTCTCAAGAGAAACTCAGCAGGCCAGGCAGCATCTACAGAAAAGAGTAAACAGTCCACATCTTCGGCCTGAAATTCCGACTGATTTACTCTTTTCCAGAGGTGCTGCCTGGTCTGTTGAGTTCCTCCAGCATTTTGTGTGTGTGTGTGTGTGGGGGGGGGGGGGGGTGTTGCCATTTTATAAGCCAGTTCTCATGCCTTGTACCTTTGTACGCATTTCTGAGTGAGGACGTTTGCTCGGAAGCCCAGCACAGCGAAGACAACCAGCGTGGCAAAGATGGATGTGAAGAAGTTGATGAAGGAGACGAGATAGGCATCAAAATGGCAATTATTGGTGCGGGAATTGTAGCTGGAATAAGCAATGACACTGCCAAAGCCCAGACCCAGGGCGAAGAAGACTTGCGTTGCAGCCTGACGCCACACTTGGGTGTCCACCAAAATTTCAATCTGCAAAAGATGCAAATAATCTAAAGTTAGGAGACTGATCTGATTTAGAAATGTCCAGCAACTCTGGAAGTGAAGACTGAAACACAGAATCGGCTAGTCTTTAATGTTCAAATTAAATTTATTAAATTATCATTTAAATTTATCAGAGAGCTACAGGCTCCTTGGGTTCATACGTGGAAGTTGTGGCAAGGTAAGGGCTAAGACAAAGTCAGTCTTTGTGTGTGTTTTTTGAATCTATTGTATTTTTGTTCTACTGCAAGAATCTTTGGGTAGAATATGGCGACATGTACAGTGGGTACTCTGATAATACATTTATTTTGAGCTTTGAACTGTATTCAACTAGTCAATTCTGTATAAAAACAGCATTTCTTTGTTCAAACTTCAGAACAGTGTGCTGACAGGGGCCATGCTGTTCTCCTTGTGCACAACTAAATAGTGTGGTTGAGGGACGAGTGTGAGGCCAGTTAATTGGCAATAACACATAGTCCATCAACCACTTACCTACCCTCAGTCCATTTTATTCTGCTCAACTTTCCATTAGCCCTCCTGATTCGACCCTTAACCGCACACTTGCAGTGGCCAATTAACCTACCAACCTGCATGACTTTGGGATGGTAGAGGAAATCAGAATGCCCTGAGGAAATGACATAGACAATAGACAGTAGGTGCAGGAGTAGGCCATTTGGCCCTTCTAGCCAGCCCTGCCATTCACTGTGATCATGGCTGATCATACACAATCAGTACCCCCGTTCCTGCCCTCTCCCCATATCCCTTGACCCCGCTATCTACAAGAGCTCCACCTAACTCTTTCTTGAAAGCACCCAGAGACTTGGCCTCCACTGCCTTCTGGGGCAGAGCATTCCACATATCCACCACTCTCTGGGTGAAAAAGTTTTTCCGCATCTCAGTTCTAAATGGCCTACCCCTTATTCTTAAACTGTGGCCTCTAGTTCTAGACTCACCCATCAGCGGGAACATGCTTCCTGCCTCCAGTGTGTCCAATCCCTTAATAATCTTACATGTTTCAATCAGATCCCCTCTCATCCTTCTAAATTCCAGTGTATACAAGCCCAGTTGCTCCAATCTTTCAACATATGACAGTCCCGCCATTCCGGGAATCAACCTCGTGAACCTACGCTGCACTCCCTCAATAGCAAGAATGTCCTTCCTCAAATTTGGAGACCAAAACTGCACACAATACTCCAGGTGGGGTCTCACCAGGGCCCTGTACAGCTGCAGAAGGACCTCTTTACTCCTATACTCTATTCCTCGTTATAAAGGCCAGCATGCCATTAGCTTTCTTCACTGCCTGCTGTACCTGCATGCTTGCTTTCATTGACTGATGTACACGAACACCTAGATCTTGTTGTACTTCCCCCTTTCCTAACTTGACATAGTCCAAGGAGAACATGTAAGGGAGCACAGCAGTACACTCTACCACCCTTAACCAAAACTCCATCCAGCCAGAGCAGTTTGACAACTGTGTTGCCAGAAGAAATTGTGTGCACTGTCCCACTCTTCAGAAATGGAGTGGAATCAAATTATCCTAACAAGAGACAGAGCAAATCTCTTCTATAATGCCCCATTATTGAAAGGTCTATATAGAGTGGACGTGGGAAAATGTTCCCAATAGTAGGACCAGAGGGCACAGTCTCAGAACGGAAGGATGCCCCTTTAGAACAGACATGAGGAGGAATTTCTTTAGCATGAGGGTGGTAAGTCAGTGGAATTCAATGCCACAGATGGCTGTGGAGGCCAAATCATTGGATATATAGTAGATTCCGTTTAATAGGGGCACATCGGGACCAGCACATTTTGACCCAATTAAACACTACTCCAATTAGCCGAAGTTTCATGGAAATAGTTATAAACACATAAAAAAGACAAACTACCGTTTAACTGAGTAACAAATTAGGTTTTTTAATGAAATGCAGAATAAATTAGAACACTACCAATACTACTACAGTACAGTACTATAAAACTGTATTAGTTTCTAATTGAATATACCCAGTGGACCTGTAAGACGATCGTCGGTATCTTCACATTCAAAGTTCAAAGTAAAATTTATAATTATCAAGTACATACATGTCATCACCTACAACCAAGATTCTTTTACCGCGAGCATACTTAGCAAATCTATATAACAGTAACTGTAAACAGGATCAATGAATAAACTGTACAAATACAAATATAAATAAATAGCAATAAATAATGAAAGAATGAAATAACAAGATGAAGATTTCTTAAAGTGAGACCATCGGTTGAGGGAACACCAGAAATAGAATGAGTGTAGTTGTCCCCTTTTGTTCAAGAGCCTGATGGTTGAGAGATGGTAACTGTTCTTGAACCTGGTGGTGCGAGTGCTGAGGCTCTTGTACCTTCTACCTGATGGCAGCAGTGAGAAAAGAGCACGGCCTGAGTGGTGATCATCTTTGATGATGGATGCAGCTTTTCTACAGCACTGTTTCATGTAGATGTGCTAGATGGTTGGGAGGGCTTTACTTGTGATGTACTGGGCCAATTCCACTACCTTTTGTAGGATTTTCTGCTCAAAGGCATTGCTGTTCCTATACCAGGCTGTAATACAGCCAGTCAACACACTTTCCACCACACATCTATAGAAGTTTGCCAAAGTTTTTGATGACACGCCAAATCTTCACAGATTCCTGAGGAAGTAGAGGAACTGTTGTGCTTTCTTTGAAAATATATTTATATGATGGGTCCAGAACAGGTCTTCTGACATTGTGACATCCAGGAATTTAAATTTACTGACCCTCTCCACCTGATGAGTACTGGCTCATGGACCTCTGGATTCCCTCTCCTGAAGTCTACAATCAGTTCCCTGGTCTTGCTGACACTGAGTAACAGGTTGTTATGACACCACTCAGCCAAATTTTTCATCTCCTTCCTGTATGCTGATTCATCACCACCTTTGATACAGCCCACAACAGTGGTGTCGTCAGCAAACTCGTATATGGTGTTGGAGCTGTACTTAGCCACACAGTCATAGGTGTAAAGCGAGTAGAGCAGGGGCTAAGCACACATCCCTGTGGTGCTCCTGTGCCAATGTTGATTGTGGAGATGATTTTGCCAATCCAAACCAACTGGGGTCTGCAATTGAGGAAATCCAGAGTCCAATTGCACAAGGGGGCAATGAGGCCTACATCTTGGAGTTTACTGATTAGTTTTGAGGGGGTGATGGTATTAAATGCTGAGCTGTAACTGATAAAGTGCATCCTGATGTATGCATCTTTGTTGTCCAGATGTTCCGGGGTTGTGTGAAGAGCCAATGAGATGGCATCTGCTGTAGACCTGTTGCTTCAGTAGGCAAATTGGAACAGATCCAAGTCGCCACTCAGACAGGAGCTGATGTGCTTCAACACCAGGCTCTCAAAACACTTCATCACTGTGGATGTAAGTGCCACGGGGGAATAGTCTTTGAGGCAGGTTACCACGCTCTTCTTCGGGCATCAGTATGATTGAAGCTGGTGGGTACCACACACTGCCGGATCAAGAGTTCAAGATATCCCTGAACACACCAGCCAGCCGATCAGCACAGGTCTTGAATACTCGGCCAGGTACTCTGTCTGGACTGAACTGGATGCTTTCCTTGGATTCACTCTCTTGAAGGCACGTCATCTTCAGATACTGAGACCAAAGGATCATTGGGAGACATGGAGTGTGCAATTGTTCCTCCTTGTCCTAGTGGTCAAAGTGAGCATAGAAGGCATTAAGCTTATCCGGAAGCGAAGCTCTGCTGTCCCCTATGTCACAAGATTTAACTTTGTAAGAGGTTATGGCATTCAAACCTTGCCACAGCTGTCTAGATCCCCTGTTGATTCCAAATCCGAATTGGGAGTCCGAATCTCCACCGCCCTTTCTGGAGATTATACCTGCACCCCTTGTAGTTCCTAGCTTGCTGATGTAGTGAAATTGTTTCATTTTCACTCCCAGCCATTTCTGAGATCTCTAAGCCTGAATGTTTGAAACCGCAGTAAGCAAAACAGTTCTGAATTGTCTTACTGCTTATTACTCGCCAACTATCAGCGACAAAAATCATTGCTTTTTGAATACAAGCTCACGGAATTGACGCTACTTCAAAATGGTTTGCTCTAAGCACAGTGGAATGTCTAACGCCCGCACAAGTGCACACGTCTGACGCTAGTTAGAGACTGTTCAGCAAAAGTCTATTGTCCCAATCAGTGCCCTAAATAAACAAAGGGAATCGCTGTTATTTTCTTGATTAATGTTTATTTTTTAAGAGTTGCAGCTGTCTTGATCAACCGATGTCCCAACTATCCGGAATCGACTATATTTAGAGTACAGGATGGTAGGTTCTTGATTAGTATGGGTGTCAAAGGTTATGGGAAGAAATAAGGAGAATGGGGTTGAGAGGGTATAATCAATCAGCTGTGGTTGAATAGCAGAGCAGCCTTGATGTGCCAGATAACCTAATTCTGTTCCCATGTCATGGTCTTAAACAGTTCTAGGGTAGGTACAGACACAGAGTATTGCTGTTGCTTGGTCGTGAAAACCTGGCAGAGAACATTGCAACCCATCTTCACTTTCTGATGCTCCTGGAATGAGTCTCGAGACATTTCCTACATCAGTTGCACTATCTTGTTTGAGCCAGTTTCCTGTCAATAAAACCACGGCATAGAGCCAGAACAATGTGTATACCAAACAGCAATAAAATCTCACTCAGCCAGCAGACAAAGAACATCTGATAGCAGATCTAATGGACTGATTAATTCTCTCCCACAGGGATAGGTTAAATAGGTTAGGTTTTTGGCACATCAGCCTTCATAATTCAGAGCACTGAGTACAGGAGTTGGGCTGTTATGTTAAAATTGTATAACAGGAGTTCCCAACCCTTTTTTATGCAATGCACCATGGACCCCAGGTTGAGGACCTGTTGTAGAAGATGTTGGTGAGGTCAAATTTAGAGTACTGTGTGCAGGAAAGATATCAGAGAATGCAGAGAAAATTTGCATTGACGTTGCTTGGACTTGAGGACCTGAGTTACAGGGATTGGTTGCATAGCTTAGGATTTTATTCTCTGAAGGGCAGGAAAATAAAGGGAGATCTTATGGAGGGTGAATCCATGCAATCCTTTAAGGTTGGATGAGACTAGAACTAGAGGTCATAGGTTTGGGGTGAAAGGTAAAATATTTAATGGGAATCTTAAGGGGAAACTTCTTTAGGGGGTGGTGCAAGTGTGGAATGAGTCGCCAGCATAAGTGGCAGATGTGGGTTCAATTGTAACACTTGAATTTGAATAGGTATATGGATAAGAGGGATATATTTGTTGTTCCATACACTGGAATTTAGAAGGATGAGAGGGGATCTGATTGAAACATATATTATTAAGGGATTGGACACACTGGAGGCAGGAAGCATGTTCCTGCTGATGGGTGAGTCCAGAACTAGAGGCCACAGTTTAAGAATAAGGGGTAGGCCATTTAGAACAGAGATGTGGAAAAGCTTTTTCACCCAGAGAGTGGTGGATATGTGGAATGCTCTGCCCCAGAAGGCAGTGGAGGCCAAGTCTCTGGATGCATTCAAGAGAGAGTTAGATAGAGCTCTTATAGATAGTGGGGTCAAGGGATGTGGGGAGAGGGCAGGAACGGGGTACTGATTGTGTATGATCAGCCATGATCACAGTGCATGGCGGTGCTGGCTAGAAGGGCCGAATGGCCTACTCCTGCACCTACTGTCTATTGTCTATTGAGAGGAGCATGGAGGGCAATGGTCCAACTGTAGAGAGATGGGAAAAGGCAGAAAACCAGGTCAGCCAGACTAAATGGGCCAAATGGCCTGTTTCTGTGCTGTAGTGGTCTGTGGTGACATACAGGATGTGGAAATATATCTGTAATTCTGAAGTCTTTATGAATTTATAACTTCTGTAAAATGATGCCAGTGGGTAGGAATGGAACTTTCGTTGTAACTTCCCACAGAGTGACACTTGTTGATAACAGGCACATTTGAGAAAGTGCAAGACCCCCCTCCATCTCCCTCGGTCACCTTCCCCACCTCATCTGCCTGGGAACCAAAGTGGAATGGATCTAGGGGAAGGAAGGAATGACACAGTTTGTCACTGAGCAGAACGTGTCTCCAACCCTCAACTGATCATCTCAGCCAGTATGAGCATCTGCAGCCCATTTCCTGGTCCAAGTTGTAGCCTCTCCCTCTTACTCTGCCACCCCCTACCTTAGGAGTGAACATGTAGCGAATTCCATCCGCGGATCCTTCCAGTAGGAGGCTTCGAACGAGGAAACAGAAAAGCACGAGGTAAGGGAAGAGGGAACTGAAGTACATGACCTGTGGGGTGAATAGCGAAGATGTTAACAACTCTCTACGCACCAGAACAATGTACATTTAGCCACCCAGTACAAATGAGTGTGTGCAAAAATATTCCCACTTAGAAACATGGAGCATGGTAGGAATAAAAGAGGCCATTCAGCTTTTCCCTGAACTCCTTATACTAACACAGACTTCTCGTGCCACTGGTTCTAACCATTCTCACTGCTCATTCCCAACTCCTTGACCTGAACATACTGCACCTGATTGTTTTCAATAAATATTACCCCCCTGACACTGCCCAACTCCACAGCTCCTCTTCCAATGTCACTTGTGGTGGTTGTTCAGTCGTTAAGTCGAGTCCAACTCTTTGTGACTCCATGGACCATAAGGGTCCATAGGGTTTTCATGGCAAGATACTGAAGTAGATTACCAGGCCTTTCTTCTGCGTAGATACTGCTGCTGCCCAGGTTGGGACCAGGCTGGGTTTGAACTCAGGGCCACCTGCCTCCTTGAAGTCCAGTGCTAATGCCACTACACCACCAGCCGGCCCTCCAGTGTCATTACCAGGGCTTAATTATTCCTTGGATTTCTCTTCTTGCCCAATTTTGACCAGCTTGTATCCTGCCCAACACGTGTCATTCATCTGACACACATCCTTCCTCTCAGCTGTACTCTTACGCAGGTCACTGATCCCTACCCTTCCTTCCAAGGTTTGCCTGCAGCCACTCCCAGCATCTTTCTCTTGACTCTTGGCTTTCCTCATGCAGGCCAAAAGACATAGCAGCAGAATTAGGCATTTGGCGCATTGAGCCTGGTCCGCCATTCCATCACGGCTGATTTATTATACCTTTCAATCTCATTCATCTACCTTCTCCCCATAAACTTTGACACCCTTATTAATCAACCTCCGCTTTAAATATACCCAAAGACTTTGGCCTTCATAGCTGTCCGTGGAATGAATTCCACAGATTCACCATCAGGCCTCTAGTATAAGCCAACCTCCCGCAGAGCAGCAGAGAGATGGACTTGCTCAGGCTACATGTCGAAACAACTGCCAATGAACTCTCATCCCTTCTCCCTTTAGTGAGAACTTTAGCTTTCAGAACCTTCTGAAACTTCCGCGCTCTGCTCTGCAAAAATCCTGTGGGATATTTTCTTCATCATTCCCATTTTTAAAAAAATCAACCCCATTTTCTCCAGGAGCTGATTTGCTCCTTTGGTGGAATTCCAGGAGCACCTGGAGAGGCAAACCTCAATTTATTCAAGAGATGACTGTTAAATCTATGTAACTCCCTCAGACACCTGACTGGCAGGAGCTGCCATTGTTCCCTGTGGAAATGACGATAATGGAATCATGTGTTACCTTCCCCGAGGACTTTATCCCCTTGATCATGGCGAGGCAGACGATGACCCACGCTCCAAGCAGGCAGCCTGTCATGGTGGGGTTCAGGCCTCCGCTCTCATTGATGGAGCCGGTGATCTCTAAGGTTTCATGGTACCAGAAGTAAGTGGTGGGGGAGCTCTTACTGCACTCGGTCACTGCGGCAGAGAGTGGAAATAAAACAATCAGGGCAAGTACCGGCGCACAAGAGAGCAGGCACTGGGTTGTGGGGGTGGGGGGTGGTGAAAAGACAACTTAAGTGTAGATACGTACCTACTCCTGTGTTGTTGGGGAGAGAGGGACACGATTCCCAGGGCAGTGGGTACTGGAAAGAGTGACCAAAGTAGAAGAGACTCCAGGCAATGATGACATTATAGTAGAGTGAGACAAAGCCACAGACCTGTGGTGGCAGAGGCAACAAGTAAAGCAGATGTCAGTCTTATGGGGGTCTCACAGAGCAATCTCACCATCTACATCCCCACCCCATCATACTCCCTGGAATACTGCAGTTACCCCTCCCACCCCAGTTACCTCATACCAACTGAACCTGTCTCCACTCTGTATTTCCTCAGGAAGCTGAAAGGTTCCCATTTGATCTTTACCATTTTTATCGGTCTATCATAGAAAGTATTCTGTCTGGTTCAGGCGTTCCCAATCCCTTTTGCCCCATTAAGCAAGGGGCCCGCGGACCCCAGGTTGGTAATCTCCGGTCTAGATGTATAGTGCGCTTCGTATGGCAAAGGCTCTGCCCATGACTGCAGGAAACTGCAGGAAAAAAGTTTCAGACACAGCTCAACAAGTGACGGAAACCAGCCTCCCCTCTATGGACTCTGTCAACACTTCTTGTTGCCTCAGTCAAGCAGCCGGCACATTCAAAGAATCCAACCACACAGGACATTCCCCCTTCCCCCCTCTCCCAACAGGCAGAAGACACAAAACCCTGAAAGCACGTACCACGAGGTTCAAGGACGTTCATGTCTACTGAATGGTTCCCTAGCATGATAAGATGGACTCCTGACTTCACAGTCTGTCTTGTTATAATCTTGTACATTGTTTCCTTGCACTGTACTTTCTCTGTAACTGTTAAAGTTTATTGCAGACTGTTTTACCTCAATGTGCTATGCTCTGTATGAACTGTTTGTAAGACAAGCTTTTCACTGTATCTTAGTACATGTAATTCCAATTTCACCAACATGCACTGTGCCCTCTTCCTCTATAGCTGGCCCTGCAGTCGTTCCTTCACCATCCTCCCCCTACTTTCTCACTCACCACACAACTGGCAAATCCAATGCCAGCCAGCTTTGGGTTAATGTGCTTCCAGACTCCAATGCTGCCCTGGCGGATGCTCTGTCCTGCTGCCAGTTCCAGGAAAAACAGCGGGATTCCTATCACCACAAGCATAAGTAGATAGAGGAAAAGGAACGCTCCTGCAAGAATTACATTTTGTTGATTAGGTCTGTGTCTACAGGTTTCACTGACAGAGACAGCTTTGTACATACACATCTCGCTGTCCTCTGAACACAGTTCAGAGTTGAAAGTTCAACATAAATTTATTATCAAAGTACATATATATCACCATATACTACCCTGAGATGTTTTTCTTGTGGGCAAAAACACAAATACAATAGAATCAAAGAAAATTAAAGGCCAGTTGTCTGACCTCAGTGGTTGAGAAGATGTTGGAGTCAATTGTTAAGGATGTGGTTTTGGTGTACTTCGAGGCACGTGATAAATCGTAGTCAGCATGGCTTCCTTAAGGGGAAATCTTGTCTGACAGATCTGTTGGAATTCTTTGAAATAATAACGAGCAAGATAGATAAAGAAGAATTGGTGGATGTTGTGTACTTGGATTTTCAGACGGCCTTTGACAAGGTGCCACACATGAGGCTGCTTAACAAGTTCAGAGCCCGTAGTATTACAGGAAAGGTACTAGCATGAAGAGAGCATTGGCTGATTGGCAGGAGACAAAGAGTGAGTATAAAGGGAGTCTTTTCTTGTTGGCTGACGGTGAATAGTGGTGCACCACAGGAGTCTGTACTGGAACCTCTTCAATTTACATTATACGTCAGTGATTTGGATGACGGAACTGATGACTGCATCAGTTTGTAGACAATATGAAGACAGGTGGAGGGGCGGGTAATTTTGAGGAAGAAGAGAAGCTACAGATGGACTTGGACAGATTAGGAGAATAGGCGAAGAAGTGGCAGATAGATCGCCATGTTGGGAGGTGTCATGCACCTTGGTAGAAGAAGCAAAAGTATGGACTATTTTCTAAATGGAGAGAAAATTCAAAAATATGGGGCACAATGGGATTTGGACGTCCTTGTGCAAGATCCCTTAAAGGTTAATTTGCAGGTCGACACTGGTGAGGCCTCAGTTGGAGTACTGTGAGCAGTTTTGAGCCCCTTATCTAAGAAAGAATGTGGTGACGGCGGAGAGGGTTCAGACGAGGTTTATGAAAATGATTCCGGCATTGAAAGGTTTGTCATATGAGGAATGTTTGATGGTTCTGGGCCTCTACTCACTGGAATTCAGAAGAATAAGGGGTGACCTCATTGAAACCTTTTGAAAGGCCTCGATAGAGTGGATGTAGAGAGGATATTTCCTAAGGTGGGGGAGTCTAAAACCAGAGAACACAGCTTCAGAATAGAGGTGTGTCCTTTTAGAACAGAGATGAAGAGGAAATTCCTTTAGCCAGAGAGTGGTGAATCTGTGAATTCATGGCCACAGGCAGCTGTGGCGGCCAAGTCATAGGGCTTTCTTTAGGCAGAGGTAGATAGGTTCTTGATTTGTCAGGGCATGAAGGCAGAGACTGGGGCTGAGAGGGCAAATGGATCAGCCATGATGAAATGGTGAGCAGATTCGATGGGCCAAGTGGCCCAACTCTGCTCCTATATTTTATGGTTTTATGAAAACTACACGCAAAGACTGACAAACAACCAATGTACGAAGGAAGATGAATTGCCCAAATATCTAAAAATCCACAAATATATAGGTCAATGGGTACATTTAATGTCAGAGAAATGTACACAATATACATCCTGAAATGCTTTTTCTTCGCAAACATCCATGAAAACAGAGGAGTGCTCAAGGAATGAATGACAGTTAACCATTAGAACCCCAAAGACCCCCTCCCCCAGCTCCCTCCTGCCACGCACAAGCATAACCAAGGCAATAACCCCCCCTCCAACCAGCAAAAAAGCACCGGCACCCTCAACCAAGCACTCAAGCGTGCAGCAAAACATCAGTAAAGACACAGGCTTGCAGTACCCCTACTTGTTCACACGGTAACTCAACATACCACAAGCCCTCTCTCTCCCTAATAGAGGTATCCCCATTTCACAGAGAGAGGGGAGACATAACAAACAACTCGCTGATTTAAGATGTTAAAAGTCTGTTGTGTTGCATTTTTTCATCCACTTCCCTGCAACAAGGAATGACTTCCCTGAAAGGTGGAGAGCCACACCAGTGAAAAGTTAGCGGAGTGTATTTTGCAAATTTCCCATCTGAGTTACAGTCATCACCCATTGAAGGGTTAGCTTCAGCCAGTGTATTGCCGGCAGTTGAGTGCCACAACTGAATAGCTTCTGGATTAGACTGAGGTGAGCTGTTTGAAGAACTGTTATGAATCGTCCAACAGATCGTCACTTAGGGAGGAACAGCGAATAAACATGTAATAGGTTACTTACCACCTCCATTCTGGTGGCAGAGATATGGGAATCTCCAGACGTTTCCAAGTCCCACGGAGAACCCCACCTGGGCAAGGATATACTGCAGCTTGCTCCCCCATGCCGGTCTGTGAGGCTGCTCCAGCACCAGCCCCGTGCTGGACTCAGTTGCATCCACACTCGGGGAGTCCGTCTTGCTCTTTTCCATTAGAGGTCAAACGTGAAGGAGACGCAGCCTGGTGGCAGTGAGCTTTCAAGGAACTAGCTGGGGAGGGAGGTAAAATGCAACGCGTGATCTAGGATCCCAACATCTGAAGTGCCTCATTACAGCAGCGGAAAATTCCACTGGCACTACCCTCTAAAGCAGAGAAGTATCTCAGTACCAAAATCACACCATGTATCAGTCATTGACAGCAAATAGATGGGAACACATCCAAGTATAAGGTTTCATTCTTGAACAGAATTCTTGGCAGTGAGTTCCAATCTCCTGCCAACCTCCAATGAAAAATCATTCTTTTATCTAACAATTACTTTAAAGCTCCGTTATCTAATTTTTGAACCCCTCCCCCCCACAACTGGGCCCTTCCAATGTACTATGACTCTATATTTTCAACTAAGTATCGCTTGGCTTTCTCTGTACCAAGAAGAAGCTCATCTTTTTGCTTAAATCTCCTTTGTATTCTTTCAAGCCCTTTCTAAGATAACATACACAAAATGCTGGAGGAACTCAGCAGGTCTGGCAGCGTCCATGGAAATGAATAAATAGTCGACGTTTTGGGCCAAGACCCTTCTTCTTTAATAGAACATAGAACAGCACATTACAGGGCCCTTTGGCCCACAATGTTGTGCCGACCCTCAAACCCTGCCTCCCATATAACCCCCCCCCCCCACCTTAAATTCCTCCATATACCTGTCTAGCAGTCTCTTAAATTTCACTAGTGTATCTGCCTCCACCACTGACTCAGGCAGTGCATTCCACGTACCAACCACTCTCTGAGTTAAAAACCTTCCTCTAATATCCCCCTTGAACTTCCCACCCCTTACCTTAAAGCCATGTCCTCTTATACTGAGCAGTGGTGCCCTGGGGAAGAGGTGCAGGCTGTCCACTCTGTCTATTCCTCTTAATATCTTGTATACCTCCATCATGTCTCCTCTCATCCTCCTTCTCTCCAAAGAGTAAAGCCCTAGCTCCAAAGTGGATGACCTCACATTACTTTCATCTTATATTCTATCTTGCAAGCCCTTGCAGATTCACTTAGGCTCAGATGGCGGTGAAGACCAAGTCACCAGGAGGTTGAGAGACCTTTCATTAGTACAGGCACCAAAGGTTATAGTGAGAATAGGGTTGAGAGGAAAAGTAAAACAGCCATGATCGAATGGAGAAGCAGACTAATTCTCTTCCTTACGTCTTATGGTCTGATTTACACTCCCCTGAAGCCTCTGCACCTCCCTCATCGCCAACACTGCTGAAGGCCTATATAATGGCACAAAAGGTTTGAATCCATTTGCAATCTCTTTGTGTATTCCACAGAGCTTGCATACCCATCTATCTTGCATTACATTTGGTCCCCTCACCTATATCACTGATTTTAGGCATACAGTATGAAGAGCAGGACCGATTTCTCACCATTGAGTACCATCTACTGATAACAAACCAATTAACCCTTTGATTCATTTCCAATCCTCAACAGCAACAGTTTGCTGTCTGCTAAGAGCCTTTAGTTACCTGTAACTAACCACTGTAACATCTGTTATCAATCTTTCCATTATCACATCACATGTCCTACGTCACACCAGGTCACATTCACCATAAGCACAAGTTTTGTATTAGATTGACTCTAGTACAAGCGATCTGGTTTCAATTCCCGCTGCTGCCTGTAAGGAGTTTCTACATCCTCCCCGTGACCGCGTGGGTTTCCTCCTGAGTTATATCAGTTGGGAGGTTAACTGGTCATTGTAAATTGTCCTGTGATTAGGCCGGGGTTAAATCCGGGGACTGCTGGGCGGTGTGGCTCAAAGGGCCAGAAGTGCTAGTTCTGTGTTGTATCTCAATAAATAAAACAGAAATGATGGAGGAATTCAGCATCCATGGAGGTCCTGACGAAGTGTCAAACTGTCCCATGATCAAATCGGGGGATTGTTGTGCAGCGTAGCTATTCCGTTGTGTATCTAAATAATTTTAAATAAATAAATAGGCACCCTTAGTTTCAAATCTCTCTGTGCATGCTCCCTCCCATCTTTGTAGCCCACTCAGCCCTGAAGTACTCAATTACTAGTACATGAATTTCCAATTTTGGCCTTAACTTTAGACCCTCCTGCACTAGTTATCGTGTCTTTAGCTACTGAGACGTGACATTCTTTACACAGACACACAAGCTTTTGACCATCTGCTCTTACACTTATTTAATCCTGCCTGATAACACTCCCACGAACTGCTCTGTGACTATGGAGTATGTTAAAGGCAGTATAATTAGTTTAAACACCAGCTCAGATAGATTGGAAAAGCAGAGTGTTTGGAGAGATTGAGAACGGATTCTTTGGCAGCGAAATCTAGGCCCGAAGCAGATCGCTGGGCTGCATGTTCGAGACCTGGAGCAATTCGCCATGGGTCCTAATGTGAGGTATGATCTGCTGCTTGGACAACTTAAACACCAGCCCAAATAGACTGGGGGCTCCTCTCTGCATGGCACTGAGGCTGTGAGACTGCCCTCGGCTGCTGTGCTTCATCTCTGCGAACTTTGCAAATGACTTGCACTGCTAATATGAACTGGTGCCAAGGCTTTGGGCCTACTCTGGGGATTCTCATCTAAGGATTTAACTTGGTTTGGGATACTGTTGTCATTGCTCGCTTTTATTGTTTGCATAATTTGTTTTTTTGCCCTCTTTCTCTACGCATTGGAGGCTGATCTTTGTTTTTTTAAAAAATTGAGTTCTTTTGGGTTTCTTGCTTTGTGGCTGCCTGTGAGCAGAAAAATCTCTAAGTTGTATAATTTATACAATCTTCGATAACGGATGCACCTCCAATCTTTGAATCCAGTTAGGGGTTCTTATGCCAGTGAGTGAGTATTTCAGCCACACAATCCCCAGGGACACAGAGGGAACTGAAAGACAACTGTATATAAAAATAGCCATGAGAGAGGTGGTCAGTTTCACCAGTCTTTGCACAGATAACTTACTGAAAAGACTGGAGACATCAGACAATATACACTTAACAAAAGGCAGGAGAGGTACAGTTACTTAACACACCTGCTGATGAACAGATATCACAAAAGGAGGAGGGAGAGGCAAACAGTGGGGAAAGAATCAAGGGATGGGGAAGGGTCTATGGAGGAGTACATGGGAGGTCAGAGACTGGGCTTAGAACACTTTTCCCTATGCGTGGCTGCAGAAATGCTCCCACGCACGTAGCCTTTATTCTGGGAATGAGAGGGTTAACATATGAGGAACATTTGACCACTCTTGGACTATACTCCTTGGAGTTTAGAAGAATGAGGGAGGACCTCATAGAAACATCTCAGATATTGAAAGGCATGGACAGTGTGGATGTGGCAAAGTTGTTTCCCATGGTAGGGGAGTCTAGTACAAGAGGGCATGACTTAAGGATTGAAGGGCGCCCATTCAGAACAGAGATGCAAAGAAATTTTTTTAGCCAGAGGGTGGTGAATCTGTGGAATTTGTTGCCACGGGCGGCAGTGGAGGTCAAGTCATTGGGTGCATTTAAGGCAGAGATTGATAGGTATCTGAGTAGCCAGGGCATCAAAGGTTATGGTGAGAAGGCGGGGGAGTGGGACTAAATGGGAGAATGGATCACTCATGATAAAATGGCGGAGCAGACTCGATGGGCCGAAAGGCCGACTACTGCTCCTTTGTCTTATGGTCTAATGGTCTTTATTGCCACGCAACTGGAATGTCCTTTTTTTTAAAAAATATAATGCTAATACTAAAATGCCACACAGTTTTCAGGCCATGTGAAAATTTCCTTCTCAGAGCAATGATTGGTTCATGTAACTGTAAAAAACAATTAGAGGTAATGCTGACATAGAGGTAGAGTGGGATGCAAAGGGATGCCTGTGATAACACTGATTCTTCCTACAGTAGGGACCCAAGAAAGGTGAAAGACAGCAAACACTGTGCACTGATCTCCTAGGAGACATGCCAATGGGTAAATCTGCTGTGAAGGAGTGGATAGAGACGTGGTAGAGACGGCATAGATCGGGGCGGTGAACCTTTTTGAGAGCGAGCCCAAATCAGCAATTAAAAATTTTCTCACGTGCCATGGTAATTCTGAGCAGAGATTATCATAGGTTAATAAATTAGTAATAATAATTATGGACTTTTTTAAAAAGAAAAATGATGAGTTCTATTGCTTATTTACATGTGTTCATTGTTTTACTGTTAATAGAAGTATAACAGGGACAGACTGAAATAAATGAAGCATTATAGAAAACCCGTTCAAAAATTATTAAGTTTTTAAAAAGACAATTGAAAAGTAATATCGTTTCCAAATAGTATTGCTGTTTTACCTATTTACTATCCAAGTACTGAAATGTACACCAGCTATGCGAAGACTTCAAAACACAACAACTAGCGTCACATGCTCCTGGTACGGGCATCAGTGACAGGAGTCAAGAGACCCCAGGTAATGGGCATTGGAGAGGGGCCGGGAGACATTGGGGTATGGACTTTAGAGAGAGGGGCCAGGAGACACCGGGGTATGGGCATCGGAGAGAGGGTCGAAAAACACTGGGGTACTGCGTCGGTGAAAGGGGCTGAGGCAGCAGGATACGGGCATCTGAGAGAAAGGCTGAATGACATGAGGGTACTAGTATCAGGGAAATGAGCTGAGGGACCTTGGCTACAGGCACTGGAGAGAGACATCACCCCGGCAGGTTTGAGATAGCAGTATACAGGCATTGCTCAGAGGGGCTGAGAGACACCGGGGTACAGGCATCAGTGAGAAAGACTGAGAGACACCAGTATTCAAGCAACTTCAAGTTCTACAGAAAACACACTCTCTCATTCAGATACACTCACGTAGCCTCCTGTAAGCTCCCCAACACACTACTTCAGCGGCAACCTTTCCCGTTGCTTCCTGATCCCTGCTTGTAGTATGTGAACACATTCGAGTGCAATACTTAGTAACAGCTGCTCACTGCTTCTGAAAAGCTAATCTTCAGTGTCGATTTCAACCACCACCCCCAGCCACTCACCCAATCAGACTCCTAGCACACGGACGTGCCCTTCAGCCAAATGTTTGTGAACAGTGGGAGACCATCAGACACAGTGTTCCCGAATAAAAACAAATTTACCACGAGCTCCCCCACGACGTGTCCCTTGTATTTGTCAAAAGCCTAAAGTCAGTCTACAATCCCTGATGTGGTACCTCCTGACCCTTTAACTTAGATTTAACAGGGCACTGGAACTCATTCCACCCCGTTTGTCACAGAACACTGCACGGGAATCAGAAGAGATTCGGAGTCACTTCAAACAGCTCATCCAGACACACACACACACACAAAATGTTTGAGAAACTCAGCAAGTCAGGCAGCATCTAGAGACAGTGATTAAGTTAACCTTTTGGGCTGAGACCCTTCATTAGGACTGGAAAGGAGGGGGTGAAGCCAGAATAAGGAGGTGAAGGGAGTGGAGAAGCCAGTAAAAGGATGTAAGGAGGAGGGGAAGGAATACGAGTCAACAGGTGATAGGTGAGACCAGGCGAAGGAGACAGTGGGTGGGTGGGTGAAGAGGGAGGACAAAGTGAGAAGCTGGGAAGTGATAGGTGGAAAAGGTAAAGGGCTGACGAAGGGACACCACAGGGAGATGATAGGCTGTGGTGACAGTAGCTTTGGGTTAGTTACAGGGCAAGGTGCCATCTGCACTGTGGTTTCCAACATTCCAGGTCAGGTTGAAGCCACTGCATCAGACAAATGCTGCACATGTTGGAAAGGGAGCGATGTGTATCCTCTGTATCAGCCCAGAGCAGACGCAGCATGAGGGTACAAACTGGGTGATCACTGGGTGTTCCAAGCAATTGGCAGAGATGCCCAATTTTAACCGAGCCATCCGCTTGCAGGCCAGTGTACTTTCTAAACCTGAGCTGTAAAGTTGAAAGTTAACGGTGCCAATGCCTTGCTCTAACAGCAGGGGACATATGGAAAGTTACAGATGATTTTGACATGGATTCCCACGTCATAACGTCATAATGGCTAACAAGCCAATACCGCCACCACCCCAGCTCTGACCGAAACGCCGAGGCACAGCACAGGATCACTTCACCGGACGCTTGAATTAGCGTTCTATCTGCTACAACCCCAAACCTCTAAACATTTTCCACACTTCTCGCTGAGCCAGAATCAGGATGCCTGTTCTGTTTCGCGAATGTATCTATTTCAGATCCTCACTTGACAAGCAGTCTGTACTCTGCCAGCAGTAGATACCTGATCGTACTCCCTCACAGATGGTCCCAAGGACGGCTGAAGGATTGGGACTGGGGGTGGGATTGGTCTGGGGAGTGGGAGGAGGGTAGGTCAAGGTCACGGAATGCTGAAAACTCTGTGGTGACTTCTACTTCCCGGGAGCCTGTTGGTTAATGATTACAGAGACTGTTTTCCATAGGGCAAGTGTTCCGTGTGGACCCTTGAATTAATAAGTTTAATACGTACATTTAATGTCAGAGAAATGTACACAATATATATCCCGAAATCCTATTTCTTCGCAAACATCCACAAAACAGAGGTGTGCCCCAAGGATATGAATGGCATTTAGATGTTAGAACCCCAGAGCCCCTCCAAACTCCCCCCTCCCACAGGCATAAGCAGCAGCGAAACAATGACCTCCCCCTCCCCCACCAACAAAGAAAGCATTGGCTTGTGTTTATTCTTGTGGAGTTTATCGCAGGTTTGAAACACAATATTGAGAGTCATTCAAACCAATAGCTGGAAACAGGCCAGGAGGGAGCAGGGTGGGGTGCTGGAGTGCAATAGGAGAGAAGAAAAGCAAGCACTGGGAAGGGGCGGGGTAACAGGGAGGAAGGAGGGGGAAGGGGAGGAGGGAGAGGGAGAAGAGGGGGTAAGAGAGGGAGGGTAGAAAAGGGGGAGGAGTGGGGTGAGAGGGGGAGAAGGGGTGTGGGGAGAGGGGGAGTAGGAGGGGGAGTGGGGAGAGGGGGAGTAGGAGGGGGAGTGGGGAGAGGGGGGAGGGAGTGGGGAGGGAGAGGGGAGAGGGGGAGAGGAGTGGGAGAGTGGAGGGGGTCGGATGAGGAGCACAGAAGGGTGATGAACACACTGAGTGGGAGTGCAGGGTCTGACAGTTAGTGCCGTGAGGAGGGCAGAGGCAGAGGCAAGGGCAGGTGGTGATGGGGGTTGGAGACGTGCAAATCCTCTCATTTCAAGCTATGGATTCTGTGAGCTTCCAGCCATTTGGCATTGGGTACGGGACAAAGCCTTCCTGGCCACTTCTGCATCCCTGGGACAGGGCATGCCCTCAACACCGAAGCAGGCCATGTTGTCCATCAACCATCCAATTATACTAATCATACATATTTAAAATTCCCCATCAACTCCCTCCAGATATTACCACCCATCTATTCACTAGGGACAATTTATAGCAGAGGAGGGAAAGTCAACAAGGGGTGGGGTGGGGGCTAGGGAGATGAGAAAGGGGGGAGGGGTCGGGGGTAGGGAGAGGGCAGCCCAGAGGAAAATCATTCAGTCACTGGGGAACTTGCAAAATCCACCATGATGGTAACATCTAGCATCATAAGGTGTTTTGAGAGGCTGTTCATAACATATGTTAACTCCAGTTTTCAGACAACCTTTCCTATTGTAATTTGCCTTACTGACACCATCTCTGTGGCCCTGCACTCATCTCTGGAGTGTCTGGACAGTAAAGAAACCTAGGTCACACTATTGACTACAGATCTGCCTTCAATACTAAGCAAACTTTGACCCTGGGAGTTAATATCTCTCTCTGCAACTAGATCCCTGGTTTTTGACCAACAGAACATAATCAGACAGGATAGGCGGCAACACCTCCACCAATTTGTGGTGCTCAACAAAGTTGTTTCTTCAGCCCTCTGCAATACACTCCACAACCGTGGTTGCCCAGATTCTGCTCTAACCCTGTCTACAAGTTTGCAGATGATACCACTGTAGTGGGCCACATCTCAAACAATGTCAGGGTACCGGAAAGAGGCAGACAGCTTTATGACATGGTATCACAACATTTTCCTCAATGTTAACAAAAGAGCTGGCCGTTTACTTCAGTGGGGGGGGGGAGGGGAGAAGATGGTGCACACGTCCCTGTCTACATCAACGGTGCTGAGGTTGAGAGCATCTCGTTTCTAGAAGTGAACATCACCAATAAATAGCCTGTCCTGCTCTAATCACATTAGACCAAGGAGAGGCTCACCGACGCCTCTACTTCCCCAGGAGGCTACAGAAATTCAGCATGGCCCCATCAACTCTTAACAATTTTTATCGATGCACCTTAGAAGCATAATGGCTTGGTAGTGGCAACTGATAGCTAGAAACTTGCAGAGTTATGGACGCAGCCCGGTACATCACAGGAAACAGTCTCCCACTACGTACTCCAGGACATTGAACATCGAAAAATACCGTAGAGGAACAGGCCATTCGGCCCACAGTGTGGTGAACCAGCTGAAAAGCAAATCAAAAACACCCAAACACTAATCCCTCCTACCTACTCTGTCTCAGTAAAGCAGCCAAATCAAGACTTCACCCACCCATCATTCTCTCATCTCCCCTTCATCAGGCAGAGGATACGAAAGTCTGAAAGCACACACCATCAGGCTCAAGGAAAGCTGTTATCAGAATCTTAAACAGACTTCCTGAACGATTAAGATGGACACTTGGCCTCACAATCAGCTGAGAGGATCATAGGGGTCTCACTATCATTCATCCGGCAGATGATCAGGGACCATCCTGGGTGTCAAGATCTAACCTGGTCCCAACATACTGATGCACTTACAAAGAAGGCAAGGCAGCGCCTATACTTCAATGGGAATTTGAAGAGATTTGGCATGTCAACAAAAACACCCAAAAAACTTCCATAGACGTACTGTGGAGAGCATTCTGACAGGTTGCATCACTTGTCTGGTATCGGGTGGGCTACTACACAGGCCTGAAAGAAGCTGCAGAGGGTTGTAAATTTAGTCGGCTCCATCTTGGGTACTAGCCTATAAAGTATCCAGGATATCTTCAAGGAGTGGTGTCTCAGAAAGGCAGGATCCATTATTAAGGACCTTCAGCACCCTAAACATGCCCTTTTCTCACTGTTACCATCAGGTAGGAGGTACAGAAGCCTGAAGGCACACACTCAGCGATTCAGGAAACAGCTTCTTCCCCTCTGCCATCCGATTCCCAAATGGACATTGATCCCTGTGAACACTACCTCACATTTCTAATATATATTATTTCTGCTTTTGCACGATTTTTAATCTATTCAATATACATATCCTGTAATTGAATTTCTTATTTATTATTATTTTTTCTTCTTCTAGATTATGTATCGCATTGAACTGCTGCTGCTAAGGTTAACAAATTTCATGACACATGCCAGTGATAATAAACCTGATTCTGATTTATCAGGAACACTGTGTATACAGGGGCCTTTAGTATTATTAAGGATCCCACCCATCCATCCAGCATCCTCTTTGACTTTCTAACATCAGGCAGGAGACTCCGATGAACAAAAACAAGAACGGTGAGGGTGGGAAACAGTTTCTTTCCTCAGACAATTAGGTTCTGAACTCTCTGCTGCATTGTATTCGAAATGTCCCTGGTTAATCTGTTTGGAACCTAACAGAATTTAATTTATACACTTTAGTTCCATGATTTATGCATGATTCATCTGTGGATTTTATCCTTACCTTCACAAGTTATTGTGTGGCTATGCGTGCTACTGTGCTTTAATAATAAGAAGTACTTTATTTATTCCGAGTGGGAAATTATTTTGTTACAGCAGCAACTTAGCAATAATAATAAATATGATAATAATATTAACTAATAATAAAGTACAGAATATACACAATAATTCACTAATGTGCAATAATAATGTATGAAATAATAAAACAAGACTATTGTACTATGATGTGTGTTTCTCCTGTCGTAGTGATGAACTGTTGTTTATGCTTGTCGCATTTACAACCTGGTTCGGAGATACGTTGTATTGTTTCTATATACGTGTATATAGTTAAATAACAATAAACCGAACTTGACAATCTGCCGCGTTATGATCTTGCACTTTGTTGTTGCACTTTTTTGGATGTTTTTTACACCGTTATTGTACCCTGTTCTAGCTCAGTGCACGCTGTAATGATCTGATTTGTATATAAACCAACACCTTTACCACACAGGCAGCACTGGAGGTCAGGATTAAATCTGGGTCTACAGCGCCTCTGATAGGTAGCTGCACCACTGTGCTGCCCAGTCTCTTGGAAAGATTAGAGGGGCAAAACTGGATATTGCAGGACAGAATCCACTCAGATAGTCACAGTGAGGGATTTCCAGGATCGGCGGGCCCCTCAGGGGCTTGAATGCACTGTAGATATTAATATTTGAATTTGAAACTGTACAATTATAATGCCAGATGTTCTGTTGGTGAATAAACTTTTACTGAAGACAAACAAGCCCACTCAGTACTCAGCCGGAGTTTGAGAGGAGCTGAACACCTAATGAACACTAACCCCAAGGTCTGCATCTGTGCCAACACCGGGGGTAACGATCGAGCACTGGCTCACCTCCTGCTCCAGCTTTGTCCCAGTTCCTGCACACAGCTGCCGTCGGAATTCCTTCAGCTCCGAGCAGCGAAATGGGTTCTGGCTGCTTCCATACGGGTGGGGTCCAAGCGATGAAAGCAGAGTCCAAGCAGGAGACCAGCAGCAATGCCCAGTTCAGAATGCGACCACAGGAAGCGAGGCATTCACTTTGGGACCCCAACAGCCTCAAAGGCTCATCGGGCAGAGCCCCTCAGTCGCTGAGTAAGTTCAACCTACAGACAGAGCAACTCTGTTAATGTTGAAGTGAGCTGCTCGTGGGAAAAGCAAGCCAGCATTCAAAGAGGGTAACGTTGACTGGCAATGTCTGAAAAATGTTCACCATTTTGGGAATTAATAGGTTAACAGGCCTGCAAACTATTTTGAAAGATAAACAGAAACACAGCGACAGACAGAGCACTCATTCTAAATTCTGTGTACTTCTAGAACGAACACACACACACTATATCCCCACGTCAGGTCTCAGTGCCCCTTAATCCATGCACTACATCTCACAGTCTCTGCTGTATAAAGTATTTCAGTCTCTTACACCCTCAATATATACAGCCAAACAATGTCCAACCCAAGAGGGAATAGGAAAAGACACAAGCTTCAATCACACAGCCACTTTACTCCTGCAGAAGTAGCAGTCCATTCCTGCCGGAGAACTCCTGCCGGAGAACCGGTAAAGACATTACTTTTTAGAATAGAGAAAGAACATTTGTGGAAGAGAAAGAACAAGCGGCCTGTTGAGCTTCAGTCTACCTGTCAGCTGCCACGGCTGATCTGTGGCCTTACGATGCAGGGCCTCAGTCTGAGAGTGAAGTGTACAGCTGCAGCTTGGTTTCAAGTGAGCTGCTGTGGCCGCTCTCCGGTAGCAGGGGCTGGGGGCTGGAATGAAGGCACAGTCAGCTGCTGCCACATCAGCAAGGAAAGCTGGACTGGTTCCCTTGCTGGGAAGGTGGACAAACCTGGCACAGGAGCTCCAGTAGAGGATGGCTCCCAGCACATAGGGGAGGGGGGGTATTTAAGGAGGTGGGGGTGGGGGCAGGAGGGATGGGGGAGGGGAGAGGCAGGTGTGGGAGGAGAGGGAGGCCGAGGGGGGTGGGGAGAGGGAAACTGGAAGGGGGAGGGAGAGGCTGAGAGGGGAGGGGGAGAGGGGAGGGAGGCTGGGGGGGGGAGGAGCTGGAAGGAGGGGAGGTAGAGTGGAGGGAGAGAGGGGAGCTGGGGGTGGGGGAGAGGAAGGGGGAGGAGGAGGGTGAGGGGAGGGAGGAGGGGAGGAGGGAGGGAGGAGCTGAGGGGGAGAGGGGAAGTGGAAGAGGCTGGGAGGGGGAGAGGAGGGAGCGGAGGGTGAGGGGGAGCGGGAGGCTGAGTGGGAGGGAGGCTGGAGGGAAAGGGAAGGGGGAGGGGAGGCTGGAGGGAGAGGGAGGGAGGGGTAGAGGGAGGCCGACGGACAGTAGTGGAGACTTGTGCCACACAGATTGTTGTTCTTTATCATATATATTAATGATGTGGAGGGGTGTGTAGTGGCTTTCAGTAGCAGAGCAGCAGCACAGGCCCATCTAGTCCATGCTGACATTGCTTTACTGCGTAGACCCATTCATAACACTGTCATCCATAACACCCATCCAAACTCCTCTTAAATGTTACAACTGAATCCGCCTCCACCACCTCCGCCGGCAGCTCATTCCACTTTAACACTTCCTCCGATTCCCCTTAAATATTTCACCTTTCACCCTAAACTTAAAACCGCTAGTTCATTAAAGCCAGGACCAACAGGCTCCGGGATAGCTTCTTCCACCAGGCCATCAGACTGGTTAATTCACACTGATGCAGTTGTACTCTATGCTAAATTGGACTGTCCTGGTGTACATACTATTTATTGCAAATCTCTATAATTGCACATTTAGAAGTAGACGTAAAGATTTTTACTCATGTTTTTTGAGATAGTGATAATGCTTTTTGAGATAGTGATATGCTTTTTGAGATAGTGTTTGATGCATATCATATTTTTACTGAGTTAAGTATTGTATGTATTAGTTTTGCTACAACAAGTGTATGGGACATTGGAAAAAAAGTTGAATTTCCCCATGGGATGAATAAAGTATCTATCTATCTATCTATCTATCTATCTGTATGTGAAGGATGTAAGAAATAAAGGTCAATTCAATTCGGCAAGAGGAGGTAAACGAAAAGATTCAGGACCAAAGGTCCAAAGGTCCTGGACAAGGGTCTTGATTCACAAGGAGAGACTGTATAGCCTGAGACCATTTTCCCTGGAGCTAAATACTGAAGCAGTACACTTATGCAAACTTATTCTAGCATCTGCATATTTCCTCGTGTTTACAGTAAATTTATAGAGGTTTGTAAAAACACGAGGGGGATTAACTAAGATGGATGGTCACAGTTTCTTTCCCAGGGTGGAGGAGTCTAAGAGGACACGGATTTGGGGGGGGGGGGGGGGGGGGGAGAGATTTAAAGGGCAAGTATTTTCCTATACAAGGTAGAAGGAATACGAAACAATCTGCCAGAATAAGGGGTAGAGCCGGTTAATTACAATGTCAACTGAGCACTTAACACCATCATTCCTACAGCTCTGATGGAAAAGCTTCAGAACCTGGTACCTCGCTCTGCAACTGGATCCTCGCCTTCCTCACTGGAAGACCACAATCTGTTTGGATTGGAAATAACATCTCCACTTCACTGTTAATCAACACTGGCAGACATCAGGGATGTATGCCTGGCCCACTGCTCTACTCTCTCTACACCCACGATGGTATGGCTAAGCACAGCTCAAATGCCATCTGTAAATTTGCTGATGATACGACGATTGTTGGCAGAATCTCAGATGGTGACGAGAAGGTGTACAGGAGCGAGATATACCAGCTAGTGAAGTGGTGTCGCAGCAATAACCTTGCACTCAACGTTAGTGAAGCCAAAGAACTGATTGTGGACTTCAGAAAGGGTTAAAACAAGGGAATATACACCAGTCCTCATAGAGGGATCAGAAGGAGAGAGACTGAGCAATTCCAAGTTCCTGGGTGTTAGTATCTCTGAGGACCTAACCCGGACCCATGCAATTATAAAGAAGGCAAGACAGCGACTGTATTTCACTAGGAGTTTGAGAAGATTTGGTATGTTACCAAAATGATTTGTAAATTTCTGTAGGTGCACTGTGGAGAGTATTCTAACTGGATTCACCATCTGGTATTGGGGGGGGGGGGGGGGGGTGGAGGCTACTGCACAGGATCGAGTTAAGCTACAGTTGTAAAATTAGTCAGCTTCCATCATGGGCACTGGCCTCCATAGTAACAAGGACATATTCAAGGAGCAGTACCTCAGAAAGTTGGTATCCATCATTAAGGACCCCCACCACCCAGGACATGCCTTGTTCTCATGGAGAGAGTAGAGCAGCGGGCTAAACACATCACTGAAGCGTGACAGTGTTGATTGACAGTGAGGTGGAGATGTTATTTCCAATCCGCACAGACTATGGTCTTCTGGTTAGGAAGGCGAGGATGCAGTTGTCGGAGGTCCAGAGACTCAGGTTCTGAAGCTTTTCGATCAGATCTGTAGGTAGGAGGTACAGAAGCCTGAAGGCACTCAGCGATTCAGAAACAGCATCTTCCTCTCTGCCATCTGATTTCTGAATAGACATTGAACCTATGAACACTACCTCACTGCCTTTTATTTCCTATTTTTTTCACTATCAACTATTTTATATATACCGTATACTTACTGTAATTCACAGTTTTTTTCTATTATCATGTACTACTTACTTTTTATTCTAGTTATTTTGTAAATAACACTATCTTTTTGCACTTCTGGTTACATGCTAACTGCATTTCATTGGCTTTGTATCTGTACCCGGCACAATGACAATAAAGTTGAATTTAATCTAATCACATAGTGCTTCAGCGCGAAGTTAACAAACTTCACGACACGTGCCAGTGATACTAAACTTGATTCTGAAAGGTTTAGAGGTTATGGGCTAAACACCGACAAATGGTGCTAGCTGAGGTAGGCACCTTGGCAAGTTGTACTAAGGTGTCTTGTTTCTGTGTTCTATAACTCCATGACCCTATCAGCACTGAAGTTAGCATGGCTTCCTCAAGCCCCAATGCTGTCTGTGTGGAGCCACACATTCTATCATTGTGTGGCTCCAGATTCTTGCTACATGCACTGTGTAGGTAAATGCCAAATGACAGGAATTAGTAACGATCTTTCAAGAATCAGTAGATTTTGGCATGGTTCTGTCGGAATGGAAAATTGCAAAAGTCACTCCACTCTTCAAGAAGGGAGAGGGGGCAGAAGAAAAGAAATTATAGGCCAGTTAGCCTGACCTCAGTGGTTGGGAAGATGTTGAAGTTGATTATTAAGGACGTGCTTTCAGGGTACTTGGAGGCACAAGTTAAAATAGGCCATAGTCAGTATGGTTTCCTTAATCTTGCTTGACAAATCTGCTGAAATTCTTTGGGGAAGTAACAAGCAGGATGGACAGAGAAGAATCAATGGACGTGGAGTACTTGGGAATTTCAGAAGGCTTTTGACAAGGTGCCGCAGATGAGGCTGCTTAACAAGAGTCCCTGGTGTAACAGGATAGATAACAGCATAAACAGAGCCTTTCCTGGATGGCAGCTGCTGATAAGCGATATTCTGGAGGGGTTGGTGTTGGGACCGCTTCTTTGTATGTTCTATATCAATGACTTGCATAATGGAATTGATGTCTTTGTTGCTAAATTTGCATACAATACAAAGATAGTTGGAGGGGAAGTAGTGTTGAGGAAGCCGGGAAATTGCAGAAAGACTCTACCGATTAGGAGAATGGGCAAAGAAATGGCAAATGGAATATAGTGTTGGTAAGTGTATGGTCAAGCACTTTGGTAGAAAGAATAAAAGCATAGACTATTTTCTAAATGGGGAGACATTTCAAAAATCTGAGGTGCAGATGAATTTGGGAACGCTCATGTAGGATTCCCTAAAGATTAATTTGCAGGTTGAGTAAGTGGCAAAGAAAACAAATGCAATGTTAGCATTTATTTTGCTGCTACCTCCATCTGCAATACCATTTCCTCCCTCCCCACTCCCGTCTCCCCTACCCCTCCTACCCCCATCTGCACTACCCCTTCCCCTCCTACCCCCATCTGCACTACCCCTTCCCCTCCTACCCCCATCCGCACTACTCCTCCCTCCCCTACCTCTTCCCCTCCTACCCCGTCTCCCCTTCCTCTTCCCCTCCTACCCCGTCTCCCCTTCCTCTTCCCCATCCCCGTCTCCCCTACCTCTTCCCCTACCCCGTTTCCCCTACCTCTCGCCCTGCTAACCCCGTCAACCCCTTCCCCTCCCCCACTCATTACCCCTCTCCTCCTTCCGACCACTGCCCTCCCCTTCCCTCCATCTCCTGCACTCGCTCCTTGCCCCCACCATTTTCTCGCTCGGACCCCGTTCCTACCGACTCTTAATATTTTTTTTTACCTCAGACCGCGCCGGCTTCCACTCGATCCCGCCGTTACCATCGCGCCGACCCGCCACGCAACCACATGGAGTCCCTTCCGAGCAGCACAACGTTGCATCAGCACAGCTCCGCCCACCCCTGCTGCTGCTGCAGCCGCCGCCCGGCCTGGGCCTGCGGGCCTGTCCGCCCTCTGCTTCCCCTCAGCCCACCGCGTGGCCGAGGCCAAGGGAGCCTCGGACTGCCCCGGTGCCGACCCTCCGGCACCGACGGAGAAAGACGGCGGGCGTGGGCGCTGTGCTTCGCTTCCAGTCTGTCAGAGCCGCTGGCGTTAACCCGTAAGCTTATACAAATACATGCCTATTTGAGGAAATATGCATTAAAGGGAATGGTAAATGGTGCAAAATAAGGAACAGCGTAGTTTTTTTAAAAAAAAAGTTCAGTAAATGGGAGGGAATTCATTTTAAAAAATGTAGGTCTTGTGAAATACTGTAGTACTATTGCATCTGCAGGCTGAGGGCAGAGTGAAGGATCACTACGGCACTGGAAGGTGGTATAAGGGTTAGAAGTGCCGAAGAAATATGGTTCAAGTTGAGGATGGGACAAAAGGTCTACCTTGTTTAAATATTTGCTCACACCTATTGTAGGCAATAAAACCACAGCTGTGTATTTAAAATTTTGTTTCGAGAATGACCTTGGTTAATAGTCGCCTTTACAAGGAAATCATTCTACTTTGCCTCTGCTTTTCAGTTGTGTGTGGACTGTAGACGTCCCCCCCCCCACCCCACCCCACCCCACCCCACCCCATGTCAGATAGGAACAGCACATGGGGCATGTTACGAGGCTCTCTGTACAGGTCAACATGCTCCCAACTCTCAGTCGGGCAAAGTAAAGAAGCTGGATGGGTGTGCTAGGGTGGTAAGCTGAGTCATAGTCCATTGAATACTGAAAAACTGTCACGCAACTGTGCCAGGGCCAAGGGAACTTGGCTGAAAGAAGGTGCAGGCAAATCAACTCAGAGTGCACATTTGGGCTGCTGTTGCCTTCCTGTCAGCTTGAAACCAGTCTGACTCTTCTCCTTTGACCTCTCTCATTAACAAGGCATTTTCACCCACAAAACTACTGCTCACGGAACGTTTTTTTGTTTCTCACACCACACTCTCTAGAAACTTGTTGTATATGAAAATCCTAGGAGATCAACAGTTTCCTAAGGTACTCAAACCACCCCATCTGGCACCAACGATTCCACAATCAAAGTCACTTTTCCCCCCATTCTGAAGTTTGACCTGAACACCAACTGAACCTCTTGACCACGTCTGCATGCTTTTAGGCATTGAGTTGCTGCCACATGATTGGCTGATTAGATATCTGCATTAATGAGCAGGTGTACCTAATGAAGTGGCCACTAAGTGTATATACTTTAGTAATAAATTTACTTTGAACTTTGAACCTCTGGTGAGTCAATTCTGCCGGACAGATTGAACATCAGCTTGGGTGGTGATTGAGAACAACTCTGCCAGGCTAATGCCTGATTCATCTGTGGGATGTCTGTGCAAATGTATTCACAGGCTAATGTGGCAGAGATTGGACTGAAATTACCATTGCCTGTCTAAATCTGATGGTGGGCCATCCAATCTCATTTTTGTCCAGTCTGTCAGAGTGGTTTTGACATAATGAAGTGCCTGGTACATAATCTATTTCAAGCTACATCCACACTTCACTGGATAAATCTGTAACCAAAGTTTTTTCTCTTTGTTTTTACCCTCCGTCCACACTAAAACGGTGTTTTCGTCTCCTGAAACCAGGGCTTTTCAAAAACGCTTTGCAGGGTGGGTATTTTTGAAAACGCTGCTCGGGCAGATCAGTGTGGATGGGGTAACCGGAGACTTTTGAAAACACTATCAGACAGCGGCGCGCTATTTCATTGTTTTCTTAAACACAACCTAGCAATTTCAGAACAGACGGCAACGAGACTGAAGCCAGAAGAGTTAGAAATGTACTCACCAAATACTTTGACCCATAACTTACTGAATAAATAAGTATACTGTACTCACTTTGCCCTGTTTTCTGTCCTTGCTCGTATGAAGGTGGTTTACCTATTTATGCAAGTACTTCTCTGACAATAGATGTGTAACAGCCTAAAGTAACATTGTATGGAAATACAAGATAACACTGATGCTGACATGTTTTATGCATATAATAATTTGCTTTATTAATGAAACAGAGTTAATCAGTTTTTCAATGTTCGTCATCAGCCGGGGCAATCTGTCCGTGAACTCCCTGTCGGTTGCCTCCGTACGCTCCAGTATTTGTTTATTTTTAGTTTTAAGTTCTCCTGCGCGAGAGCCAACAGCTGTCTGTCGTTTTAAGTTTTTTTAGTCTGTGACTGAACAAACGCGCACTTCTAAGGCGAGATTCGACACTAAACATGTCGCTTGTTTTCGGTAGATGTGTCCTGCGCAGGAGGAGGAGATCCGCCGAAATCTCCGTTTCAGTGTGGATAGAGATATTTTCAAAAACGCATAGCATAGCCTGTCGTTTTTACGCGAAACCGGCGTTTTCAAAATCATCCGGTCTAGTGTGGATGTAGCCTCAGATTCCCATGTCCTTCTTGCATGGTACCTATCGTGTGGAATTACCTTAATGCATAAAAGCATGCAAGCATGAACAATTGTTCAGACCAAACATCAGAATGAGGAAGAAATGTGAGCTAAGTCACTTTGACTGTGGAATCATTATTGGTGCCAGACGGGGTGGTTTGAGTATCTCAGAAACTTGATCCCCTGGGATTTTCGCGCACAACAGTCTCTAGAGCAGGGGTTCCCAACCTGGGGTCCACAGACCCCTTGCTTAATGGTATTGGTCCATGGCATAAAACAGGTTGGGAACTCCTTCTCTGGAGTTTACAGAGAATAGTGTGAAAACCAAAGAAAAGAACATACGGTGAGTGGCAGTTCTGTGGCAGAAACCTTGTTAATGGGAGAGGTCAGAGGAGAATGGCCAGACTTGTTCAAGCTGATGGGAAGGCGGGTAGTAACTCAAATAACTACACATTACAATAGAGCATCACTGAACACAGAGCACATTGAACTTTGAAGTGGATGGACTACGGCAGCAGGAGACCACGCCAGGCTCCACTCGGTGGTACACTCCTGTACTTAATAAAGTGGCCACTGTCCTTTAACTCTTGACTCCCCTGCCCCAGGAAAAAGACTTTGTGCATTTACCCTACCTATCCACCTCATGATTTTAAACAACTCTATAAGGCTACCTGGGGTGGCGGGTGGAGATACGTTTCTTCCAAAGGAAGTGTAAGGTGCTCCTTCCCTCTGCTAGCCTGCGGGTCACCCTTGGGCAAGGTATAGCACTCGCTTAGACCCCCAATCAGGCTCACATGAAGCCATGGGAGAGGTGGTGGACGGTCGTATGAGCAACGGGTGCATATCACAAATCCTGGCCATGTGACCACTAACTCCATGCAGACAGACTCTGATGAGTACTAACAATGGCTGGGGTCCCCCATCTTGTAAAGACACTGCCCAGAGAAAGCAGTGGCAAACTGGTTCTATAGAAAAATATTGCCAAGAACCGTCATGGTCATGGATCGAAAAGAACTTCTCAGATTGAAGACAGATGGAAGGCCGTGATTGCCCACGGCACATGATGAGGAGATTGCTAAAGTCACCCTTCATTCTCCTATGCTGCAATAGATAATGTCCTAGTCTGCTCAGTCTCTCCCTATAGTTCAGGCCAACGAGTTCTGGCAACATCCTCATAATCTCTTGTGCACCTTTTCCTGCAGAATGGCCACAATTAAACACAATTTTACAAATGAAGTCTCGGTAATATGCTTCACAACTGCAAACTGACGTTCCGACATCCATGTTCAGTGCCCTGACAGATGAAGGCCTGCACGCCAAAAGCCTTATTCACCACCCTGTCTACTTGTCTTGGCTTTTGTGATTGGCCTGATGAGACCACACCTGGAGTACTGTGTTCAGTTTTGGTCTCCAAATTTGAGGAAGGACATTCTTGCTATTGAGGGAGTGCAGCATAGGTTCACGAGGTTGATTCCCGGGATGGCGGGGCAGTCATATGTTGAAAGATTGGAGCGACTGGGCTTGTATACAGTGGAATTTAGAAGGATGAGAGGGGATCTGATTGAAACATATAAGATTATTAAGGGATTGGACACGCTAGAGGCAGGAAACATGTTCCCGATGTTGGGGGAAGTCCAGAATCAGAGGCCAAAGTTTAAGAATAAGGGGTAGGCCATTTAGAACGGAGTTGAGGAAAAACTTTTTCACCCAGAGAGTTGTGGATCTATGGAATGCTCTGCCTTAGAAGGCAGTGGAGGCCAATTCTCTGGATGCTTTCAAGAAAGAGTTGGATAGAGCTCTTAAAGATAGCGGGGTCAAGGGATATAGGGAGAGGGCAGGAACGGGGTACTGATTGTGGATGATCAGCCATGATCACATTGAATGGCGGTGCTGGCTCGAAGGGCCGAATGGCCTACTCCTGCACCTACTGTCTATTGTCAGGGAACCATATACACAGTCGGCCCTCCTTACCCGCGGGTTCCGCATGCGCGAATTCAACCAACCACGAATCGAGAAAACCTGGAAGTTCTCTTCTAGCATTCATTCAAGCATCGTGCGCTACTTTGTTCCCGTGGAAAAAAATGGCTCCTAAAAAGCTATTACGTGGTCAAAGCAAATCCTCAGAGTGCTATCTCTCACCGAGTGTGTGGCTAGAGGACATGTCACAGAAGCATGTCCCTGTCGATGGCCAAATTATACGTGAAAAAGCTCTTAGTCTCTATGAGCACTACTGTGATGGGGTTGATGAGAGCGAGAGAAAGGAGTTTAAGGCTGGTCAGGAATGGCTGGCTGGCTATGAAAAGCGCTACAGCCTCAAGAACGTAAAGATCACGGGAGAATCGGCATTCGAGGGCGTTCCCAGAGGAGCTCAAGAAACTCACAGAAAAGAAAGGCTACCTCGCAAGATTTGTTTGACGATGCAAAGAAAAAGAAGAGACAGCTTCCTATAACAATGTTTCTAACTAGAGCATCCTCAATTTTGAAGTCTCGACGTTCAACGCCTGAAGATCCTCAGCCCTCAACCTCCACAGTTCCCGACTTTAGTATTATTGAGCCTCCCCCAAAGCGTCCTTATTCCCTAAACAAGACAGTGTACAGGTATCAACAACACACACAAAATGCTGGTGGAACACAGCAGGCCAGGCAGCAGATATAGGGAGAAGCGCTGTCGACATTTCGGGCCGAAACCCTTCGTCAGGTCTGTACAGGTATTACAAGTTTTACTCGCCATTTGATCATTGTTCGCCTCCCGTCTTGTTCGTTTGCTGCTTGTGTGGTGAGCGAAAGGAACGTAGTTTTTTTTCCTTTGTCAATATTCCTTAAACAAGACAATTGGTTACGTGTCCCGTAACGGGTCAAAAAGAATCAGAGAAATGGACACACCTGGAGTCTGAGTCTTCCTTTATCAATTCTATTTTACTAGTAATTACGTGAATAAATTAATATAAAACAAGATAAAGTAAACAGGTTAGCAGAGTATATGTATATGTGTGTATATATGTGTGTGTGGGGGGGGAGGAGAGGGAGAGAGAGCGAGGGAGGGAGGGAGAGAGAGAGAGAGAGAGAGGGAGAGAGAGAGAGAGAGAGAGAGAGAGAGAGGAGAGGGAGAGAGAGAGAGATAGATCTCCTCCTATTCCTGAAACCTATTTAAAAGCCACCAACCTGTGACCAGAAACAAGGAGATGCCGTCTTCTGTGGTGGAGTTATTAACCCCAGACCAGGGTTAAACACACCGATAGCTCCCCACCGGTCACCCCTTTGTCCACACTGTGAGCAAAACCCCCCACCCCTGTCGTGGGCACACAAACCTCACCGTCCCACTTGCCTCTGGAGTCGTGCGTCTCATTAAAAAGTCCTTGTATCTATCTCAGTAGCGCGGAACACCAGCTGCCCATCATATAGCTCTGCCTTTCAGTTTCCAAGGCAAATCAATCACCGACTCTCTCGTCCCTGCTGCTGAATTAGTACACAAGCTGTTCGCTCCCCCTCTCTCTCTCTCTCTCTCTCTCTCTCTCTCTCTCTCTCTCTCTCTCTCGTTGAAAGGAACAGTCCACTTTAAAATAATCCTTCAGATCTCGTCACAAATTCACATAGCATTTCCATTGTATTAGATGTTATAAATTCTGTAATCTAGAGATGATTAAAAGTTTTACTCGTTTGATCATTGTTCGCCTCGCGTCTCGTTCGTTCGCTGCTTGTGTTGTGAGCGAGAGGAACATGTACAGTTTTTTTCCTTGTCAAGACTCCCTAAGCACTACAGTGTAACAACTATTTGCATAGCATTTACATTGTATTAGGTATTATAAGTGATCTAAAGTATCCGGGAGGATGGCGTAGGTTATATGCAAATACTACGCCATTTTATTTAAGGGACTTGAGCATCCGTGTTTATAGGTAAACGCGGGAGATCCCGGAACCTATCCCTTGTGGATAAGGAGGGCCGAATGGACTCCCGTCCCTCTTCTACAACACTGCCAAGGGCCCTGGTGTTTTCAAGTCTTGATTTAAATACAGTAACTTGCACAGCTCTGAATTAATCTTCATTTGCCCTTATACATCCCATTTATCTTGCTGAACAAAATCCTGTTTTAATTCTTCCATTTTTAAAATCTTTTTTATTAATTATTATTAGAGATCAACAAAAGATACATTAAGGTAATCAAGTCAATACATCATTATGTACAATGAAGAATTAAATTAGCAAATAACTGTTTAACAAAGCTAAGCAATATATCAATAATACAAAGAAAAAATAAAGTGTTAAGAATATTTTTTGAAAGAGAAAAAAGAACCCCTACTAACTAAAATAAAATGAAAAAAAAAAACATTGGGAGGGCAACCCCGGAGCTATACATCATACAAGCTTCCATAGAAGAAAATCATCAATCTGCCAACTCAAATCCATTTAAACAAAAACCGGAAGGAAACCATATTAATTAACTCAAATCAGAGATGATAGTAGTGGTTCTTAATAACCATCATAGATCATAAAGCATAGAGCAGAACTAGGCCATCTGCCATTTGGTCATGGCTGATTTATTTTCCCTCTCAGCCCCATTCTCCTGCCTTCTCCCTGTAACCTTTGACACCCTTACTAATCAAGAACCTATCAACCTCCACTTGTCAACCCAATGTCTCGGCCTCCACAGCTGTCTGTGGCAATGAATTCCATAGCTTCACCACCCTGTGGCTAAAGAAATTCCTCCTCATAGATATTCTAAATAGATGTTTATGTATTCTGAGGCTATGTCCTTTGATTCTAGACTCTCCCACTATTGGAAACATACTTCCCATGCTCACTCTCTCCAGTCCTTTCAGTATCCACTATGTATCAATGAGATTCCAACAAGAGGACCACATCCTTGTCGTTGTGTTTGGAGGCTTGCATGTCTCAATAACCCGGAGAGCTGGATTCAGGGCTCTTGGTAGGGTCACCCATGCCAAACCGGTCAAAGGGTAGATAGATAGATAGATAGATACTTTATTCATCCCCATGGGGAAATTCAACTTTTTTTCCAATGTCCCATACACTTGTTGTAGCAAAACTAATAGACTCAGAGTGGTCCTCCGGTCCTCCATGTTCAACGACCCTGAGCGGTAAAACACAACTGTTCTGGGAACAGCGATGAGGAATCCTTCTACACCTGAGTGTGACGGTATTCCCGAGTCTCCACCCAGAAAATGCATGACTGACGGTAGTGAATACTGGGAGGAAGCTGCTGCCACGATGAAGGAAGCCCTGAACACCGCCAGAGATGGAGGACCCTCTTCGCTGCCCTAAACGCCTGCAGCATAATGGTCAGTGAGTAAAGTCAGTGAGATTCCCCTTCCTTCCTCTAGCTCCATCGAGTACAGGCGCAGAGACATCAAGCACTTCTCATATGTTAGCCCCTTCATTCCTGGGGGTATTCTTGTAAACTTCCTCTGGACCCCTCTCCAATGCGAGCACCTCTCGCTTCAGCTAGCGGCTTAATATAGGGGGTGACAGCCCCCGGCCCAGCCAAACTTAAGAAATCTCATTTGGGTGGATGCTGTGCAATGTGTCGCCTGTTGCAAATCAGTACCCTGAAGTAACAAATAGTACACAATATTTGATTAAAGCTTTATAATTCTCCTTTGACTATATGGTTAGTAAAGAACATTTTTTTAAAAAAGAAAAAGGGCCCAATCTTTTGAAACAGTCTATTGCGCAACGTTGGAGCTCACTGATAATGTTGGTCGTCCACCATCGACCTCCTCCAATCGTTCGCTGCCCTTCGGACCCTCGCTCCAAGTCCACTTGGTCTGGCGGTCTACCAGCTATCTCCATTCGCGTCTTCTCTCCTCATCTCTTCCCAGCAAAAGACCGCGAAAATCTTTTTTCCAGACTCACAAGAAAGAACCACAGCATTCCAAACCCCGTTATCTCCAGTCATAACCCAAACATTGCAGCTCCAGAGAAACCGTTACATTATCAGCGAAACCTTACAGCACGTTACACAGCTGTGAAACCTTACAGCATGTTACACTTGGATACGGGGCCCAAAACTACATAAATGCCGTATCTTCAATGTCTACAGCACGCCATATTTTAGCAGTGTTGGTCTTAGTGTTTCTCAATAAGCTGCTGAGGGAGTGGAAGTGACCAGCAGCTCCTACAGTAGTGCATTAATGATGGGCTGAGAGTTAACTTGCGCAGGAAACCCACAATGTTCTTAGGAATGGAGGCTCCTGGTTCATGAAGTGGCAAGGGTAGGGTGGGGCATCAAAGAGTCACCTCCATTTCAACCCCTGAAGTACCTAGCCTGTCAGTCCTGACCTCACACTGAAGATCTTCAGCCTCAAGAAGCTGATGCTGAGCCATTTGTTCCACTTCAGGGCCCCAAACAGTCCCTCCAGGTGAGGCAACACTTCACTTGTGAGTCTGTTGGGGTCATCTATTGCATCCGGTGCTCCCGGTGCGGCCTCCTCCGCATCGGCGAGACCCGACATAGATTGGGGGACCGCTTCGTCGAGCACCTCTGCTCCGTCCGCCACAACAGACAGGATCTCCCGGTTGCCACCCACTTCAGCTCTGCTTCACATTCCCATTCGGATATGTCCATACCCCTCTACTGCCATGATGAGGCCAAACTCAGGCTGGAGGAGTAACACCTCATCTACCGTCTGGGTAGTCTCCAGCCCCTTGGTATGAACATCGAATTCTCCAACTTCCGGTAAATTCCCTTCCCCCATCCCTCTTTCACTCTGCCTCCTCTTCCAGCTGCCTAGCACCTCTCTCATGTTTCTGCCTTCTTCTACTACCCATAGTGCTTTCCCCTTACATTCCTTCTTCACCTCTCCTGCCTATCCCCACCCTGCTTCCCCTCCCCCACCCCTCTGATTGGTTTTCCACCCTCCCCCCACCTTCTTTATAGGGCCCCTGCCCCCTCCTTCTTCAGTCCTGTTGAAGGGTCTCAGCCCGAAACGTTGACTGCTCGTTTCCACGGATGCTGCCCGGCCTACTGAGTTCCTCCAGCTTGTTTGTACGTGTTGATTTGACCACAGCATCTGCAGTGTACTTTGTGTTCCACTTCAACGTTCACCTGTTTATGTTATTTATTACCTTCTGAAATATTACATAAACACACAAAACTCTGCAGATGCTGGGAATCCAGAGCAACACGTACAAACTGCTGGAAGAGCTCAGCAGGTCAGGCAGCATCTACGGAAATGGGCAAACAGTTGATGTTTGAGGCAGAGACTCTTCTTCAGGACCGGTAAGGAAGGGGGAAGTTGCCAGAGTAAAAAGGTGGGGGGAAGGGAAAGGAGGAGAGCCAGCAGGTAATAGGTGAAGCCAGGTGAGTGGGAAAGGGAAAGGGCTGGAGAAGAAGGAATCTGATAGGAGAGGAGAGTGGACCTGGGGGAGAGGTGAGAAGAGGTAAGAGGCCAAAGAGGGGAATAGAAGAAGAGGGGAGGGGAAGGGAAACATTTCTTTTTACCGGAAGCAGAAATCAATATTCATGCCATCAGGTTGGAGGCTACCCAGATGAAATATAAGGTGTTGCTCCTCCACCGTGAGAAGGCCGTGGACCGACACGTTGGACTGGAATGAGAACGGGAATTAAAATGCTTGGCCACCAGGAAATTCTGCTTTTGGCGGATGGAGCTGAGGTGCTCAATGAAGAGGGTCGCCCAATTTACGATGGGTCTCACCAGTGTAACTCACCAACTGCCCTGCCCAAGATTGCAAGGAACTGCAGACAGCTCAGCACATCATGGACCCCCTTGGTTTAACGGTAAGGCTCCATGGCATGTCAGAAGTTTGGTCAAGGAATTAAAAGGGAGGCGTTGAGTCCCAGTCTAGGCATTTGGAGGTAAATTCGTTGGGAATGATAGTATTGAAGGAGAAGCTGTAGTCAAAGAGCAATTGTCTAACATTGGCACCTTTACTGTCCAGATGCTCCAGAGATGAGGGCAGGGCCAGGGAGATGGCGTTTGCCTTAGACCTGTTTCACCAGAGTGCTGAGGGTTGAAGCTGTCTGGGAGACTGGAACTGCTGTGTGCCAGCTTCTCGAAGCACTTCATGATGGTAGATGTCAGAGCCCCCGGATGGTTCTCATTAAGGCACCTCACCTTATTTTTCTTCTGGGAAGATGGTGGTTTCCAGGTGGGAACCGTTAAAGGAATTAAAGGGAGGTTAAAAATGTCTGTTGTACACTCAATTCGATGGCAGCGTGCAGATACGTCTCTAGCAAAGGAGGTATGAAGTTCTCCTTCCCTCCGCTAGCCTGAAGGTCACCCATGGGCAAGGTATAGCACCTATTTAGCCCCCCACCCCCGATCAGGGTCTTGTGAAGCCATGGGAGCAGGTCGTAGATGACCGTATGAGCAGCTGGTGCATATCATAAGCCCTGGTTATACAACCACTGACGCCAGGCAGACAATCTCTGAAGGGTATTGACGATAGCAGCTGGGGTCACCCGTCTTGTAAAGACACTGCCTAGAAGAAGGCAATGGCAAACCACTTATGCAGAGAAATTTGCCAAGACCAATCGAGGTCATCCATGACCTCTGACATCGTATGGCACGGCACATAATGGCGATGATGGTACATCCATTAGCCTCTTTGTTAGGTACCTCCTGTATCTAATGAAGTGGCTGCTGAGTGTACGTTTGTAGGCTTCTGCTGATGTAGCCCATCCACTTCAAGGTTCAATCACAAACTAGAGAAAATCTGCAGATGCTGGAAATCAGAGCAACACACACAAAGTGCTGAAGGAAGTCAGCAGTCCAGGCAGCATCTATGGAAAAGAGTATAGTTGACATTTCGATCCACAACCCTTCAGCAGGACTGGAGAAAAAAAAGCTGAGGAGTAGATTTAAAAGGTGGGGCGAGGGGAGAGAGAAACACAAGGTGATAGGTGAAACCGGGAGGGGTAGGGATGAAGTAAAGAGCTGGGAAGTTGATCGGTGAAAGAGATACAGGGCTGGAGAAGGGGAGTCTGATAGGAGAGGACTGAAGGCCGTGGAAGAAAGGGGGGAGGAGCACCAGAGGAAGGAGATAAGGTGAGAGAGGGGGATGGGGAATGGTGAAGGGGGGGGGGTCATTAACAGAAGTTTGTGAAATCAATGTTCATGCCATCAGGTTGGAGGTTACCCAGACGGAATGTAAGGTGTTGTTCCTCCAACCTGAGTGTGGCCTCATCATGACAGTGGAGGAGGCCATGGATGGACATATCGGAACGGGGATGGGAAATGGAATTAAAATGGGTGGCCGCTGGGACATCCCGCTTGTTCTAGTTCAGGTTCAACGTGTTGTACGTTCAGAGATGCTCTTCTGCACACCACTGTTGTAACGCGTGGTTTTTTGAGTTACTGCCGCCTTCCTGTCAGCTTGAACCACTCTGACCATTCTCCTCTGACCTCCATCATTAACGGGGCATTTTTGCCCACAGAACTGCCACCCACTTTATTTTATTAGTGTTACATGGACAAAGAAAGAGGAACTGAGAGAACAAAGGAAAAAGAAAAGGCAGTTGCGGTTGTGTCATACTCCGACTAATGATATGAACAAATTTCAGTGAGAACAATTCATCTACAAAATAGCCAGATTCAAGTAGTGTGACACCTTGTGTGGAAACTAAGAAATTTCTAGAAAAAATACAGAAGCAACTGTACCGTAATTACTGGAAATTCACTGAACAATGGTGATTATATAAAAATACATTCAAGCAGGGTAAAATTAAACAAGATAAGTAACACCCCAATCCAACACTCCCACTAATTGTTGTATGGGTAACTGTCCTTCCAACAGGCTCTGATGTCCTCTGCACCTAACCTGATATTGTAACTTGTCCGAATTTCCCTAATGGTAGGTTTGTAGGCAGTAGCCCTTTGAGTTTTTAATAGTTCAATAATATTTTACTAATCTTGTGTATATATTGTTTGATAAAGCATTCTTGTTCATTTAAATAATTCATTACAGGTTATATGTATAAATACATGAATTTCATACGTCATCACACTACCATGTGATACGTGCACCCCTCGCTTAAAGTAAACTCGAAGTTAGACCCGCATTTCCCGGCTCTCGTGTCTTCCTTTGAATTAGTTTAACGTTTTGAAGTTACGAAACATAACATTGGGGAGGAGTTATTTTTAAAATGGATCTGTGACAGCTATTGACCTGTGAAGCACTACTAAAAGAAAATGCAGTGAGGAATATCGAATTAAATAAAAAACAGCGCGGCATGTGTACTTCTGAAGGGAAGAAATGATCGAGTTTTTTAAAAAGTAAGAATTTATGAGTTCATAAAGAGTGAGTACTAAGTGATAATAATTATTTAAAAAATCAGAAATGGCTGGCTATATCGGAAAGATTGACGTGTTTGATTACACAATGGGTAATTGGCTCATGTATACTGAGCTAATTCAACAATATCTTGAAGCAAGTGAAATAGCCAATGAGAAACAAGAACCAACTGTGCTGAGTGCATTGGGTTTAAACGTGCTTCAAAGTCGAACTGCGGTAATCAAACCAGCTGAAATGAGCTTTCCTGATATTGTCAAAGTAATGTAAGACTATTTAGAACTGAAGCTGTTGTTGATTTCAGAACGCTTTAGGGGTTTCATAACAGGAATCAAAAGGAAGGAGAGTCCATTTCAGCAAAGGTGGCTGAATTGAAGTGATTGAGCATTGTCAGTTCAGTCACGGGCTTAATGTTACACCAATAGATCATCTAGTTTGTGGAATCTTACAAGAAAGAGTTCAAAAATGGCTCCTAACTGGAGCACAACTTACCTTCAAAAGAGCAGTTGATTTTGCTGTTTCAGTGGAAACAGCAGACAGAGATGCAATTGAGTTGCAGTCAGGAATGAAAGTGAACTTGAACAAAATTGCAGTCTTTAGCCGGAGGCCTGCCTGGCCGAACAAATTGTGTTAACATTGTGCCAGGGGCTCTCACACACCGGACCAAGGCAGGTTTAAGGGTGAAACTTGCAGAAAATGCAACCAAGTAGGACACATACAACGAGTACGTTGAGCTAACAAAAATAAATGGACTACACAGGGAAGAGAAAAAGCTCAAAATTGAAGTTACATAAAGAGCACTAAACTGCACACTGTTGATTAAAAAAAAAGGATAATGGTGAGAGTGACACAGGACAGTAGCCTTGAGATTTACAAGTGTGAAAATTAACAATAGACAAGTAATATGGCTTACACCAGAAGTGAGCAACACATTAATTAAAATTGAATTGAACACTACCTCTGTGTTTCAGTCATTTCAGAAAATGAGTTTGAAGGGCATTTCAAAGATACTGAGCTGAAGTCTGTAGATATCCAACTCATAATGGGGAAAAGGTAACTCCAATGTGGGAATGACATTTGTAACAGTGAAACACAACAACCAGTAAGCCACATTGGGCCTGAAATGTGGTAAAAAAAAGGAGGGCCAGCATTGTGGGGATGTGACTAGTTGAGGCAACTACAGCTTGATTGGCGATCCATCCACCATTTGCATGCCACATCCCCTGAAATGAAGCCAGCTGAATGTGAATTAAGGAAGGTCTCCAAGCTGGACACCATGAACTGTTGCCCAACGGAGGATAAACAGATCTCAGCCTCTAGCTGGAAAGAATATTGGACCAAGGAAGGACCGTGCTGCTCAGAGGAAGTGTGAAAATAACGGAAGTAGCGGTCCAACTGCAACAGTTTATGTTGGCAACATATCTGATAAAACTTCTGATACATTAATCAGGCAGTTACTTGCGAAATGTGACTTGATTTTAAGATGGAAGAGACTTTAAGGAGCTACAAGGAAGTTGCAAGCATTCAGCTTTTGTGAGTATAAAGAACCAGAATCTGCTCGGCCTGCATTAAGATTATTGCATGAATTTCAAGTGGGAGACAATAAGTTGCTTGTGAAAGGAGACGCAAAGACCGAAGCCCAGCTGGACGAATGGAAGGCCAAAAAGAAAGAAGTCAATGGAGGTACGAAGACAGAGGATTTTCAGATGATGTTGGGGGGTGAGGGAACCAAGAGGAGCATTGAAGGATTAATAAGAGGATACTCCAGCGAACTAAATGCACCTTCCCAAGATGAAGATGCACAAACTTGAAGAAGAAAAAGGAAGGAGAAGAAAGGTGTCTACAGCTGTATGAACCACTTCCTGTAGTCCCAAAGTCAACTCTTGCAACCATCACGGAGGAGGTCCCAGCCACAAGTCTCACTGACCGAGCATAGGGGTCCTCCTTGTCAGGAAAGATGTATCCCACAAGAGTAAGAAATCATCCACTGTGATTGAATCTTTAGGCCTGAATGGGACAATTTAAAATTTACTCTGCCATTGACGTCTGTATATAGTAGTTGTATAGGGTACTGTGTATATAGTTGAGATGTGTTCTATATAGAGTTGGAGTTTATAGCTAAGCAGGGAGGAGAGTTGTGAACTTGATATTTCAATAATATTTGAGTAATTATATTTATTGTTTGATTAAGCAACCTTGTTCGTTTAAATAATTCATTATGGGTTTTATATATATAAATATGTTAACTGCATACATCATCATTCTACCAGGTGATACATGCATGTCTCACATAAAGTAAAGTTGAAATTAAACCTGCATTTTCTGACTCCCATGTCTTCCTTTGAACTAGTTTAATGTTTTGAAGTTACAAAAACATAACAGTAATGATAGCACCCTGGTCCATAGGTTGTACCAATGAAGGGTTGCTAGGCAATAAAAATAATCCAAATTTACTGTCATCAACATCCATACCCAGGGTATAAGTTCCACAAAGATGAGCTTTTAGCAGCAGCCCAGTACATTTAAAGCATAAGTTAACACAAACTTGAATTAACATTAAATGCTACCTTAATGTTGTCAGCATCTCTCAATGATCATTGGATATTCAGGGCCATTGTCAATGAAGAATGTGGTCCTATTGTCCAGTTTATTCTTTGCAGAATATCACATAATGAAGTGTCAATGATGAGGGGGGAGGGTTAACAATGTTTCCTTATGAAAAAATAAGATTTTTATCTAATTCTTTATAATTGTTGAATGTTGCTTTTTCTTGCATGTCACGCCAACACACCACAGCAAATTCCTAATATATGTAAATGTATGTATATGATGAATAAAGTTGTTCCCTGATGACATAAATTTGGAAGGTCAATGACTTCATCTAGTTTATTAGTTAGCTCTCCACACCACTGGACAATTGGTCTTTGAGTAGCCTTTTAAAGTCCTTTGGATGCCTGGATGGTACGTTAATCGTTACCTTACCGTTACCCAGAGTGTGCAGCTGTGACAACAAGGGTTGCCATCGTCTCAGTGACAGATGGTTGCTGTATTGGATCTCTGTTCATTTTCTGATCCTTAGCTTTCTTCTGGGAGTCAGGAATGACAAGCAGTCTTCATTCCAAGATTTCCATTTATTTTATAAATGGAAATTCCTTTAGTCTCGTGAGCCCATGGATTTGCGCCTGGGCAGGGTTGTATGGGAGACAGGCAGTTGCCCAAGCTGCAAGCCTTCCCCTCTCCATGCCACCGATGTTGTCCAAGGGAAGGGCACTAGGACCCAAGCAGCTTGGCACCGGTGACGTCGCAGAGCAATGTGTTGTTAAGTGCCTTGCTCAAGGACACAACACAGACGGACAGCCACCTCAGCTGAGGCTTGAACCAGTGACCTTCAGATCACTAGCCTGATACCTTATCTACTAGGCCACGCCCCAACACATCTATTTATTTTAGAGTACAAACAAATGTACAAGTACTAAGCAAACTAATAAAGAGCAGAGAAACAATGCTAAGAGAGGAATTGATGCCAAGTAAGACAAAAGAATTCCTAGATGGAGATAAACTAGTTAATAGGCTACATAATAAAAACAATTACATCACATGGGTAATGTGCTAATATTTAGTCAACGAAAAATGAGAAAGGTGATAGATTGTTAGTTTAGCTACTGCCAGTGAATGTGAAAAATACACAAGTTTGTTAACAGTATAAATTTCATTTAAAAAAGTATTATTAAAAAATAGCAACACACACAAAATGCTGGTAGAACACAGCAGGCCAGGCAGCATCTATAGGGAGAAGCGATGTTGATGTTTCGGGCCAAGACCCTTCGTCAGGACTAACCGAAAGGAAAGGTAGTAAGAGATTTGAAAGTAGAGGGGAGAGGGGGAAATGCGAAATGATAGGAGAAGACCGGAGGGGGTGGGATGAAACTAAGAGCTGGAAAGGTGATTGGCGAAAGTGATAGAGAGCTGGAGAAGGGAAAGGATCATGGGACGGGAGGCCTCGGGAGAAAGAAAGGGGGGGGGGGAGTACCGGAGGGAGATGGAGAACAGGCAAACAACTAAATATGTCAGGGATGGGGTAAAACGGGGAGGAGGGGCTGTGTTGCCTTTAAGGCATTTGTTTAGTTTATTATATTTTTGCTTTAGTAATTTGTTTGTAATCGTTTTCTAGTTTAAGTTAAAGTTGTTTAAAGTAAATTTGTTGTCTGTGATATAACGCGGCATGCGATGACGTCACACCCGGTTACGCCGCGTCTTGTGGGAAAATACTGGTTTGGAGGAATGGGAAGGAGGGGGCTTATGTGTGTGCAGGATCAGCGTGAGAAAAGTTTTCTTTCTACGCACTAGAAACATCAGTGAAGCAACGCCGTAAGTTCATAAGATAATCGATATGTTGAATTAAAAATGTTAATGCTGATTCTGTTAAAAGTAATGATGGTTGATAAAGTTTATGTTTTTTGTTATTTAAAGAGTTGCGGATAGTTTGTGTTGAAGTGTATTTAAAGCCAGTCGATGGCGTAGATAGATTCTGACTGTATGTTGCACTTTAATGTAATATAGTTGTTGTAGTTTTACTTTTGCAAGTATTTATGATGTAAATGTGATGCCAAGAAGGAAACAAATACTGTATATATTTTGTATTGTTTTAACAACAGTTTTCACCATACGTTAATATGGAAGAGTGAACAGTAAACGGTTAATCTTACTGGGACCGCCTCATTGACTGGTTTAAGCTTGGTGTTTAGTTCAGAGTTCTTTTACACCTGTGCGAGAACACTGCAGTGAAAAGGCGGCATTACCAGGTGTTTCAAGTGCTGCAATAACAACTCGATCCAGCATCAAGTCGTTGCCATCCAGCGACAGGGGCAGTAGGGCATCAACAAATAAGGATGCCCATGCAAGCGCTAAGGCAGAAGCCGCCAAGGTGCGAGCGTTGTACGCCGAACAAGAAGCAAAATTGAAAATGGAAAAGGCTGCCAGAGAAAAGGAAGCGGCTGCCAGAGAAGCCGAAAACCAGTTGGAAAAGGTAAGGATAGAGTCAGAGTTAGAAGTGCTGACGCTACACCGAGAAGCAGAAGCTGCCAGGGTGGAAGCAGAGATATTAGAAAGTGCTGAAGAAATGCATGTTCTGGATGACGTAATTGGAACGCACAAGCGACTATGTCCGATCTCAAATGGACTTGAAGATTCGTTCTTCCTCTCCATACTTATATGCTAATATCCTACCTCATGAGGATGTTATTGAGACTCAGAGAGGCCCAATTGCATCACATCCATCTGAGGAAGACAATTTACCCTTGCAACTCCGCTACGAATTGAAGAATGAAAGGGCTGATAACAAATACTTCTCGACACCAAACTTACCAGATTTGGCGAGAGGAGAGGCAAAGGCTGAATTCAGAACAGCAAATCCCATAACAAATGTACACCCTCAGTCATATACCCGCCGACATATTCCCCCAGCCAGCATGCCACTTGCAGTTGAACCCATGGCACAGTATTTAGCACAATGAGATCTCGTCACTTCAGGACTATACCAGTTTGACGATAAACCTGAAAATTACCGTGCATGGTACTCCTCATTCGCCAACGCTATCCACGGAGTCCAGCTCGGAGCAACCCAAGAGTTGGATCTTATGACGAAATGGCTGGGAAAAGAATCATGCGAGCAGGTGAGACGCATACGCTCAGTGTACATTAACAACCCCAAGCTAGCCTTACACAAAGCATGGGAGAGACTTCGGGAGTGCTATGCGGCCCCTGAAATTATTGAAACGGCACTATTTTGATGTCTGGAAAATTTTCCCAAGGTGTCAGCCAAGGACCACACTAAGTTAAGAGAGCTTGGAGATCTACTCATGGAGATTCAAGGCGCCAAAGAAGATGGCTACTTAACTGGTCTGTCACACCTAGATACTTCATACGGGATTAGACCAATCGTGGACAAACTTCCATTTGGGCCGCAGGAAAGGTGGGTGTCTGTTGGCTCAGAGTACAAGGAAGAGAACGATGGTCGATTTCCTCCCTTTGAGTATTTCACTAGGTTTGTGTGCAAGGAGGCGAAGAAGCGAAACGACCCTAGCTTCATGAGTCCAGGTAGCAGTACAATTTACACCAAGCCAGTTAAATCCACTTCGAATAATTTCAACATAAATAAACCTGTCTCAGTACGTAAAACTGAAGTCTTTACAACTAACAATGACCCTAGCAAGAATTGTCCATTGCACAACAAACCCCACCCCCTCAAAAAATGCAGAACGTTTAGGAAAAAACCCTTTGAAGAGAGGATGGCCCTTCTCAAGGAGAAAAAAATATGTTTTAAATGCTGTTCCTCTAACTCTCACCTTGCTGGAGGGTGTACGATCTCTGTGAAGTGCCCAGAATGTAATAGCACTAATTACAATGGGACCATGCATCCTGGCCCGTTACCGCAAACCGACAAAGCTCCTTCATCCTCACAACAGGACGGCGGGGAGGGAGAGGCTCACTCCAGGACAACTGTTGTCAGCTCGAGCTGCACAGAAGTTTGTGGTCAAGCTCAGTCAAGCCATTCTTGTTCAAAGATCTGCCTCACTAAGGTGTACCCTAAGGGAGCCAAAGACAAGGCCATCAAAGCCTATGTAATTCTGGATGACCAGAGCAATCGCTCACTAGTCAGACCAGAGTTCTTTGACTTGTTCAACATTGAGAGTAATCAGTTCCCATACTACCTTAGAACTTGCTCAGGCAGCGTGGAAACTTATGGAAGGAAGGCAGAAGGCTTCCAGCTCGAGTCCCTGGATAGTAAAGTTGTCCTCTGTCTCCCTCCACTCTTAGAGTGCAATGAAATTTTGAACAACCGCACTGAGATCCCGACGCCAAGTGCGGTGCGACACCAGCCGCATCTCCACCACATCGCCAAGCACATCCCAGAACTGGATCCAAAAGCAGAAATACTCCTGCTATTAGGAAGAGATGTTCTCCAGGTGCACAAGGTTAGGCAGCAGGTCAATGGACCACACGACGCCCCCTTTGCCCAACGCCTGGATCTGGGCTGGGTGGTGATAGGAGAGGTGTGCCTTGGCAATGTACACAAACTGTCAGTTAACACACTCAAGACCAATGTGCTGGAGAGTGGCCGCCATTCAATTTTTCAACCCTGCACAAGTTTCGTGTGTATCAAGGAAGCACGACAAGGCTTTAACAAATGTAAAGTAACCGACAAGACGCTGGGTCAGTCAGTCTTCGCTCAAACTGAGCATGATAATAAACTTGCTCCATCAGCACAAGACGCCATTTTCTTAGAAATAATGGACACCAAGGTCTTCAGAGACGAAGCAAATAATTGGGTCGCCCCACTACTTTTCAGAGAACCACGCCAGTGCTTGCCAAACAACAAAGAGCAGGCAGTCAAGTGGTTCACGTCTTTGCAAAAAACCCTGAAAAGGAAACCTGAGATGCAGCAACAATACGTAGCATTTATGGAGAAGATCTTCGCTAATGGACATGCTGAGGTAGCACTGCCACTGAGAGAAGGTGAAGAGTGCTGGTACCTCCCAACGTTTGGGGTTTACCACCCACAAAAGCCCAATCAGATCAGGGTGGTCTTTGACTCCAGTGCTCAGTGCGCTGGTATCTCCCTTAATGACGTGCTCCTTACAGGCCCCGACATCAACAATACCCTTCTCAGGGTCCTGCTGCGCTTCTGGAAGGAGAAGGTCGCAATCTTAGCGGACATCCAGCAGATGTTCCATAGCTTCTTAGTACAGGAGGACCATCGCAATTTCCTCCGTTTCTTATGGCGCAAATGTAACTTACCTCGCACTGTGGATGAATTGGCCCAGGCAAAGGGCGTCATCTTTAAAGCAACTCAAAGAGCAGCTTTTGCAAGGGAGTTTTTGGCTCTCCAAGTTAATAAACCAATACCAAAGGACAGCCCCTTGAGGAAATTCAACCCGATCCTGAAGAACGATATCATCTGCATTGGAGGCCGGTTAATACACTCCCACCTTCCAGCTGCAGAAAAGAGCCCAGTAATCCTGCCCAAAGATAGCCATGTGTCCTTACTGCTCACTCGCCATCACCATGAACAAGTAAGGCATCAGGGCCGTCACCTGACGGAAGGAGCAATAAGGGCAGCGGGACTGTGGATCTTGGGAGGTAAAACACTGATCAATTCAGTACTTCATAAATGTGTAACCTGCAGGAAACTGCGAGGGAAGCTGGAAGCTCAACGTATGGCGGACCTCCCACCAGAACGCCTCGAAGCCTGTCCTCCTTTTACATATGTGGGGCTCGATGTATTTGGTCCCTGGACTATCACTACGAGGCGTACCAGAGGGGGACAGGCAGAGAGCAAGCGGTGGGCCATTATGTTTAGCTGCATGAGTTCAAGAGCGGTACACATTGAGGTAATCATATCTTTGGATACATCCAGCTGCATTAACGCTCTCAGGCGCTTCTTTGCGCTAAGAGGCCCTGCAAAACAGTTAAGGTCTGATTGCGGCATGAACTTTGTTGGAGCGTCCAAGGAGCTGGGGATGGACAAAATGGTGCAAAGGTACCTCAGTCAGCAGGGATGCAACTGGGAGTTTCACATGGGAGGCGCATGGGAGCGGATGATTGGTATCGCCAGAAGAATTCTTGATTCACTGTTTCTGCAGCAACGCACCTGATTGACCCACGAGGTACTGTGCACACTAATGGCAGAGGTCACAGCCATTATAAATACACGACCACTCCTACCTGTGTCTTCTGACCTGGAAAACCCCTTCATACTCTCGCCATCAATGCTCCTTACGCAGAAGGCAGGAGCTCCCCCTCCACCTGGGGACTTCTCTGATGAGGATTTGTACACAAAGCAATGGAGACAGGTTCAGGCTCTTGCAAATCGGTTCTGATCTCGTTGGAGACATGAATATCTACCTTTGTTGCAACACAGACAAAAGTGGACAGAACCCCACAGGAATCTTCAAGTTGGAGATTTAGTCCTGCTCAGGGACAAGCAAATCACCTGCAACAGCTGGCCAATGGCCAGAATCACTGCCACATTCCCTAGTAGGGATGGACATGTCAGGAAGGTTGAGTTGAAAACTTCTGACCAAGGGGATGTGAAAACTTACCAAAGGCCAGTTGCAGAAGTCATTCTACTTCTACCTCAGGACTGATTTAGAGACTGAAGTTTTGTATTATGTTCATTGTGACCTTACGAAGGTCAGGCGGGGAGTGTGTTGCCTTTAAGGCATTTGTTTAGTTTATTATATTTTCGCTTTAGTAATTCATTTGTAATCGTTTTCTAGTTAAAGTCAAAGTTGTTTAAAGTAAATTCATTGTCTGTGATATAACGCGGCATGCGATGACGTCACACCCGGTTACGCCGCGTCTTGTGGGAAAATACCGGTTTGGAGGAACAGGAAGGAGGGGGCTTATGTGTGTGCAGGATCAGCGCGAGAAAAGTTTTATTTCTATGCACTAGAAACGTCAGTGAAGCAACGCCATAAGTTCATAAGATAATCGATATGTTGAATTAAAAATGTTAATGCTGACTCTGTTAAAAGTAATGATGGTTGATAAAGTTTATGTTTTTTGTTATTTAAAGAGTTGCGGATAGTTTGTGTTGAAGTGTATTTAAAGCCAGTCGATGGCGTAGATAGATTCTGACTGTATGTTGCACTTTAATGTAATATAGTTGTTGTAGTTTTACTTTTGCAAGTATTTATGATGTAAATGTGATGCCAAGAAGGAAACAAATACTGTATATATTTTGTATTGTTTTATCAACAGTTTTCACCATATGTTAATGTGGAAGAGTGAACAGTAAACGGTTAATCTTACTGGGACCGCTTCATTGACTGGTTTAAGCTTGGTGTTTAGTTCAGAGTTCTTTTACACCTGTGCGAGAACACTACAGGGGCATTAACAGAAGTTAGAGAAGTCAATGTTCATGCCATCAGGTTGGAGGCTACCCAGCCAGTATATAAGGTGTTGTTCCTCCAACCTGAGTTTGGATTCATCTTGACAGTAGAGGAGGCCATGGATAGACATATCAGAATGGGAATGGGACGTGGAATTAAAATGTGTGGCCACTGGGAGATCCTGCTTTTTCTGGCGGACCGAGCGTAGGTGTTTCACGAAACGGTCTCCCACTCTGTGTCGGGTCTCGCCAATATATAAAAGGGCACACCGGGAGCACCGGACGCAGTATACCACACCAGCCGACTCACAGGTGAAGTGTCGCCTCACCTGGGAGGACTGTCTGGGGCCCTGAATGGTGGTGAGGGAGGAAGTGTAAAGGCCAGGTGTAGCACTTGTTCCGTTTACAAGGATAAGTGCCAGGAGAGAGATCAGTGGGAAGGGATGGGGGGGACAAGTGGACAAGGGAGTCGCGTAGGGAGCGATCCCTGCAAAAAGCAGAAGGGGGGGGGGGGGGAAATGTGTTTGGTAGTGGGATCCCGTTGGAGGTGGCGGAAGTTACGGAGAATTATATGTTGGACCTGGAGGCTGGTGGGGTGGTAGGTAAGGACAAGGGGAACCCTATCCCGAATGGGGTGGTGGGTGGATGGGGTGAGGACAGATATGCGGGAAATGGGAGAGGTGCGTTTGAGAGCAGAGTTGATGGTGGACGAAGGGAAGCCCCTTTGCTTAAAAAAGGAAGACACCTCCTTCATCCTGGAATGAAAAGCCTCATCCTGAGAGCAGATGCGGCTGAGACGGAGGAATTGTGAGAAGGGAATTGTGAGAGAGGAATTGTCTTTTTGCAAGAGACAAGGTGGGAAGAGGAATAGTCCAGGTAGCTGTGAGAGTCTGTAGGTTTATAGTAGATATCAGTAGATAGGCCGTCTCCAGAGATGGAGACAGAAAGATCAAGAAAGGGGAGGGAGGTGTCGGAAATGGACCAGGTAAATTTGAGGGCAGGGTGAAAGTTGGAGGCAAAGTTAATGAAGTCGATGAGCTCAGCACGCGTGCAAGAGGCAGCGCCAATGCAGTCGTCGATGTAGCGAAGGAAAAGAGGGGGATGGATACCGGTATAGCCTTGGAACATGGACTGTTCCACAAAGCCAGCAAAAAGGCAGGCATAACTGGGACCCATACGGGTCTATACCCTTGGTTTGGAGGAAGTGGGAGGAGCCAAAGGAGAAATTATTGAAAGTAAGAACTAATTCCGCTAGACGGAGGAGAGTGGTGGTAGAGGGGATTTGGTTAGGTCTGGAATCCAAAAAAAACCGAAGAGCTTCGAGACCATCTCGGTGGGGGATGGAGGTGTATAGGGACTGGACGTCCATGGTGAAAATAAGACGGAGGGGGCCAGGGAACTTAAAATCATTGAAAAAATTCAAAGCATGAGAAGTGTGGAGAAATGTTGGAGGAACTCAGCAGGTCAGGCAGCATCTGAGGAAAGGAATAAAGGGTTGACGTATCGGGCCGAGACCCTTCATCAGGACTGGAAAGGAAGGGGGAAGAAGCTGGAATAAGGTGGTGAGGAGAGAGGAAGAGCCGCAAGCTGGAAGGTGAAGCCAGGTGAGGCGGAAGGTGGGTGGGAGTGGGAGGGCAGGATGAAATGTGATGAGAGGTGATAAGATAAAGGGCTGAAGATGAAAGAATGTGATAGAACTGGAAGAGTTCTTTCCCAGTTACCATCAGCATATAACCCGTAGCAGGGGTCCCAACATATTCGACCACTGTTATGCTAAGCTAAGGAATGCCCTTAGCTTCCTGGCCATTCTATGCCCAGACCACATTTTGGTAAATCTGATCACTAGGCTGTCCTTCTCATACCTGTCTACACACAGGGGCTAAAGAGCAAAGTTCCAGAGATTAGGACAACAAAAAAAGATAGTCACAGGAGGCAAAGGAGCAGTTATGGGATTGCCTCTAGTTGGTGGACTGGGCCGTGTTCAAGCGCTCATCTGTGGATCTGAATAAATACACCATGGCTGTCACAGACTTTATTAAAACAGTCGTTGACGAGTGTGTCTCCACAAAATCGTTCAGAGTCTTCCCCAAGCGGAAGTCCTGGATGAACCACGAGATCTGCAGGTTGCTGTGGTCCGGATCAGAGGCATTCAAGTCCAGTGACCGAGAGCTACAAGAGGTCCAGGAACGGTCTCCGGAAAGCTATCTCACAGGCGAAAGGTCTAAAGTAGAACCAACAAAGGATGCTCGACAGTTGTGGCAGGGTTTGAATGCGATCACCTCTTAGAAAGTAAAATCAAGCGATAGGCGACACCAGGGTTTTGCTTCCAGATGAGCTGAATGCCTTCAATGCTTGCTTTGACCATTATGACGTGGAGGAGCCATCACAAACTCCCAACGATCCTGTGATTTCAGTCACTGAGGCTGACTCGTGAGCAGCCTACAGGAGGGTGAACCCCTGAAAAGCATCTGGCCTAGAAGGGGTACCTAGCCTAAATGGGGTATCTGGCCCAGATGGGGTACCTGGCCAAGTACTAAAGACCTGAGCTGACCAACTGGCTGGAGTGTTCACTGAGATCTTTAACCTCTCACTTTGGCCGTCTGGGGCGCCCACCTGCTCCGAGCAGACTTCACTTATACTGTGAAGGAGTGTGCGGTAACCTGCCTCAATGACTATTGAGAGTTTGTGATAAAACAAATCACCTCCCGCCTGAGAAGTGACTTGGATCCACTTCAGTTTGACTGGAGCCACAGATGCCATCTCACTGGTTTTTCATTCAACCTTGGAACATCTGTGCAGCAAAGGAGCTTACATCAGGGTCCTCTTTATCAACTACAGCTTGGCATTCAATGCTATTATCCCCTCAGAACTAATCAATAAGCTTCAAGACCTTGGCCTCAATATCGCTTTGTGCAATTGGATGCTTGATTTCCTCACATGCAGACTCCAAGGCAGTTCAGATTGGGAACAACATCTCCTCCCAATCTCCATCAACACAGGAGCACCACAAGGCTGTGCGCTTTGCCCCCACTCTACTCGCTTTACCCTTATGACTGTGTGGCTAAGCACAGCTCCAATGCCATATTCAAGTTTGCTGACGACACCAATGCTGTTGGCTGAATCACAGGTGGTGACGGATCAGCATATAGGACAGAGATTTAAGATCTGGTTGAGTGGTGTCACAACAACCATCTCTCACTCAATGTCAGCAAGACCAGGGAGCTGATTATGGACCTCAGGAGGACAAAACCAGGGGTCCATGAGCCAGTCTTCATTCGGGGTGGTCAGAAGAGGAGAGGGTCACCAACTGTAAATTCCTCAGTGTTATAATTTCAGAGGCTCTCTCCTGGGCCCAGCACGTAAGGGCAATTGTGAAAAAGCACAGCAGCGCCTCTACATCCTTAGGAGTTTGCGAAGATTCGGCACATCTAAAACTCTGACAAACTTTTACAGATGTGTGGTGGAGAGGTCATTGACTGGTTGTATCCCAGCCTGGTATGGGAACACCAATGCCCTTTGAACGAAAAATGCTGCAAAAAAGTAATGGATACAGCTCAGTCCATCACGGGTGAAGGCCTCCCCATCATTGACCACATCTACACAGAGCACTGTCGTGAGAAAGCGGCATCCATCATCAGGGACCCCCGCCACCCAGACCGTGCTCTCTTCCTGCTACTGCCATCAGGAAGAAAGTACAGAAGCCTCAGGACTCACATCACCAGGTTCAGGAACAGTTATTACCCCTCAACCATCTGGCTCTTGAACCAGATGGGATAACTTCACTTGCCCCATCACTGAACTGTTCACATAACCTATGGACTCACTTTCAAGGACTCTTCATCTCATGTTCTCGATACTTATTCCTTATTTATTTATTGATGATTAAATCTTTGTTTTTGTATTTGCACAGATTGTTGTCTTTTGCACACCGGTTGAACGCCCAAGTTGGTGCGGTCTTTCATTGATTCTGTTATGGTTATTGTGGATTTATTGAGTACGTCCACAAGAAAATGAAGCTCAGAGTTGTGTACGATGACATATACGTACTTTGATAATAAATTTACATCTGTGACATTGTCTCAATGACAGATGATTACTGTTTACACAGATCATGAACACGTGGAGATGCAAGAGGCTGTGGATGCTGGTATCTGGAGCAACAAAATGCTGGAGGAACTCAGTGGGTCAGGCAGCATCTGTGGAAAGGAATGAAGAGTCAATGTTTCCGGTTGGATACCCTTAATCAGGAACTGGAAGTGAAGGGGGTAGAAGCCGGAATGAAGTGGTGAGGAGAAAGCTGGAAGGTGATAGGTGACACCAGACGAGAGGGAAGGTGGTGGGTGGGGGGGGGGGGGGAAATGAAGGTAGAAACTGGGCGGTGATGGGTGGAAAGGGTAATTGGCTGAAAAAAAAAGAATCTAATAGGAAAGGAGAGTGGACCAGGGGAGGAAGGGAAGGAGGAGGGGCTCCAGAGGGAGGTGAGGAGAAGGGGTAGGAGAGGAGCCAGAATGAGGAATGGGAAAAGGGAGATGGGGAAGGGTAGAGAAATTAATGGAGGTTAGAGAAATTGATAACTTCTCACCCTCCTCTCTCTTTCCATTCCCCATTCCGGCTCCCCTCCTACCCCTTCACTTCTCCTCACCTCCCTCAGGTTGGAGGCTACCCGCACAGATGTTGCTTCTCCAAACAGAGAATACCTTTATCGTGGCAGTAGAGGAGGCCACGGATTGACATTTCGGAATGGGAATGGGGAGTGGAATTAAAATGACCGGCCAGCTGGAAATCCTGCCTGCTGTGGACGGAGCGAAGATGCTCAGCCAGACTGTCCCCTAATCTATGTCAGTCTCACCGATGTGGAGGAGCCTGCACTGGGAGCGATCAGCTGTTGATTCCCCATCATAGATGCTGCCCGACCAGCTGAGTTCCTCCAGCATTGTGTGCGTGCGTGCGTGTGTGTGTGTGTGTGTGTGTGTATGTGTGTGTGTGTGCTCTGGATTTCCAGCATCTGCAGAATCTCTTGGGTTTAAGGTCAGAGCCTGGTACTGGTTTTTGGAGTCCAGCCCTGTCCAGAATGGGTGAAGGTCTCCACTGCGTCCATTCAAGTGGAAGAGATGAGGGCCGCACCAAGGGTCTGGAGGATGTGGATGTGGCAGACCGGTCGAGCAGTTCATTAGAAACGTTTGGCGTGAATGAAGAGGCTAAGACCAGGCAGTTAAAATGTTGGACATGTAGATGTCAATGAATCGGAAGACGGCCTTCTCTACGTGCAGAAACAAGGAACTGAGGTGGAAAGAGTGGCCCGGATCAACAGCAACACGAGGACGTTTTTGGAAACTACCTATCCATAATGAAACCCCGATCCCCCTACCACAGAGACACACGAGGTTTCACAGGTGCTGGAAATCCTGAGCAACACACACAAAGCTCTGAAGGAACTCAGCAAGTCTGGCAGCATCTATGGATGGAAATAAACAGTCAACGTTTATCAGAAAAGACTCTCTAAAAATCCATAGATGTATCGTGAAAAGCACTCTAACTCTCTAACTAGTTGCATCGTGGCCTGGTACAGAGACTAAAATGCAGATGAACACAACTATTTATTATAAATTACTATAAATTGCACATTTCACATTTAGTTGGAGACATAACATAAAATTATTTACTCCTCATGCATATGAAGGACGTAAGGAATAAAGTCAATTCAAGAAACTGCGCAGGTTCTTCACTCAGCCATCTCAATCACTGGCAGAACACTCCCCACTATTCAAAATGCCGCCTCCAGAACCTAGCGTCTATCATCCTCTTCTCATGACCACTCTTGGGGAGAAGTTACTGCAGCCCGAAGACCCTCACTCAGCAATTTGATGTTGCGGTGTTCGCCGATCTTGGCAATGAGGTTGCCGAGGTTTCTTCACCCGTCGAGGTGACGTCTTCATTGCCCCCGTTCGCTTGCCTCGGTCCTGATTGGTTAACTCTTCAGCTGACCTTCGGAGACGGAGCCTGTCTCGGTGCGTTTGTCTACAGAGTTATCGTCAGAGAGCCACGCTTCCAAAAACTTGTGCGCCTGCTTCGGGTTTGCCTGCGTCATGGACCTTTGCGGTGTCCCAGTTAAAGTGGTGAGCTTCTTGATCTTCATAGATCGAGATCTCTGCACCGTCAGCTTGTGTTCCTGTAAAGGAGTTCTCAGCAATTTAAGACAGCTTCTTCCCCTCTGCCATCAGATTTCTGAACTGTCCATGAACCCAACCTTGTTATTCCTTTTTGTTTTTGCACTATTTATTTATAGTAATTTTTATGTCCTTTCACTGTACTTCTGTGGCAAAACAACAAATTTCACATTACGAAATTTGCTCCTGACGAAGGGTCTCGGCCCGAAACGTCGACAGCGCTTCTCCCTATAGATGCAGCCTGGCCTGCTGTGTTCCACCAGCATTTTGTGTGTGTTGTTGTTTTAATTTCCGGCATCTGCAGATTTCCTCGTGTTTGCTCTTAAATTTCACATTATATAAATCGCCGATGAACATCGCATACGACCGTAATCGCATATTGCTGCATTTTGCTCCTCTCGCCAGCGGAGGGCGGTGCGAACCCGTCGATTGAATGCAGGAATTCTCTAAATCATTCCTTCATTAGGAGGCTCTGGACCCGCAGTGTTGACTCTCTGCCAGACATCCCATCCTGCAAAAATTCATTTCAGGGAGGTAGCACCCCCCCCCCCCCCCGTCGTCCTCCAAGGGTGTATTTGATTATGAAAGAACACAACAATTTACTTGATCACATATTGAAACTATTTACACACACATATATACTGTATATATTCCCTGTTGTATTTTGTTGGCAGTCTCAATGCTAATGCAAATAACTTTTCTATTTCTTTTGCAAACTTTCTTTGTACATGTCTTTCCTCAACATGTCTTTTACAGTCATTTAACCCACCACGGGCAATAGAAAAGTCACCGTTGCAAACAGCGCAGCGAGCAACACTGTCATTATTTTTGACCCCTATTAGGCAGGGGTACACTTTAGTGTAGTCTGGGGTGAGATACGTTTTATATTTTATTTTTTTGGAACACTCTGCCAAAGTGCTGCAGGACTCTAAACTGAACTGACGGACAATGAAAGAGAGAGAGAGGGAGGTCGACTGTAAAGCCCGCCCACAGAGAAAACTGATAGGTCAACTTAGCACAAAGAGAGACCAATCAGGATGCCCTCACTGTCACTCGCTCTCTCTCTCTCTCTCTCTCTCTCTCTCCCTCCCTCTCCCTCTCCCTCTCCCTCTCCCTCGCTCTCAAAAAAAAAGAATTTCCAGGATATTGTATCTAATTTGCGGGTGTCAGGGAGCTGCTATCAATATGTGGGAGACTCCCGGAACTTCTGGGAGAGGTGGGATGTCTGTCCTACTCTCTCTGCAGTGGCTCCCTTTCCCGCTGAGTATTTCTTCGCTCACCTGGGTTTTGATGGCAGATGGCGTTCAACCCGGAAAAGTGCAAAGTGATGCACTTTGGAAGGTCAAGTTTGAAGGCAGAATGCAGGGCCAATGGCAGGATTCTCAGCAGCGCGGAGGAACAGAGGGATGTCGGGGTCAATGTCCACAGATCCCTCAAAATTGCCACGAAGGTATATGGGCGGTTGGTCTTCGTTAGCCGGGGATTCAAGAGCCACGAAGCACAGGTGCAGCTCTGTAAAATCCTGCTTAGACCATACAGCCTGTTTGCCTTTTTATAGAAAGAATGAGGAAACTTTAGAGAGGGTGCAGAGGAGATTTACCAGGATTCTGCCTGGACTAGAGAGCATATCTTATGAGGATAGGTTGAGCGAGCCAGGGCTTTTTTTCTTTGGAGCGAAGGAGGTTGAAAGGCGACTTGATAGAGATGTACAAGGTGATGAGAGGAATAGATCGAGTGGAATACCAGAGACTTTTTCCCAGGGAGGAAAGGGGGCTTAATTTTAAGGTCGGAATGAGGTTTAATATCGCCGGCATATGTCATGAAATTTGTTAACTCTGCAGCAGCAGTACATGATAAATATAGAACAGAAACTGAATCACAGTATTACAGAAACTGAATCTATATGTGCTTATTAAATAGTTAAAATAAATGGTGCAGAAATAATTTTTAAAAATATTTTAAGGTACTGTTCATGAAGGTGATTGGAGAAACGTAAAGGGGGATGTCAGAGGTAAGATTTTACACAGAGAGTGGTGGGTTCATGGAACGCCCTCCCAGGGGTGGTGGTACAGGCAGGTACATTAGGAATATCTAAGACACTCTTAGATAGGCACAAGGATGATGACTAACTAACTATCTAAGAGTCTTACTATCTGTCCAACTTTCTATCTGTCTATTTATCTGTATATATATCTATCTGTCTGTCTGTCTATCTATCTCTGTCTGACTGACTATCTATCTATCTATCTATCTATCTATGTCTATCTATCTGTCTGTCTGTCTGTCAGTCTATCTATCAGTCTATCTATCTATCTCTGTCTGACTATCTATCAGGCTATCTATATGTCTGTCTGTCTGTCTATCTATCTCTGACTATCTATTAGTCTATCTATATGTCTGACTGTCTATCGGTCTATCTATCTATCTCTGACTGTCTGTCTATCTGTCTATCTATCTGTCTGACTATCTATCAGTCTGTCTATCTGTCTGACTGTCTATTGGTCTATCTATCTGTCTGACTACCTATCAATCTATCTAACTGTCTGATTGTCTATCAGTCTATCTATCTATCTCTGACTATCTATCTATTGATTGATTGATTGAGTTTAGTGCAAAATAGGCTCTTTTGGCCCTTCGACCTGCACTGCCCAGCAATTCCCCGATTTAATCTTAGTCTAATCACGGGACAATTATACAATGACCAATTAACCGACTAACCGGTACGTCTTTGGACTGTGGGAGGAAACTGGAGCACCCAGAGGAAACCCACGGGGTCACAGGGAGAGCACGCAAACTCCTGACAGGCAGCGGCGGGAAGTTCTTGAACCGACCTGCAAAACGCTAACGCCACCTCAGGCTAAATTCCTCTGTCTCGACTTGCAGTAGTACTGCTCAGCTTATTGTGCAACGTAAGTTATGGATAACTCACGTTAACCTAAGTTGATGTAAACACATCACCCGCCCTCAGGGACATATATACAGAAAGGTGCCAGGGAAGGGCGAGTAACACCCACTCTGCCCGCGGACTGCTTGCCCCCGCTCCCATCAGAGAGAAGGCCACCTGGCAAAATTGGTCATTGTAAATTGTCCCGTGACGAGGCTAAGATTAAATCAGGGCGGTGCGACTCGAGGGGCCAGGGCCTATTCCGTGCTTTATCTCAGTAAATAAAATTTAAATAAAACATCCAGACCAGAAACACCAGATTCAAAAATAGTTATTTTCCCCGAGCGGTAAGACTGATTAACGTTTCCACCCACTAACTCCACCACCACTTTATTATTTCCTGTCAGTCACCTATGTACGGCCTAGTGTCACTTCACGGACATACAATCGATCTATTTATATAAGCTATCTTATGTATTTACATAAGACATATCTACATATTTACATGTGTTTATTATTGTTGTGTTCTTTATCTTCTGTGTTTTTTTTTGTGCTGCTTCAGATCCGAAGTAACAATTAGACTGTTCTCCTTTTTACGCGTGTACCAGGAATGACATTAAACAATCTTGAATCTAGAATTTAAACCGGCATTTATCATGTGTTGTACTGCTGCTATGAAAGGCTAATTAGCAGGGCATTTATAATGGTGTATGCCTGTCTGTCGTGTGACAATAATCTTGAGTTTGAGATTGCCACATCAGGGGAAACCGCCTCTCCCCTGTAAAAACCTGGTGTACCTCGATAAAACTTGCTCTCAGGGAGGATATCACAGTCAGACTTGTAATCTCTGGCATACTGCATGTCACGAAATGTGTTGTTTCGTAGCCGCGGTACAATGCAACGCATAAAAAGTTACTCTAAGTTACAACGAGAAATTTAAAAGTGTAGTGCTAAAAGAGAGGGAAATACCGTAGTCAGGTGGTGTTCATGGGTTCATGGACCATTCAGAGACCTGACAGTGGAGGTGAGGAACATCAAGTGTGGGTCTTCAGGTAGTAATGAGAAGAGGGCCTTGTGCAGGATAGTGAGGGCCCACACGATGCATGGTACCTACTTGAGGCATCGCCTCTGGAAGATGTCCTCGATGCTGGGGAGGGTTATGCCCGTGATGGAGCTGGTTGAGACTACAATCTTCTTGCATTGCTATGCATTGGCGTCTCCATACCAGACGGTGATGCAACCAGTTAGAAAGCCCTCCACCGTATATCTGTAGAAACTTGCTCATGAGTTGAGCCCAGCATAGACCCTCGAGATGTTGACACTCAGGAACTTGAAGCTGCTCACCCTTTCCACTGCTGACCCCTCAGTGAGGGGGGGGGGGGGGGGTGTGTGTGTGTGTGTGTGTGTGTGTGTGTGTGTGTGTGTGTGTGTGTGTGTGTGTGTGTGTGTGTGTGTGTGTGTGTGTGTGTGTGTGTGTGTGTGTGTGTGTGTGTGTGTGTGTGTGTGAGTGAGTGAGTGACTTCTCTAGGAAGTCACTATCATCTCCTTGGTCTTGCTGACGTCGAGTGCAGGACACCTACATGAAATGCTGCCGTAGAAAAGCAGCATTGATCTTCAAATATCCTCACCACCCAGGCCTACTCTTCCCTCACAGTTACCATCAGGTAGAAGGTACAAGAGCCTCAGGACTCGCACCACCAGGTTCAACAATAGTTACCACCCCTCAGCCATCTGGTTCTTGAACAAAGGAGGACAACTGCTCTCTCCTATTGAGATGGTCCCACAACCAGCGATCTCACTTTAAGGACTCTTTATCTCATGCTCTTGTTATTTATTGCTATTTATTTATATTTATTTGCATTTGCACAGTCTGTTGTCTCCTATCCTCTACTTGATCTTTCACTGATCCTATTTACAATTGCTTTTCTTTAGATTTGCTGAGTATGCCCACAGGAAAAGGAATCTCAGGGTCGTACGTGGTGATGTACTCTGATAATGAATTTTACTTTGAACTTTGAGGATGGAAAACGAAGTTTGAGGTGGAGATGTGGAAGGTATCGCATAATGAGGAAGAATGCAAAGAGACAATGGTATGCGTGTGTTGAGATCTGTGGGCTTTTGTGAGCAGTTCAGTGAAAGCAGCAGAACAGGTTAAGAACGTTGTTAAAAATACCAACAGGAACCCGGGCTTTATAAATAGAGGCCTGGAGTACACAAGCAAGTGAGTCACGTTGTACCCTTACAACGCAAAGATCAAAACAAAGCTGCAGAAACGGGAACATGAAAGTGAACACTGAAAATCCTGGGAATACTCAGCAGGTCCGTGGGAAGAGAAAAAAAAAATGGGAAGGCTCTGGAAGCTTTAGCAAGGATGCAGAGGAGATTCACCAGGATGCTGCCTGGATTAGAGAACTTGTCCTATGAGGAAAGGTTGAGTGAGCCAGGGATTTTCTCTTCGGAGTGAAGGGGATGAGAGGTGATTTGATAGGGATGTACCAGTGAAATCCATTAAGGAGAGTTTACCAGATAGCTTCTTCACTACCCCTGCTAGTGTTGCTTCTTCACTACCCCTGCTAGTGTTGCCTCTTCACTACCCCTGCCAGTGTTGGCTCTTCACTAATACCCTTGCCAGTGTTGCCTCTTCACTACCCCTGCCAGTGTCAGCTCTTCACTAATACCCCTGCCACTGTTTGCTCTTCACTACCCCTGCCAGTGTCGGCTCTTCACTAATACCCCTGCCAGTGTTTGCTCTTCACTACCCCTGCCAGTGTCAGCTCTTCACTAATACCCCTGCCAGTGTTTGCTCTTCACTACCCCTGCCAGTGTTGCCTCTTCACCACTCCTGCCAGTGTTGCCTCTTCACTACCCCTGCCAGTGTTGGCTCTTCACTAATACCCCTGCCAGTGTTGCCTCTTCACTACCCCTGCCAGTGTTGCCTCTTCACTACCCCTGCCAGTGTTGGCTCTTCACTACCCCTGCCAGTGTTGCCTCTTCACTACCCCTGCCAGTGTCGGCTCTTCACTAATACCCTTGCCAGTGTTGGCTCTTCACCACCCCTGCCAGCTGTGTTGCCTCTTTCATGTAACTATGCATTTACACCACAAAGTCTCACTGCTCTACAATACTCCCAAAAGTTCAAAATCCAAAGTAAGTGTATTATCAAAGTACATATATGTCACCACATACAACCCTGAGATTCATTTTCTTGCGGGCAAGCACAGTAAGTACAAGAAACACGATAGAATCAATGAAAGGCTGCACCCCACAGGATGGACAATGTGTAAAAGACAACAAACTATGCAAATACAGAAAGAAAGAAAGAAAGAAAGAAATAGTAATAATGAATAAGTAAGCAATAAATGTCGATGAGTCCCAGGGGCCCTGTCATTCACTGTGTGTGCCACAGGCTGGTTTGATTTCCCAGAAGGTGTCTCTTCACACTTGTTAAATGGTTAAATTCAGTCAGCAATTCCCTGCCCACTTTCCCCAGTTGATCTAGTTCTTGCTGTAACCTTAGACAACCTTCACTCTTCTCGATACCATCAATGTTGATGTATCTGCAGTCATCCGAGTCACATGCAGCTGGGATTCCAAGAAAAAAACTCTTTTAGTGTCGATGTAGGGCCTTTTGCATCTTCCCATAAAGTCCTCCTTTGAGATTTTTTATTAGGTGATGGGGTGGAGATACATGGCTACCAAAGGAGGTGTAAGGCGCTCCTTCTATAGGCCACCCTTGGGCAAGGTGCAGCACCTGCTTAGTCCCTCCCCACGCCCCTCGATCAGGGTCACATGAAGTCACGGGAGCAGGTGGTGGAGAACACAAGTCCTGCTTACGCGACCACTGAGGCCAGGCAGAGAATCTCTGAGGAATATTGTTTAACGACTGGGGGGGGGGTCACCCATCTTGTAAAGACACTGCCCAGAAGAAGGCAACGGCAAGCCACTTCTGTAGAAAGATTTGCCAAGACCATGATTGCCCACGTCATATGACATGGCGCATAATGATGATTATCCCAGGAAGCTTTGGACTTTCATTGATCCCTCGAAGTTGCAGTGCAAGTTGACAGGGTTGTGCAGAAGGTATATAATATTCTGGCCTTCATTAGACAGGGCATTGAGTTCAAGAGCCATATTACTGATTTATAAAACTCTGGTAAGACTTATTCTATTAGAATATTCTGTTCATTTCTGATGGTCTCATTATAAGAAGGATGTGGAAGCTTTGGGGAGGGTGCAGAGGAGATTTACCAGGATGCTCTTTGGATTGGAGAGCATGTCTGAGGAGGTTCTTGAGGATGATTCCGGGAATGACGGGGTTAACGTATGAGGCCTGTTCGGCAGCTTTGGGCCTGTACTCACTGGAATTTAGAAGAATGTGGGAGGGATCTCATTGAAACCTACCGAATGTTGAGACGCCTAGATAGAGTGGATGTGGAGAGAATATTTCATATGGTGGTGGTGTCCGGAGCTAGAGGGCACAGCCTCAAATTTGAGGGGCACCCTTTTAGAACGCAGGTAAGAAAGCCAAGTCCGTGGGTATATTTAGGGTGGAAGTTGATCGTTTCCTTATCGGTCAGGGCACCAAAGGATATGGTGCCCACACCTGGAGTATTGTGTTCAGTTTTGGTCTCCAAATTTGATGAAGGACATTCTTGAATTGAGGGAGTGCAGTGTAGGTTCACGAGGTTGATTCCCGGGATGGCGGGACTGTCATATGTTGAAAGATTGGAGCGACTGGGCTTGTATACACTGGAATTTAGAAGGATGAGAGGGGATCTGATTGAAACATATAAGATTATTGAGGGATTGGGCACGCTAGAGGCAGGAAACATGTTCCCGATGTTGGGGGAGTCCAGAACCAGTGGCCACAGTTTAAGAATAAGGGGTAGGCCATTTAGAACGGAGTTGAGGAAAAGCTTTTTCACCCAGAGAGTTGTGGATCTGTGGAATGCTCTGCCTCAGAAGGCAGTGGAGGCCAATTCTCTGGATGCTTTCAAAAAAAAGTTCGATAGAGTTCTTAAAGATAGCGAAGTCAAGGGTTATGGGGAGAAGGCAGGAACGGGGTACTGATTGTGGATGATCAGCCATGATCACATTGAATGGCAGTGCTGGCTCGAAGGGCCGAATGGCCTACTCCTGCACCTATTGTCTATTGAGAAGGGAGGTGTATGGGATTGAGTGGGATCCGGGATCAGCCATGATGGAATGGCAGAGCAGACTCGATGGGCTGAATGGCCTAATTCTGCTCCTATGTCTTATGGTCTTGTGAGGATAGTTGAGCAAGCTGGGGTCTTTGGAGCAAAGGAGGATGAGAGGTGGCTTGATAGGAACGTACAAGGTAAGAGACTAAGGTGAATGGATAGCCAGAGACTTTTTCATGGGATGGAAATAGCAACTATGAGGGAGCATAATTTTAAGACAACTGGAGGAATGTACAGGGGGAATGCCAGAGGCAAGATTTTTTACACAGAGACTGGTGGGTGCGTGGAACACCCTACCGGGGTTGGTGGTAGAGGCAGATACTGTGGGGACATTTAAGACACTCTTAGGTAGGCACAGGGATGATAGAGAAGTGAAAGGCTATGAAGGGGAGAGAAGGTTTAGAATGACCTTAGTGTAGGTTCAAAGCTCAGCACAACATTGTGCTGTACATTGCTGTAGTAATCCATGTTCTTTCTGTACAAGGATTTCAGTGCAAGAGCAGGGATGTCTTATTGGATCTTAAAGGGCCTTAGTGAGACTTCTCCTAGAATATTAGCTAAAAGTCTGATCTCCCTGCCCAAGCACGGACTTGTGACAAAGAGAATACAGCACAAAGATTCAGCTGGCGGTTCGCAGACACAGGAAACCGCGGGTACTGGAATCTGGAGCTGAGAGCAAACTGGCGGAGAAACTCAGCAGGGTCCCAATTCAGGATTCTGATGAAGGGTCCCAATTCAGGATTCTGATGAAGGGTCCCAATGCAGGATTCTGATGAAGGGTCCCAATTCAGGATTCTGATGAAGGGCCCCAATGCAGGATTCTGATGAAGGGTCCCAATGCAGGATTCTGATGAAGGGTCCCAATTCAGGATTCTGATGAAGGGTCCCAATGCAGGATTCTGATGAAGGGTCCTAATGCAGGATTCTGATGAAGGGTCCCAAAGCAGGATTCTGATGAAGGGTCCCAATTCAGGATTCTGATGAAGGGTCCCAATTCAGGATTCTGATGAAGGGTTCCAATTCAGGATTCTGATGAAGGGTCCCAATGCAGGATTCTGATGAAGGGTCCCAATGCAGGATTCTGATGAAGGGTCCCAATTCAGGATTCTGATGAAGGGTCCCAATTCAGGATTCTGATGGAGGGTCCCAATGCAGGATTCTGATGAAGGGTCCCAATTCAGGATTCTGATGAAGGGTCCCAATTCAAGATTCTGATGGAGGGTCCCAATGCAGGATTCTGATGAAGGGTCCCAATTCAGGATTCTGATGAAGGGTCCCAATTCAGGATTCTGATGAAGGATCCCAATTCAGGATTCTGATGGAGGGTCCCAATTCAGGATTCTGATGAAGGGTCCCAATGCAGGATTCTGATGAAGGGTCCCAATTCAGGATTCTGATGGAGGGTCCCAATTCAGGATTCTGATGAAGGGTCCCAATGCAGGATTCTGATGAAGGGACCCAATGCAGGATTCTGATGAAGGGTCCCAATGCAGGTTTCTGATGAAGGGTCCCAATTCAGGATTCTGATGAAGGGTCCGAATGCAGGATTCTGATGAAGGGTCCCAAAGCAGGCTCTCGCCGTAGAGCCTTCACCCAAAATACCGGCAATCCCTTTGCCTCCGCAGATGCTGCCTGACCCGCCGAGTTCTTCCTGCAAGTGATTCCTGGGAAAGGATTCCCTGAAGAGGCTTCCTTCCAATGCCACAACTAATCCAGTTGGTTCCACTCTTTCCAGACGGCCCTGCCAATTCTTTCCTGTCCCCTCCCTTTAGCCCACTAACAGCCTGCCTCCACACTGCATTCCAGATCCAAACTGGCATTGCTTTGTTGTTCCTTTCCTCAGCTTTCCCTCCGGGAATGGAGGACGTGTCTTGTCTAACCTGCTGGGCACACCTTTCTGCTCTGCACTCCACAGCCCCCGCTCGCTTTTGTTTTTTCCGTTGGTCTGTGATCTCATGTTCCACCTGCTCCCCGATTTACAGCTGATCCCCCTTACTCACTCTGGTTTTACCCCACACCCTTTCCCCACCCTCCCTGCTCCTTATCGAGCTTTCATTTCCTTTTTTTTTTAAAAACAGAAGTTTATTCAAACTTCAAACACTGTACAATCATCTGGACTTCATAAACTACATACAGCTTCAAATTAAAATATGATCATTACTATCTAAACCACATTTGAAGCCCTGAGGGGCCCACAGTTCCCAGAAATCACTCATTGTACCCATAGACACTGTGTGCTCCTTCCCCAAGGACATCTGGGCAGGCTGTTGGCTCAGACCCTAACCCCACCCTAGAAAGCCCCCTGTCTATTTCAATTCTTACCTTGCATGTAAAAATTTACAGCAATTCCTGGAACTCCTCTCCCACTATAAATAAGTTAGATGTTATTAATCATCCTCATCATTATGTGCTGTGTCGTGTGATGGGGGCGATCATAGTCTTTGACCATGATTGTTCTTGGCAAATTTCTCTACAGAAGTGGTTTGCCATTGCCTTTCTCTGGGCAGTGTCTTTACAGGACGGGTGACCCCAGCCATTATCAATACTCTTCAGAGATTGTCTGCCTGGCGTTAGTGGTCACATAACCAGGACTTGTGATCTGCACCGGCTGCTCGTACGACCATCCACCACCTGCTCCCGTGGCTTCACATGACCATGACTGGGGGGGGGGGGGGGGGGGCTAAGCAGGTGCTACACCTTGCCCAAGGGTGAGCTGCAGGCTAGTGGAGGGAAGAAGCACCTTACACCTCCTTTGGTAGAGACGTATCTCTACCCCACCACCCAAATCAGTCATAGATCCCAAGAGTAGAAGGCAAGTGGCGTTGGACCGGGTTAATGAAAGCATGGGCCAGATCAAAGTGACAGAGTCCAGTGACACTGAATCTCCAGTAATGCGATCAATTAGCACAGTAGGGATTGTTTTCCCATGGCCTGCATACTAACGATCTAATCCTAATGAGGGTGTATGGGCTTTTCCACTCTGAAAGCTCTCCCGTCTCGTGTCATTGTTGGATACGACTGACAACCAACGACCCCGACGCAGAGCCCTTGACTATTTGCCTCCTGGACCCATGAGTGGCCGGCTTGGCCGGGCCCAGGAGCAAGTGGACCAGGAGATCCCCTGAGAGACCCTCTTCCTTCTGTACCGGGCGATGTCACGTTGCAGTTGTACAAACTGTTGGTTAGGGTGTACCAGCCATTCCAGACCTGGATGCGTTGTGGCCTGCTAAATCATTTACTTATGCATATTGAACGATTCACCGGGCCACCGCTGTGGAGAGTTAACTTCCTATGCCACTAACGTTTCTGATATTGGGTATTTTTAATGTCCGGACGCAGTACGATCCCAGCTTCAGCCGACATAATATTTTTAGCTCTTCTCAGGAGAGGGTGTAGCTGGTAGATGTAAAATTTAATATCCATTCCATTTTCCCTGGATAAGTTGGTTGTCTTCTTGAACCCCTGCTGACCATCTGGGGAAGGTGCTCTCACTGTGCAAGCGAAAGAGGACCGGGATGGGTTTGAAGAAGGAAGGATCACGCACAACAATGCCGGAGGAACTCGTCAGTTCAGGCAGCATCTATGGAGAGGAATAGAGTTGGCATTTTGGGCCAAGACCCTTCATCAGGACTGGAGAGGAAGGGGAGGAACCCAGACGAAGGAGGTGCGGGGTGGGGGGAGGAGTGGGGCGAAGGAGTACGATCTGGCATGTGCTCGCTAAAGCTGGGAGAGGGGGAAGCTTGGTGGGTGGAAGGGAGGGGATGAAGTAAGAAGCTGGGAGGTGATAGGTGGAAAAGGTAATGAGCTGAGGAAGAAGGAATCTGATAGGAGGGGAGAGTGGACTATGGGAGGAAGGTGGGGGGGGGTACCAGAGGGAGACAATAGGCAGGTGAGGAGATGAGAAGGGGTGCGGGGGGGGGGGACCAGAATAGGGAATGGAAAAATAGAGGGGAGGGGGGAGAAATTATTGGAAGTTCGAGAGATGGATGTTTCATTTCGTCAGGTTGGAGGCTACTGAGACGGAATATGAGGTGTTGCTCCTGCAGCAGTAGCAAAGTGGCCTCATCACGTCAGTAGAGGAAGCCATGGATCTGCATGGGAATGGGGAGTGGAGTTAAAATGTTTGGCTACCCGGAAATTTTGCTCTTTGCAGGCAGGGCAAAGGTGCTAGGCCTTTCCAAATCAGGAATGCTCAGCAGATCACTATCAGTCTGCCTCTGTGGAAAGAGAAACTACATTAAACTTTCAGGTGATCATATTTCCAATGAGTTTCAGAATATTCAGGAGTTACTGGTTTTATTGGTTGGAGGGGATCTCGTTGTCCAAGACTGCCAACAACCCGAAGGCTGGATCCCGCCTCCTGGCTGCGCTCTCGATATTATGGTTGGTTGCGGGTCCCGCTCTTCCGCCCCCGTTCAGCTGATTGGTTGCGCGGGCTGTCGATCAAACGCTGAGCCTCTCCCCCCCCCCCTCCCCGATTGTGCGGAGTGGACCAATGGGGAGTGGCAGTGACCGGCGACGTCGGCGGTGAGTTTGCGGAGAAACTTTTCTTTCGGAAGGTGAGGGGCAGAGGTGGTAAAGCCAGGGGTCAGATCGGCGTAGTGAGAGAGAGAGAGAGAAATGAAGAAAAATCGGGAGAGGCGTGGGAAAGAATCTGGGGCGGGAAAGAGAGAGAGAGACCAAATAAAGAGGGCGGAATAGGAGGAGAGAATCAGGTAGAGAAAGAAAAGGAGAAATTATACAGGAGAGGAGAGAGAGAAAGGATCAAGAAGGAGGGAAGAAAGAGAGAAAGATACGGGGATTAGCGAGGAAGAATGGGGAGGAGAGGGAATCGGTGGGTGGGAACCGAATACTCTCTAGGATATTTGATATTTTGGACAGGGAAGGAAAGAGGGTGGTGTCGTATCGTTGATAAAGGGGGATATTAATGCTAAAATGGTGTCAGAGTACATGCTGCCGAATTTAAAAACAATTTGGGGCAACTGCCATATGGTAGATGCAGAGCCGCGTGTAGCATTTGACGGGGGAAACGAGAGCTACCTGCGACAGGCAGTGCCTCAGCCACACAGAATTGACACATTTAAGCGGAAGATGAATTCTTCGAATGCACACGAGGTGCTTTTCTACTTCACTATGTTAAGAAACCAATCAGAGGAAACAGTATTTTAGATTGTGGGTTCTCAACCTGGTGCCCACGGATCCCTTGCTTGACGGTATTGGTCCATGGTATGTCAAAGGTCGGGGACCCCTGTGCCCTGTGCACTAAGAAATGGTTCATTGATAATCTTGTCATAAAAAAGGCCTTTGGGGAAGAGCGATTATAATGCGATAGAATTTTACGTTTAAGTTTGAAAGTTATGCGCCAATGCGAAACTTGTATCTTAAATCAGATAAGGGGAATTATGAAGGTGTGATTGGAGATTTGGCTGTGTGTGATTGAAAAGGTATGATTAGCATGCAAATAATGTATAAGTAACGAAAAGCAGCCATCTTTACCAGCTCCCGCTCTTTCCCTCTCTCCAGCCTTCAGAAGCAGGTTCAGAATGAAGTTTAATCACTGGCATATGTCACAAAATTTGCTGTTTTGCAGCAGCAATAAAGTGCAATACATAGGACTATATATTAGAATAACACATAACATATATATATAAAATATATAATATGTTGTGTAATAAGTGCTATATAGCACTATTTACCTATAATATGTAGAGTCAGAAGAGAGCCCCAATAGTGAGGTGCTGTAGTGTTCATCAGTTGATTCATTGTCTGTTCAGAAATCTAATGGCGGAGGGAAAGAAGCTGTTCCTAAAACAGTGACTGTGGGACTTAAGGCTCCTGCACCTCTTCCTTGAGGTAGCAGTGAGAAGAGGCCCCGTGCTGGGTGATGGGGGCCCTTGATGATGGATGCTGCTTTCTTGAGGCATCGCCCTTCGAAGGTGTCCTCGATGCTGGGGTGGCGAGTGCCCACGATGGAATTGCCTGGGTCCGTAACCCCCTGCACAGGATTCTCCGATCCTGTGCGGTGGCCCCTCCATGCCAGAGAGTGATACAACCAGTTAGAATGCTCTCCGCGGTGCATCTGTAGGAATGCGCTGGAGTCTTTGGTGACATTCCAAATCTCCTCAAACTCCTAATGAAGTCTAGCCATTGCCACACACCTTCTTTGTAAATATGTTGGGCCAGGATAGCACTTCAGAAATTTTGACACCCAGGAACTTATAACTGCTCACTGCTGATCCCTCAAAGAGGGCGGGTGTGTGTTTCCTTGGCATCCCCTTCCTAAAGTCCACAATCCTTTCTTTGGGCTTACTGACATTGAGCGCAAGGTTGTTTGCTGAGACGCCACACAACCAGCTGATCTATCTCACTCGTGTACGCCTCCTCGTTCCCATCTGAGATTCTGCGTCATAGGTGTAGGGAGAGTAGAGCAGTGGGATAAGCGCACACCCCTGAGGTGTATCGGTGTTGGTTGTCGGCGAGGAGATGTTACCTGGCAGTGGTCTCCCAGTGAGGAGGTCAAGGACCCAGTTGCTGAGGGAGGTACGGGGGCCCAGATTTTGGAGCTTGTTGATCGGAACTGAGGGTATGATTGTATTGAACACTTAGCTGTAATCATTAATAGCAGCCGTGTGTGTGTATTGCTATTGTCCTGGTGGAGAGACTGTGAGACTGCAACCTCTGAAGACCATCCGTGGCGACAGGCAGATTGCACAGGGTCTAGGTCCTTGTTTAGGGAGTTGATCCTGGCCATGACCACCTTCTCAAAGTTCTCCATCACAGTGAGTGTGAGTGTCATTGTTATTGAGGCAGCTTGCCCTGCTTCTCTAAGGCTCTGTGTGATTGTCACCCTTTTGAAGCTGGTGGGAACAGGTGTATTAAGCGCTTGAGTGTTACTCCAGCTCGTGTTTCTCTAAGAGGGGACAGACAGACTGTCTGAATGGGTGAGAACATGGCAAATGGGCTGTACACTCAGTGGCCACTTTATTAGGTACACCCGTACACCTGCTTGTTAATGCAAGTATCTAGTCAGCCAATCACGTGGGAGCAACTCAGTGCGTAAAAGCATGCAGACTCGGTCACGAGGTTCAGTTGCTGTTCAGACCAAACATCAGAGTTGGGGGGGAAATGGGGAACTAAGTGGCTTGGACAATGAAACGACTGTTGACACCACACGGGGCGGATTGAGTTTCTCAGGAACTGCTGATCTGGAGTTTTCACACACAACGTTCTCTAGAGTTCACAGAAAATGTTGCGAAGATCCAAAAAGATTTAGATAGATAGATAGATACTTTATTCATCCCCATGGGGAAATTCAACCTTTTTTCCAATGTCCCATACACTTGTTGTAGCAAAACTAATTACATACAATACTTAACTCAGTAAAAATATGATATGCATCTAAATCACTCTCTCAAAAAGCATTAATAATAGCTTTTAAAAAGTTCTTAAGTCCTGGCGGTTGAATTGTAAAGCCTAATGGCATTGGGGAGTATTGATTTGTGGGCAAAAGCGCCTTGCTGATGAGAGAGATCGGAGGGGAATGGCCGGGCGGTTTCAGGCGAACAGGAAGGTGACATGTGCTTACAACAGTGGTGTGCAGAGGAGCATCTCTGAACGTGCAACACTTCGATCCTTTGAGCAGCAGAAGACCATGAATACGCACTCTGTGGCCACTTTATTAGGTACAGGAGGTCCCAAATAAAGTGGCTGCTGAGCATAACGTGGAGAATCTGAGGCCATCCACTTGAGTGCACACTAGATTTTTGTCAATTACACTGAAATTGTTTGCTTCCGTGAAGCTCCCAGAGTAAACAGTTTATGCGATAACAATAAATATCACAAAATAAACAAGTTCAACAAACTCTGCAGATGCTGGAAATCTCAAGCCACACACACTGCTACGTGAACTCAGCAGGTCGGGCGGCGTCTATTGAGGGGAATGAGCAGTCGATGTTTTGGGCCGAGACCCTCCGTCAGAACTGGAAAGGAAGGGGGCAGAAACCAGAAGCCACCTTCCGTCCCCATTTGCCTTCTTGTGCAGCCACAACGGCTGCTCACCTGTCTTGAGGCCACAAAGACCGAACTCAGGTTGGGAGACCACCTCGTAGAGCCGGCTTACTTACTACTGCCGAGAAGGAGACCATTCGGCCTATTGGTTCCCTGCTGAGCAAACTGATCAAACCCATTTCCCTTTCCCTTGTAGACCTGTAACTTACGTGCCCATCAAATCCCCAGTTAATTCTCTCGTCACTAGCCCAGGCTAATGGGTAACTTACAGCAGCTGGTTATCATATAGGATGGGGTTGAGAGAGATAATAAATCGGCCATGATGGAATGGCAGAACAGACTGGATGGGCCAAATGGCCTGATTCTGCTTGTGTGCCTACATGGTTAAGCAGAGAAGATCTTGGGCCACAGTGGAAATAAGGCCTCCGGAGTTGTGAATCAGAGATTTTTAAAAAAAAAATGTTAGCTTTCTTTGTACGTTGAAGCATACAGAGAAATGCCTCGTCTTGTGGCAAATTAAATCAGCAAGAACTGTGCTCAGCAGCCTGCAAATGTCAGCACGCTGACAGCGCCAACATACCATGCCCGCAGCTCACTAACTCTCACTGTGTGTCTTTTTGGAATGTGGGTGGAAACGTGAACGTTCACTGGTGGAACGCATTAACCCCTGCCAGACAGCGGAGGGAACCGAACCTCGAGTTTTACCGCCAGCACTGTGAAGCCATTGCACTAACCCCACCCACCCCAGTACAGTGCCACCCAGAGGTAGCACCGACCGCTGTCTCGTCCAAAGAACATCTACATTCAGTCTGTTAAGGTGACCCTAAGCTTTTACTGCCTGTCCGTCTGAGTGTCCATCCCCACACCCAGTCTCAACCCAACACATCGACTCTCTCTGAGTTCCTCCAGCTGCTTGGTTTCTCATAAGATCCCGTTGTCTATTGTTTCCCATTTCCAATCTGACCTCTGTCCTGGACCGTCTCCAGTGTTCCAAAGTAGCTGAGTGTGCTCAAGAAATGGTATTTTGCTTTGTTTCCAGATGCGTTACACACTAATTTCAGATAACCAGCCACGTATCCCATATTTTCAGCCTTATCTTTCTTTCTCTGGCTATTTCATGTTTGTCTTCCCCATTATTACGTTGCTGCAGCCCACACCAACTCCACATGAAACTAACAGCTCTTTATCCTCCCGTAAACCTTCCCCTTTAATCTCTCCGCCCTCCCACCTCCTCGCAGCAATTTGAAACTTGTTTCTTTTTTTTAACCTTTTCCCAGTTCTGATATCAGGAACTGGAAATGTTGCCAGCTTTCCCCTCCACACCTGCTGCCTGACCCGCCGAGTATTCATAGCAGCCTCTCGTTCGACGTCAGCGAGACCATACAGGTGATTATTGACCGCAGCAGAAGAAGCCGAGGGTCCGCGAGCTAGTCCACATTACGGGATTGGAGGTAGAGAGGGCCAGTAACTGTAATTTCCTTGGTGTTACCATATCAGAGCATCCGACCTGGGACCAGCACGCAGGTGCCAACACGAAGAAGGCGAAGGTGGGATACGTGGCTGGTTATCTGAAACGTAATGTGTAACACGTCTGGAAACAAAAGGAGGAGCTGTTTCGCGAGCTCACACTCAGCTACTTTACTAGCAGTTTGCGTAGATTTAGCATGTCACCTAAAACTTTGACAAACTTCTATAGGTGCACAGTGGAGTGAACCCGGACTGGTATGGAAACACCAAGAACGGGAAAGCCTGCAAAACGTGGTGGATACAGCCCAGTCCATCGCAGGCAAAGCCCTCCCCAGTATCCGGCGTATTTTTACAAGGAGCACTGCCACTAGAAAGCAGCATCCATCATCAAGGGTTCCCACCATCCAGGCCAGGCTCTCTTCTCGGGCAGAACGCACGGGAGCCTCAGGTCCCACACCACCGGGTTTACCCTACAACCGTCAGGCTCCTGAATCAGCATGGATAACTTCACTCACCTCAACCCTGAACTTAATCCATAACTATTGATTTTCAATGACTCTACAACCCATGTTTGTGTACAGTATTTGATTGCACAATTTGTCTTTTACACATTGGTTGTCAGTTTTAAAGTACATATAGTTTATTTTCCCATAAATTCAGTTGTATTCTTGCTTTAAGGTAAGGGGAGGGAAGTTCAAGGGGGATATTAGAGAAAGGTTTTTCACTCAGAGAGTGGTTGGTGCGTGGAATGTACTGCCTGAGTCAGTGGTGGAGGCAGATACACTAGTGAAGTTTAAGAGAATACTAGACAGGGATATGGAGGAATTTAAGGTGGGGGGTTATATGGGAAGCAGGGTTTGAGTGTCAGCACAACATTGTGGGCTGAAGGGCCTGTAATGTGCTGTACTATTCTATGTTCTATTCCTTTATTTTCTTGTAAATGCAGGCAAGAAAATGAATCTCAAGGTGGTTCATGGTTTCATGTACACACTTTGATAATAAACAGACTTTGAAACTTTGAAACATTTTCCTTTAAGGTAAGGAAGATAAGGAGGTGTGTCTGGGAAACATATGTAGATAGGGAAGGTGAGGGCGTGTCCTGGGCATTCAGCCAGAGGCCTGAAAAAGAGATTCTAGATCTATTTTACGTCAAGTATATGGACAATTGTTGGCCAGTGAGTGTCTTGCACCCTTTCCACCAACCCTAGAAACTTTTCACCCTTATTGAAGACCCTATTCATCCATTATACTCCATCTCCCAGAAAACTGTCTGCTGCCTATATTCCTTAACTGTTAACTGTTCAGAGAGGAACAGCTCTCTTTCCAGGAAGTACAGGAGCCTTAGGTCCCACAGCACCAGGTTCAGGAACAGTTATCAGGCTCCTGAACCATTGTGGTTAACTTCTTTCACCTCAACTCTGAACTGATTCCACAACCCACAGACTAAATTTCAAGGTCTCTACAATTCATGTTCCTGGTATTATTTATTTAGTTTCATTTGCATAGTTTGTCTTACGCACATCAGTTGTTTATCAGTTTTTGTTTATGTATAAATTTTTGTAAATTATATTGTATTTCTTTATTTTCCTGTAAATTCCTGTAAGAAAATAATCTCAAGGTAGTATATGGTGGCATATTGTACTTTGATAATTTACTTTGACCTTGTAACTTCCTTGTGTCCTTTTCAAAAAGTGTTTATCATTAACAAAATTTAGCAAACAAAAATTTTTCAGTTCCTTCATTTATACAGTACTGTGCAAAAGCCTTTGGCAAATGTGTATAGCTATGGTGCCTAAGACTTTTGTACTGTACTGTATCTGTCAATGTGGAGGGAGACAGAGATTGAAAACCTGGCAGGAGCAAAGGTTGTTGGGAATTTTGAGAGTGGAGTGCGGCAGAGTGGAGCGGGGCAGAGTGGAGTGGGGCAGAGTGGTGTGGGGCAGAGTGGAGTGGGGCAGAGTGGAGCGAGGCAGAGTGGTGTGGGGCAGAGTGGAGTGAGGCAGAGTGGTGTGGGGCAGAGTGGAGCAGGGCAGAGTGGTGTGGGGCAGAGTGGAGTGGGGCAGAGTGGAGTGGGGCAGAGTGGTGTGGGGCAGAGTGGTGTGGGGCAGAGTGGAGCGGGGCAGAGTGGTGTGGGGCAGAGTGGTGTGGGGCAGAGTGGAGCGGGGCAGAGTGGAGCGGGACAGAGTGGAGTGGGGCAGAGTGGAGTGAGGCAGAGTGGTGTGGGGCAGAGTGGAGCGAGGCAGAGTGGTGTGGGGCAGAGTGGAGTGGGGCAGAGTGGAGTGGGGCAGAGTGGAGCGGGACAGAGTGGTGTGGGGCAGAGTGGAGTGGGGCAGAGTGGAGTGGGGCAGAGTGGTGTGGGGCAGAGTGGTGTGGGGCAGAGTGGAGCGGGGCAGAGTGGTGTGGGGCAGAGTGGTGTGGGGCAGAGTGGAGTGGGGCAGAGTGGAGCGAGGCAGAGTGGTGTGGGGCAGAGTGGAGTGAGGCAGAGTGGTGTGGGGCAGAGTGGTGTGGGGCAGAGTGGAGTGAGGCAGAGTGGTGTGGGGCAGAGTGGAGCGGGGCAGAGTGGTGTGGGGCAGAGTGGAGCGGGACAGAGTGGTGTGGGGCAGAGTGGAGTGGGGCAGAGTGGAGTGGGGCAGAGTGGTGTGGGGCAGAGTGGAGCGGGGCAGAGTGGAGCGGGGCAGAGTGGTGTGTGGCAGAGTGGAGTGAGGCAGAGTGGTGTGGGGCAGAGTGGTGTGGGGCAGAGTGGAGCGGGGCAGAGTGGTGTGGGGCAGAGTGGAGTGAGGCAGAGTGGTGTGGGGCAGAGTGGTGTGGGGCAGAGTGGAGCGGGGCAGAGTGGTGTGGGGCAGAGTGGTGTGGGGCAGAGTGGAGCGCGGCAGAGTGGAGCGGGACAGAGTGGAGCGGGGCAGAGTGGTGTGGGGCAGAGTGGAGTGGGGCAGAGTGGAGCGGGACAGAGTGGAGTGGGGCAGAGTGGTGTGGGGCAGAGTGGAGTGGGGCAGAGTGGAGCATGGCAGATGCAGACAAGAAGTAGTGGGGCAGTTGGGGTGCATGAGGAGTGGGTACAGACACACCCAGCCCTGAGACACCAGGCAAGGTCATTTGATTCGAAACAATTGTTTTTTTGATCATTATAGAATGTCTCTCTGGTGCTTTCTGCTCCCTCCCCTCTCCCTTCCCCTCTTCCCAACCAGGACTTCCTTCTCCCTGCCCCTTTCCCACTCTCAGTCCACAATAGAGACCCCATATCAAAATCAGGTTTATCAGCAGTCTCACATGTCATGAAATTTATTTTTTATTTGCGACAGCTGTACAGTGCGATACATAAAATTACTACAGTGCTGTGCAGAAGCCGTAGGGGGGTGATTGATAAGTTTGTGGCCTAAGGTAGAAGGAGTTGAGTTATTGACTTCAAACTTTCTGCACAATCACTCGAAGAGTTGTCCTGCATGTGGATGTAACGAGAACTGTATAACTCATCTCCTTCTACCTTAGGCCACGAACTTATCAATCAGCCCTGCTGTGGACACTTTCTGGAGGTCTAATATCTGTATGCTCCACGGCCGCTGGACTAAGTGTGTAAATGTAGGAGGGACTATGTTGAAAAATAATTGTGCTAGGTTTTCTAAAATTGACTCCTTCTACATTAGGCCACAAACTTATCAATCACCCCTGACATACATGCCTAAAACTTTTGCCCACTGCTGTATAAACTGTAAAAATCCGAGGCTGGAGCACTGCGGCACAACACTGTACATCTTGCCCGGACAAATAGTAAATTGAAACGTGTCGCTGTGTCGTCTGTCATCTGACCAATCTCCTACCCAGTATAAATTCCTACGTTGTGAAATTTAATCTTCTGCAATGGTATTCAGTACAGCGCCTTATCAAATATTTTTTGGAAATCCAAATTTATGATATCAACCACTTTCCCTTTATCCACAGTGCACGTTACTTACATATGAAACATAGAACAGTACAAACAGGAACAGAGTCTTCTGCCCAAAATGGTGCTAGCCTGAACTAATCGCAACTGCCCACACATGTTCCGTATCTCTCCATTCCCTGCCTGTCCATTGTCTGTCTAAACATCGCTTAAACGTTCCAGCACTTGTCCTATCTTTGTCTTCCAGGCTCCCACCAATCTCAATGTGCAGAAGGTTTCTTCATCTCCTTTTAAATTTCCTCCTCTGACCTTAAACCTAAGCCCTCTTGTATTTGAAAATTATGGCTTGAATGGCTACTCCATCCACGGATTTCATAATTTCATCAATGTCTATCCAATTGTTCCTCTAACACTTTGGAGAAAACAGTCCAAGTTTGGCCAACCTCTCCTTAAGGCTGATGCTCTCTAATCCAGGCAAATCCTGGTGAATCTCTTCTGCACCCTCTCCAAAGCTTCCACATCCTTCCTGTACCGTGGTGACCAACACGGGAGATGTTGCTTTAAATGTGGCCTAACCAATGTGGTATACAACTGCAAAGTGTCTTCCCAGCTTTTACACTGGGTCATCGTTGTCGTCATGCGCCACTTCATATGGCATGGGTGACCATTACCTTTCCGCCACCGTGATTATTCTTGGCAGATTTTTTCTACCGAAGTGGTTTGCCATTGCCGCCTTCTGGGCGGTGTCTATACAAGATGGGTGACCCCAGCCATTGTCAATACTCTTCAGAGATTGTCAGTGGTCGCATAACCAGGACTTGTGATATGGACCAACTGCTCATACGACCATCTACTACCTGTTCCCATGGCTTCACGTGAGTCTGATTGGGGTGGGGGCTGTAAGCAGGAGCTACTCCTTGCCCAAGGGTGACCTGCAGGCCAGTGGAGGGAAGGAGCACCTTCCACCTCCTTTGGTAGAGACGTATCTTCACCCCACCACTCAATATTCCAACTAATTAATTCGAGTATGCTGTATGACCTCTTTACCTCACTACTTGTGTTGCCTCTTTCAGGGAGCAGTGGGCTTGCACCCTAAGATCTCTCTGGACATCAACACTCCCAATACTACCACTTCAACGGTCTCCAATACGTTGAGTTAATCTGTATCACAAAACCCTGATGACTCCTTATCTTCTATCTTTCTTACTCTGACTCCTCATCTTTTTTCCAGTCCAGATGAAGGGTCTCAGCCTGAAACGTCGACCGTTTACTCTTTTTCATAGATGCCTCTTGGCCTGCCGAATTCCTCCAAGGAGTGAGTGTGTGTGTGTGTGTGTGTGTGTGTGTGTGTGTGTGTGTGTGTGTGTGTGTGTGTGTGTGTGTGTGTGTGTGTGTGTGTGTGTGTGTGTGTGTGTGTGTGTGTGTGTGTGTGTGTGTGTGTCTGTGTCTGTGTGTGTGTGTGTGTGTGTGTGATAACCCTGATGACTTAGTAGTTTTCCAAGTGCTTTGCTGTGCTGATTTCAATAGTAGATACTAACGGTTTCCCTGTGACAAATGTTAAGTGTTACAAGCTTGCAGTTTCCTGCTTTCAGCTTCCTTCCCCTATTGAATAAAGGTGTTATGTTTGCTATTTTCCAAATTAATGGAACATTCCCTGAATTGAGAGGATTTTGGAAAGTTAAGACCAATCCATCATTAAGACCAATCATACAAACTCTTCTCCCTCCTGCCGTCTGGGAAAAGGCACCGAAGCATTCGGGCCCTCACGACCAGACTATGCAACAGTTTCTTCCCCCAAGCTATCAGACTCCTCAATACCCAGAACCTGGACTGACACCCTACTGCCCTATTGTCCTGTTCATTATTTATTGTAATGCCTGCACTGTTTTGTGCACTCTATGCAGTCCTGGATAGGTCTGTAATCTAGTGTAGTTTTTTTTCTGTGTTGTTTTTTAATGTGGTCAGTCTAGTTTTTGTACTGTGTCATAGTCCTGAAAAACGTTGAGTCATTTTACTATGTATTGTACCAGCAGTTATGGTCGCAATGGCAAAAAAAGTGACTTGACTTGACTTGATCATCGATCCGACTAGAAACTTTTAAAACTCTCAGAGCCCTGGGATCTGTCTTCCCTTAGTTTGCTCAGTACTGCTTCCATTCTAACTGTGATTTTCCTGAGGTTCTCCCTCCCTTCCCGTCTCCAGTTTGCAGATATTCCTATGATGTTACTGGTGTCTGTTGTGTATGTAATATTTTGGTAATATTTGAGTACTATGGTAAATATGTTGATTAAGCATTCTTTATTGGTTTAAATCATTACAGGTTATATGTAAAAATGTGTATATGTCATGATACTACCATATGATACGTGTGCTCTTCGCTTAAAGATGAAGTTAGAATCACATTTTGTACTCCCATCTATTCCTTTTAATTGGTTTAATGTTTTGGAGTGACAATATAAAACAGTGGCAGTGAGGTATTTTAAAAGCTAACCTGAGATGGTTACTGACCTGTTAAAGCTCAGCGAAAAGTGGTAGAGTATTTTAAGAAAAAACACAGCATGTGCAGAGACAGTGGAGTTTTAAAAAAAGGCAGAAAATGGAAGAACTCACACGGTCATAAACAGTGAGTACTGGGAGATAATGCTAATAAAAAAAGCAAAAAAAGGTGGATGCATTTGATGACATAACAGATGACTGGATTTTATATACTGAATGGATGGAGCAATATTTTAAAGCAAATGGAATAGCCAAAGAGAAACAAATACCAATTTTGCTGAGTGCATTGGATGGGAAAACGTACGGTCTACTTAGGAGTTTGACTGCTCCAACCAAACCAGCAGAAACGAGCTTTGCTGATAATGTGAAAGTCATGCAGGAACACTTAGAACCAAAGCCGTTGATTGTAGTGCACTTTAGGTTTCCTGAGTGGAATCAGAAGGAAGGGGAGTTCATTTCAGTGTATGTGACTGAATTGCAGTGATTGTCTGAGCATTGTCAGCTCCAAGATGGGCTTAATGATTAGCTGAGGTTGTTTCATTTGTGGAATCTGAAAGCAAGCATTGAAAAACAGATCCTACCCGAAGCACAATTCACATTTAAAAGAACAGTTGAAATTGCCGTATCAATGGAAACCGCAGACAGAGATGCAATTGAGTTGCAGTCAGGAATGAAAGTGAGCTTGAACAAAATTGCAATGTCTAAACGGAAACCTGCCTGGCCAAACAAATAGTGTTACTGTTATGTCAGGCGCTCACATACATCAAACAACTGCAGATTGGCAACTTGATTGGAGATCCATCCACCACTGGCAAGCCACATCCCCTGCAATAGAGTCAACTGAAAGTGAATTAAGAAAGGCACTGGATGATGCCACAAAGGTCTCCATTCCAAACACCGTGAACTATTTCCCAGCAGTGGACAAACAGCTTTTAGTGCTAATCTCTGAGTCGCTGGTTGGACCAAAGAAGGACCATGCTGCTCAGAGGGATTGTGAAACTGACAAAGGCAGCGGTAGGCAATGGTTTTTGTAGGCAACGTATCTGAGAAAGCTTCTGATGTGCTAATCAGGCAGTTACTTGCGAAATTGGTACTTGTGAAATGCGGTTTGGTTTTAAGCTGGAAGAGAGTTCAAGGAGCTTCTGGAAAGTTGAAAACATTTGGCTTTTGAGTTTCAAAAACCAGAATCTACTCTGTGTGTGTGTTAAGGAACTTCAAGCAGGAGACAAAAAGCTGCTTGTAAAAGTAGATGCAAAGCCTAAAGCCCAGCTGGATGAACGGAAGGCCAAAACGAGAGAAGTCAATGGAGATTCGAAAACAGAGGATTCGTCAGATGATGCTGTGGATGTGTAAACTAAGAGGAGAGATCAGATCATAAAGGGAGCAGTAGAAGCATTAATACGCCAGTGAATTAAATGCACCTTCCCAAGATGAAGATGCATAAACTTGAAGAAGAAAAAGGAAGAAGAAAAGTGCCCAGAGCTGTCAGAACCACTTCCTGCCATCTCAGAGTCAACGCCTTCAACCACCATGAGTCTAACCTGCCAAGCAGAGTGAACTTCCTTTGTCAGGAAAGAAGTTATCTCACAAGAGTAAGAAGTCTTCCACAGCAATTAGATCTTTAGGCCTGAATGGAACAATTTTAAAAAATTACTATGATGTGGTTGCCTGTATAGTAATTGTATTATATAGACTGTGTCTATAGATGAGGTGCATTCTATATAGAGTTGGAGTTTATAGCTAAGCAGGGAGGAGTGTTTGTATTTAATATTTAGGTGATATTTGAGTGATTGTGTGTGTGTGTGTGTGTGTGTGTGTGTGTGTGTGTGTGTGTGTGTGTGTGTGTGTGTGTGTGTGTGTGTGTGTGTGTGTGTGTGTGTGTGTGTGTGTGTGTGTGTGTGTGTGTGTGTGTGGATTAAGCCATTCTTTATTTGTTTAAAAAAATTCATTACGGATTATATGTAAAAATATGTGAATTGCATACATCATGATATGTGCACGCCTTACTTAAAGTAACAAATGAAGTTAGAATCACATTTTGGACCCATCTTTTCCTTTTAATTAGCTTAATACTTTGGACTTGCAAAACAGAAGTGTCCTCTATTGTAAAGACTGATGCAAAATAAACCTTTTAATTCACTTTCCATCTGTTACCTAATTATTAATTCCTCAATCCAGTTTTGTAAACGACCAACACTTTATTAGCCCTTTCCCCCCCTAAAAATCTGTCAGAATTCTTATTTCCACCTTTTAGATTTTTGAGAATAACTTTGGAATATGGTGGTGGAGTGACCCAGCTTCAAGTCTGACCTCCTGTCCTATCTGCATCCAGCATGTGCATGCTTCCTGCAACCACATGAGATCCTTCTGAATGCTCTGGTTTCCTCTCGTGTTGTATGGGATTCCCTTAAGGTTAATTTGCACGTTTAGACGATAATAAAAATGCAACATTAGCATTTATAGTCAAGGGGACCGGAACATAAAGGCAAAGGTGTGTTGGTGAGGCGTTGGTCAGGCTGCATTTGGAATATGGTGAGCAATTTTAAGCCCAGTGTTTAAGGAAAGATATGCTGGCCTTGGAGGACGTTCACAAGGATGCTCCCCAGGAACGAGAGGCTTAATGTATGAGGAGCGCTTGATGTCTCTGGGTCTGCACTGGATAGAGTTCAGAAGAATGGGGATGGTGATATGGAAACCTACTGGATATTGAAAGACCTGGGTAGAGTGGATGCGGAGAGGATGTTTCCACTAGTAGGAGAGTCTAGGATCCAATGGCATAGCCTCACAATAAAGGGACGTCCCTTTAGAGCTGAGATAAGCAGGAACTTCTTCTTTTTCTGAAAATGTGGCATTTGTTACTACAGTGGGCAGTGGAGGCCGTGGATTTGAGGCAACAGTTGACAGGTTCTTGAATGGCAAATGGGTTAAAGGACACAAGGAGAGGGCAGGAGAATGGGGCATGAAAAAGCGATCAGCCTAGATCGAATGGCGGAGCAGAACTGGCCTAATTCTGCTCCTATACTTTATGGTTTTATAGAGACGTGTCGGTTGGTAGATCAATTAGCCACCTCGATTTTCCCCTCTTGTAAGTAAGTAGTGGCTTCTGGAAGGAATTGATGGGAATGTGGGTAGAAAAAAATGTGTTTAAAAATAAATAAATTTGAGGTTAATATATTGATGGTTGGCACAGAATCGATGGGCTGAATGGCCTAATTTCCTGGTGTATCTGGTTGGATTGTATCTATGCTGCATGTCCTCAATGATCCTCTTATGTCTCTGTCTCCATTGCCTGAGGATCAGAGGATCAAGGATCAGAGTGGGAATATGCACTAGCACTTTGCTCTTCCAGATCTCCCCAGTGGCTTCCTGAAATTGCTGATGCATCGTCAAACTAATGAGAAAAATGGAAGGAGATAGAAAGCAGGAAATATTAAGCGATCACATTTCTGTTATAGAGGAAGTGATAGTAGATTACTTAAAAGAGTGTTTCGGCAGAGAGTGTGGTTTTATGTAAGGAAAATTTGGTGGACTGCTTCAAGGTTAGAGCTAGTGGAGTGAGGTTGTGTAAATGTGCATTCTCATTTCCGAGAAAGCATTTCGTAAGGTGCCACAGACAGCACAGTCAGTTATATTCTCATTCTTTTTCTTATGACACCGATATACAACATAGCTCACAGCACAGTACAGGCCCATTGGCCCACAATGTTCACTGTAAACCTACTGCACGATCCAATTAACCCTTCCCCTTCCAATTAGCCCTTGGTGGAACCATTTCCACTGACAGGAGAAGGAGCAAAGGTGGGTTACCGGCACCTTAAAACCACTCGCTTCTGGCAGATGGGGCATATGCCAGCTCATCTAGGAGAAGGAAACTCCGCTGCCTTGCGGCTATACCCTGTCATGGGGAAGGGTCGGGAGCTGGAGTCCCTACATTGAGTTTAACACTGACTGGCAAATCCTGCGACACTGTTGGAGCCAAACTGTGTCAGTCTCTGCCGCTCCGTTGGATTCATCAGACGTGTGGAGAGGGGGAGCTTGCCACACTTGCTCTCCATATATCCAGACAGCGAGGACGCAACATCCATGATCGGCCCTGGACAGAGGCCTCTCTCAACACAGCACATAACCCTCCATCTTTTTTTACATCCGTGTGCTAGCTCAGAGTCTTCTAAACATCTCTGTGACGTCAGCCTCTACCACAACCCCCAGCTGGAGCACAAAATCATACCGAGTCTAGGACAAGTTCACTCCCCTACTTTTTTTCCCCTGTAGCCCCCCTGTGGCTCATGAGCTCATCAATTCCAACCCCCACCCACTCACTCCACCGCCCCCCCCACCCAAACTACGGAAAATTTACAGTGGCTGATAAACCTGCTTTTTTTTTTAGAACGCATCAGCATCTGGGGGGAAACCCGTGTAGTCATGGGGAGAAAGTTAAAACACGGTGCACAGTCAGCACCGGGGCGGCGGGGGGCTGGGATCGAAACTGCGTCACTGCGGCTGTAGCACAGCAGACCTTACTGTAGAGATGCCATCACCACCCAGGAGCTGACAGTAATGTACCAATGTGGTTTTGGCTCACAGAAAGCAGTTGTCAGGGTGTATGAGTCATTCGCAAGCCGGCAAGCTGTAACTAGCTGACTGCTTTTGGGTTCAGTCCTGGAGCCTCCATCGATCACGTTGGTGACTCATTTAACAGGAGCGCATTGCAGCCAAGTTCTGCTGCCGACACACTTAGATCTTTGGAGCGCTGTAGGAGGCCAAAGGGACAAAGGTTAGGTTGAGAAAGCAAATTGTAGGGAGGACGCAGAGTGCCTACAAGTGAGTCCTATGAAGCGAGTGGGTAACAGTTTGCTCAAATGGGGATCCAAAATTAGCCCCTGAAAATGCTAGGAATGTTCAGAATTGGGTTTAATATCACCGGCATATGTTGTGAAATTAGTTAACTTTACAGCAGCAGTACAATGTGATACATGATATATATAGAAAATGAAACTTGAATTACAGTAAGCGTGTGTGTATATGTATTATATACGTATATGCATTATATTGTATACATTATAATGTATATTAATGTAATGTATGTAAAAATCTATTGCAGTTTAGTATCATACATAAAATAGTTAAATTAAATAAGTAGTGCAAAAACAGAAATAAAGAAAGTACAGTAGTGTGATGGTGTTCATGGGTTCAATGTCCGTTGAGAAATCGGATGGTAGAGGGGAAGAAGCTGTTTCTGAATCATTGAGTGTGTGTGCCTTCAGGCTTCTGTACCTCTTTCCTGATGGTAGCAATGAGAAGAGGGCATGTCCCGGGTGGTGGGGGTCCTTAATGATGGACACTGCCTTTTGGAGGCACTGCTCCTTGAAGAAGTCTTGGAGACTGGTGCCGGTGATGGATCTGACTAATTTTGCAACTCCATGCAATGTACTCCGATCCTGTTCAGCCACACCCACCCCAAAACCAAACAGAGATGCAGCCAGTTGGGTTTATTTATTAGTCATTTGGAGTTTGCGGGCTTCAGAGGTTTGAGCTGGCATTTAATTGCCCCCTTCCCTGTTTGCTCTCGAGTTGCCTTCTGGCACAGAAGGACGCTGCACGTCCTCGAGGAGTGGGCAGACCCACAGAGCTCCGGCAGAGAGTTCCGGAACTTTGAGCCAGTCGCCACTTGTGGAAGGGGCTTCCTCACCCAACCCGCGTCTCCCTGCCCAGTGGCGGTAGAGCCCTAAATTGTGGTCTTTGTGGTGGCCCCACTCAGCTTCCCCTTCCTCAGATTTCCCAGCAATGTACAATCTGCGGCCACTTTTACTAGGTGCCTCCCGGGGGTTCATGATCTTCTGCTGCTGTAGCCCGTCCGCTTCAAGGTTCAACGTGTGTTGTGCGTTCAGAGATGCTCTTCTGCACACCACTGTTGTAACGCGAAGTTATTCACACCAATCTGACCTCTCTCATTAACGGGGGTGTTTTCACCCACAGAACTGCCGCTCACTGGATGTTTTTAGCTTTTTGCACCGTTCTCTGTAAACTCTCGAGACCGTTGAGTGTGAAAATCTCAAGAGATCAGCACTTTCGGAGCCACTCAAAGCACCCCATTGAAACATATAAGATTATTAAGGGATTGGACACGCTGGAGGCAGGAAGCGTGTTCCTGCTGATGGGTGAGTCCAGAACTAGAGGCCACAGTTTAAGAATAAGGGGTAGGCCATTTAGAACAGAGATGCGGAAAGACTTTTTCACCCAGAGAGTGGTGGATATGTGGAATGCTCTGCCCCAGAAGGCAGTGAAGGCCAAGTCTCTGGATGCATTCAAGAGAGAGTTAGATAGAGCTCTTATAGATAGTGGGGTCAAGGGATATGGGGAGAGGGCAGGAACGGGGTACTGATTGTGTACGATCAGCCATGATCACAGTGAATGGCGGTGCTGGCTAGAAGGGCCGAATGGCCTACTTCTGCACCTACTGTCCATTGTCTATTGGCACCAACAATCATTCCACGATCAAAGTCACTTAGATCACATTTCTTCCCCATTCTGGTGTTTAGTCTGAACAACAACTGAACCTCTTGACCATGTCCGCATGCTTTTATGCATTGAGTTGTTACCACGTGATTGGCTAATTATTCATTTGTATTAACATACAACATAATAAATTGACTCTGAGTGTATGTTTTATCTCAGAGTTCCAACATCTGCAGGTCTTTGATGCCCTATTTTACTGTGAGGAAGAGAGTATTGCGAAGGCAGAACATTGCCTGAAAGAGAGACTCCAGAACATAGATGTAGAATGTCGTCTGAGAATTTATAACAGAATGATATTGTAAGCAGTTCGGAAAGCAAATGAAATGTTGGCCATTGTTGCAAGGTGTACCGAACGTAAAAATAGAGCAGTTCTTGCTGCAATTATACAGGATGTTGGTGGGACAGGATGTGGGATAGAAGGTAGATCAAAGAAGAGGACTACAACCTTGTTGTAGTTTGGAGGCTTGCGAACCTCAATAATCCGGGGAGTTATGTTGACTGGAGTCAGGGCTTTATGCTTTGACTCTTGGTAGGGTCACCCATGCCAAACAGGTCAAAGGGTAGAGGTCAGACTAAGAGTGGTCCACCTGTCCTCCAGGTTCAGGGGGTTCAGCTCAGGGCCAACGACCCTGACTGGTCAAACAAAATTGAAATGGAAACAGCCATGAAGAATCCTTCTACATCTGAGTGCAACGGTATTCCTGAGTCTCCACCCGGGACTTGTGTGACTGACGGTAGTGAAAACTGAGAGGAAGCTACTGACACGACGGAGGAAGCCCTGAACACCGCCAGAGATGGAGGACCTTCATTGCTGCCCTAAACGCCGCTGGGTCCTCCCTCTCTGTCTTTTCATAGGGTCACCTCTACCAAGAGCCAAAGCGCAAGGCCCTGACTCTGTGTCATTGAGGCACACAAGCCTCCAAACCCTATGACAAGGTTGTGGTCCTCTTGGAGGTTTATGTGGTCCTTTTGGAGGGGAGGGGGGCCTTCATTGCTGCCCTAAATACCAGTGGCATACTGGGCAGTAAGTAAGATCAAAGAGGGTCATTTGTTTTTGAAATGAAGCAGTTGCCTTTTGAGGAAAAAATGATCAGGTTGGACATTGGAAATTAGAGGAAAATATTGAAGCCTCACTGCTCTAGGAATGAGTGTTCAATGCTGACATCCCCTGCTGTCCCTGTGGAGTTTGCATGTTCTTCTTGTAACCACCTGGGTTTTGTTGTCCATTGTTATCCAACATTATAAAGGCGTGCTGTCTGAGGTTAGTTGGCCACGGTACGGTAGTGTAGTGGCTAACGCCACTCTTTGCAGTAAAGAGTCTGTAAAGAGTTCTTTTGCTCTCCCTATGACCGCGTGGACTTTCTCCGGGTGCTCCGGTTTCCTCCCACATTCCAAAGACACATGGATTAGGGTTACTGAGTCGGGATGCAGCATTAGCGACAGCTGCCCAACACAATCCTCGCTGACTCGATTTGATGCAAAACGGTGCTTTTCACTGCGTGTTTCCCTGTACACGCGACTAATAAAGCTGCTCTCGTGGCAAGTAGAGCAAAGGTCTGAGGTGGTGCTGGTGAATCTCAGTGACTTCTGGCTGGTGGCTAAATTAAACAAGGAAAACAGTAAATACTTTGTTAATCACTCTTTATCTGGCAAACGATCACCGTAAACAATCGTCTGTAACTTCCCTTCGGACCTGGAGGCAGTTCGATGCGGGAGAACCGTGGCGAGGCAAGGCAGCGGGCTCATCGCTGACAGCGAGGAAGACCCAAGGTTTGATCAACTTAGGGGTGGGCCCGGATTGGAAAGATTGGGTTAGGATGAAGCGAAGCAGCGGAGTCCAGGCCCCAGAGCATACCGAAGCAATTGAACGCAATGTGTTTGGACGATGATTTAGGTGCTGGGTCATATTGAAACGGGCAGAGTCAAGGCCCAAAGCAAGGGACAGGATAGTTCAGCTCATTGCTCTGCTCTGCACCGAACTAAAGGTTTATGATGGACCCTCTTTGTGGACTTCAGTTTGGAACACTGTGAAGAAGCCAACAGAATTGGAAAAACAAGAGATTCAAGAAGATTAGAGAAATCAAAGGAACATTTCATGCAAAAATGAGTATAGTAAAAGACAAAGAAGGCAAGGACCTTACAGAAGCAGAAGACATCAAAAGAATTGTACGAGGAAAGATCGCAACAGCGAAGACAGCTGCAAAGTCTCCCTCGTCGATCTAGAGCCAGCCGTTCTGGAAAGTGAAGTGGAGTGGGCGATAGAAAACATAATAAGGCTGGAGGACGAGACAGGATTCCAGCTGAATTGTTAAAAAATTTAAAAGCTGATGCTGTGAAAGTGTTGCGTGCAATTTGCCAGCAGATCTGGAAAATCCAACAATGGCCTTTAGACTGGAAAAGATCAGTTGATATCCCAATTCCCAAGAAGGGAAATGTAAAGGAATGTTCAAATTACCAAACAGTTTCACTGATTTCACATACTAGCAAGGCAGTGCTAAAGATCATTGAAGCAAAACTCCAGCAGTATATGGAACGAGAACTGCCAGATGTACAAGCTGTTTTTAGAAGAGGCAGAGGCACCAGAGACCAAATTGCTAACCGATGCTGGATAATGGGGAAATCGAGGGAATTCCAGAAAAGTGTTTACCTATGTTTTATTGACTACTCTAAAGCATTCGACAGTGTGGACCATAATAAACTATGGCAAGTCCTTAAAGAAACGGGGATACCTCGACATCTGATCTGCCTAATGAGAAACTTGTACGAAGATCGAGAAGCAACAGTTAGAACTGAACACAGAACAACAAACTGGTTCAAGATTGGGAAAGGAGCATGACAAGGCCGTATAATGTCACCCTACTTATTTAATTTATATGCTAAACACATCATGAGGCATGCTGGTCTGGAGGACTCAAATGTGGGAATCAAAATTGCTAGACGAAATATTAACAATCTTGCTTGTGGCTTGGTGTGAAATTAAATCTGTATTTTCCTTTGTTTCTTCATCAAACTGTGGCCCCCTGCACTTCCTTAACGGCCTTGTCCCTGTCATGTACCTTCTAACCCCAAACATACTCTACGTCCCACCCCACCTAGGACCTGGGCATCTCCCTTGTCTCTGTGTTGCCTACCCACAACCCAGGCAATGTCAAAGTAAAATGTTATTATTGAAGCACCTATGCTGTACATTGTGATATACAACCTTGAGATTCATTTACAGCAGGGGTGTCAAACTCATTTTAGGTCACGGGCCGGATTGAGCAAAGTGCAGCTTCATGCGGGCCGGATCAGTCGGACACGTGCGAACGCAGCTTTCGTTGCCTCCATTTTTTCAGCCTGCTCTCATGTGTCTCAGTCTCTGCTATAACTACAAAGTGTTTCACTTTATAAATTCCGTTTCTTATGAAGAAGACTGCCGAGCAAGACTGCCGAATAAACACTAAAAACCCTGAAAACCTGGTACCTGAATAAACTCAGCATTAGCCATATCATACGCCATAGGCGCTTCGATTACTGGGGCCAGCTTTAATAGTAATTAGATATTATCTCGCGGGCCAAAGATAATTCCACTGCGGGCCGGATTTGGCCCGCGGGCCTTGAGTTTGACATATATGATTTACAGGAAAATAAGGAAATATAATAGGATTTGTGAAAACTGTACGTAAAGGCTGACAAACAACCGATTTCCAAAAGAAGACAAAGTGCGCGAATAAAACAGAAGTAATCATGAGAGCATGAGTTGTAAACAGCCATTGAAAGTGAGTCTGCAGGTTGTAGGATCAGCTCAGAGTTGTGGTGAGTGAAGTTATCCAATCACTCTCCATCTAGGTGTGGGGGGGGGGGGGTCCACATGATGGTTGCTTGGATATCCCACACTCTCCTACAGTGGCCTGGGTCCCGGACACTGAAGGTGATGGCTCAGGCCTGGGCCGAGGAGTCCAGTGCCTGAGTTCTGGGCTGAGACACGGGCAACGCTCAGCTCCTGGGTGGGGCTGCAGATCTCATTATCTGGGTTGTGAGTTGCAGTGCCCAGAGACGAGGGAGACATCTCGATCCTAGTGGATGGTGTGTATTGCCTGGGTCTATTTGAGGAGGCAGGGAACAATACCAGGCTCCTGGGTGAGGATGCTATTTAATAATTCCCCTCCCCCCCCCGTACGATAAATCAGCCTCTTTACCTCACCGTGATCTCGTGCCTTATTGTTAATCTGCAGTGCACTTTCTCTGCAGCTGTTACATCTTATTCTGCATTCTGTTATCGTTTTACCTTATTCTACCTCGACTCACTGCTTAACGGTTCGATCTGTAGGAACGGGGTGCAAGGCAAGCTTTCAGCTGTAGCTCGACATACGCGACAATAATTAACCGATTCTGATTCCAAGAGCAGCAGAGGAGAGGGAGCGTTGCTTGAGACCTGTCCAGAAAGATGGCTGATCCCCAGGCCCTTGGCCAGTGTCAGGAAAGGTGTCCCTCTCCAGGAATGCCGTTGTCCATGCAGCTCGCCATTTTCTTAATTCTCACTTACCCTTGCTGGCAGTCGCTCCTTTCAATCCCTTTCTAACAGAGTCATAGAACACCACAGCACAGCAACAGGCCGTTCGTCCCGTCTAGTCCAGGCTAACCTGAGTCCCATCAACCTGCACTTAGACCATAGCCCATCCGTATACCTATACAAATTTTACCAACTGTGATCGCTGAAGTTTACAGCCTGTAATTTCCCTTTTAAGGATGTTCCTTTGAACTGATTTGGTGCTTTTCTGATCTCCTGGGGATTCGGTGAACTAGCTCTCGAGAGTGCGGGTGGCCATCGCTGGGGGGGAGGGGGTGAACGCTGCGTTGAGGCCTGATGGCAGAAGACCAACCCGTGCTCGGCTCTGTGATTCCACGCCGATTAAAGCATCGAGCAAGGTTAGCATCGCTGAGAGCAGGAAACAGGCAGGTGTTGAGCAGCGTCTGCCTGTGACCGACCTCTCTCCCTCTCTTCTTGCTACCACTGGCGGGCAGGGGGTGCAGGAGTCTTGGGTCCCACATTGCCAGGTTCAGCAGTTGTGGCCCGGCAGCCATCAGGCTCCCGGATGGACTTCACTTGCCTCAGCGCTGAACGGGCTCCATGGCTGTGCATTCACTTTCGGGGACTCTGTAGTTCAGGTTCCATGTGTTTTTGTTTATTTTACTATCTGCGTGATTTGATCAAGTCGTCAGGGCCGAGAGAGGACAGACTTGTGTACAGCTCACTACTTCAGAAGGTTTACTCACTTCAGACCTGAACTGGCTCCGTGGCTGAGGCCTGCAACCTTCGACACTCTGCTCAGCGCTGAACTGGCTCCGTGGCTGAGGCCTGCAACCTTCGACACTCTGCTCAGCGCTGAACTGGCTCTGTGGCTGAGGCCTGCAACCTTCGACACTCTGCTCAGCGCTGAACTGGCTCCGTGGCTGAGCCCTGCAACCTTCGACACTCTGCTCAGCGCTGAACTGGCTCCGTGGCTGAGGCCTGCAACCTTCGACACTCTGCTCAGCGCTGAACTGGCTCCGTGGCTGAGGCCTGCAACCTTCGACACTCTGCTCAGCGCTGAACTGGCTCCGTGGCTGAGCCCTGCAACCTTCGACACTCTGCTCAGCGCTGAACTGGCTCCGTGGCTGAGGCCTGCAACCTTCGACACTCTGCTCAGCGCTGAACTGGCTCCGTGGCTGAGCCCTGCAACCTTCGACACTCTGCTCAGCGCTGAACTGGCTCCGTGGCTGAGGCCTGCAACCTTCGACACTCTGCTCAGCGCTGAACTGGCTCCGTGGCTGAGCCCTGCAACCTTCGACACTCTGCTCAGCGCTGAACTGGCTCCATGGCTGAGGCCTGCAGTTATCGGGCTCCTGGATCAGCTTCACTTGCCTCAGCAATGAACCGTGGCTGAGGCCTGTAGCCATCAGGCTCTTGGACCAGTTTCACTCACCTCAGTGCTGAACTGACTCCGTGGCTGTGGACTTAGTTTCAGGGACTTTATTCTATTTGTTATTTATGTACTTTTTTATTGTTTGCACAATTTCTTTGGCATATTGGGTGTTTGACAGATTTGTTTGTGTGGATTTTTTAAAAACTGGATTCTTTTGAGTCTCTTTCTTTTGTGGCTGCCTGCAAGAAGACGGATTTCAAGGATGTGTACCATATACATGCTTTGATATACTTCGACTCTTTGATTTCTCTTAAATGTTGAAATCGACTGTTTTTATTTCTGTTCGTATGGGGAACCGGGGTGCAACGTTTACTATTCATATCAGTTGATGTTGTAGGGTATTGGAATCAACCAAAGTTATCCGTGGAGCTGGCTAACTGGACCCGTGCAGTTCACCTCCCATTTTATAAGTCTGCGCTTCAATAAGTATTCCTGCTAATGGATCTGCCAATCTTTAATGGTCTGGGTGTAATTACAGCCTCCAGCCAGTGTGGGCGCTAATGTGGGGGTGAACCCTGTGTGAGAAAGAACAACACCCAAATGCTGGAAGAACCCATGGAAGACGTTGAGTGAGCAAGGTTTGAGAACTGAAACGCTGCCCGTAACTGGGCAGGAGTTGGCTTGTCCATTTGGTTAGTGAGCTGTGTTCCAGATGTTTTGAGTGTTGCAGCTTGAAGTGAGGGTGCCAGACACCCAGGTTCTGATACTGCCTGTGTATTCAGGCTGCACGTTCTCCCTGTGACCACATGTAACTGGTAATGAGAGTGATAACGAGACCATAAGACATCACAGGATCATTTGGCTCATCGAGTCTGCTCCGCCATTCCATCATGGCTGATTTGTTATTCCCCCCCCAACCCTATTCTTCTGCTTTATTTCTGTAAACTTTGACACCTTTACTAATCAAGAATGCATCAACCTTTACTTTAAATATACCCAATGATGTGGCCTCCACAGCCATCTGTGGCAATGAATTCCACAGATTCACCACGCTCTAGCTAAAGAATTTCCTCTTCATATCTATTCTTAAAGGGACTCATTTGATCTCTGAGACTGTGTCCTCTGGTCTTAGACTCCACCACCATAGGCAACATTCTCTCCATGTCTGCTCTATCAAGGCCTTCCAATATTCCATAGGTTTCGGTGAGGTTCAAACCCCCCGCCGCCCATTCTTCTAAACTCCAATGAATACAGGCCCAGAAATATCAAATGCTTATTGTATGTTAACCCTTTTATCCCCAGGATCATTCTCATAAATAAACATCCTCTGGACCCTCTCTAGGGTATTCTGAGAGCTAGTGCAGTGAAGGTGCCTGGGAGCCAGGCCCTGACACTGCCCTCGTGTACAGACCGTACATTCTCCCCGTGACCGTGTGGTAAACTGGTAGTGACCAGGTTCAATCCCGATCTCTGACACTACCCTCGTGTACAGACTGTACATTCTCCCCGTGACCGTGTGGTAAACTGGTAGTGACCAGGTTCGATCCCGATCTCTGACACTGCCCTCGTATACAGACCATACATTCTCCCCGTGACCGTGTGGTAAACTGGTAGTGACCAGGTTCGATCCCGATCTCTGACACTGCCCTCGTGTACAGACTGTACATTCTCCCCGTGACCGTGTGGTATACTGGTAGTGACCAGGTTTGATCCCGATCTCTGACACTGCCCTCGTGTACAGACTGTACATTCTCCCCGTGACCGTGTGGTAAACTGGTAGTGACCAGGTTCGATCCCGATCTCTGACACTACCCTCGTGTACAGACTGTACATTCTCCCCGTGACCGTGTGGTAAACTGGTAGTGACCAGGTTCGATCCCGATCTCTGACACTACCCTCGTGTACAGACCGTACATTCTCCCCGTGACCGTGTGGTATACTGGTAGTGACCAGGTTCGATCCCGATCTCTGACACTGCCCTCGTGTACAGACCGTACATTTTCCCCGTGACCGTGTGGTATACTGGTAGTGACCAGGTTCGATCCCGATCTCTGACACTGCCCTCGTGTACAGACTGTACATTCTCCCCGTGACCGTGTGGTAAACTGGTAGTGACCAGGTTTGATCCGAATCTCTGACACTGCCCTCGTGTACAGACTGTACATTCTCCGCGTGACCGTGTGGTAAACTGGTAGTGACCAAGTTCGATCCCGATCTCTGACACTACCCTCGTGTACAGACTGTACATTCTCCCCGTGACCGTGTGGTAAACTGGTAGTGACCAGGTTTGATCCGAATCTCTGATACTGTCTGTGTGTACAGACTGTACATTCTCCCCGTGACCGTGTGGTAAACTGGTAGTGACCAGGTTTGATCCGAATCTCTGACACTGCCCTCGTGTACAGACTGTACATTCTCCCCGTGACCGTGTGGTAAACTGGTAGTGACCAGGTTCGATCCCGATCTCTGACACTGCCCTCGTGTACAGACTGTACATTCTCCCCGTGACTGTGTGAGTTTTACTTCGAGTTCTTTGCATTCCTGACATTGGTTGAGTCAAAACAGCCATTGTCAATTACTCCTGTGATGCCTACCAATCATTCCTTATTTCCACAGCTCTGCGTTTCATGGCTTCTACATTACTTTGTTTGGTTCACTCTCTCTTGCAAACTTCCCTCAACTTCATATCTTTTCTGTTTTGTTGATGGCATTCTCTTCCCCTGGTCATGAACCTATTAACCGAATGATTGCATCACCAGGGCTCCACTGGTCTCACCCTACCAGCAAAATATCCTCTTTGTTCAAACCACCACATCCAACTCTCCGTGCCACCCAAAGCTATGTTGTTTCCTCTGACAAAAGGTCTGTGACATGAAAAATGGTCTCAGTCATTTGCCCGATTTGCTGAATGTTTCCAGCAGTTTCTCTCGTTTTTTGCCCGCTGTTGATGGGGGTAAGAGGATTGGAGGGGCCTTGATAGGCACACAGGGGAGAATAGGTTCTGAGTAGACTTCTGAACACTCTGCTACCTTCAGGCACTCTGTTGGTCAGGGTCGACCACGAATGTTGCGTCCTTACCGTCTAGATACGCAAGCCAGGGCGGTACGATGCGGAGAGCGAACTGTTGCCCGTGTAGCAAGCTCCCCCTCCCCACGCATCTGATGAATCTAAAGGAATGGCAAATCTAAAGTTTGGTACCAGTAGCATCGCAGGAGTTGCCAGTCAGCGTTGAACTCAACGTAGGACTGCCTTAGGGGCTCCAGCTCTGGATTTTTCCCTCGGGGTTTTACTCCCGGAGCCTTCCCCGTCGGTGGGTATAGCCACAGGGCAGCGGAGGTTTGACCTCAGAGGTTCCCTTCTCCTGGACGAGCTGCCAGCCACGGCTGACGAGTCCCATTTGCCTGAAGCGACTGGTTTTCAGGCGCCAGAAACCCGCCTTTGCCCCTTCTCCTGTCAGTAGAAACGGTTCCGCCAGGTTTAGTAGCTGAACCACACGTGAAGGCCAGGAGCTGGACTTGGTTGTCAAAGGGTATTGAGACGCACACCATTGGAAGCATTCAATAGGTAGTGGGAGCTCATCCCCATTCCCACCTCAGACTGTACCAACCTACTGTTGTCTATTTAACTATGTCATGTATCTACTTTTGGCAACTTGTGCACCCACAGAATACGTTTTTTTATCTGTTAATGGTAATGGATTGACATTATTATGTGTTGTGTGTGATTTATGTACAGTGCTTTGCACCTTGGCCCTGAGGAACATTGTTTCATTTAGCTGTATACATAAACTTGAACTAGAACTTGAGGCTGTGAACGGCTGGAAATGTGCTGCGAGACAGCAGAGACACAGTGGGCAGAATGGTCAGGAGAGCTGGCACAAGGACGTATGCACAGGAGCAGTGAAAAACTTGCAGCAGCGTCACAAGTAAGCTTCCGACCCCGCACTGTAAGCACTTATGGATATGACAGTAAACTCGACTTTCACTTGGACGCTCGGGGCGAAGGGAACGGATGAAGCAGTAACGGAAGATGGTCTTCGAATGATTGGAGATGCCGAGATTCTTCTTGTGCCTAGACCTCAGCTGAACTTCAGTCGTCTTGCTTTGCTGCTGCTTACGCGTGGGAGGTGGCTTTGGGGTTCTAACGTTTAACTGTCGTTCATTCTTTGGGGCAGTCCTCTGTTTTTGTGGATGTTTGCGAAGAAAAAAAGTTTCAGGACGTATATTGTATACACTTCTCTGACGTGAAACGAACCTGTTGAAACTTGGCGGCGGTGTGTCGGAGAGGGATACAGTGGGGGCAACAGGCCCCTCAGCCCGCTTTGTGCTGCTGGTCGACCACCCATTTTTGCCTAATCCTACGGTGTTCCATTTCGTGCTCCCTGCACTCCCACCAGCTCCTAGATTCTATCCCCCACCCGCACGCTCGGGGCGATCTGCAGTGCCCGTTTAATATACTGATCTGCGGGAGGAAACCAGGGTGAACCCCCACCCCCGGTCGCGGGGAGGAGTGGAGGGACAATGCCCAAGGTCGGGATCGATTCTGAGTCCCTACAACTCTCTGCTGTGGGGAGAGGGGTCCTCTGAGTTACAATGGAGAGTTAGCCCGTGGAAGACTAGGCCATTTTCACGAGTATAGCTGGGGCAGAGAGAGGGGCGGCCCCTCTGGTTAATGCTGTGTTAACAGGGTTTTTGTTGATTTATCTTGGTTTTACAAGGTCAGTCTCCACGTTCTGTTAGTTTGTTTGGTTCGCTGAAACTCATTCGCAAGCTTCCCCAGAACTGGCACCCAGCCACCTGGCTTAAAAAAAGACGTGTTCCAATCAACCAGTTAAAGATGAGAAAGTTCCGTTTTCCTGTTTTTGTGAGTTTCGTGCAGCTTCCTGTGATACCACATTGTGCCTCCCCGAGGAAGCCATCTCTATGCGCTCTGTGAGTGTGTGCGAGCCAGATCCGTTTGAACAGATCCTTCCCATTGTCCTGCCTGGACAGGAGCCCGTCAGTCCGTTATTCGACAGAAAACAGGCAGCGCCGCAGGTCTGTGTGATTTAACATTTGGCTGGGTGGGGTGGGAGGGGGGAGTGCGGTGCCGTGTTCGGGTGTGTGTACAGCAACGGCAGCGTCGGTTAAATCTGTTCCTGGGTGATTATTAATGTGGCCTGAAACGCAGTCTTTATCTGAAGTTTGAATTGGTGGCATTTACTGCGGAGATCTGGCTGGATCCCAGTTCAGCCGTGTCAAAGAGCAGAAACGGCGGGGGGGCGAAGATGGGAGGGAAGAGAAAGGGAGCGAGAGAGGGTGGGCAGGAGAGACTGAGGGGAGGGCAAGAGAACACTGTGGGGAATTAAAGAAGAAAAAATGGGTTGAGGGAGAGGAGAAGGGGAAGGAGGATACAGGAGGGACAGCAGAGTGAAGAGGGCAAAAGAGGAGGGAGAGGAAGGGAGGGAGACATTGGAAAAGGAGAGAGGTGGGGAGAAGGAGGTAGGAGGAACAGGGAAAATGAGAGAGGTGGGGAGAAGGAGGTAGGAGGAACAGGGAAAAGGAGAGAGGTGGGGAGAAGGAGGTAGGAGGAACAGGGAAAAGGAGAGAGGTGGGGAGAAGGAGGTAGGAGGAACAGGGAAAAGGAGAGAGGTGGGGAGAAGGAGGTAGGAGGAACAGGGAAAAGGATGGCAAGAAAACGACGTGGAAGAGGAAGGCAGAAAAAATAGAAGAGAGAGAACGGGGCAGGGAAAGTGAAATAGAGACTGGGGAAGGTGGAAAAGGGATCAGGAGGGAGTTGGTGAGGGGTATTAACAGAAGGTTGAAACAAGAGTGTATAAAGTGGTGGGAAGATGGGGGGGCTGAGGGCAGAGTGGGGAGAGAGAAGAGGGAGGTTGTGGGACATAGAAAGGATGAGAAGGTGGTGTGTGTGATAGAGAGGGGGAAGAAGGGGGAGCGCCAGAGATAGAGCAGGCAGGTGAGGAGGAGGAGGCGGCAGGGAACGAGAGGGTGAGGGGCAAGGAAAAGAAGGGTGGATGAAGAGGAAAGGAAAGAGAGGAGGGGGAGGAGGGCAATGACTGGGGGGAGAGTTAAGAGCGAGAGGCAGGGGGGAGGACAAGAGGGAGGAAATAAGAGGTGGAAGAGAGGGCAAAGTGTAAGCTCAGAATGGGGTAGAAGGGGAGAGGATAGAGGAGGGAGATGTGCAGGTGGAGTGAGAGATGGTGGGGTAGGAGGTGATTTACACCAAATCTTGATGGGAGGGGCAGAAAGGGGTTCAGTAGTACCAGCCGTAGCACATCCCTGCTCTACCATCAATCAAACCCTGTTACCTCTATGCCACTCTCATGTTGCAACCCCAGCTCCTTCACTTCGAAAGACCCACTGAAAATCTGAATCTTGAACCAGGCTCTTCCTCAGCCTCTTGGGTTGCGAGTCCGAAAGCTTCACCAGCCTGTGTGTGAATACGTCCCTCGTCACCCTGACCCTGAACGGTAGAGCCTTTGGTTGTCCTGACTGTGAAGCCTGGGGAGCCAGTGTTCCTCTGTGGAGCCTGGTAAGAAGTTTGTACCTTTCGTTGAGATCATTTCTCGCTCGATCTCGATGAGATCATTTCTAACTTCCATTCTGAGGAATGTCTTCTCAAGGGACAAACCTGTCAAAGCTCGTGGACCTTCACTCTCTTTATGACCAGATTTATACACGTTGTTCCAAACACGAGCTTATTAGGCCTGTGTATAATTGAAACAAGATGTTTCTACTTTCGTACTCAAACCCTCATGTGATACAGGCCAGTGTATCGTGCCTGTTCCCGTTACTTGTTGCAGTAGTTGTAACTTCCAGTAGTTTGAGTACAAATATCTTTCTGGACACCAACACCTTTTGAAGTCAGCGATAGAAAACATGCTCTATATATTTTGGTGAGGGAGGGAGAGGGAGATGGTGGGAGTGAGAGTGATGGAGAGAGGGGGAGAGTTAGTGGAAGAGGGCAGAGAAAGAGAGAGATAAGGGGAGAGGAGACAGGTTTGGATGGGAGAGGAAGTGTCACGGTGGAGTAAACTGACGGGAAGAAATTAGAAGTAAGCAGCTCGAAGCAGAAAGCGCGGGACTGGGAGGTGGGAGACGGCTGCAGAAGCTGGGGGGAGGGGAACGCTGCTGTTTGCCAAGAGTCCTTCCCTTGTACGTGTGCCTGTTCCAGGAATTTTATTCCTAACAACAGGATCTATGGAGACAGGAACTGGGCTCTGCGTTGCTAGGTTTGCAGATGTCAGGATATTTGTGTTGGAGGTTAGGGAACGTTCTCACCGCTATCCGTTTGTTCGCAGGTGAAGGTTATGTCTCCTGTGGAATCTCCCAGATGTCCACAGCTCCCTCACCCTTTCGCCCGACAACTGCCACTGTCCTTTTATCATGGGTTGGCTGTTGGGTGGGGGGTGGTTTCTGTCCCTTACCCCTTTCGAACCTGCACTCTGTCACTCGTTGTCACACTCTCCTATTTACCCCCATGGGGTCTCTCCCTCTCCCCTCCCCCTCGCTCCCTCTCAACCCTTGCACGCCTGTTTTCACCTCTCCCTAGCTCTCTTACTCCCCTTCCCCTCCCCTTCTGCTCCCTGTCTCCTCCCCCTCCATTGCTTTTGCTCCTTTCCCATACACCACGTCCCCTCGCTCCCACTCCTTTCACACTTCCCCTCCCTCCCTCTCTCAAGCCCCCCCTCAAACCGCTTCCCTCTACCCCATCACTCTCTCTCCGTCCCCCTTTCTCACTCTATCACTCCCCCTCCCCTTCCCCTCCCTCTCTGCTTTCTCCTCTATACTTTCTCTACCCACCCTTTTCTCTATCCTTCCCCCCTCTGCTCCTTGTCTCCCCCCATTGCCCCTCATTTTGTATCTCCTATGCTGCCCCTTGTCTCTCCCCCACCTCCCCTGTCTCCTCTTGTCCCTGCTCAGATCTGCTGTGAAGACCTTTGACCGGCTGGCCCCCGTCCAGCCATTCTCTCGATGCTATTTGTCTATTGGCTAGGCTACAGGCAGGCTCCCCGGCTCCAGGGGCAGTGAATTCAAAGCCCGGGGCTCCTTCTTGATTATGTTGGCCGCTTTCCCGAGGCAGCGGGGAAGCGCAGACGGAGTCAGTGGAAGGGAGCCGGATCGCATGGTGGACTTGGGCTGCCTCTGGGACGGGCGGTTCCGTTGTCGGGCTCTGCCTCGCAGCGGGTGGCCAAGTCGCTGTTCCAGAAGGACAAGCGGGGTGGGAGCCAGTTAAAGCACGTTGGGTACCAGACGGCAGAGTCACCAGGTCAGGGAAGCACAACCTATAACCCCGGCCTGCATGCTGGAACCTGCCTCTCCTGGAGCGCTGGTGTCTGTCAGGAGTTGGCTCTGTGCCCCAGGCCACACTGGCACCCTGGCGTGGCTTTGGTCTGGGCCTGGTCAGTCCCAGTTGTGGTCTCCTTAAGTTTCCCTTACAGCCCGGCCACCCGTATCCCGAGGAGGGCGGGACCGCTTGTTCCCTCCCCTCTCGTCCTTCTGAAATAGTCGCCTGACCACTCGATGCGAGGGAGAGCTGGGCAGCAGATGCGGATGGAATCACCAGTTCCAGACACAGCGCAGTCCATCACACAAACCAGTCCCCGCCTTCATTTCCCACGGCCTTGGGATCGCGGCCTCTACATAAATCAGGGATCCCACCCACCCTGATCAGTCTCTCTCCTCTCGGACAGGAGGTACAAAAATTTGAAAGCACAAACCACCAGACTCAAAGACAGCTTCTACCCCACTGTTGCATAATCTCGTACAGCCCCCTTATAATCTAAAGATAAACTCTGGACTCTCAATCGACCTCAGCAAGACGTTTGTGTTTTGTGTGTCTGTTCACTCAGTGGCTGAAACACTGATGAGACCCGTAGGCGCTTTCCACTTAGATTCAGAGAGATAAATACGAGAGGACATGGCTTTAGGGTGAAAGGGACAAGGTTTAGGGGGAACATTAGGTGGGAGTGTGGAATGAGCTGCCATCTGACGTGGTAAATGCGGGCTCACTCTTAAGTTTTAAGAATAAATTGGATATATACATGGATGGGAGAGGTCTGGAGGGTTACGGATTGGGTGCAGGTCAATGGGACTAGCGGAATCAAGTTTCAGCACAGACTAGAAGGGCCGAATGGCCTGTTTACTGTGCTGTAGTATTCTATGGTTCTATGGTTAAATAGGAACCATAGGTTCGTGGCCTCTGCTTATGCCAAGATGAGGCTACCCTGAGAGCGGAGGAACAACACCTTTATTCCATTTGGGTAGCCTCCAACCTGATGGCATGAACATCGATTTCTCCTTCCAATTTTAAAACAAACAACCTCTCCCTCCCCTCTTACTTTTCTTCCCACTCTGACCTTCCACCTCTCCGCACCTGCCTATCACCTCCCCCTGGGTCCCCTCCTCCCCTTTCTCCTATGCTCCACTCTCCTCTCCTATCAGGTCGCTTTGCCTCCAGCCCTTAACCTTTCCCACCCGCCTGGCTTCATCTATCACCTTCCAGCTATCCTCCTTCCTCTCCCCCACTACCTCTTCATTCTGACGTCTTCCCCCTTTCCTTTCCGGTCCCGAAGCCCAAAATGTCGACTGTTTATTGATCTCCATAGCTGCCGCCTGACCTGCTGAGTTCCTCCAGCATTTTGTGAGTGTTGCTCTGGATTTCCAGCACCCACAGACATTCTCGTGTTTACTCTGTTCTGTACTCTTTCACAAACAAGAGAAAATTCTGCAGATGCTGGAAATCCGAGCAACGCACGCAAAACGCTGGAGGAACTCAGCAGGCCAGGCGGCATCTCTGGAAAAGAGTGAACAGTCGACGTTTCGGGCCGAGGCCCTTCCTCAGGACTGCTGAGTTCCTCCAGCATTTTGTGTGTGTTGCTCTGCGTCCTCTCTCTCTGCTTTGACGTCCATGTATACAGAATGATCTGTCTGGATGTCATACAGACGAAAGCCATGCGTGGTATCTCGATAGGCGTGGCAGTAATAAACCAGCACCATGTACACGATTCATCTATTGAACGTACACAGTCTTTATCCCGCAGAGGTTTAACGTGGGGGGGGGGGGGGGAGATTTAAAACAGACCTGAGGGGCAACTCCTTTTCACAAAGGAAGGTGCGTGTACAGAACGAGCTGCTGGAGCAGGTGGTTGAGTCGGATGCCGTAATGTCATTTACAGAACAGTGCGTACCAAATGCTGGAGGGAACTAAACCGTCGACGTTCTGGGCCGAGACCCTCGTTGACTGCTCATTTCCCTCCATAGTGGCTGAGTTCCTCCCGCATCTTTGTGCGTCTTTCCCGAGATATCCAGCACTTACAGAATCTCTCGTGTCACCAGTGGTTAGAAGATACTTGGACGGGTACATGGCTGGGAAATATTTAGAGGGACGTGGGCTAAATGAGGGCAAGTAGGACAACCTCAGATGGGTATCTTGGTCAGCATGGGTGGGTTGGGTTGAAGGGCCTGTCTTATTCCACTAATCTAACACCAGTCCACCCCTTTTGTGTGGGTAGATAGCAGGGAGACAGGCTCCCTCCCCAGAGAGTGGGAGGTGATGTTGGAACTACTTCTGGTAACACATGCAGTGCCAGAAATTTGAATTATTTTGCAGTTTTCCACAGTGCTCTGTGTTGGCAAATCAGTTTTTTTCCAGTTCGGAACATGACCATTTCCAGATGCAATCGCTCCTTCCACGGAATTTGACCAGTGACTTCCGGCTGATTTCAATCCATGCATTCTGTACACGATCCCTACATTGGCTACGCACATCATGACACTTTCTCCTTTAGGAGCGTTGTGTAGGGAAGACGGGGTGGAGATGCGTCTCTAACAAAGGAGGTGTAAGGCGCTCCTTCCCTCTGCTAGCCTGCAGGTCACCCTTGGGCAAGGAGTAGCACCTGCTTAGACCCCCACTCACCCCTGATCAGGGTCACGTGAAACCACGGGAGCAGGTGGTGGATGGTCATATGAGCAGTTGGTGTATATCGCCAGTCCTGGTTATGTGATCACTGATGCCAGGCAGGCAATGAAGAGTATTTATGATGGCTGGGGTCTCCCCTCTTGTAAAGACACCGCACAGAAGAAGGTAATAGCAAACCACTTCAGTCGAAAAATTTGCCAAGAACAGTCATGGTCATGGGACTATGGTCACCCACGATATGCAACATGGCGCATAATGATGATGTCATTCATCACGGCAGATGATGATGATGATGACCGGGGGGAGGGGCAAGTCAGGTTGGGCTGGAGTGGAAGCCCACCCAAGTTAACCTTGGACTTGGCCTTGGAGTGTTTTGGTCTGCCCCTCCCACCCACCAGATCTCCCCAAGCCCAATCCCTGCACTGATCTCACTCCTGAATTCCCCGATCACCCAAGCTCGACCCCTCCACGTTCCCATCCCCAGCAACAGGCTTTGCTTTGGGCGGCACATTTCCTCCAGTGCCAATCTCGTGTTGCTCAGCTACTTGGGTTTCTGGACCCACTGGGATCTACAGGGTGGACCGGTATCTGAGGCGGCCTGCGGTGCACAGCTGCCCCGAGCGTTGAGCCTGAGCTCTGGGCACTGCAGGAATTTCTAAGCTGTGGATGTGAAATAACTGTGCCTTGGGAGTTGCTAACCCCTCAGCATTCCCAGGGCTCTCACAGTGAGTCACATCCAATCAACCCCGTTTCCCTTCAGGAAGCATATGCAGCTGGATCCCAAAAACAAGACAGATGTGACCGTACGATCTGTATAAATGAGCTGTTATGATCATGGAATCCAGAAACTGGCCCTTCAGCCCATCTTGTCCATTCACACCAAGATACCCATCTCACGGTCTTTGGATCTGCTTCCCCTCTCTCCCCGAGCTGTGTCCTTTCTCCAGTTCCCACACTTTTTTCCCTCTCCAGAATGTTACTGATGATCTGATTTTTGTTTTTTGTCTTGCAGGAGGACATTATCAGAGATGGCTTCAAAAAACTGTATCGTGATCACAAAGTACTTCTTGTTTATCTTCAACCTCTTTTTCTTTGTGAGTATCATTCAGGCTTAAGGGGTGGTCTAGGGGGAGCTTTATTCTGTCTAACCTGTACGCTCTCTGCCTTGGGAGTATGTGGGCAATGTTCAAATCGTTCAATTTAATATCAGAGAATGTGTACAGTATACGACCTGAAATTCTTACTCTTCACAGACATCCACGAAACAAACTCCACAACGAATGAATGATGGTAATATGAGAACCCAAAAGCCCCCGCCCCACGCATAAGCAGCCACAGAATAATCGACACGCCCCTTCTCCCCCACTTACACACCAGCAGAAACACTTACCCCCCACTCCCACCTCCCACCACGCAAACAATAGCAAAAGCCCCCCAAAAGAGATCCTGAACTCGAGTCTATCAAAAGCTACAGTCCTTTGGCATCTCCAGCGAGGGAGAGGGCGGTCACTCGTGCAACAACGAGAGTGGAGACCAGCGCCTCGCTGTTCTGATGTCACGATCTCCCTGAGCCGCAAGTGTGTGTCAGGATTGCGTTAAAACAGCTCTGCTCCATGTTCAACCCTTTTCTTCCATTTCTTTCCCCCAACCCATACTCCTGGCCCTGTGAGTTTGTGCTGGCACTGTATCGAGCAGGGGTTCCCTGGGGTCCACGGGCCCCTTGCTTAATGGCATTGGTCCACGCCATTAAAAAAAAAGAATGGGAACCCCTGGTATGGCGAGAGCTTCACTCTGAATCCAACTAGGCCTGCCCCTGTCCTGTGGGCATTTGTGTAGAGGGAGCTACACTCTCACCTCCACTCACGCTGACTATGTCCAGGGACAGTACAGTCCAAATGCAGGCTCTTGACCTGAAACCGCCGATTAGCCCTCTGCCTCCCCAGATGCTGCCTGACCCCCTGAGTTCCTCCAGCAGTTTTATTTTTGCTTTCACTCCCGACTCCGGCACCCGCGGGCTTCCGTGTCTCGGCAGTACGGAGACATTGACGGAATCACAGCAATTTGTTCAGGAGGTGGGGAGGCGGCTGGATGGTTTGGTGTAGATCTGACGGCTCACCAAAGCTGTTTGAGGCCTGTGACCAGGGACTGGTGTTTGGGAATCGTTCTCCTGCCGTGCTCTGTGGTGTGGCTTTGAACTTGGCCTTACCAGCTCACAGGGACCGGTCCCCGAACACCTTTGCTGAACCGGAAAAGCCAGAAAAAACTTACTCTGCTTTAGACCACGAGACCATAATTAAGCCATTCGACCCTTTGAGTCTGCTCCGCCATTCCATCGTGATTAATTTATTTTCCCTCTCAACCCTATTCTCCCGCCTTCTCCCTGTAACCTTTGATGCCCTGACTAACCAATTTAAAGTACCCAAATCACTTGGCCTCCACAGCCATCGGTGGCCACGAATTTCAGAGAGTCACCACCCTCTGGCTAAAGAAATTCCTCTTCATCTCTAAAGGGATGCTCTTGTTTTCAGAGGCTGTGCCCTCCGGTCTTAGACTCCCCCACATCTTCTCCACATCCACTCTATCTAGGCCTTTCAATACTCGGTAGGTTTCCCTCCTCATGCTTCTAAGCTCCGGCGAGTGCAGGCCCCAGAGCCGTCAAACTTCGGTGTTGAGCGCCGGCACTGAACGTGAAGCAGTTGCGAGCTGATCCCTCCTTTTTTTTTAACCCTTTGCAGTTCCTGGGCGGAGTGATGCTGGGGTTTGGCCTTTGGATTCTTATTGACAAAACGAGCTTCATTGCCATGCTGGGTAAGTAGAGCGAGCGGCCCATGGCCCTGTCGGCCTGAATCCTTCTCCCTCTTTCTGTTGGCGTGTCTGGGTTGTTGACGTTGTCCTAGATTGGGCTGGGGGGGTGGGGAAGGGAGTTTCGAGGGGACCTCGGGGAGAACGTCTTTGCACGTAGAGGACGGTAGGAAGGTGGACTTGCCCTCTCTGAGGGGGAGCAGAGGAGACAGTTTCTCTCACAGCCCTGAAGGACTTCAATCACCAAGGCATACAACTTGACAGACCAAGTGCTGGCAAGCAAGATTAGCAAAGGTACAATACAAGTCTTGGGCAGATGTATATAACTAGGGTGCCTAAGACTTCTGCAGAGTACTGTAGTAATTTTATGTATTGTACTGTACAACTGCCTAAAAAAAAGACAGATTTCATGACCCAGTACTGCGCAAAAGTCTTAGGCACCCTAGCTACACATATATATATATATATACAGACTTTTGCACAGTACTGTAAGAACTTAATTGTTGGTGCAGACAGGGACTGAAGGCCTGTTCCAGTGCTGTATGAGCCTTGACACCCTCACCCATGGCAGGGCTAAGATAAATGGAGAGGGGGTTGAGGTAAGTTGGTTGGCACATGTGGAATGAGAGAGACTAACCCCGGTCAAGTAGGTTTAGACGGTTAGGGAAGGGATGCCAGATACCATCTGGGATCTGTACTGGGTCCAATGTTGTCTGTCATATACATTAATGATCTGGATGAGGGGATGGTAGATTGGATTAGTAAGTATGCAGATGATACTAAGATAGGTGGCGTTGTAGATAATGAAGTAGGTTTTCAAAGCTTGCAGAGAGATTTAGGCCAGTTGGAAGAGTGGGCTGAACGATGGCAGATGGAGTTTAATCCTGATAAGTGTGAGGTGCTACATTTTGGTAGGACTAATCAAAATAGGACATACATGGTAAATCGTAGAGCATTGAGGAATGTAGTAGAGTAGAGTGATCTAGGAATAATGGTGCATAGTTCCCTGAAGGTGGAATCTCATGTGGATAGGGTGGTGAAGAAAGCTGTTGGTATGCTGGCCTTTATAAATCAGAGCATTGAATATAGGAGTTGGGATGTAATGTTAAAATTGTACAAGGCATTGGTGAGGCCAAATTTGGAGTATTGTGTACAGTTCTGGTCACCAAATTATAGGAAAGATGTCAACAAAATAGAGAGAGTACAGAGGAGACTTGCTAGAATGTTACCTGGGTTTTAGCACCTAAGTTACAGAGAAGGTTGAACAAGTTAGGAGAGAATATGTTAAGCTTGCAATTGTTAGACCACAGCTAGTAAATTCCAGCTCCCCTGCCACAGGAAGGATGTGACACTACTAGAGAAGATGCAGAGGTTTTTATCAAGATGCTGAGATTAGAAAAGAGAGTAGGCACAGTTAGCAGTTGACACAGCAAAGTCACTGCAAGTGAAGCTCAGCCAGTCTGAGCCACATCCAGTCCCCAAGATCCTCTCCATTTCCAAGAATGTGAGAGCAGTGTGCAAGACCGAGGTTTTGAGGCTCCGGCGGAAGTGTGGAGTGAATAATAGGTCTCCGATTCCTCCCCAGTCTCCACCGCCACAGGAGCCGGTCCCCTGCCAGTTCGATCCACTGAGAGGGAGGCTGAGAGTGCTGGGTACCGCGGACCCTGTGGCACCAGGCCGCACCCTGACTGCAGAAACGGACTGAAGACCAGAGTGAGCTGTGCCTAGAGCCAAGTTACTCGAGTGCAGTCGCAACACTGTGGAAAACGCCCGTTTACAAAACGCAAGACAAAAATCAGAGAGGGTGCAGAGGAGATTTGACATTTCCATGTCTTATGAGGAAAGACTGAGCAAGCTAGGAGTTTTTTCTCTTTGGAGCAAAGCAGGATGAGAGGTGACTTGACAGAGATGTTTAATAGGAAAAGAGGCATTGATAAAGTGGATAGTCAGTGCCTCTTTCCCAGGGCAGCAATGGCTAATGTGAGGGGACATACTTTTAAGGTGTTTGGAGACAAGTATAGGGGGTGTATTAGAGGTAGGTCTATTTACCCAGAGAGCATGGGACACACTAATGAGGGTGCTGGTAGAGGCAGATACATTAAAGGCATTGAAGAAACTCTTAGGTAGACACAAGGGTGAAAGAAAAATGAAGGGTTATGTGCGAGAGAAGGGTTAGATTGCTCTTGGATTAGGTTAAAAGGTTAGCACAACCCAATGGGCTGAAGGGCCTGTACTATGCTGTTCCATGGTCTATGCTTTGTAACTCTAATCTGACTAATTGCTACCCAGTACATCTCCTCTTGACCTTTAGTATAGTGAAAGGTCATTGTAAATAACTGGGAAAATGTGTAGCTCAGGCGGTTGATGGTTTAAGTTGAGTTGTTCTCCGATCTTGGCAATCCATCTGCAAACGCTTTGTCACCATATGAGGAGACATCATCGGATGGAAGTCATTGTTGAACTCAACTGGCATTTACTCCCCAAAGCCCACCTCACTGATGCTCAATCTGGGTTTTACCAGGATCTTGTAAAACTGGTCAATAGTCATCAAAGGAGTTGTCCTTTACATAAGAGAAGAAGATGGCTGTGCTTGTCAGAGGCCAATAATTCCAGCCCTGGGACATCACCGTAGGAGATCCTTGGGGCCGGTTCCTCGTCCCAAGCACCTTCAGCTGTTTCATCAATGATCTTCCTTCCATCATATGACCAGAAGTAGGCATGATTGCACAGTATTCAGTAGCATTTACATTTCCTCATCAAAGGAGGCAGCTCAAGCCTACATACAGCAAGGTTTGAGAACATCCAGGCTTGGGCTTGTAAGTCATAGGTCGCACTTGTGCCGGGGAAGTATCAGGCAATCACCATTTCTGAGAAGGGAGGACCTAACCACCAACCTTGGCCAGATCCCCCACCATCAACGTCCTGAGGGGGTGAGGAATGGGGTCATCATAAGTCATCGGAGCAGAATTGGGCTATTCAGCCCATTGAGTCTGCTCTACCATCCTGTCACGGCTGATTTATTAACCCTCCCAACTCCATTCTCCTGCTTTCTCTCCTTAACCTTTGATGCCCTGACTAATCAAGAACCTATCGACCTCTGCTTTAAGTGTACCCAATTATTTGGCCTCCACAGCTGCGTGTGGCAACGAATTCCACAGATTCACCACTCTCCTGTGTGTGACAGGCAGGCAAGGGTTGGGAGTTTGGTCTGTGGGTCTAGGGATTGATTGACCTTTGGATATATAGCCATAAGACCATAAAGACATAGAACCAAAATTAGGCCATTTGACTTACCGAGTCTGCTCCACCATTCCAACATGGCCGATTTATTATTCCTCTCAACCCTACTCTCCTGCCTTCTCCCTGTAACCTTTGATGCCCTGACTAATCAAGAACCTATCAGCCTCCCCTTTGAATATACCCAATGACTTGGCCTCCACTGCCACTTGTGGCGATGAATTCCCCAGACTCACCACCCTCTGGCTCCAGAAATTCCTCCTCATCTCTGCTCTAAAGGGATGCCCTTGTATGCTGAGGCTGTGTCCTCTAGGCCTAGACGACAGGAAACGCCCTCTCCAGATTTTCTCTTGTTTAGGATCAGGTTAGTTAATAGTTTGGCACAACGTAGTGTTTGAAAGGCCTGTTTCTGTGCTGTACTGTGTTCTCTGCTCTTTGAGATGTGTGCATGTCTGCGTTTGTGTGCGTGAGTGTGTGCGTGTTTGTCTCTGCGTGTATTTGAGCGTACCCGTGTATCTGTGTGCAGCCGCGTGACGTTGGCCCATTTTGGTGATCTGCCTGCTGTTCCCCACCAGAAACCGCCTCAGTCCCTCTCCAGCTCTGGTCGTACTTGTTCTCCGGGCTCGGCATCTTCACCATGATGATGGGGTTCCTCGGGTGCATCGGCGCGCTGAAGGAAATCAAGTGCATGCTGGGAATCGTAAGTAGGCGCGGCGCTGGTGACCGCCGAGACCGAAGCCCGCCAGGCCTGTAGCCCGCGCTCCGGCGCCGACGCTGACCTAAGCGCGGCTGGACAGCCCTTCACGCGGGTGTTGTTTCAGGCTGCTGGCCGGGGAGTGAGGCAGGGGTGACAACCAGTCCCAGCCCCTCCCCATTCATTCTGGGGATGAATAAAGAGGAGGGACAAAAGGCAGAGTGTGTCTTATCATAAAACCACTGATCATAAGGCATACAGTCAAGGGCCACTTTATTAGGCAGCTCCTGTACCTAATAAAATGGCCACTGAGTGTGCGTTCACTGTCTTCTGCCGCTGTAGCCCGTCCTCTTCAGGGTCCGACATGTTGTGTGTTCCGAGATGCTCCCCTGCACGCCCCTGTAGTAACGCGAGGTTACTTGAGTTGCTACTGCCTTCTCGTCAGCTTGAGCCAGTCTGGCCGTTCTCCTCTGACCTCTCTCGTTAACAAAGTGTTTTCACCCACAGAACTGCTGCTCACTGGATTTTTTTTTTTGTTTTTCACGCTGTTCTCTGTAAACTCCAGAGACCTCTGTGGGTGAAACTCCCCGGAGATCAGCAGCTTCTGAGATTCAAACCACCTCGTCTGGCACCAATGATCACCTGACAGTCATAGTCACTGAGATCACATTTCCTCCCCATTCTGATGATTGATCTGAACAACAACTGAACCTCCTGGCCACGTCTGCATGCTTTTATGCCTTGAGTTGCTGCCACCGGATTGGCTGATTAGATATTTGCACTAACGAGGTGTGCAGGTGTGCCTAATAAAGTGGGCACTGAGTGTCGGGGCAAAATTTGGCCAGATGCCCCGTTGAGTCTGTTCCACCATTCGATCATGGGCCCAAAACCAGCTCACGATACTCCAAGTGTGGTCTGACCAACGCCTTATGAAGCCTCAGCGTTACATCCTTGCTTTTATATCCTAGTCCTCTGGAAATTCTCTGCTAACAATGCATTTGCCTTCCTTACTACTGAAGTTAACCTTTAGGGAATCGTGTAGTAGGACCGCCAAATTCCTCCGCACCTCCGATTTCTGAATTCACTCACAGTTTTGTAAATAATCTTTACCTTTATTCCTTTCACCAAAGTCCATGACCGTACCCTTCCCTACACTGCCCCGTTCTCTTCATCTGTCCAAGTCTTCCTGAAGACTCCCTGCCTCCTCGAAGCCACTTGCCCCCTCGCCTGACTTTTATCATCTGCTGCCACTCCACTTGTCAGGACTGCACGAGGCATCCGGCCCACGTGGGCTCAGCTGCAAACACTCCGGTGATTCCGGTCCTGCCCGTGGGATTTGGAGAGGTGGGGGGGTCACGAGAGGGGTGCGACCCGAACTGGCTCCGTGCGGGCCCTTGTCGCGTCCCTCTGAGTGGGATCTTGCTGTGTACAGGACGGGGGGGGGGGGGCGGGCGCCGTGTCGGACGTTAGGGGAGGGTGGAGGGGATCAAGACGCACGGAGGAGGGTCTCTGTGTCACGTGGGGGGGGGGGCTGGCATCGGTCAGAGATTTTGATGCTGCTGTACTCGGGACCGTGAGCTGCGGGAAGCAACGGGGTTGAACTGATCAGACGGGCAGTCGGTAGGGCCCAAACCCAAGCAAATCTGCAGATGCTGGAAATCCAGATCAGTACACACAAAACACTGGAGGAACTCAGCAGGCCGGGCAGCACCTGTAGAAAAGAGTAAACAGTTGGCGTTTTGGGCCAAGACCCTTCATCAGAACTGGAAAGTCCGAAGAAGAGGTTGGGTGGAAGAAGTACAAGGCGGTAGGTGATAGTGGAAGCAGGAGAGGGAAAAGGGTTGAAGTAAAGAGTCGGGAAGTGGATTGGTGAAAGAGATAAGGGGCTGGAGAAGGGGGAATCTAAAGGAGAGGGTAGAAGACCATAGAAGAAAGGGAGAGCACCGGAGGAAGGTGATGGTCAGGTAAGAAGATAAGGTAGGAGAGGGAAACAGGAATGGGGGAATGCCGAAAGAGAAGGGGGGGGGGAGGTAGTTACTGGAAGTTTGAGAGATTGATGTTTCTGCTGTCATTGCCCTAGACTTGCATAATCCAATTTAAACTTTGGTTTGTTGACTTACTGGTTAAGAAATGTTTGTGGGCTGAGGCTCTGCGTCCGGAGCTTCAAACTAGGGAATGTTGGAGGCTGCCCAGATGGAGGATAAGATGTTGCTCCCTTTTCTTGGCCGTAGCGGAGGCCACGGACTGACATGTCGGAATGGGATATAGAATTGAAGCAGGTGCCCACTTTTTTTGCGGCGGGTGGGGCGAAGTCGGTCGATGAGGCCGTAGAGCCACTGCCTCACAACCATAGAGGCCCGGGTTCAATCCCGACCTCGGCAAATTGGGCCGACGTTGGCGCGTGAAGCGAGGTACAGTGAAAGACTTTGTTTCGATTGCCATCCATACGGGATATTTCAGTGCAGGGAGGTAGAACCAGAAAAAGCAACAACTGAAAGCAGAGTAAAGTGATCCAGTTACAGGGACAAGGCGCAGGGCCACGATGAGGTAGACTGTGAGATCGAGACTCCATCTGTTAGCTCTCGGGGAGCTCTTAAGAGTCTGATAGCAGTGGGATAGAAGCTGGTGCTGGTATACTTTCTCGGGCTTTTGTATCTTCTGCCCAGTGGGAGGGGGTGCTTTCTGTGTGGAGTTTGCACGTTCTCCCTGGAACACCGGTTTCCTCCAGGTGCTCTGGTTCCACTTCCCAAAGATGTACGAGTCAGTAGGTTAACTGTTTGCTCTAAATTTCCCCTCGTGTGGAGGGGGTGCGGAAGTTAATGTGGAAGTGGTGGATGCAGGTTTCAACATTAAGATAAATTTGTAAAAGTACTCGGGGGGTGGGGGGGGGGTATGGTCCAGGTGCAAGTTAATGGGACGATGCAGATTAATAGTTCGGCACAGTCTAGATGGGCCGAAGGGCCCGTTTCTGAGCCGTAGCACTCTACGACTGTGGGGAGAATAAAAATGTCCTTAGCGTAGGGTTGGTGTGAATGGGAGGTTGATGGTCGGGGTGAGGTGGGTGCAAGGGTCTGACTCGATCATCACCTTACCCAAAGGCAGTTCTGGGAGGAGGGCTGAGTGGATGGGTTTGGAATCGGGTTAATGTAGATAATGAGATGCAAAATGGACAGTTGACATTTCGCGTCAAGACCCTCGAAGACCCCAAACGTCAGCAGCTCAGTTCCCTACGCAGCTGCCCCCTGACCGGTGAGTTCCTCCAGTAATTTTTGCGTTGCCCCAGACTCCAGCATTGGCAGTGTCTTTTGTCGACAGTGTCTTGACCTGAAAGGAAGGAGAGAGTATCGGCATTCTGGCTGTAATTGTGCGTAACAAGTTTTTAAGGTGGGGAAAACCAGCCGACTGCTAAATAAAGAAAGAAAGGACCTTTCAGTAAACATCTGTTCCTCACTCGAGTACCCCAAAGCTGTCAGCCACTCCTGGTTTAAATCTCAGAGCAAAACTCTTGCCAGATTTTTGCATAAAGTATTTCTCAGAAATGGGCAAAGTGTCAGGAATGGAGGGGGGGGGGGAGTTGGTTGAAGACTCCCTGCTCTCCCCCAACCCCCACCCAGCTGAGGCGTAGCGACTGTGTGGAGACAAGTGGCAATGGTAGTTCCCAGTGTGTGGGAGATGGCGGAACAAAGGGCAGATTCTTCGTAGCCTGGAGCCTGTCGGGAAGGGGCTGGGGGTGGGGGGGGGGGGGGTCACATGTCTGCACAGTTGGCTGCAGGCATGTTAAAGGGGAACACAGTATAATCAGGACCTCTTCTATTTTTGGGAGCTTTTTCCACTCTGTCCAACTCCTGCTGCCCCCCTCTCACTCAGAGAGAGGCAGCATGGAAGCAGGCCTATTGGCCCATTATGTTTATGCTGTCCATCCCCACCCCTGTAATAGTACATTAATCATTATTTTAAAATCCCAACATCACCTCCCCCTAAGCTCCACCATTCACCCCCTCACCACAGACGATTTACGGCACCCAATTAACCTACCATTGGGGTGAGGGACGAACCGAGAGCATCGAGGGGGAAACTCATGCTGTTGCACATAGATTGTGCCCGAGGTCAGGATTGAACCAGGACCTCTACAAGTGTGAAGCAGCCGCACCATTGCGCCACTGTTGTCCCGGGACGGTGTAGAGCAGGGGTCCCCAACCTGGGGTCCACCGTCGTCCCGGGACGGTGTAGAGCAGGGGTCCCCAACCTGTGGTCCACCGTCGTCCCGGGATGGTGTAGAGCAGGGGTCCCCAACCTGTGGTCCACCGTCGTCCCGGGACGGTGTAGAGCAGGGGTCCCCAACCTGGGGTCCACCGTCGTCCCGGGCCGGTGTGGAGCAGGGGTCCCCAACCTGGGGTCCACGGTCGTCCCGGGATGGTGTAGAGCAGGGGTCCCCAACCTGGGGTCCATGCTCCCTTTCCTTAACGGTAGGAGTCCGCAGCATAAAAACCATTGGGAACCCCCTGGTGCAGAGGGAGCACTGCTCCATATCTGACCATTTTGCTGTTGATGGCTTAGTTTCATGTTTGCAACACTTACAGGTTGACAGGGCAGTTAAAAAGGTGTACGGTATGTTGGCCTTCATTAGTTCAAGAGCCACAAGGTAATATTGCAGCTCTATAAGCCCTGGTTAGACCACACTTGGAGAATTGCGTTCAGTTCTGGTCACCTCGTTTTAGGATGCTTTCCTCTTGCTCATCGAGTGTTGGCCTTTTATTTTCATTTTTTTTCTTTAATTGGGTTCCTTCTCTGGCTGCAAATCTCAAGGTTGTATAATTTATAAGTTTTTTTTTTGCCAATAAAGGTACTTTGAATCTTGGTGCAGACTCTCAACCTGAGGGATCAACTTGATACCTTCAATGTCCATGGAGACAGCTTGGCTCGCTGAGATTTCCCAGCATTCTCCTTGAGGAGCTCGGGGTGGGGTGAGGGGAGGATTTTTTATCTGGGTACTTCACGTGTTGGGGTTGGTTGTCAACAGGAAGTGGTCTTCCCTCCTCCTCGTTCACACTTGTGCTTTACCTCTGGTTTTATTTTGAGCTTAAGGATCGAAACAGCTCAAATTGCTCATTTCCCCTTTTTCTCAAAAAAAATTCTTGCAGCTTCTTGAGAGGTGGCACTTTCTAATTTAATATTGTTTACGCTTGGTTCCTCTTTTCGACGACGGCTGGAAGATTGTAGGAGGAAGGTCCCGGCAGGTGTTAGATAATGGTTGCCTATGGGTCAGAGGTCAGAGTGCAGAGGTCAGGAATTGTTAAAGGCCGTAGGTATTAGAGCGGAATTAGGCCATGGAGCCCATTGTGCCTGTACTGCCATTCACTCATAGTTGACTTGTTCCTCTCAACCTCATTGTCCTGCCTTCGCCTCATAACCTTTGACTCCCTGACTGATCAAGAACCTCCTCTTTAAATATACCCAATGACCTGGCCTCCACTGGCACAGGAAGCATCCTCTCCTCGTTCATTCCATCTCGGCCTTCCAGTGTTTGATAGTCTTCATTGAGATCACCCCCAATCTTCTGAACTCCAGTGAGTCCAGGCCCTGCTATGAGGGATATGGGATGTGAGGAAATCTTCGAGATGTGGAGCTGGTGTAGGAAAGCTGAAGGGGGTGGTGGGGGAGGTACCAGAGCGGTTCCCTTTCTGTTCGGAGTTGTGGATCAGCAGATGGTGGTTGTAGTGGGGAACCTCACACCTAGTCTGCTTGTGTCGTTCACAGTACTTCACATTACTTGTGTTCCTGATGGCGTCCCAGATCACTGTCGGAGTTCTGGTTTACACACAGAGGAAGGTGGTGAGTAGGAGTTACGGACTTGGTTGGGGGGTGGGGGGTGTGGTTCGGTGGTGGAGGGCGGAGGAAGGAAGAGAGAGGTTGTGGGGAGGGGAGGTAGGAGGTGTGGGCTGAGTCGTGTGTGTGGGGGGGGCGCAGGGGAGAGCAGTTGGTTCGGACAAGAAGGGGTGAGTGGGACAGAGTGAGGGGAGAGGGAGTAATAGAGCAGGGAGATGGGTGGGATTTTGGAGACGGGAAGATGGTTGGGTGGGGATGTGCGATGAAGCGCCCTCCTTGCCCTAATACCCCAGGATAATGCCCTTCAGTGTTTCCACCCATCTTCCAAGGTCTCCTTTTTCCTCCAGTTTTGATCTGTTTGACCTCCCTTGTGATTGTTTGCCCCAGTTTGGGACCCTTCCCTGTGGCTGCACCACTTGCCCCTTCTCATCTCATCTGCCCTCTGGCAGAACCCCCTCTGTCTGGGCTCCTTCCCCCCCCCACCCTGCCATGGGCATCCACCCCACACCCCCCACAAGTCACGACTCCCACAAGCACTTCTCCCCAGGCTGGTCTCCCGCCTCCCTCTCCATCTTGCCACCCTTGCCCCCTTCAGCCACCCTCCTCCCTTCCCATTTACCTTCTCCCCCACGGCCACTCAGATATCCTGTCTCTCTTGGCCATTCCAATCACCTCACCCCATTCTTCCAACCCCCCACCCCCCCCACCCTCACTATCACAGAAGCTTTTTAAAACCCAGCTCTTTGACTGAGCTATTGGTCAAGTAGAACCGTGACCAGCCACAGGAACAGGCCTTTCAGCCCATTAAATCTGTGCTGGACACAATGGCAAATATCTTCTGTCTGCACGTAATCCATATCCCTCTGTTCCCTGCATATTATGGCATGGAACACCACAGACCCTTTGGCCACAAGATATTGGAGCAGAATCAGGCCATTTGGCCCATTGAGTCTGTGCTCCCATTTTCTCATGGCTGATCCAATTTTCCTCTCAGCCCCAATCTCCTGCCTTCTCCCTGTATCCCTTCATGCCCTGACTAATCAATCTCTGCCTTAAATACATGTAAAGACTTGGCCTCCACAGCCGCCTGTGGCAAAGAATTCCACAGATTCACCACCCTCTGGCTAAAGGAATTTCTCCTCATCTCCATTCTAAAAGAACACCCCTCTATTCTGAGGCTGCGTCCTCTGGTCTTAGACTCTCCCACCATAGGAAGCATCCTCTTCTCATCAATGAGGTCACCCCTCATTCTTCTGAATTCCAGTCAATACGGGCCCAGAGCCATCGAACACTCTTCATATGGCAAGCTGTTCAATCCTGGAATCATTTTCGTGAACTTCCTTTGAACCCTCTCCAGTGTCAGCACATCCTTTCTAAGATAAGGGGCCCAAAACAGCTCACAATACTCCGAGTGAGGCCTCGCTTCATGTTGTCCCAGCCTTTTAACCTGCTCCAAGAGGGGTTCCCATCCTGGGGTCTGTGGACCCCTTGCTTAATGGCATGGGTGCATGTCATAAAAAAGCTTTTGGGAACCCCTGATCTAGCCCTCCCCTCCGACAAAGCACATCATCCTCCGTCGTTCCTTCACCCCCTGGCCTGTCTAAGAGACTTTTAGATGTCCTGAATGTATCTGCCTCTGCTACTGCACCCAGAAAGGTGTTCCAAACATTTACTACTCTCCGAGCCAAAATCCTACTCGTCTTGAAAGGACGTCCTCTGGAATTGGCCATCGATACCCTGGGGGGGAAAGGTACTGGTTGTCCACGCTTCTAATACACTTCGATTAAGTCACCTTTCAAACTCCTCAGTCTCAGCCCATACCAAGGACTCCTTCCTTGATTCTTGACATTCTTAGTCTAACAGCCCTGGCAGCTCATTCTAAGCACTGTGTTGAAAAAGTAACTTTGGCCCTCACATCTTTAAAGCTTTCCCCCTCTCGCCGTAAAGCTGTTCCCCCCGGTACTCGACAATTCAACCCCGTTTCGGCCCTGATGCACCTCCCCTCGAGTCTCCCTCTGACAGCCATGGAACGTGGGAAATTTGTCCGGGGTGAAGGGGTGGATGAAATGGACATGGGTATGAGATTCTGGGGCCTCTGGGATTATTCTGGGGTCAGCTGAACCTGCTTTTCCATCTTCCTCCTCCTCGCTCAGATCGATAGGAAGCTGAGTTCCGCGGTGAAAGACATGATTACGAAGTACGACCCGAAAGACAAACAGTTACAGAACCTGGAGGACAGTTGGGATTATATCCAGCTCAAGGTGAGAGGAGAATTCAAACACTGTGGCTAATACAAGGGCTTTGGACATAAGTACAGAGGAATATCGGCGGCAGGTTTCTTACTCAGAGATTGGTACGTGCGTCAGGAGTGGTGGTCGACATCAAAATAAATCTATTATCAAAGTACGTGGGGCAGCTGGGTTGTAGTGTGGTGTAGGCCTCCGTTAGTCTCAATAGACCATGGATTTGCACCTTGGAGAGTTTCCAGGGTGCGAGCGTGGGCAAGATCTTTTTTTATGGAAGACTGGCAGTTGCCCAAGCTGCAAGTCTCCCCTCTCCACGCCACCGATGTTGTCCAAGGGAAGGGCATTAGGACCCATACAGCTTGGCACCAGTGTCGACGCAGAGCAATGTGCGGTTAAGTGCCTTGCTCAAGGACACAACACACAGCCTCAGCCAAGGCTCGAACTAGCGACCTTCAGATAACTAGACAAACACCTTAACCACTTGGCTACGCGCCAACAGTGGTTAGCACGATGCTTTACAGTTCCAGGGTCCTGGGTTCAATTCCCGCCGCTGCCTGTAAGGAGTTTGTACGTTCTCCCCGTGACCGCGAGGAATGGCAGGGTAATTGGGTATTGTAATTGTGCCATGACTAGACTAGTATTAAATTGGGGGAGTGTTGATGGGCGGCGTGGCTCCAAGGGTTGGAAGGGTCTACTCCGCACTGTATGTCAAAAAACAAACGCACAAAGACTGACAAACAACCAACGTGCAAAAGAAGTCAAACTGCGCAAGTACAAAAATAAATAACACTGACAACATGAGCTGTTGATCCCGCGAAAGTGAGTCTGTAGGTTGTGGAACCAGTTCAGAGTTGGGGTGCGTGAAGTTATCCACGCTGGTTCAGGAGCCTGATGGTTGTCGGGTCGTAATAGTTTCTGAACCTGACGGTGCGGGACCCCAGGCTCCCGTCCAGTGGTGGAAGCGAGAAGAGAGCGTGGCCTGGCAAGAGGCAGAACCATTAGGGGCTTTCAAGGGACATTTGGGTGAAAGAAAAATGGAGGGCTACGTGGGAGGGAAGGGTTAGATTGATCTTGGATCCTGCACAGATTGGGAGCCGGCTGTTTCTGATTAGCACTGCTCAGCTGAGCTCTGAAGTTGCACACACTTTAACCTTTGATTTGCGAATGGAAACTGAAACCTGACGAACAGAGGGAGCCGCAGACTGCCTGTACCACGGTCTCTTCGTATCTGATCTCACACCAATGTAATATTTATAAATGGCTGATCTCGTTCCCTCATTATAACGCTAATTGTTGCCAGGCAACGTAGTTAAAGGTTTCAGGTGGTTTATTACCATGGCAACAGTGAATCACCTTGGCCGGAAAAAGTTCACCCCAGCAATTCCGGCCAGAGTCAAACGTTAAGTATGGGACATGAACACCAAGGGCACAAGTATCAAAATCTCAAACTTTTGATAATTGCCTCTCCCCCTCTCACTGTTCCCCCATTCCCTTTTCCCTCTCTCACCTTAAATCCTTGCCCACCCATCACCTCCCTCTGGTGCTCCTCCCCCTTTTCTTCCATGGTCCTCCACCCTCTCCTATCAGATTCCCCCTCCTCCAGCCCTGTATCTCTCTCACTTACCGACTTCCCAGCCCTTTACCTCCCCCTCTCCCGGATCCACCTATCACCTGCCACCTTGTACTTCTTCCTCCCCTTCCCCCCCCCCCCCCCCACCTTCTCGTTCTGACTTTCCAGTCCCGATGAAGGGCCTCGGCCCGAAACGGTGACTGTCTACTGTTTTCCACAGATGCTGCCTGGCCCCCCCCACCCCCCCCCGAGTTCCTCCAGCACGTTGTGTGTGCCGATCAGGTGCGGGGTCAAAGTCGGGTTTATTGTCATCTGCACAAATACGTGTACAGGTGCAATGAAAATCTTAGTTACCGGTAGCATCACAGGCAGCAATGTATAATTTGCATTTGCAAGAAATAATCTCAACGTGGGCAATACACAACATTTTTTACAAGAACAAAAAACAAATCAGAATCGGGTTTATTATCACTGAATATGTCGTGAAGATTATTGTTTGTGACGGCAGTACAGGGCAGAAGATGAAAAATATCAGTCGCAGTAAGAAATATATTAAAAAATAAATAAGCAGTGCAAAAAAAGAGAAAAACGGTGAGGTAGTGTTCATGGATGTTCAGAAATGTGGTGGTGGAGGGGGAAAAGCTGTTACTAAAACATTGGGTGTGCGTCTTCAGGCTCCTGTACTTCCTTCCTGATGGTGGTAATGAGAAGGGGCATGAGTTGGATGGTGAGGGTCCTTCATGAAGAATGCCACCTCTTGAGGCACCAGCTTTTAAAGATGCCCTCAATGGTGGGGTGGGGGTTAAATATGGAGGTTATGACCAAAGAAAAGCTGGCTGGAGTCACTAAGCACTTTAGTGCAAGGGTGTTTATTAGGTGTATCGAAAACTTACAAAAATCAAGTCAGGTCAAGTCACTTTTATTGTAATTTCGACCATAACTGCTGGGACAGTACACAGTAAAAATGAGACAATGTTTTTCAGGACCATGGTGTTACATGACACAGTACAAAAACTAGACTGAACTACGTAAAAAACAACACAGAAAAAAACTACACTAGACTACAGACCTACCCAGGATTGCATAAAGTGCACAAAACAGTGCAGGCATTACAATAAATAATAAACAGGACAATAGGGCAATAAGGTGTCAGTCCAGGCTCTGGGTATTGAGGAGTCTGATGCTTGGTGGAAGAAACTGTTACATAGTCTGGTCGTGAGAGCCCGAATGCTTCGGAGCCTTTTCCCAGATGGCAGGAGGGAGAAGAGTTTGTATGAGGGGTGCATGGGGTCCTTCATAATGCTGTTTGCTTTGCGGATGCAGCGAGTGGTGTAAATGTCCGTGATGGCGGGAAGAGAGACCCCGATGATCTTCTCAGCTGACCTCACTATCCGCTGCAGGGTCTTGCGAAGTCAGGGTCAGAGAAAAGAAATATGCCAATATTTAAAAAGAATTCTACAAAAGAACACACTGAAAACTCCAAACTTTTTCATGTCCATTGTGAAATCCCGGCAGCCCCTATCTCTCCCCTAATGAAGGAGATCAGCCCCTTTGTTTTACACTAAGATTACCAACAGTCTTAAGACTACACATGAATCAGAATATGATGCAGCCCACAATGTAGTTACGATTATGTTACAAAATAAACAGAAGTATCTTCCTTAAATATAGTATACAAATAGCGTATCCATGTTTATAGATCCCCATTACTAAGGAGATTGAATATATTGCCGTGTTTGGCGGGGAAGGCACCAAAAAGCCAACCCGAGCGCATCGTACCGGTAAGACGTTACAGTGCGTACACCCAGCAGAGCTACAAGCCGATGTTTGTGAGTGAATGAGCGTGTGTTGGCAGTGCCTTTACCGAGTGCTCTCCGTCATGGGTAGGTAGTACCGTGATGAGGCTGGCGGAGTCTGCCACCCGCTACAGCTTTTTTAAAATGTGCTCATTGGAGACTCCACAGTGGCGTGGAGTGGCGTGACCGCTCAGAATGCGCTCCCTAGTACATCTGTAGAGTCTTTGGCGACGTACCAGATCTTCTCAAAACCCTGATGAAGTAGATCCACTGGATTCCCTCCTTCACGATAGATCCTCTGAGATGTTGACTCACAGGAACTTCGAACTTCTCAACTTGTGTGTGTGTGTGTGTGTGTGTGTGTGTGTGTGTGTGTGTGTGTGTGTGTGTGTGTGTGTGTGTGTGTGTGTGTGTGTGTGTGTGTGTGTGTGTGTGTGTGTGTGTGTGTGTGTAACACAGTCCATTTTAGTGGTTGGTTCAGGAAGCTAATGATTGAAGGAAAGGGCGCACAGCCGCGCAGAACCTTTACAGCGCCAGCGTTCGGGGTTCGATTCCCACTGCCGACTGTGAGGAGTTCGCACATCCCTCCCCTCCGCTCCCTCCGGGTGACTGTGTGGGATTCCTCCGGCATTCCGAAGACGTGCGGGTCAGGGCTAGTAAGTTATGGGCGTAGGAAACTTGGCGACACTTGCGGGCTGCCCCCAGCACGTCCTCGGACTGTGTTAGTCGTGGACACAAGCGACACGTTTCACTGTTGGTTTCGATGTAACCGTGACGGATAAAGGTCATCTTAATCTGTTCTTGAACCCGGTGGTGTGGGACTTCAGGCTTCTGTACCTCCCACTCAATGGTGGCTGCGAGAAGGTGACATCTCCTGGATTATTTTATTTATTGACAATCGCGAGCCTGAGATTCCTTTGTATGTCGAGAAAGGTGCGGTGGGTTGTGTTTTGAAGACCATCAGATCCAACGACCCTGTCCATCTGAGCACCAGCTGCAATACCACCATCCACCGCTGATGGCGCCACTGGGCCCACAGACGCGTAATGGCAGTGCCACCTGCTGGCCAATCTCTGCCCTACAGGCTGGATCAGAATCACTGACATTCAGATTAAGATCCAGATTTATTTAACACATCTGCATCGAAACATACAGTTGGTCGTTTGTGTTAACAGCCAATGTTACTAAGGACGTGCTGGAGGCAGACTGCAAGTGTCAGCTCAAAAATATGGTGCCCCCAATGCTCAGCAGGACAATGCAAGCAGCATCAACAACAGCAGAACAGCATATTGAATTGACTTTATTACTGACATCCTCCACATTCACGGGGAGTAAAAAAAAACTATGTTATGTCTTTGTCTAAATGTGCATTCTGCAATTTATAGTAATTGGTAATAAGTAGTATGTACAACAGGACAGTCAATATAACATAGAAATACAATTGTATCGGTGTGAATTAATCAGTCTGATGGCCTGGTGGAAGAAGCTGTCCCGGAGCCTGTTGGTCCTGGCTTTTATGCTGCGATACTGTTTCCGGATGGTAGCAGCTGGAATAGTCCGAGGTTGGGGTGACTCAGGACCCCAATGATCCTTCGGGCCCTTTTTACAAACCTGTCTTTGTAAATGTCCTGAATAGTGGGAAGTTCACATCTACAAATGTGCTGGGCCACTCTCTGCAGAATCCTGCGATTGAGGGAAGTACAGTTCCCATACCAGGCGGTGACGCAGACAGTCAGGATGCTCTCAATTGTGTCCCCTGTGGAAAGTCCTTAGGATCTGGGGACTCATGCCAAACTTCTTCAGCCGTCTGAGGTGAAAGAGGCACTGTTGTGCCTTCTTCACCGCACAGCCGGTGTGTAAGACTGTGTGAGATCCTCGGTGACGTGCTGCGAAGTTTGTTGTTTGTGGCAGCAGTACAGTGCGAGACACAGTAAGATTAAAATTAGTTACAGTAAAAAAAAGCGCAAAAGAGACAGAGCAAGGTGACTTTCAGGGGTTTGTGGACCGTTGAGAAATCTGACAAAGCTGTTCCTAAAACATTGAGTGTGGGTCTTCGGGCTCCTGTACCTCCTCCCTGATGGAGGTAAGGAGAAGAGGGCATGTCCTGGAGGATGAGGGTCTTTACTGATGGATATTGCCTCTTTGAGGCATTGCCTTTTGACAATGCTCTCGATGGAGCGGAGGTTTGTGCCTGCAAGGGAGCTGATTGAGTCTACAACTCTCTGCAGGTTCCATGCAACCAGTAGAGCGCTCTCTGCCTCTTTGTAGAAGTTTTGCTTGGAGTCTTTGGTGACATTACCAAATCTCCTCAAACTTCTAATGAAGTAGGGCTGTGGCATGCCTTCATCGTGATTGCATCAAAGCGTAGGGCCCAGAGTAGATCCTGCAGGCTGAATCCCCGACCTTTAACTGAACAGACACTCTGCTCAGTCACGTACGGTGGGAATGAGTGATGTAGAGGGAAAGATTTCAAGCATGTTCCTTCCAAATGAGGGGTTTTTAAAAAATATATTTGCGAAATCTGGTCTTCCTTGGCAAGGCCGGCAGTCGACTGAGATGTAGACTGTCTTCAGCGCAGGTCTGCACAGTGGTACAGCGCCCGGCCCCTCTCCCGCCGCGCCAGGGACCTCAGCTCAAACCTGACTTCCGGTGCTGTTCGTGTGGAGTTTGCATCCTCTGGGTCCCTCCCACATCCCGAAAGCGCGTTGATCGGTGGATTATGAACACAGCGAGATTCGGGGAATGCTGGGGTATCATGAGCAACGCGCGCACAAAATGCTGCAAGTACTCAGTCAGTCGGGCAGCGTCTACGGAGGGGAATAAACAGTAAACAGTAAACATTTCAGGCTGAGGCCCTTCGTCGGGACTGGAAAGGAAGGTGGCAGAAGCCAGAATAAGGTGGGGGCGAGGAGGGGAGGAATAGAAGCCGGCAGGTGAGGGGGAAGGTCGGTAGATTAGTTGGTTGCTGTATGTAGCCATGTGGTTGAGTGGTAAACTCGGAGGGGCGCTGGCGAGAAATGCGGAAGGGCATCGCGGTAGCATAGTGGTCAGTGTAGCACTGTACAACGTCGGCGATCGGGGTTCAATTCCCGCTGCTGCCTGTACGCCGCCCCGTGACCGGCTGGGATTTCCTCCGGCTTCCCCCCGCATCCCGAAGCTGTATGGGTTCGCGTCGGTGAGCTGTGTGCACGCTATGTTGGCGCAGGAAGCCTAGTGACACTTGCACGCTGCCCCCCCGGTGCGCCCTCGGACCGCGCCAGTCGACGTGCACGCAGCGAGTAAAGCCAATCTTTAAAATAAAATGAAATTAATGCCGGGCTACTGCCAACGGCCTGCCCCACTCATCGCGTCTCTCCAGCAGTTTACGATCAACAAGCAGCGGTTAATGCAACAATCCCACTGACCAACACCCCCCCCCCCCACCCCCGGCATCCTCTCTTCCCCCCCCCCCCCCCCCACCAGACAGAAAAGCCTCAAGTCACGTACCACCCGTCTCAGGGACAGCTTCTGTCCCGCTGCTATGAAACGGTTAAACAGACTGCTTGTACGATAATTTGCGCTGTCACCCTCAGGATCTACCTCGTCATGCCTTGCACCTTTTACTGAGTGACTGCCCCACTCTATTCTGCGCTCTGTGATCGCTCTTCCCTTGTACTAACTGGCAGTGCTGATGTTAGACAGCGTGCAAATCCAAGTTCTGTCACTGTACCTTGGTAGACGTGACAGTACGAAATTGCCAATTTGACTATAGACAATAGGTGCCTTTCGGCCCTTCGAGCCAGCACCGCCATTCACTGTGATCATGGCTGATCATCCACAGTCAGTACCCCGTTCCTGCCCTCTCCCCATATCCCTTCACTCAGCTATCTTTAAGAGCTCCACCTAACTCTTTCTTGAAAGCATCCAGAGAATTGGCCTCCACTGCCTTCTGAGGCAGAGCATTCCACAGATCCACAACTCTCTGGGTGAAAAAGTTTTTCCTCAACTCCGTTCTAAATGGCCTACCCCTTCTTCTTAAACTGTGGCCTCTGGTTCTGGACTCCCCCAACATCGGGAACCTGTTTCCTGCCTCTAGCGTGCCCAATCCCTCAATAATCTTATATGTTTCAATCAGATCCCCTCTCATCCTTCTAAATCCCAGTGTATACAAGCCCAGTTGCTCCAATCTTTCAACATATGACAGTCCCGCCATCCCGGGAATTAACCTCGTGAACCTACGCTGCACTCCCTCAATAGCAAGAATTTGGTGGGGGGGGGAGGGTGATTCCACTCTCCCCTCTCCACTCTTCAAATCTCTGCAGGGCAGGGGCTAATTTTTACTCTGGAGGTTTGGGGGGGGGCATTTTTTTTTTTACTGAACTCAGTTCATGAGTGAGGTTAGACCTTTATAGTTGGGCTGCTGTAAAGTCACAGACTGACATCATGTTCTAGTCACGGAGAACAGTGTTTAACAAACTACCTATAAATCTTTCCCCCCTTTTGTAGTTCGCTTGTTGTGGTTGGAACAACTCTCAGGAGTGGCTGAAGAACCCCAACTTTGCAAGAAATTCTTCAGGAAGTTCGCTGAGCGAAAGCCAAAGCTACCCCTTCCCGTGTTCCTGCCAGAGCTCTTTGTTCAAAAATTCCACCTACCTCAATAACACAGGGGAGTTTGGGATCTGCTGGGCTGCCAGCAACCCACTGACAGAGAAGATCCAGGTAAGGCCCCCCCGGACTCGGACTGTGCCGGCCCCACCTCCGAGCGCACGGGCTGCAGACCGAAAGGGACCTCCGCCGCTGGGAAATCTGAAATAACTGGGGATGCCGGAACACTCAGCAGGCCAGGCGGCGTCTGCGGGGAGGGGAGCGGGGAGTTGCGGGGGCAGGGGGGGCGTTGCTGATCAGTCAGCTAAAACAGAAGGTGCTGGAGGAGCTCAGCGGGGCGAGTGTGTGTGTGTGTGTGTGTGTGTGAGAGAGAGAGGGGGGGAGAGTCGTTGATGTTTTGGATGGAGGCCGTGCATTGGGACTAACAGCAGAGGGGAAAGAAGGTAAGGAAGCCGGTGTAAAGAGGAGAGGGCAAAAGAGGCGGCTTCCTTCCCGCTCCAGTATGAATCCAAGCATCAACGATTCCTGCAACCCCCCCGCCCCCCCCCCACAGTTGCTGCCTGACCCGCTGAGTTCCTCTAGCAGATTGTGTGTTGCAATTAAAAATGCATCCTGGTTTTACCCCACCAGTAATGTCTCCCCTCACCCACCTTCCTTACAAATGAACAAACTTCTGTCTCCTTCCAATTCTGATGAAAGGTCTTTGACCTGAAACGTTATCTGTTCCCACCGATGCAGACTGACTCACTGAGTATTTCCAGCAGCTTCTGTTTTGATTCTGAATGGGTTGGACTGATATGGTCCAGGACAGTCTCTGATTAACTTGACCCTGTCCCCCTGTCCTGTGAGCCTGGTTGCAGGGTCTACCCTTTGGTCAGAGCACAGAGCAGTAGAGCGCAGGGGCACGCCCTTTGGCCAGGCTGATTAAATGTCCCCATTCTGACGTTCCACTTTCTCACCTCCCCCTGGGTCCCCTCCTCCTTCCCTTTCTCCCATGGTCCACTCTCCTCTCTTATCAGATTCCTTCTTCTCCCGCTCACCTGACTTCTCCTATCGTCTGCCCCCCCCCCCCCCGGGAGAGGGGGTTGATGTTTTTGCTGGAGCAATTGAGGGTGGGCAAGGGTTGACACACCGCTGCTGTGGGGGGGGTGTGGTCTTCAGGATTCTAATCTTGTCCGTCATTCCTTCTTTGGGTTTTCTCCTGTTTTGTGGCTCTTTGTGAAGGGTAAGAATTTCAGGCTGTAAACCGTACACATTCTCTGTTACTAAGTTGAGCCAGAGAACTGCTGGAAGTCCCACAAACTTCTGTCAGGACTCCCCTCAGCCCCTCTGATCCTCCAGCGAAAACGACCTCAGTTTGTGAGGATCTCTACGTGTAGCACGTGCCCTCTAACCCAGACAGCGTCCTAGTAGACCTCCTGCAGCCTCTCCAAAGTCTCCACACCCTTCCTGTAATGGGGACAATCAGAATGGCACCGATGTTAAGTGTCCATCCGACGGATAATTATTCAGCAATTAATGATGTACCGATCCCTGGAACCAGCGTGGTGGGTAGGTGCTGAGAGTCCAGTCAACTTAATATCAGAGACTGTCGCCCCAGAGTAGTCTGGGTTCTGGCTGAATACTGTACTGTGTAAAAGTCTTAGACACACAAGCAGATTAGGCCTTTTGGCCCATTGAGTCTGCCCTGCCATTCCACCATGGCTGATCTAATTTTCCCTCTCAGCCCCAACCTCCCGCCTTCTCCCCAAATCCCTTCACGCCCTGACTAATCAATAATCTATCAGTCTCTGCCTTCAATATACCCAATGACTTGGCTTCCACATGAGCTGTGGCAACGGATTCCACGCTCCGGCTGGAGAAATTCTTCCTCATCTCCGTTCAAAAAGGACACTCCTCTAATTCAGAGGCTGCGTCCTCTGGTCTTAGACTGTCCCACCATAGGAAATTTTCTCTCCACATCCAATCTATCGAGTCCGATAGGTTTCACTGAGATCCGCCCCTGACTCTTCTGAATCCCAGTGAATAGAGGCCCAGAACCACCAAATACAGTTATGGTAAAAACACAAAATGCTGGCAGAACTCAGCAGGCCAGGCAGCATCTATGGGAGGAACAACAACACACACAGAATGCTGGTGGAATGCAGCAGGCCAGACAGCATCTATGGGAGGAACAACAACGCACACAAAATGCTGGCGGAACTCAGCAGGCCAGACAGCATCTATGGGAGGAACAACAACACACACAGAATGCTGGTGGAATGCAGCAGGCCAGACAGCATCTATGGGAGGAACAACAACGCACACAAAATGCTGGCGGAACTCAGCAGGCCAGGCAGCATCCGTAGGGAGAAGCACTGTCGACGTTTTGGGCTGAGATTTCCTCGTGTTTGATCTATGGGAGGAAGTAGTGATGACGTTTCGGGAAGGGTTTCGACCCGAAACGTCGTCACTACCTCCTCCCATGGATGCTGTCTGGCCTGCTGAGTTCTGCCAGCATTTTGTGTTTTTATCTATTTCCCGCCTCTGCAGATTCACTCGTGTTGCATATAGTTAGGGTGCCAGAGACTTTTGCCCAGGACTGTATTTGTCAACGTGGAGCAGAGAGCGAGTTTGTAAATCTGGTGGGAACAAAGGATGTTGTGAATGGTGAGGGTGGAGTGCTGCGGGACAGGCAGGAGTGCCAGGGGTGGGGTGGGGGGGGGGAGGTGTCATGGGTTCAGGCTCACCCGGCCCTGAGACACCAGGCAAGGTCATTTGATTCCAGGCAATTGGTTTATTGATCGTTACAGAATGTCTCTCTGCGTCCCACTCCCTTCCCTTTTTCCCAGCCACGATTCCCCTCTCCCTGCCCCCTTCCCGCTCTCAGCCCACAATAGAGACCTAAATCAGAATCAGGTTTATCATCACTCGCATGTGTCATGAATTTTGGTTTTTTTTTTGCAGCAGTACCGTACGATACATAAAATCACTACAGTACTGTGTAAAGTCTTAAGCAGCCTCGCTATATATATGTGCCTAAAAGACTTTTGCACAGTACTGTATGAGTCAGAATCAGGTTTATCATCGCTGACATATGCCGTGTGATTTGCTGTTCTGTGGCAGAAGGACAGTGCAATACGTGATAAAAATTTAAAAGATACAATAAAAAACAGTAAAAAAAAAAGTAGTTCCGAAAGCGAGCAAAAATACTGCCTCACCGGATGGTATGATCCATAATCAGGAGCTCCTGGCTATTTCCTTTCGGAAGGGGGCCAACTGACCACTCATCTGCACCATCCCTACTCCAGGCAGCCTGGTAAATCTCTCCAAAGCCTCCGCTTTCTTCCCGTACTGTGGAGACCAGAATTGAGTGAAATACTCTGTAGGTGCACCCTAACCGGAGTTTTATAAAGCTGCAACTTGGTTTTCTGACCCTAGAACTCAGTGCCCGGATTAATAAAAGCAAGCGTGCCCTACGCTGTCTTCATCTCCCTGAGCCGCCACTGTCTGGGAGCAATGGGCCCCAACAATCAGTACAGTTGAGGGTCCCACCGTTCACCGCGGTAATGCTGGGTGTAGGCATGGAAACGCTGCCGAGCTGACCGGGCTTCTTGTCTTTCTTTCCCAGGGCTGCAGGAGGAGGGTGTTTGAGTGGGTGCAAGAAAATGTCATCAGCATAACAATCATCTGCATCAGTATCACCGTGGTAGAGGTGAGTCGCTATGGAGAGCCAGAGCCTGTCAAGTACGGGGGGGGGGGGGGGGGGGGGCGGCGGCCAGGGTGGGGGGAGAGAGAGAGAGCACAGTGAGATCGGGGGGAGAGTCAGATTCACGGTGTGTATGTGAAAAATTGAGGGGAGAAAACCCCGCTGCAGATGCTGAAAACCTGAAAGAAAAATAGAAAATGCTGGGAACACTCAGCAGGTCGGTCAGCATCTGCGGGAAGAGAAGCTAGAGTTACTGTTTCAAGTGGCAGACTCTGCGGAGTGTTCAGTGGAACCATCGGAGGGGAGGTGGTGGGGTTATTTCACATGGAACCAGGCCCTTCAGCCCAAGATGTCTACCTACGCTGTAACATTTGCTGGCACAGGCCAAGTCATTGACGGGTCTTCATTGGTCAGGGCACGAATGGATGAGGAGAGAAGGCAAGAGATTGGGAAAATGGATCAGACATGGCCTAATACTCCTACATCTTACGGTCGAAGCTAGTCTCATCTGTCCACATTTGGCCCGTGCCTCTCTACGCCTTTCCCGCGCAGGGCTAGGTTCAGGGTGAGGGTTGGGATGGAACCAGGGCCTGCCACTAAGCCATGTTGTGTTCAGTTTCTGCAGCTTCTCTGCTGTAGCCTGGAATGCTGCTTGGGCTGGAAACGGACTGAGCGTGCGGGATCCTGGGCCGACCTCCCAATGCTCCCCACCAGGTGCCCGGGCTTTGCTGTCTCGACTGTGGTGAAGTTTGCAGAGTTTGAAATGGTCGGTGGGGGGGGGGAGGTGAGTCCAGGGAGGGGATGTCAGCGAGAAAGAGCCTCACGAGCGAGGGTCAGTATTCAGCAGGGCCGGAGGAAGTCCTCCCCCGTCTCCCGTACCCACTCCGCCTCTTCCAACACCCTCCACTCCTCAACCCCTAAACCTGGGCTCCAGGAGATTGCAAACTCCGTACTGTGGTGCTGGAAGAGATGGCGGAGGGTGCACGAACGGAGACGCTCACCCGGGAGGTGAGCAAGTGGGATGGGTGGCACGCTTGTGGGGAATGGAAACCTCGGAGCAGTTTCTGAAGAGAGTTAGTGGAAGGAGTTGGTCAGCGGGAGCGGGTGTACTGGGACTGAGGGAATCGGGAGACAAGGACCTCAGGTTGGGTCTGCTGGGGAATTTAGGGCACCACCTCTCTGTGGTGAGGGGTGGAACAGGTAATGGGTAGTGGAGACCGTAGGTGGGAGAGGTTGGACTGGGTGATTGAGGTAACTTTCGGACAGAGTAACCCTGTAGTGGTGGGGGGAGAGGAGGGCACACCACGGACTGGAGGGGCTTGAATCTGCGGCAATGGGCAAGTTGCTGGAGGACCCCAGCACCTGTGGTGCGAAATGAGCAGTCGATGTTTTGGGCTGAGAACGTTCATCTGGGCAGTTTAGCGAGTCTGCACGAGAGTGTGGTTGGAGAGCGGGGGCGCCAGGGGAACCCGCAGAGGGGGAGGGTCTTGGAGAACTCCGGTCAGGGAGCGCAGGAAATTTCTGCAGAGTGGGTACGCCTTGGAGAGCCTTCTCGGTGGGCGAGGAAAACAGACACGAGCGACGGCAGATGAATTGGCAAACCAAAATGAAAGGTGGGGGGTTTGGTGGCTCGGATGGGCTGCTCGTTTGTAGGGTTGTTGGCCGAGCCTGGAGGTTGGGCCGCAAACGTTTCATCACCAAATCGGCGCGCGACTGAGTTGTCTCTGCCGAGTGCTCGGGTTTATAATCGTCCGACTTATCGTTCTGATTGTTCGGCTGTCGTGCTGGCCGCTGGTCTCCACTGGGTCCTGGCCAACTGGAAGGCTGAGTGATCTCCGTCGGCCTGTATCGCTGGTTGTCAGTTCCTCGGATGTCCAGCGCTCACCCCTTGGTCCCGATCACGCAGAACAGCGAGTCAAACCAATATAAACACAAGCACTCTGCAGAAATAATACTTAATTGTGCACCGACAATGTCACCTTGACTAGCGACGAAACGTTTGCGTCCTCGCCTCCAGGTTCGGCCAACAACCCTACAAAGCAAAATTGGTTTCTCTTTGTCAAGTGTACCGAGGTTCAGCGAATCTGGAGCAACAAACACGGACAGCCTCGACCCGAATCGCTGACTGTTCATTCCCCACCACAGCTGGTGCCCGACCTGAGTTCCTCCAGCGTTTTTGACTTGTTAGCTCCTTTGGGGGAGGTGGGCTCAGGCAATGAGTTGACCAATGGTGAGTTAGGGGAGTTGGATGGCAGGAAGGACCAGAGTCGATTTTACCGATGGCGGGGTGGGTGGTGTTGGGGAGCAGAAAGCATGCTTTTTACAGCTGCCTGGGTTTGCAAGTGTGTGAAGTGTTGTGTTGTCAGTCGCCAGCTGTACTAACCCAAATCTCCTTCGTTTGCTTGCATTTTGCACCCAGAGCTTCCTACTTAGAATATTGGCAAGGTAACTTTCACTTGAACAGCTGAAAGCTAACATCTGCTTGTCGTGTGAGTGCTTCTGAGTGTGTTTATTTATTTCCACGCCAATTATGGGGTGACGAGACATTGTATGAACTAAACTCTTCTCAGGCTTCCAGCCGGGTACAGGTGTTGATTATAACCGACGTTTCGATGACAAACTCTGCCATCTTCGTCAGGGATGACACCTGGGCATGTCTAGTCCAGTGGTATTTATACCCCCATCGTCCGTCCTTCCTGATTGGTTCGTGCTCATCCAATCAGGTTTCTGCTCCCCCACCTTGTTTACAACCGAATTCCAGTTCTTACTTACAGTGAGATCTTCGTCTTTGTTAAAAAATTTTTCCTCTAGTTTAATTGGCTTCCTTGACCAGGCGGTCCCAAAAGCCATTAGTTTTGTGCCAGCGAATTGCTATAGGGTCGACTTTGATGGTACAAAACTACTGTGCTGTGCCAGTGGCTTCTGGGACTGCATGGTAAAGGAACCAATATCTCAGTTAGAATCAGTGTAGGACCTGTTCCCCCCAGTGAGGGTCAGTGTGTGTGTGGGACCTGTTCCCCCAGTGAGGGTCAGTGTGTGTGTGGGACCTATTTCCCCAGTGAGGGTCAGTGTGTGTGGGACCTGTTCCCCCAGTGAGGGTCAGTGTGTGTGTGGGACCTGTTCCCCCAGTGAGGGTCAGTGTGTGTGGGACCTGTTCCCCCAGTGAGGGTCAGTGTGTGTGTGGGACCTGTTCCCCCCAGTGAGGGTCAGTGTGTGTGGGACCTGTTCCCCCAGTGAGGGTCAGTGTGTGTGTGGGACCTGTTCCCCCAGTGAGGGTCAGTGTGTGTGTGGGACCCGTCCCCCCAGTGAGGGTCAGTGTGTGTGGGACTTGTCCCCCCAGTGAGGGTCAGTGTGTGTGGGACCCATCCCCCTGTGAGGGTCAGTGTGTGTGGGACCTGTTCCCCCAGTGAGGGTCAGTGTGTGTGGGATCTGTTCCCCCAGTGAGGGTCAGTGTGTGTGTGGGACCTGTTCCCCCAGTGAGGGTCAGTGTATGTGGGACCTGTCCCCCCAGTGAGGGTCAGTGTGTGTGTGGGACCTGTCCCCTAGTGAGGGTCAGTGTGTGTGGGACCCATCCCCCTGTGAGGGTCAGTGTGTGTGGGACCTGTTCCCCCAGTGAGGGTCAGTGTGTGTGGGATCTGTTCCCCCAGTGAGGGTCAGTGTGTGTGTGGGACCTGTTCCCCCAGTGAGGGTCAGTGTATGTGGGACCTGTCCCCCCAGTGAGGGTCAGTGTGTGTGTGGGACCTGTCCCCTAGTGAGGGTCAGTGTGTGAGGGACCTGTTCCCCCAGCGAGGGTCAGTGTGTGTGTGGGACCCATCCCCCAGTGAGGGTCAGTGTGTGTGGGATCTGTTCCCCCAGTGAGGGTCAGTGTGTGTGGGATCTGTTCCCCCAGTGAGGGTCAGTGTGTGTGTGGGACCTGTTCCCCCAGTGAGGGTCAGTGTATGTGGGACCTGTCCCCCCAGTGAGGGTCAGTGTGTGTGTGGGACCTGTCCCCTAGTGAGGGTCAGTGTGTGTGGGACCCATCCCCCTGTGAGGGTCAGTGTGTGTGGGACCTGTTCCCCCAGTGAGGGTCAGTGTGTGTGGGATCTGTTCCCCCAGTGAGGGTCAGTGTGTGTGTGGGACCTGTTCCCCCAGTGAGGGTCAGTGTATGTGGGACCTGTCCCCCCAGTGAGGGTCAGTGTGTGTGTGGGACCTGTCCCCTAGTGAGGGTCAGTGTGTGAGGGACCTGTTCCCCCAGCGAGGGTCAGTGTGTGTGTGGGACCCATCCCCCAGTGAGGGTCAGTGTGTGTGGGATCTGTTCCCCCAGTGAGGGTCAGTGTGTGTGTGGGACCTGTTCCCCCAGTGAGGGTCAGTGTGTGTGTGGGACCTGTTCCCCCAGTGAGGGTCAGTGTATGTGGGACCTGTCCCCCCAGTGAGGGTCAGTGTGTGTGTGGGACCTGTCCCCTAGTGAGGGTCAGTGTGTGTGGGACCTGTTCCCCCAGCGAGGGTCAGTGTGTGTGTGGGACCTGTTCCCCCAGTGAGGATCAGTGTGTGTGGGTCCTGTTCCCCCAGTGAGGGTCAGTGTGTGTGGGATCTGTTCCCCCAGTGAGGGTCAGTGTGTATGTGGGACCTGTCCCCCCAGTGAGGGTCAGTGTGTGTGTGGGACCTGTCCCCTAGTGAGGGTCAGTGTGTGTGGGACCTGTTCCCCCAGTGAGGGTCAGTGTGTGTGTGGGACCTGTTCCCCAGTGAGGGTCAGTGGTGTGGGACCTGTTCCCCCAGTGAGGATCAGTGTGTGTGGGTCCTGTTCCCCCAGTGAGGGTCAGTGTGTGTTTGGGTCCTGTTCCCCCAGTGAGGGGTCAGTGTGCGTGTGGGACCTGTTCCCCCAGTGAGGGTCAGTGTGTGTGGGTCCTGTTCCCCCAGTGAGGGTCAGTGTGTGTGGGTCCTGTTCCCCCAGTGAGGGTCAGTGTGTGTGGGATCTGTTCCCCCAGTGAGGGTCAGTGTGTGTGTGGGTCCTGTTCCCCCAGTGTGTGTGTGTGTGTGTGTGTGTGTGTTTCTCTAGTGAGAGTCTGTGTGTGTGTGTGTTTCTCTAGTGAGAGTCAGTGTGGTCAAGCTCAGGGAAATTCTCATCAGTCAGAGAGAGAAATTAGGAATCAAGAGCTCTTTTTCCCTTTTCCCATTCCCCCTCAAAATATGGGATTGAATAGAAAAGAGTGTTATCAGAATCCGTTGTTGCTGTCAGTGTATTAAAATCTGTGTAATCAATACCAGGCAGAGGGAGCAGTAATATGGATCAGATGATCTTACGTGGTAGAATTGGATTGAGGAACTGACTGAACATTGGGCAGGGTTCCAAGCTAAACGGTTCTGGCAGCAGCTCAGGTGGAGATTGGTGGCACTGGCATGCAAACCCTCTCTCAAGACCCTACTGCCATACACTCAGTGGCCACTCCAGTACCTAATCAATCCATCTACATAAGCTATCTTATGTATTTATATTGTGGGTTTTTAAAAAATCATCATTATTGTATTATTTATCTTTTGTGGGTTTTTTGTGCTGCATCAGATCGGGAGTAACAATTATTTCATTCTCCTTTACATTTGTGTACTGGAAATGACGTTAAACAATCTTGAATCTAACAAAGAGGCCGCTGAGTGTCTGTTCGTGGTCTCCTGCTGCTGTAGCCCGTCCCCTTCAAGGATCACTGTGTCGTGCGTTCAGAGATGCTCCTCTGCACACCACTGTTGTGACACGTGGTTCTTTGAGTTACTGTCACTTTCCTGTCAGCTTGAACCAGTCTGGCCATTCTCCTCCGACCTCTCTCGTTAACAAAGTGTTTACCCCCACAGAACTGCCACTCACTAGATTTTTTTGTTTTTTTTGCCCCATTCTCTGTGAACTCCAGAGATTGCTGTGCCTGAAAATCCCAGGAGATGAGCAGTATCTGAGATCCTCAAACCACCCCATCTGGCACCAACAATTGTTCCACAGTCGAAGTCATTTAGCTCACATTTCTTCCCCACCCTGATGTTTGGTCTGACCAACAAATGAACCTCCTGACCATGTCTGCATGCTTTTATGCCTTCAGTTGCTGCCTCATGATTGGCAGATTAGATATTTGCATTAACGAGCAATGCAAATATGCTCGTTTTCACCCAGGCCTATAAAGTGGCCACTGGGTGTATGTGTTGGCGCAAGTTCCAAAGGTGGGGCAGTACAAGTGAAAGCCGATATGTCAGGTGAATGCCAATTTTCAGTCTCTTTTCCTGCCTTCTCCTTCCAGCTGATGCTGCTTGCCCTGTCATTGGTGCTGCTGGCGAACGATCACATGCTCTGCACCGCATTCAGACTACTCCAGCCTAGGGGAGTGACCGCTGGGCCCTCCAGCCCTTCTGGAGCTGACCTGGAGCAGACAGAGCTGTCAGCTAAGCCATCTTTTACAGCAAGGCAGGGGGAGTCACACGGAAGTGGGCGACGGACAGCAGCTGAGCAGTCCGTACAGGAGAGAGAAGAGTTAGATCTGTTAGCCCAGCCAACAGAGCAGTTCGTACAGAAGAGAGAAGAGTTAGAGCTGTTAGCCCAGCCATCTACCGCAACAGAGCAGTCCGTACAGGAGAGAGAAGAGTTAGAGCTGTCAGATAACTCATCCACTGCCGCAGAGTAAACTGTACAGCATTTTGGAGGGCCTAGTGAAATGGGCTGGACTCGTGCACTGCCAACATTGTGGGGTGCCAGTCAACACTGATTACACCACGCAGAGATTAGGACCAGTGAGTCGCAGCAAAGCTGAGATCCCTCCCTTGGGAGCCGCCTGTCATTATCTGCCTAATTAAAAGCCCTTTGCATGTTTGCGGTGTCGGAAGTGTTCGGGATCGAACCACAAAGTGATGGCTGGTGGAAGAATGGGGGGGTGGGTGGGGGTTGGAGGTGTGGAAAGATAATTTCACCCTGAGGGCACGGGGGTCTGAGGTTCCCTTTTGGCTGCGTGAAGGAGCCAGCATCCCTCATCATGTGAAGAGGCGAGCGAAGGGAGTGGGAGGAACAGGACCAGTTAACTCTGGGATGTGGTGGGGTGGGGGGGCACGATGGGCTGATTTGCCTGTGACCTCACTGATGCCCGAGCTGTGTGTGGCCAGGCCGGCTTCTGTGAGGTGGTCAAAGTCGGCCGGGGGGGCAGACTTTCCACCCCGCCGGCGAGGGGCACTGATCTCTTCTTTGGGGAGGAGGCCCCAGCTGTGAGCTGCACCTCCCTACTGATGGATCGTGTTGCGAGTTCTTGCGCGTAAACCCACGGGCTGGGTGCATGCGGCGGGGTGGGAGGGGTGGTCGGGGATTTCTGTCCTGCGGGCGTGAGTGTGTAATGGCGGCTTGAGCGCTGGAATCTTCTCTCCAGGTGAAACAGTGCACACCGGGTCGCCGCCCTGCGCTCCAGGTCCGAGTCGTTCTACTCACACTCTCCCTTCCCTCTCCCACAGCTCCTTGGGATGTCGCTATCGATGTTGTTGTGTAGAAACATCGACCCCGACTACGACAAACTCATTCGCTTTCAGTAAACTGGAAACATTGCGGGCAAGTGTGGAAGGAATTGAAAGCCAGCAAAGTGTATTTTTCCTCTTTTAAATCTTCCTGCCATAATTTTACTTCTAATTCAGTGTTTAATCCCTGGAAGGATTTGACCGGGATCTACAATTCTGATACTGAACCCTCTGGGAATAAATGGACTCCACAAGCACACCCACTACTAACCTTAATCTAGAATCTAAATGAATTCGACGCAATCCAGGAGATGGTGGCATTTTATCGGGGAGTAAAATCGACCCGATGGAGGTGAATCGGGACCACGGTGAAACATTCCATGCCGGAAAAGATTACATTTTGTCCGAGCAACCCTTCCACCTGCGCTGGACTTCAGTTTGTTCCTGACCGGCCAACGGACTGAGGTTGGATGATGTAGACAGCAACATGAGTGCATTTTGCTTTTTGCTTGGGTCGTCAAAAAATCAACTATTTTTTTTTCCAGGTTGAATGAGCAGAAGTCAAAAGGGAATTGGTGTTTTAGTGGAATAATTGTTGATTTGTCAGTTGGACTGAAAAGTGGCAGTTGCTGCCCATTTAGGTTCCCCAGAACCATTTTCAGTACAGTTCGACATCTTGCGGGTCCAGAACTAGCGTTGGCGCAGAGCTGCTTATCCAAGCGGGCATGGTAGCGATCTTCATTACAGTGCCCTAAAGTTAGAGAGAAGAACATACAATTGGAAGCAAGCATGCAAGCCTTAGATTGTTAATTTAAAGGGAGTTTTTTTTTTAAAGCCCTCGTGATTTTGTTTGAAGTGAATAGTTAACGAATTATTTCAAAATAATTCCTCTCCATTTTGATTACAATGCCTAAGCCCGTTGTCTTTTCATTCCTGACCCCACTGGTGAAATAATGTACCTTCGGGCGCATTGGGCGGCAACTTTGCCATGTTCTTTTTAAGCGTTCGTCTGTTTCGCGAGGCCGAGTCGCCAGCTCGACCGTCAACGCAGCACGGATAGAAAGCGAACTAGGAGCCGGCCGGATTTGAACCTGAGACCTCTCGCTACGAAGCCTGGGGGGTGGGGGGGAGGGCAGATACCACTGGCCCAGAGAAACCCCACTGGAGGTCTTCGATGTTTTCTGTAAGATGCCTTGTGCGACGATCAGCAGTGGGACAGGAAGGGGTCTTTCCGATGAAAGTACAGAGAGTAGCTCCTGGTTTGTGTCACACTGAGCAGTAAGTTTCCATGATCACCCTCAACTCAAGGGATTTTGGAGATCCTTCCCTGGGTTTAGCCTTGTGCGCAGTGGCATCTTTCATCGTAGGTGGTTTGCGAAATGATGAATCAGGCATTCAGAAGGTCATCAGTAAGCCACGTTGTCGCTCACAATGGAAAACTCCGGCAGAATCCTGTCACAATTTTACATTTCATAGACATGCTCTTCAACAACTTTATCACAGGCTGCATGCTGTGGGCATCAGGATCTGGATATTCGTTCCCGCTCATTGTACAAGTCAGGTCCTCCTCGCTGTATCAGCTGGACTGTTGCAATTTTGATCTTCTCTCTTGGGGGAGCTGACATCTTTTTAATGTGACCGAGCACTTCCAGCCTTGGCTTCAGAACCACACCTTACACGAGCCCAAAGTTCAGGCTGAGGCACCGGAGTTATACTGAGGGAGTGCCGTACCATCAGAGGGACGGTACTGAGGGAGTGCCGTACCATCAGAGGGACAGTACTGAGGGAGTGTCTCACCGTCAGAGGGACAGGACTGAGGGAGTGTCTCACCGTCAGAGGGACAGTACTGAGGGGGTGTCTCACCGTCAGAGGGACAGTACTGAGGGGGTGTCTCACCGTCAGAGGGACAGTACTGAGGGAGTGTCTCACCGTCAGAGGGACAGTACTGAGGGAGTGTCGCACCGTCAGAGGAACAGTACTGAGGGAGTGTCTCACTGTCAGAGAGTCAGTACTGAGGGAGTGTCTCACTGTCAGAGGGACAGTACTGAGGGAGTGTCACACTATCAGAGGGACAGTACTGAGGGAGTGTCACACTATCAGAGGGACAGTACTGAGGGAGAGTCTCACTGTCAGAGGGACAGTACTGAGGGAGTGTCTCACCGTCAGAGGGACAGTACTGAGGGAGTGTCACACTGTCAGAGGGACAGTACTGAGGGAGTGTGACTAATAACTGGCTAAACAAGTCAATTATGTACACAAATAATTCCTTCCTGTACAGTAAGTGTGAGATCAGTGTCACTGAGGGATGGGATGCATGGTTGTACCCGTGCTAAGTGTCTATTTCCGCTGGTAAACGCTGCCAGACACTCTAAGCTACAGCTACACGTTGGGCACACTTGGGCACTCCTCCGAGTTGGAGTGACAGTCAATGCAGTGAAAACCTCACTCACCAATCACAGTGTCTTCTAATTCCGAGTTGTATTAAATACAATCAGCATTGCATTTGTGATCGCTACCGATCACTTTACTATATCTAAGGGTACTTCAAAGTTCTATCAGTATTAAGGTATAAAAGTTCCAGGACTCTGTTTGTATCTGAATTATATCTTTAATAAATGCTCGACTGTGGAATCAAGACTCTTGTCTTTTTGAAGGGATATGTTGGGTTTTAAATGACGAGCAACCTTCGTACTCGGATCAGAGGCTCCCAGCCTTTTTGTATGCTGCAGACCCCGGCCCCATTGACCGAGGGCTCCATGGATCCCAGCTTGGCTTAGGTGCTTTTAGCTAAAATACAACCGGCTTAGGAAGGAGCGGGGGGGTTGGGGAGGGGGTGAATTTGCCTTCAGTTTGCGAGAGACCAACACCCACCGCTGGGCATAAAGTGTGAGGAAGTGTAGCGGTCAGCGTAACGCTGTTACAGCGCCGGCGACCGGGGTTCATTGCCACTCGTCTGTACGAGTTATGTTCTGTAACTTCAAAGCATTGAAGTAGTTCAGAGGAGGACACGGGGGTCCGGGGAAAGCGCTTTGCTTTTAGCGAGCCATTACGTGGTAACGTCATGTCGTATGCCATTCACGTATTTATGCGTGTAACTAGTAATTGATTATTTAAATGAACAGGAATGCTTAATCAACCGACGTATACACAAGGTCACTTAAATATTAAAACACACAACAGTTTGTTCTCCCCGTGACCTTCTGGGTTCCCTCGCACTCCCCTGTTTGTGGGGTAATTGTTGACGTGAGAGTAATTGGGTGATGCGGGGGCTCATTGGGACGGAAGGGGCCTATCACTGTGCTGCATCTCTAAATCGAAATCGGCTAAAGAGGTGGCGCAGTAGTTACTGCTTTGTACTCCAGTGACACGGGTTCGATCCTGACCTCCGCCGCTGCCTGTGCGAAGATTGTACGTTCTCGCTGCGACCATTGAAGCTTCCCCTGCTGCTGTCATCTCCTCCGCTGTAAGTGAGAAGTAGGAGTATTAGCATTAAAAAAACACAATAAACTTTATTCAAAATAAAAAATATGTACAAGAATAAACCCTTTCGTTCTTTACGTTCGTAGTCAATGGTTTCAGCAACGGGTGGCACGGTAGCATAGTGGTTAGCACAACAGTTTACAGTACAGGTGACCCGGGTTCAATTTCCCATTGCTGCCTCTAAGGACTTTGTACATCCTCCCCGTATCTGTATCGGTTTACTCTGAGTGCTCCGGTTTCCAAAGACATACCAACTGTCCCGACTAAGGAGTGCCTTTCACTGAGATGATAATCGGCTGTCAGCGCTTGATGTTTGTCTCCCTGGGCGTCGCTGGAGACAGCCTGCAGATCAGAGAGTCGTCTGACATGCTGATCAGCAAGTGAAGGAGATCGGTTGCTGTAAAACGGGCATGCTGTGAGTTGGGAATTCTTGAGAGGTTGACCAGCCTCTCCTGGAGTGGATGTGGAGAGGGTGTTTCCTATGGTGGGGAACTCTAAGACCAGAAGGCACAGCCTCAGAATAGAGGGACGTCCATTTAGAACGGAGATGAGGGAGAATTTCTTTAGCCAGAGGGTGGTGAATCCGTGTAGTTTGTTCCCACAGGTGGCTGTGGAGGCCAGGTCATTGGGTATATTTAAGGCGGAGGTTGATAGACCCTTAATCTTAAATGCATGCCCTCTAGTATGACATTTCAACCCTGTGGAAAAGATAGCGGCTGTCCATGCCCCTCTTAATCTAATAAATATCATTCAGGCCTTCCCTCAGCCTCTGCCCCTCCAGAGAAAACAACCCAAATGTGTTCAGCCTCTCCTCATAGCACATCCTTCTAATCCAGGCAGTTTCCTAGTGAGCCTCTTCAGCACCCTCTCCACATCCTTCCTACAATGGGGTGTACAGAAATGAATACTCCTAACAAAGTTCCATGAAGCAGTAACGTAACTGCCTGTCTCTCGAGCTTGATGCCTTTGCCGATAAAGGCGAACATGCCCAGGGCCGCCTTCACCACACACTCAATGCGTGGCCATTTTCAGGAAGTGATGGACTTGGACCCCAAGTTCCCTCATAGTTTAACGTCTGTCAGAACCTGTTTTCATGACTGATTTTCCCCCGGCTTAGAATCTAAGGACCCAATACCGTAGTTCATATTGTTGGCCTCTTCCCCCTTACTTACAGCAGTCCCCAAAACCATTTAGGGTCATAAACCTCACCACTTTATGCTCGTTCTATTCTCTCCACCAACCCGCCATACATTGGTTCTCCCAATCCTTGAGGTTACAAATATTTGTGTTTTTACAAGTGTTTGCACTAAATCTAACACCATCCTCAATGTTTTCAATTAGCAATGCATGGATTCCCAATGAGTCTTGATTTCTCAATGAAACGTGAAATTTCAGTCTGATTCTTATTTTTGATTCATATTTTCCAGCGATATGTCAAGACCGTAAGACGTAGGTGCAGAGTTAGGCCATTTGGCCCATCAAGTCTGCTCCGCCATTTTATCACAGCTGATCCCTCTCAATCCCATTCTCCTGCCTTCTGCCCATAATCTTTCATGCCCTGACAAATCACAAACCTCCACCCGATGACTTAGCCTCCGCAGCCTGCGGTACCAAATTCCCCAAATTCTCTTTCCTCTGGCTCAAGAAATTCCTCCTCGTCTCTGTTCTAAAAGGATGTCCCTCTATTCCGAGACTGTGCCCTGTGGTTTTAGACTTCCCCACCTTAGGAAACATCCTCTCCACATCCACTCTTTTGAGACCTTTCAACATTCGATAGGATTCAATGAGATCCCCCCTCATTCTTCTAAATTCCAGTGGGTAAAGGACCAGAGCTCACGATCACTGCTCATATCAGACGCCTTTCATTCCTGGAATCATTCTCGCGAAGCACCTCTGAACCCCTCACCAATGTCAGTACATCCCTTCTTAAATAAGGTGCCCAAATCTGCTCACAATATTCCAAGTGACACATCACTAGTGTCGTATAAAGCCTCAACATTATATCCTTGCTTTTATATTCAAATCCTCTCGAAATGAATGCTAACATTAAACTTCCTTTCCTCACCACCAACTCAACCTGCAAATCAAACTTTCAAGAATCCTGCACAAGGACTCCCTCCTCTTTGCCCCTTGGATTTTTGAATTTTCTCCCCATTCAGAAAATAGTCTATGCTTTTATTCCTTCTACCAAAATGCATGACCGTACATTTTCTGACATATTATTCCATTTGCAACTTCTTTGCCCATTCTCCTCATCTAAGTCCTTCTGTAGCCTCCCTTCTTCCTCAACACCACCTGCCTCTCTACCTATCTTCGTATCATCTGCAAACTTGCCCACGAAGCCATCAAATCGGTCATCCAAGTTATTGACATACAATGTAAAAAGAAGTGGTCTCAACACCAGCCCCTGCGGAACACTAGTCAGCCGCAGCCAAGCAGAAATATCTCCCTTTATTCCCACTCTGCCTCCTGCCAGCCAGCCAATGCTTTATCAACGCTAGTATCTTTCCTGTAATACCATGGCCTCTTGTTAAGCAGCCTCACATGCGGCACCTTGTCAACAGTCTATGTACACAAAAATCCACCGATTCTCCTTTGTCTATCCTGCTTGTTATTTCCTCAAAGAATTCTAACAGATTTGTCCAGCAAGATTTTCCCTTAAGGAAATCATGCTAACTTTGGCCTATTTTATCCTGCGCCTCCCAGTACCCTGAAACCACAACCTGAACAATTAACTCTGACATCTTCCCAACCACTAAAGTCAGGCTAACTGGCCTGTAAGTTCCTTTCTTCTGCCTCCTTCCCTTCTTGAGAAATGGAGTGACATTTACAATTTTCCAGGTCTCCGGAACCATTCCAGAATCTAGTGATACTTGAAAGATCATTACTAATGCCTGCACAATCTCTTCAGCTACCTCTTTCAGAACCCTGTGGTGTAGTTCATCTGGTCCAGATGGCTTATCTACCTTTCAGCTTCCCGGGCTATCCCTAGTAATAGCAACTGCACTCACTTTTGCCTCCTGACACGCCCGAACTTCCACACAACACCCAATCCAGAACAGCTGATTCCCTGGTGGGCTCACCCACAAGCTGCTCCAAAATGCCATCTTGTTGGCATTCTACAAATTCTCTCTCTTGGGATCCAGCACCAATCTGATTTCCCCAATCTATCTGCATACTGAAATCCCCCATGCCCACCATAACTTTTCCCTTTTGACATGCCTTTTCTATCTCCAGTTGTAATTTGTAGCCCACATCCTGACTACTGTTCATAGTCCTTTATATAATTCCCATCAGGGATTTTGTCCTCTTGCAGTCCCTTAACTCTACTCTCAGGTTTTCTACATCTTCCTATCCTATGTTACCCCTTTCTAAGGATTTGATTTCATTTTTTACCAACAGAGCTATGCCACCCCCTCTACCTACTTGCCTTTTGATACAATGTGTATCTTTGGACATAGAGCTCCTAACTATAATCTTTCAGCCATGCCCACAACATTGTACCTGCCAATCTCTAGCCGGGCTGCAAGATCATCTACTTTATTCCATATACTGCGTGCATTCAAATATAACACCCTCAGACCTCTATCCATCATAGTTTTCAATTTTGTCCCCTTTTACCCTGCATCTCATCCCTCTGACTGCAATTTTGCCCTATCATCAGCCTGTCCTTCCTGATAGTCTTACTACATACTGCTTCTGCTTGTAAACCAACAGCCCTATCACTCCGGTTCCCATAATCTTCCAAAATTAGTTTTAACCCTCCTGAACAGCTCCAGCAAACCTGCCCGCAAGGATATTAGTCCCCCTCAGGTTCCGGAGTGACTGGACCCTTTTGTATAGGTCATACCCTCCCTAGAAGAGATTCCAAAGATCCAGAAATCCTGCCTCCTGCACCAGTTTCTCAGCCAAACATTCATCTGCCAAATTATCCAATTCTCACCCTCACTGGTACATGGCACAGGCAGCAGTCCAGAGATTATTACCCTGGAAGTCCAGCTTTTCAGCTTTCTACCTATCTCCCTAAACTCTCTCGTCCGGACCTCCTCGATTTTCCTACCTATGGCATTGGTGCCAAAGGTACCAAGACTTCTGACTACACCTCGCTCTTTAGAATGTTGGGGACCCGATCCAAGACATCCCTGACTCTGGCACCTGGGAGGCAACACACCATCAGGGTGTCTCCATCATGTCCTCAGAACACCTCTAATTATAAAATCACCAGTCATTACTGCAGTCCTCTTCTTCCCCCTTCCCTTCTGAACCACAGCTCCAGACTCAGTTCCAGAGACTCATTTGCTATGGCTCCCCCCCCCCCACCCCTCAGTAGGCCGTCCCCCTCAAAATGGTATGGTTATTATTGAGGGGAATGGCCACAGGGGCACTCTGTACTGGCTTCCTATTCCCCTTCCCTCTCCCGATAGTTGCTCGTTTTCCTGCCTCCTGCGTCTTAGGGGTGACTACCTTCCTGTAGCTCCCATCTATCATCTGCTCAGTTTCCCATATGAGATGAAGATCATCACGTTGCTTCTCCAGTTCTTTAACACCTGCTGTGAGGAGCTTCAGCAGAGCGGATGTGGTTGTCCCAGAGGCTGGAGGATTCCCAGAATTTCCACATCTCACACTGCCCCTGAGCCATTCTCACTGCTCCAACGATGCACTAACAAAGAATGACGAATAGGAAACTTAACAGATACTTACCTTGCCCAAGTCCGATGAGACAAAGATACCACACTCTAGCACTGGCCCACTCACACAATAGCCGCTCACGTATCCCTGTCTTATTTTTATTTATGGGGCCTCCTGCACTGACTTGACTGTGACTGTGCTGCCCAGGAAAAGCCGTAAGGGTCCGTGAGTTGAGGCTATGCAATGATGGTGCTGGAAGCATGGCAATACTTGCACCCTCTGCTCCTAGACTCCCCCGCTATAGGAAACATCCATTCTGTTTAGGCTTTTCAGTAGGTTTCAATGAGATTCCTCCCCCACTCATTTTTCTAAACTCCAGCAAGTACAGGTACGGAACCATCAAACACTCCATTCCGGGGACCATTCTCATTAACCTCTTCTGGACTGTCTCCAATACCAGCACATCCTCATTTAGATATGGGGCTCACAACCCTCCAAATGCAGTCTGACCAACACCTTATAACACATCAGCATTACATCCGTGTTCTTAAAAGGCAGCGACTTGGGGCAGTTTGGAGCTTTGAGCAGCCGTGAATCAGCGTTCGGGATCGATTGACCACAGCAAATTAAAGTAAGGCAGGGCCAAGTGGAGGGGGCATTTCTGGAACTGCCTTTGTTGGAGTGGTCAGAGTTAGAGTGGAGATTTCGAGGCTTCAGCAAGGAGAGGCAAAAAAAAAAGGTGTAAGTAGAGTTTTTTTTTTCTTCCCCACAGTTTATTGTTTTTTCTTCTTTATAGTTACAGACAGGAACAGTAGAGGTGCCAGACAGGATAGAGGAATACTCCTCTTGGATATGGGAAGGCAGGGAGACTGCCAGCGTCCTTGACAACTACACCCGCGAGCAGTGCATTCAGCTGCAGCTTTTAACAATCCGCGTGAAGGAGTTGGAGCTGGAACTGGATGGTCTCCGGATCATTCGGGAGGCTGAGTGGGTGACAGGACATACAGAGAGATACAGTAGTTACACCTAAGGTGCAGGATACAGGAAACTGGGTGACAGGAAAGGGAAAGAGGTTAAGGAGCCAGTGTAGAGTATCCCTGTGGCCATCCCCCTCAACAAGAGGTTACCTCTTTGGATACTGTTGTGGGAAATGACCTAGCAGAGGAAAGTCGCAGAGGTCAGGTCTCTGGCACTGAGGCTGGCTCTATGACTCAGAAGGGAAAAGGGGAGAAGTAGCAAGCTGAGGTGACAGGGGATTTGTTAGTTTGGGGAAACAGAAAGGAGATTCTGTGGATGAAAATGAGATTGTCATTCTCCTGGGTGCCAGGGTCCAGGATATCTCAGATCGAGTCCTCAGCATTCTTAAATGGGAGGGTGAACAGCCAGAGGTCATGGTCCTTGTAGGTACCAGTGACAGTGGTAGGAAGAGTGAAGAGGTTCTGCAAAGTGAGTTCAGGGAGTTAGGTGCTAAGTTAAAGGGCTGGATCTCCAGGATTGCTATCTGACTAGAGAGGCTAGAAATGGGAAAATTATCTAGTTTAACACATGGCTTAGGAGTTGGGATAGGAAGAAGAGCATAAGATTTTAGGATCATTGGGTACTTTTCCAGGGAAGGTGGGACCTGTATTGAAGAGACGGTTTGTACCTGAACTGGTAGGGATACCAGCAGGAAGGTTTGTTAAGGCTGCATGGTGGGATTTAAGCTAGAGTTGCAGGGGGATGGGAACCAGAGTGCCAGAGCAGTTTGTGGAGAGGTTGTGGAGACAGATGTTGTTAAGACCTCAGACAAAGTCAGGAATTAAAAGGTTGAGCATGGTACAACTTGTCCTAAGCTGCCTATATTTCAATGCAAGAAGTATCATAGGAAAGGCAGGTGAACTCATGGATCAACACCTGGAATTATGATATTGTAGCCATTACTGAGTCTTGGTTGCGGGAGGGGCAGGACTGGCGGCTCAGCATTCCAGGGTTCCATTTTTTAGATGTGACAGAGCAGGAGGGATTAAAGGAGGAGGGGTGGCATTACTAGTCAAGGAAAATGTCACAGCAGTGCTCCATCAGAACTGACTAGCGAGGCACCAGGGGTGGAACTGAGAAATAAGAAAGGTATGAGCATGTTAATGGGGCTACATCACAGACCACCCCACAGTCCGAGAGACTTAGAGGGACAAATTTGTAGAGAGATTGCAGAGATTGTAAGAAAGATAAGGTAGTTATAGTAGGTGATTTGAACTTTCTACATATCGACTGGGAATCCCACACTGTAAAAGGACTGGATGGGACAGAGTCTGTCAAACGTGTTCGGGAAAGTTTCCTTCATCAGTGTGTAGAAGCCCCAGTGAGAGAGTGTGTGATACTGGATCTGCTGTTAGGGAACGAGACAAGGCAGGTGACAGAAGTTTGTGTAGGAGAACACTTTGCATCCACTGATCACAATGACATTAGTTTCAAAGTAAATATGGAAAAAGGGAGGATCTCACAGAAACATTCCGAATGTTAAAAGGCCTGTACAGATTAGATATGGCAAAGTTATTTCCCACGGGTAGGGGATTCAAGACCAAGACGGCACAGGATTGAAGGGTGTCCATTTAGAACTGAGATGCGGAGAAATTTCTTTAGTCGAGGGTGGTAAATCTGTGGAATGTGTTGCCACTAGCAGCTGTGGAGGCCAAGTCATTGGGGTGTATTTAAGGCAGAGATAGATACAGTAGGTTCTTGATTAGGCAGGGCATCAAAGGGTATGGGGTGAAAGCAGGGGAGTGGGGATGACTGGAAGAATTGGATCAGCCGGTGACTGAATGGCGGAGCAGACTCGATGGGCCGAATGGCCTACGTCAGCTCCTATATCTTATGGTCTCATGCTCTTAAACCGGACCATGCAGTTACAGGGAGAACGTGCAGACTCCACACAGACAGCATCGGAGGTCAGGGTCGAACATCTGGTCTCTGGCGCTGAGTCAGTGACTCTACCAGCCACTTCCAAACTGAGCGACACACACACAGAGAGCTAGAGGAAATCAGTAGCCCAGAGGAATAAACAGTGGGTATTTCAGTCTGAGAACCTTCATCAGGGCAAACCTGTTCCGCTCAAACATTCTTCCGAGGATTGCAGGATTCTTTCAGGAACGGTACCCAGGGAGAAATGAGGCACCTTCACCTCTCCTGGGATGGGAGTTGGAGGGTAGGTGTGGGAGGGGAAGACGACCCTTTTGCATATTGTCCTCAAGACTGGTGGGTGGAGGACGCTGAAGGAAGTGGGGAGTGGGTGTCTTGCTGAAGGGTCTCGGCCTGAAATGTCGACTGTACTTTTTTCCATAGATGCTGCCTGGCCTGCCGAGTTCCTCCAGCATTTAGTGTGTGATGAGGGGGAGGGTCGATACCTTGCTGCTGTTTGTGCGTGGGGAGGGGGGAGTAGAGGGGGTTTTGGGGTTCTAACGTTTTTTTACTGTCACTCACTCTTCTGTTTTCGTGGATGTCTGTGAAGAACAGGAACTTCAGGTTGTAGATTGTGTTCATTCTCTGCTATTAAATGGAACTGTTGAACTACTGAAGATTTCAAAAGCGCAGTACAATCCATCGTTTAGATAAATGGTTACTTGAGTTGATTAGGGGATGATTTTCCTTTACTTCTTGAGTATGAAAATTAGTCAGCAGTGAATGGGCTCCGTTTAATGCAACAGGGATATCTGCGGCCGCTGAAGCTTGGAGAAGCTGTTGCACTAACGTGAAGAGGCAGCGTCTCTTTGTTCTGCACGGTTCCGGGTGCCGATGACTCGCCTCCTGTTTACTGAGACGTAGGACAGTAAGTGAGATGACAGAGTCCAGCTGAAGTGCCGGAGAGAGCATCGCAGCTTTGAAATGTATTAGGAGGCATTGAGAGCCACCAGGGCCCAGGTGGGTCCATGCAACATAAGAGGCCCCCTGAAATCCCGGCAGATTATTCCGTTCAGTCGGCGCACCTGCGGCCCCACTTGTGGCTCTCAGATGCCTATTCACGCGTTCCAAATCTCCTAAACAAGGGCTGGCTTTGAAGCCGCATTGAGATGCAGAAGGAAGTGTTAACCATTTATGTGCACAGTACCCACCTCGGTGGTTAACGTGTTCCTTTCTCTTTGCAGATCAGTCACACTTCTGCTTCACAGATAGCAATGGGATTAAATGTATAAATTACAGGAGGAATAGAGAGTGGAGAAGATACTGCGGGGGAAGTCTAGGAACAGGGGGCGCAGCCTCGAAATACAATGCAGAATACGCCCTTCGAGCCGCACTGACCAACAACCCCCAAGTTAACCCCAGCCTGGTCACAGGACTAGGACCAATTAGCCTACCAACCGGTACATCTTCGGACTGCGGGCAGAGGCTGGAGCTCCCGCAGGAAACCCACGCATTCCACAGAGAGGACGTACAAACACCTTAACGAGAGTAGTGGGAATTGAACCCGGATCGCTGGTACTGTAGAGCGTCGCGCTAACCAGTACGCCACCCTACGGTGCATGTGACAACAATAAACCAATTAAAATCTCTCTCTCTCAGCAAGTGTCCTTTGAAGTTTAACTTCTTCCCTGGTGGTCATGCTCGTATTCCCACATATCTGCCTTCAGATTCCCTTTAAAGCTTTTCTAAACCTCCCTGACCTCTCCCTCTCCTCCCTATGGTAGGAGCGTTGTTGCTTGACTCTGTACGTGGCTGTGCTTGAGATATCTTCAGCTGATGTTGGCAACATCATAAGACTCATCTAGAGAACAGGTAAAGGGTTTGCAGATTTCCGTGCAATGGGAGAATTCAACACACGTTCTCTGGGAGTAAACATGTCCATACCAGTGAATAGGGGTCTACACCCATGGCCCTCCACTGTAGGAACATCAGCTGTACCAGTTCTCCCCTTGTTATTGCTGTTACTCAATTATTTTCAAGATAGCGTACCAAGATATTGGTCGTACAGATCAAATCATTACAGGAAGCTACTGTACAACGAGGTAAATCACTAACAAAGCAGAGTAAAATGGTGCCCATGGTATGGACACAGAACCGCGGCGGGCAAGAAAACTCTACAACGGGGAGTCAAAACTGACCAACACATCACCGGCACCAGCCTACCCATCGTAAAAGACATAAATACAAAAAGGCGCTGGAAGAGAGCCAACAACACAGTGACAGATCAAACCCACCCCGCTCATGGGCTGTTTGTCCCGCTCCCATCACACCAGGACCACCAGACTCAAAAAGCAGTTACTTTCCGTGAGTAGTAAGGCTGATCAACACCTCCACCCACTAGATAGGTTCTTGATTAGCCAGGGTATGGGGGTGAAGGCAGGGGAATGATGATAACTGGAAGAATTGGATCAGTCCATGATTGAATGGCGGAGCAGACTCAATGGGCCGAATGGCCTACTTCTGCTCCTATATCTTATGGTCTTAATCCACCCCTCCACACCCTCCACCACCACAACTTCATCATTTCCTGACGGTTACCTTATGTAGAGACACCCCTGTGCCTGTAGTCTCTATGGGCATGGAGTCAACCTACGCATGTAGCGGTCACTGCACTTCCTCAGTAGTGTAATACGTTATTCAAGGTCCAAGATTGCTTCATGTCATTTCCAGTACACACGTATAAAGGCGAATGAAAGAATGGTTACACACACAAAATGCTGGTGGAACGCAGCGGGCCAGGCAGCATCTATAGGGAGAAGAACAGTCGCTGTTTCAGGCCGAGACCCTTCATCAGGACTAACTGAACGAAGAGACAGTAAGAGATTTGAAAGTGGGAGGGGGAGGGGGAGATCCGAAATGTTAGGAGAAGACCTGAGGGGGTGGGGTGAAGCTAACAGCTGGAAAGGTGATTGGCAAAAGGGATACAGAGCTGGAGAAGGGAAAGGATCATGGGATGGGAGGCCTAGGGAGAAAGAAAGTGGGAGGGGAGCACCAAAGGGAGATGGAGAGCAGGCAAGGAGTGATTGTGAGAAGGACAGAGAGAGAAAAAAGAGAGAGAAAAGAAGAAAAAAAGGGGGAAATAAATAAATAAACAAGGGATGGGGTAAGAAGGGGAGGGGGGCATTAACGGAAGTTAGAGAAATCAATGTTCATGCCATCAGGTTGGAGGCTACCTAGATGGAATATAAGGTGCTGTTCCTCCAAACTGAGTGTGGCTTCATCTTTTGTGTGTGTGTTGCTTGAATTTCCAGCGTCTGCAGATTCCCTCGTGTTTGCGTGAAAAAGCGGTTACTCTGGATCCAAAGCAGCACGAAAGGAGAACAATACACGGAATCCCCAAGCCTATCGAAACAAACTCAAACAGAAATGACCGGGAGACCGCAGCTCAAAGAGCGAGTCACTCAAGAAAAAGCACAAGGAACTCCAAACAACTAACGCTTCTCATAAAACAACAATTAACCAATTCAGGCGCTCTGAAGACCTCAGAGCCCAACACTCTCCGGCTCCTCACACAAGCCCAAAGTGCTCATTGTAATGACACAGGTCCCATCCTGACCTCAAGTGCTGTCTGTGTGGAGTTTGCCCGCTCTCCCCGTGACCAGGTAGGTTTCCTCCAGGTGCTCTGGTTCCCTCCCGAGTAGCTAAGACGCGTGGATTGGTAGGTTAATTTACACCTAGTCTGTACGTGAGTGGAAGAATCTGTAGCGGGAGGGAGAGCTGAGGAATAATGGGAACGAGTGGAAAATAATAAGTAATGGACAATTAGTGTAGATGGGTGGTTGAGTTGGGTGCAAACTCCGAGGGACAACAGGGTCATTTTGCTGAGTGACTCTGTGTACCATGTGCTGTCTGAATCTTCATGCCTGTGATTTTGTTGCAAGTTAAGGTCTGTGCTAAAGCCGCGGGCACTTATATATATGGGGTGCCTAAGACTTTTTGCACAGTGCTGTATTTGTCAAAGTGGAGCGGAGAGAAAGTTCGTACATCTGGTGGGAGGAAAGGATGTTGGGAATGGTGAGGGTGGAGTGCTGCAGGAGGGTGTGGGATAGGTGGCAGAGAAGGAGTGCCAGGGGAGGGGAGGGGGCAGACACACCCAGCCCCTAGACACCAGGCAAGGTCATTTGATTCCAAACAATTGGTTTATTGATCATTATAGATTACCTCTCTAGGGGTGCTTCCTGCTTCCTCTTCTCTCCCTTCCCCTTTTCCCTACCAGGATTCCCCTCCCCCTGTCTTATTCCCATTCTCGGTCCACAATAGAGACCCATATCAGAATCAGGTTTATCATCACTCACATATGTCATGAAATTGTTTTTTTTGTGTGTGACAGCAGTACAGTGCAATACATGAAACTACTACAGTACTGTGCAGAATCCTTAGGCACCCTAGATATATATATGTACCTATGATTGATCCATAACACAAAATTCTGCTGCTTTTGCCTGATGACCTTGAACTTTACATGTTCCTGCCATTATCTCTTTAAAAAAGTGTCTAAACTTTACCATGTGACACACATCAAGTCAAGTCACTTTTTATTGTCATTTTGACCATAACTGCTGGTACAGTACACAGTAAAAATGAGACGTTTTTCAGGACCATGGTGCTACATGAAACAATACAAAAACTGCACTGAACTACATAAGAACAACGCATAAAAAACTACACTAGACTACAGACCTACCCAGGACTGCATAAAGTGCACAAAACAGTGCAAGCATTACAATAAATAATAAACAGGACAATAGGGCAGTAAGTTGGTGTCAGTCTGCGCTCTGGGTATCGAGGAGTCTGATGGCTTGGGGGAAGAAACTGTTACATAGTCTGGCCCTGAGAGCCTGAATGCTTCAGAGCCTTTTCACAGACGGCAGGAGGGAGAAGAGATTGTATGAGGGGTGCGTGGGGTCCTTCATAATGCTGTTTGCTTTGCGGATGCAGCGTGTAGTGTAAATGTCCGTAATGGCAGGAAGAGAGACCCCGATGATCTTCTCAGCTGACCTCACTATCCGCTGCAGGGTCTTGCGATCCGAGACGGTGCAATTTCATGGTAGTAGTGTTCTGTTTTACTCTCTCTCCCTCTTAGAATTAAGTGACCATGTTTGCTATTTTCCAATCTAATTGAGCTTTTGCTGGTTCATGAACCCATGAACACTACCCCTCTATTCCTCTTTGACATATTTATCTTTTATTGTAACTTATAATAATTTTTTGTCTTACACTGTACGATGAATTTCATGACACATGTTGGTGATAATAAACCTGATTCTGACTCTGAGTCAGAGCACAGAATTCTGCTCCTGTGTCTTATCAGCGGGTTGCTCGTTGGTGGAGAAACTGAAGGAGCTGGACTCGTTAAGAGCCCTCATGCTGCCGGTGTCAGAGAGGCGTCGGTGCGCGGATGAGGCGCGCAGTCTGACAGCGGAGTGATCGTCTTTGTCGCTTCTCTCGTGGTCGCAAGATCCTGCTGGACATCGGTGGTGTGGAATGTTGCCAGTCCAATTCACTGGTTTATTGGCGAATGGGGGGGGGGGGTGGGGGTGGGAGCTGGGTGGCCTCAGTCCAAGTAGCCGCTTAGGGGGAGGAGTTGGAGACTGCATTTGGAGTGCCGGAAGTGGTGTGGCACTGTGTCCATGCTGTAAGTGGTGCTGCCCCCTAGTGTTCGCTCGGCAGAAGACAAGCTGTATTGTGTTCGACTGCAGACTGCTTCAACATTCATGGGACTCAGGGACTTGGACTTTTTTGCTTTGCGTCACTGCATTTTGCTGATATTTTATATGTGCTCGTTATCTTGTATGTGTTATAGGTGCCTTGTGCTGTGTGTGTGAGACTGTTGGTAATGTGTTTTGCAGCTTGGCTCCAGAGGAACACAGTTTCATTTGGCTGTGTTCACGAGTATTCCATTAAATGGTAATTAAACTTGAACTTGAGTTGTTAATATCAGAATCAGATTTATTATTACTGACCTGTGCCATGAAATTTGTAGCGTTGCGGCATCCGTACAAAGTTTAAAAGTTCAAATTTCAAAGTAGGTTTATTATCAGAGTACACATACAGCCCTGAGATTCATTTTCTTGCGGCCAAACTCAATAAATCTGCAGAAGAATAACTATATACAAAAACCATAAGAGACCGCCCAACTTGGGCGTTCAACCAGCGTGCAGAAGCCAACATACTGTGCAAATACAAAAAGAAAGGAATAATAATAAATAAATAAGCTATAGATATTGAGAACGTGGGATGAAGAGTCCTTGAAAGTGAGTCCATTGGTTGTTTCAATGATGGGGCAGGTGAAGATGAGTGTAGTCGTCCCCTTTGTTTCAGGACCCTGATGGCTGATGTTCCTGGGCCTGATAGTGTGGGTCCTAAGGTCCCTGTGCCTTCTCCCTGATGGCGGCAGTGAGAAGAGAGGGTGTCCAGGGTTGTGGGGGTCCCTGATGATGGCTGCTGCTTTCCTGCGACAGTGTTTCGTGTAGATGTGCTCAGTGGTGGGGAGGGTTTTACCCGTGATCGACTGGGCCGTGTCCACTACTTTGCACTGCAGTGCAATATGCTAAAAAATTACTGTAAGCTACAGCGAAAAACGCAAAAGAGGAACAGTAGTATAGATGGAGGGGAAGAAACTGTTCTTAAAATATTGAGTGTGGGCCTTCAGGCCCTATACCTCCTCCCTGATGGTGAACAGGACATGTCTTGATGGTGAAGATTCTTAACGATGGATACTGTCTTCTTGAGGCTGTGCTTTTTGAAGATGGCGTTGGCGGTGGGGAGGCTATTGCACAGGAAGGAGATGACTGATCGACACCCTTCTTTACGAATTGTAACACTTTACTCTGCGTTGTTAATGATTCTCCTTGTACAGGGGTGAAGGGTGCAAAAGGGGGATAGTGAGGTGCAGCTCATGAGTTCATGACTGTTCAGATGTCTGATGGCAGAGGGGAACAAGCTGATCCGAGAACACTGAGTGTGGATCTTCAGGCTCCTGTATCTCCTCCCTAAGGGCAGTGACAAGAGGCTATGGCTGCATTGGTGAGAGTCCTTAATGACGGATGCTGCCTTCTTGAGGCAAACTGCTTTTTGAAAATATTCTCGATAATGGGGTCAAAACACTGCATCAGGACATACGACTCTAATAGCTCTACTTTTAAAAAAATATAAGAATACAGTATGTTCCATTGATTATACACTCAGTGGCCACTTTATTAGGTACACCTGCACGTGTGTCAGCAACTCAATGCATAAAAGCATGCAGGCATGGTCAAGAGGTCCAGACCAGACATCAGATTGGGGAAGAAATGTGATCCAAGTGACCTTGACCGTGGAATGATTGCTGGTGCCAGATGGGGTGGTTTGAGTATCTCAGAAACTGCTGATCTCCTGGGATTTTCACGCAGAAGTGTCTCTCGAGTTTATGGGGAACGGTGTAAAAAACAAAAGTGCCTCCAGTGGGCGGGTGAAAACGCCTTGTTAATGAGAGAGGTTGGAGGAGAATGTTCAGACAGGTTCAAGCTGACAGGAAGGTGATGGTAACTCAAATAACCACGCGTTGCGACAGTGGTGTGCAGAAGTGCATCTCTGAACCACAACACATCGAACCTTGAACTGGATGGGCTACGGCAGCAGAAGACCGTATTTATTAGATACAGGAGGTACCTAATGAAGGTGTATATACCGTACAGTTAATGTAATCAATACACATCTTTACCGACATTCCATTAACTCAACATAGTGTTATCTTGCGATGCGTTGGTACGGGTGAAGTGTCTAAGAGACTGTTACACAGAGCCCAGCCCGTCAGCGTCCTGTGACAGCAGGAGGGTAAACTGTGCTCCTTCCCCAGAGAACTTCTGTGGTGGCTGCCCCAAGCTTCACTATGCCCCTCAGCATGTACTCCTGCAGCCTGGGATGTGCCAGTCAGTGGCATTCCCTTACAGATTTCTTAGGCAGCTTGGTAGAATCTCAGGTGGTGACAAGAGGGCGTACAGGAGTGAGATATGCCAGCTAGTGGAGTGGTGCTGCAGCAACAACCTGGCACTCAACGTCAGTAAGATGAAAGAGCTGATTGTGGACTTCAGGAAGGGTAAGACGAAGGAACACATACCAATCCTCACAGAGGGATGAGATGTGGAGAGAGTGAGCAGCTTCAAGTTCCTGGGTGTCAAGATCTCTGAGGACCTAACCTGCTCCCAACATATCGATGCAGCTATAAAGAAGGCAAGACAGTGACTATACTTCATTCGAGTTTGAAGAGATTTGGTATGTCAACAAAAACACTCAAAAACTTCAATAGATGTGTCGTGGAGAGCATTCTGACAGGCTGTATCACTGTCTGGTATGGGGGTGGGGGGAGCTACTGCACAGGACCGAAAGAAGCCACGGAGTAAGTTTAGTCAGCTCCATCTTGGGCACTAGCCTTCAAAATACCCAGGGCACCGTCAAAGAGCGGTGTCTCAGAAAGGCGGCGTCCATTATTAAGGACCCCCAGCACCCAGGGCATGCCCTTTTCTCACTGTTACCATCAGGGAGGGGGTACAGAAGCCTGAAGGCACACACTCAGCGATTCAGGAACAGCTTCTTCCCCTCTGCCATCAGGGAGGAGGTACAGGAGCCTGAAGACACACACTCAGCGATTCAGGAACAGCTTCTTCCCCTCTGCCATCAGGGAGGAGGTACAGGAGCCTGAAGACACACACTCAGTGATTCAGGATCAGCTTCTTCCCCTCTGCCATCCGATTCCTAAATGGACATTGAACCCTTGGACACTACCTCACATTTTAAATATATACAATTTCTGTTTTGGCACGATTTTAATCTATTCAATATACGTAGACTGTAGCCGATTTGCTTATTTATTTTTTACTTTTTTCCCTATATTATGTATTGCGTTGAACTGCGGCTGCTAAGTTAACAAATGTCACGACACGGGCCAGTGATAATAAACCTGATTCTGACTCTGCGCTGGTAGTTTCGGGTGTTTCCACCAGGAGGGTGATCTTCCAGGATCTTCCAGCAGCGGTCAATGGCTGACCCGGTGTGTGACCCTGGGAACACTCTGTTGTATGACTGGTTGCTGGTGTAAGGTTCCTACCTTCAGAATTTCGACACGATCTCTGCCCCTCCGCTTGATGGGTGTCACTCACCCAGTCCCAGAGAGTAGGGGGGGGCACCCGGAAAATGCTGGAGGAACTCGGCAAGCCGGGCACCGTCTAGGGGAAGGAATCAAGAGTCAACATTGCGGGTCCAGGCCCTTTATTAGGACTGGAGAGGAAGGGGAGAAGAAGGCAGAATCATCACGGGGAGGAGCTCTGGGGGATTTGCGGTGTGGAAGGAACGCAGAGCTGAGACCACGGGCGGGGGACATCGTGGTCCCGCCTCTAACCGAGGTTTCCCCGCCCCGAGTGGTCACAGCCTTTCTAAATAAATAGTGGCGCCACAGTCCGAAACAAGCCACAGCCCGAATCCCAGGAGGGGGGAGCCGACCATCCAGATCCTCTTCAATACAACGAAGGTAACACTTGTTCTACTCTCCCCGAAGCTGCGTCTTCCATCCGCGCTCCCACCGCGTGTGGACGTAGGCTGCCGTCTTGGGGTGACGGAGCTCCCTCAGCTCACAGCGCCAGAGTCCCGGGTTCGGTCCTGTTTGCACCGCCTCCCGGTGGCAATGTGGATTCCACCCCCCACCCGCGCCTGCTGCTGCGGTTTCCTCTGACTGCACAGAGACATGCAACCTGGGAGGGCATTTGGCCGCTGTAGTTTGCTCCTGGTGTGTAAGTGGGTGCTCAAATCTTGGAGGAGGGGAGTGGGATTGTTCGGCATAGATGGACTGAATGGCCTCCAGATGGAAGTACTGTATGAGATATTGGTGATCATTGACAAGGCGGCCGAGAAGTTAGACTGCTAATCCGCTGGGTTCGAATCCCATCGTTGTCAGCTCCAGGCACAAAATGCTGGAGGGACACAGCAGGTCAGGCAGCATCTATGGGGAAGAGTGGACAGTCGACGTTTCGGGCCGAGACCCTTCATCAGGACTTGGTGGGGTGGGGGGGGGGGCGGAGATGAGAAGTTAGAGCAAGAGGGTGCGGGGAAGGGAGGAGGAAGTACAAGGCGGTAGGTGATGGGTGAAACCGGGAGAGGGGGAGGAATGAAGAGATGGGAAGAGGTTGGTTTGGGGCGGTCATCTGTTAAAGGGGCGCCGTGGTCATGCGGCAGTTACCGTGACTCTATTACAGATTGGGACGTTGAGTTCAGTTTTGACGCCGTCTGAAGGGAGTTAATACCATATAAAACTATATAACAATTACAGCACGGAAACATTCCTGTCCAATACGTTCGCCCCGTTTCCTCCGGGTGCTCTGGTTTCCTCCCACGGCCCCAAGGCGTACCTGTTAGGTCGTTGTAAATTGTCCTGCCAGGGTTAAGCAGGTAGGTGGCTGGGCGGCGCGGCTCGAAGAGTCAGATTCCGAGCTGAATCTGTAAATTGGTAAATCACTTCATTGATGATCTGGCGATCAATAGACAACAAGCAGCTAGATTTCCTTCATCTGCAGAATCTCTTGTTGAGACTCCCACTCTGCAGTCGGGCAGCAAGAAATACGAAGGGTGCTACATAAATGCACATTCTTCCCTTCCTCTTCCAAAGCGGTATAAAACATTTTTCAAAGTACTGAGCGCAACGTGTATAATTATATTGTTGGCCGTGTGTTCTTGGTGGGTTCTAACTAGCAGTCAAGGGAGGTGGAAGAGAGAGCGAGGGTGGAGATTTGAACAACGGGGATGGTGCCACTTCAGGGAGCCGATCCACAGCAGAACAATTTAAAAGCACAGTCAAAAGAAAGGAAATATTAAAGGGCCCCATTATCGGATCAGACTCTATATGGCTTTTTTTTTTAAACAAATTCAGAAAGTTACTGAATGCAAGTCAGGACGAATAATAATCCAAACGAAGCGCGAATTTAAAACAGACATTAGAGTCACTGTGGGTTCAGGGACTCGCGTCGTTAGCAGGAAGGACTGTGATTTGGGGAGCTGAGCTTTCAGAGAAAGGGGCCACAATTAAGGAGTCGGAGTGTGACGTGAGGGGCTTCAGTGATATAACCATATAACAATTACAGCACGGAAACAGGTAATCTCGGCTCTTCGAGTCCGTGCCGAACCTATTCCCACCTAGTCCCACTGACCCGCACTCAGCCCATAACCCTCCATTCCTGTCCTGTCCATATACCCATCCAATTTTACTTTAAATGACAATACCGAACCTGCCTCTACCACTTCTACTGGAAGCTCGTTCCACACAGCTACCACTCTCTGAGTAAAGAAATTCCCCCTCGTGCTACCCCTAAACTTTTCCCCCCTAACTCCCAACTCATGTCCTCTTGTTTGAATCTCCCCTACTCTCAATGGAAAAAGCCTATCCACATCAACTCTATCTATCCCCCTCATAATTTTAAATACCTCTATCATGTCCCCCCCCCTCAACCTTCTACGCTCCAAAGAATAAAGACCTAACTTGTTCAACCTTTCCCTGTAACTTAGGTGCTGAAACCCAGGTAACATCCTAGTAAATCTCCTCTGTACTGTCTCTATTTTGTTGACATCTTTCCTATAATTCGGTGATCAGAACTGTACACAATACTCCAAATTTGGCCTCACCGATGCCTTGTACAATTTTAACATTACATCCCAACTCCTACACTCAATGCTCTGATTTATAAAGGCCAGCGTTCCAAAAGCTTTCCAAAATGATGGTGGTGGAGGTTTTATGGGAGAGTCAGGGTTTGGGGAGGGGGTGGTTTGATGGGACGAGTGCCCCCTTTCTGGGCATGGAGATTCTTGTAAGCACCCCCATTCCTCCTGGATGAGATCCCAGTGAACAAGGACAACAGGCTCCAACTCTAAACTCTAAGAATAGTTATGACACACACACATATATATATATACTAAGACTTTTGCACAATACTGTAGTAATTTTATGTATTGCACTGTACTGTTGCGGCCAAAAATTTTTTTGACAACATCTGCAAATTTTCTCTTGGTCTTTGAAGATTCATGACATATGTGAGTGATGATAAACCTGATTCTGATAATGGGTCTTTGTTATGGACTGAGAGTGGGAAGGGGGCAGGGAGAGGGGAATCATGGTTGGGAAAAGGAGAAGGGAGAGGGAAGGGAGCGGGAAGCAAAAGAGAGACATTCTGTAATGGTCGATGAACCAATTATTTGGAATCAAATGACCTTCCTTGCCTGGTGACTCAGTGCTGAGCGTGTCCACAACCACGCCAGCCCCCCGCCCTTAGCACTCCTTCTCTGCCACCTGCTCCACCCTCGCCATACTGACCCGTGGACAGCAAGAGTGCCAGATCATTCAGTCGGCCAAAAAACATCATCAAAGTTTAAGTCGCGGGCTCCAATCGCACACAGTTTGGTAGTAAAAGGGCATTTAAAAGGAAAAGTGAGTTTGTGAACTATCTGCACGATGTTGCTGTTGGTAGCATTGGTTACTGGCACCATACTGAGCAACGTAGAATGAAGCCATTTGGCCCATCGAGTCTATACTAGCTGTCCCAATCTCTCACGTGTCACTGATGCATATACTTACTCACATATCCATTGACCCCCTTATTCTCCTATCAGCCACCTACAATGGGGGGGGGGAGGGTGTAATTTGCAGTGACTGGTTAACCCGTCAACCAGCTTTGTCTCTTGGATGTGAAAAGCCAAGAGAAACCCACACGGTCACAGTGAGAACATGCAAACTCCACACAGACAGCACTATTTGTCAGAATTGAACCCGTCTCTCTGAAACTGAGCATCATCAGCTCTACTACCTGTGTCATTGTGTACAATCTTTAACTGAACTTCCTCATGTAATATGCTTGAACTTGCGGTCTAGGGAGAGATATGCTACTAAAGTGGAGAGACCCTGCACAATATCAGGTGGATCTAGGGTAGTGGGAAAGAAAGTGGAATGAGCTTTCAATCTACATTCAATGGCTGTATAGTTACTTTGAACACCCGACAATTAATATGTGTTCCCTCTCCCATTCAAATGCTATGAGGCTAGATTGGGAAATCCTGGGAAATGGGCTGTAAAAACTGGGAGAGTCAGGAGGCTGGAATTGGAGGAATGTTCCCTCTAATTCTTTTTACAGCTGTGTGGACCAACCATTGCTCTGAGCAGGAAATATTTGCAGGGCCTGAAAACTGTACCGCAGTTTAAATGTGTTCTTCTTTTTGAAAAATGCATTGCCGTTCAGTGGGCCAGAAACTTATTGACAATGACACGTTGACTTCCATTCTGTGTTTTTGCTACAATTTGCAACCATTGCTCTGAGCAGGAAACTTCTGCATGGCCTGAAAACTGTACGACACTTTAAATGTGTTTGTGTTTTTGTAAAATGCGTCGGCATTCAATGGGCCAGCGATTTATTAACAATGAGATGTTGACTTCCATTCTGTGTTTATTGTTACAATTTGTAACAGGGTTGTAACTTGAAACACTGACGATGTAAGTATGTTGAAGGTCTAACATGTTTCAAAATAGAGGTTGTAGTATGTGTAATATTTAGGAAATTTATGCATTACATATTCATTACAACTCTTGATGCCTACGGCATGCTCCTAACATTATTAAAGACACGTCCCATCTCGTACACTGTCTGTCCAATCTCTTGCCATCGGGTATGAGATACGGAAACACCAAGACAGTAAGACTGAAAAACACCTTCTTCCCGAGGACTGTTGTGTAGCTACACCCCAGCTTGCTAATGGCCTTTGAGAGTTTTGGACTATCAAAGTAACAAAGTAACTATCAAGTCATTGGATACATTTAAATGTAGGTTGATAGGTTCTTGGTTATTTATTTATTATTGTCTATTGAGATACAGTGTGCAATAGGCCCTTTGGCCCTTCGAGCTGTGCTGCCCAGCAAACCCCCAATTCAATCCTAGCCTAATCCCTGGACAATTTACAATGACCAATTAACCTACTAAGCAGTACATCTTTGGACTGTGGGAGGAAACTGGAGAACCTGGAGGAAACCCACATGGTCATGGGGAGAACGTACAAACTCCTTACAGTCAGTGGCCAGAATTGAGCCCGGGTTGCTGGTACTGTAAAGCAATGTGCTAACCACTGAGCTTCCATGATGATTAGTAAAGGCATCAAAGGTTATGGGGAGAAGGCAGGAGAACGGAGGGAAAATACATCAGCCATGATGCAATGGCCAAGCAGATTCAATGGGCCGAATGGCCTAATTCAGCTCCTGTCTTATGGTTTTGTGGTCCAACACCAAATGTCCTTTCAGTTTAAGCAGCACACACAAAATGCTGGAGGAACTCAGCAGGTCAGGCAGCGTCTATGGAAAAGAGTAAACAGTCGACATTTTAGGCCGAGGCCCTTCTGCAGGACTGGAGGAAAAAAAAGCTGAGGAGTCAGAGTTAGAAGGTGGGGGAGGGGAAAGATAAACAAAAAGTGAAACCGGGAGGGGAAGGGATGAAGTAAGGAGCTGGGAAGTTGATTGGTGAAAGAGATACAGGGCTGGAGAAGGGGGAATCTGATAGGAGAGGACAGAAGGCTGTGGAAGAAAGAAAAGGGAGGAGGAGCATCAGAGAGGTGATGGGCAGGTAGGGAGATAAAGTGAGAGAGGGACAAGGGGATGGGGAATGCCGGGGGGGGGGGGGTTGGGTGGCATTACCAGAAGTTCGAGAAATCAATGTTCACGCCATCAGGTTGGAGGCTATTCAGACAGAGTATAAGGTGTTGTTCCTCCAACCTGAGTGTGGCCTCATCATGGCAGTGGAGGAGGCCATGGATGGACATATGGGAATGGGAAATGGAATTGAAATGCGTGGCCACTGGGAGATCCCGCTTCTTCTGGCGCTCGGCGAAACGGTCTCCCAATCTACGTCGGGTCACACCGGGAGCACCGGATACAGTAAATTACCCCAACAGACTCGCAGGTGAAGTGTCGCCTCACCTGGGAAGGACTGCCTAGGGTTCAATAGAAAATGTATTATCACACATTTTTAGGGATTCAGTGTGTTAAGAAAAAGTGGAAATAAGAGTGTTGAGGTATTGGTAGAAATAACATGCAACAGTCTGGAATAGATAGTAATTGACACAGCACATAATGACGATGGTGAGTCCAGAACATCTACTGGTTCAGCACAGTGAAGTCTCCAGCCTGCCAGATTGCACCAGGAGGGTGATGGTTGGGATTGGACAAGTTGTCTCTACCAACTCCAGCATCCCTTGTTAAGGAAGTCTGATGAGCTCCAGAAAGTTTCTGGCAGACCTTGTTTAGACCCTGTGTCCCGTTGTTTAACAGGCAGGGAATTACACCCTCGATATCGCCACACTGGCCCCCACAATGTCACACCAATGTCGAATGTTGGCAATTTCCTGGCTGACTGGTTACTTTGTGTTTGCATTTCCAGGTGTAACCATCATGAATTTCTACCCGCTGTGGGTGATCGGAATCTTGATAGGAATGCTCAGAGTTTCCACAGGTGAGAGCCTTCCTGTGGGCTGTAGGGGAGTTTAAATGGGAAGGTCTTTAACTGCGGAACAAGAACCTCTGAACACACCAACCTGGGTACGCTTCACCAGTCTTACCTCCCAGCTGCCTGGCCATGAATGTCTCTGAGCCACAGAGGAAGGGTGGTAACACACCAAGCCCCAGATGCAGCCTACTGAATTTCATTGCCCACTGACGTCATCTGGATAGGGACTCTGTCACTGGGGCAGTGAACCAGTGGAACTGCTGAGCACTGGGCCAGTGAAAGGCAGTGATTCAGTGTAGGGGCTGTGAGCCAGTATAAAGGCAGTGACGCAGGATAGAGTCAGTAATCCGGTGACAGTGACCCAGTTTCCGTTTACTGCCCATTACACCACTGGCATTTATAGCAGCAATGAAGGTCCTCCATCTCTCTCTCTCTGTCCATACAGTCACACTCAGATGTAGGAGGATTCTTTGGGCTGTTTCCATAACAATTTTTTTTTTGCCCTGAGCTCAACCCCCAAACCTGGAGGACTGCTGGACTGCTCTTAGTCTGGCCCCTCCCCTTTGACCCGTTTGGCATGAGTAACCCTATCAAATGCTAAAGCACAAAGCCCTGACTCCAGCTCTCTGGGTCACTGAGGCATTCAAGCCTCCAAACCCTACGACAAGGTAGTGGTCCTCTTGGAGGAGTGAGCCAGTGTAGTGGTAGTTATCCAGTGTAGTGGCAGTGAAGCGGGATTGAGACAGTTTAGGAGCAGTGACCCAGTGTAGGGGCGACGAGCCAGTTAGAGACAGTAATCCAGTGCAGATGCACGGCCCCCGTGCCAATGCAGTGATCCAGTGCAGAGACAGTGTGGGAAGGGTGAAGAACGGGATCACGAGATCTGGCAGTCAGTGATGTGGCTGTTCACACTTTCCACATCACCTCCCTGTCTCACACACTTTGGGTAACTGGGCTCTCCCCGGACATTGGGTCCATATCTGAACATCCCACGGCAGGGAAGATGTAAGTGCTCTGGAGGATGCAAAGAGGTTAGATCTGGGGATGAGCCCTACCGAGATAGCTGAGACTCTCTGAGATTGTTCACCTTTAGAGCAGAGAAAGTCGACATTTTAAAAAAACGTGGTATCATGGAAGAGTTTGCTTCATGAATCAAGACAGTGCTGACTCTCTCCAGGAAATTGTCCCACTCCCCTGTCTTGCACAGTCTTCCCTTTCAGATGTTTCTCCAGCTCCCTTTTGAACACCACTGTTGAATCTCCCTCTCCTACCTGCCATGGTGGTGTAACCAGACTTGAAACTCTCCCCAGGATATCAAAATGTTTCCTCATATGACTTGGGGGTCGTATGCCAATCAAAATCATTCTATGCCCCCCTCCCCCGGTCCTGGTCAACGTGGCAAGGGAAACCGAACGCGTTGTCTTAGGCACCTACTAAACCCGATACCACTCCACACGTCCAGATGCCCTTAAAGAAACAAAGCGCCCCCCAAAAGACTGAACCTTTAGAACTGTGAAGTTAGTTATGGACTGTTATTGTGAAAGCGTGTTTATTTGGAATATTGGCTTCTGAAAGGGAAATTGGATGTTTTGGTACGTAATCGGGTTTATGTTACATTAATGCAAAGGGGGAGGAAGTGTAATGTATGGATCTATTTCTTTTAGAGTATTGACACGCCCCCCACCACATATTGATCTGTCTGCGCATGCGCTGTGTGAATACCCCAGTTAAAGCCGTCTCCCGCGTGCGTGCTTTTATTTAATTGATATGTAGATGTGAATAGACACAACAATAATGGCTTTTATATAGACATGGGGATATGCAGGGAATGGAGCGATAGAGATCATCTGCAGGGAGAAGAGATTTAGATTAATTTGGCATCCTGCTCAGCACAGGCACCGAGGGCCCGTTCCTATTCCTGTGTTGTGGATCCGGATAAGTACCGAGACCGGACTGATGAGTCAGGGGTGAGGACGTGGCCGAAGAGCAGAAACCACAGAGGAGGAGCGGTGAGGGAGTCTCACAGAACTCCTTTTGGCGAGCAGCAAAGAGAGGCCGCACCTGCGGTGCCTTGCGTTTGGTTCAGCACCATGGTCAGCACAGGACGTACTGCGATCGTGGGTGGTGTAGTGGTTAACGCATCGCTTTACAGCACCGGCGACTGGGGTTCGATCCTCGCCACTGTCTGTAAGGAATTTGTAGGCTCTCCCCGTGACCGCGTGGGTTTCCTCCGGGTGCTCCGGTAACCTTCTACGTCCCAAAGACGTACTGGTAATAGCTCAAAGTAAATTTTATTATCAAAAAAAATATATATACGTCACCATATACGACCCTGGGATTCATTTTCTTGCGGGCATACTCAGAACATCTATAGAATAGTAACTATAACAGAATCAGTGAAAGATCACCAGACTGGGGTGTTCAGCCAGAGTACAGAAGACAACAAACTGTGCAAGTACCAAAAGAAGAAACAATGGAATAAGCAAAGGAATTATATATAGGGAATAAACAATAAATATCGAGAACATGAGATGATGAGTCATTGGAACCAAGTCCATTGGTGGGTGGGAACAGTTCAATGAAAGGGCACGTGACTTTGCCTAACAAATATCATTTTTATTGATAACTATTAGTTCAAATAACTCAAAGGTTCTTTAGTTTCATAGAACATAGAATAGTATACCCACCCACACTGCTCATGGGCTGTTTGTCCCACTCCCCTCAGGGAGGAGGCTGCACAATGTTCACACCAGACTCAAAAACAATTACTTTCCCCAAGCAGTAAGGCTGATCTACATCTCCGCCCATTAACTCACCCTCCACACACCCCACCACCATTATTTACCACTTCCTGTCGGTCATTTTATGTCCAGACACTCCCGTGCCCTGTGCCATTTATGGACATACAATCTATCCATGAATATAAGCTATCTTGAGCTTTTATTATTCTTTATCTTACAGTGGTTTTTTTTTTGTGCTACATTGGATCCGGAGTAATAATTATTTTGTTCTCCTTTACACTTGTGTACTGGAAATGGCATTAAACAATCTTGTCTGTGGTGGTTTGCCAAGCACGATGGGCATGCTATGTTGACACCAGAATGTGTGGTGGGCTGCCCCCAGCACATCCCTGAGTTGTGTCGGTTGTTAATGCAAAGAACACATTTCACTGTATGTTTCGATGTACAGTATATGTGATAAGTAAATCTGAAACGGAACAGGCAGACTGGTGATTGGAGCTGGTGAAACTTAATGCCAGGACGACTGAAGTAATGCATTGAGTGCTGGCAGCAGATCGTCGATGGCCTCGTCTCTGCCTGTGCGATTCAAACACTCCCTCGCCTTGACGTACGTCTTGTTTGTTCTTATCCAGAACTCCAGCTGCCTTCAGTGATGACACAAGATTACAGCGAGGGTCTGCAAAATTCGCATGTGAGTATACGTTTATCAGTTTCACTCTCTGCGGAAGAATGTAATTAGAAGGTAAATGTATAACCACTGGCCACTTTATTACCTCCTGTACCTAATAAAGTGGCCGCTGAGTGCACGCTCATAGTCTTACGCTCCTGTCGCCAATCCCCTTCAAGGTTTGACGTGTTGTGCATTCAGAAAAGTTCTTCTGCACGCCACTGTTGTAACGCAACACTCACAAAGTGCTGGAGGAGATCAGTAGGTCAGGCGGCGTGTATGGAAGTGGGTAGCTGTTTCAGGCCGAGACCCTTCTTCAGGACTGTTGTAACACGAGGTTACTTGAGTTACTGACGCCTTCCTGTCAGCCTGAACCAATCTGTCCATTCTCCTCTGATCTCTATCATTAACAAGGCATTTTCACCCACAGAACTGCCACTCACTGGATGTTGTATCTTCTGATCCTGCGTCTTCATGCACAGGGAGATCCTGATGGCTCTCTGTGTGTTCCACCCACAGTTCTGTGGCAAATAGCCTTTCAGCTCTTAGTCAGCTCCTCTCCCTGACCCTGGTTCACCACTGCCTTGCCCACAATCTTTGCACCTTGTCCCTCTCAGTTCGAACCACACCTGTAGACCAGGGCCCTCTTCGAAATGCCAAACGTCCCAGGTAGATTGACTCTTCGTTTCGGTACGTCATGTCTACAGGAGATTTCCTGAATGCTGATTGGTCAAGATTCAAGATTTAACTATATTTGCCACGTGTATAGCGAAGTGTGTTGTCTTGTGTTAAAGACCAACACAGCTGTGGGTGTGCTGAAGTGTTGTCAAACATTCCAGTACGGTAGTGTAGTGGTTAGCACAGCGGTTTACAGTACAGGTGACCTGGGTTCAATTCCCGTTGCTGCCTGTAAGGAGTTTGTGTGTTTTCCCCGTGATCGCTTCGGTTTCCTCCGGGTGCTCCTCAGTCCGAAGACCTACTAGTTGGTCATTGTTACTGTTCTGTGATTAGGCTAGGATTATTGGGTTGTTGGGCGATTAGCCTTGAAGGGCCTGTATCGCAATAAATTTATAACATAACATAACAAACCCACACAACACACATGAAATGCTGGAAGAACTCGGCATCTATGGAAAAGAGTACAGTCGACGTTTCAGAATCTTCATCAGGACTGGAGGAAAACGATGAGGAGTCAGAGTTAGAAGGTGGGGGAGGGGAGGAAGACTAGGTGATGCACTATCAATAACTCACGCTGAGACGTAGGAAACGAGGTATCGGCTTTTATTGACTGGAAGAATGAACAACACTACATCCTGGGGAATGAGGCTGGGCAACAGGCCTCAGTCGCCTTTATACAGGGGTCTGTGGGAGGAGCCACAGGAGCTGTCAGCAGGGGGTCAGTGGGAGGGGCCACAGGAGCAGTCAGCAGGGGGTCTGTGGGAGGAGCCACAGGAGCAGTCAGCAGGGGGTCTGTGGGAGGAGCCACAGGAGCAGTCAGCAGGGGGTCTGTGGGAGGAGCCACAGGAGCAGTCAGCAGGGGGTCTGTGGGAGGAGCCACAGGAGCAGTCAGCGGGGGGGGGTCTGTGGGAGGAGCCACAGGAGCAGTCAGCAGGGGGTCTGTGGGAGGAGTCAGCAGGGTCTGTGGGAGGAGCCACAGGAGCAGTCAGCAGCGGGTCAGTGGGAGGAGCCACAGGAGCAGTCAGCAGGGGGTCAGTGGGAGGAGCCACAGGAGCAGTCAGTGGGGGTCAGTGGGAGGAGCCACAGGAGCAGTCAGCAGGGGGTCAGTGGGAGGAGCCACAGGAGCAGTCAGCGGGGGGTCAGTGGGAGGAGCCACAGGAGCAGTCAGCAGGGGGTCAGTGGGAGGAGCCACAGGAGCAGTCAGCAGGGGTCAGTGGGAGGAGCCACAGGAGCAGTCAGCAGGGGGTCAGTGGGAGGAGCCACAGGATCAGTCAGCAGGGGGTCTGTGGGAGGAGCCACAGGAGCAGTCAGCAGGGGTCTGTGGGAGGAGCCACAGGAGCTGTCAGCGGGGGTCTGTGGGAGGAGCCACAGGAGCAGTCAGCGGGGGTCTGTGGGAGGAGCCACAGGAGCAGTCAGCAGGGTCTGTGGGAGGAACCACAGGAGCAGTCAGCAGGGGGTCTGTGGGAGGAGCCACAGGAGCAGTCAGCAGGGGGTCTGTGGGAGGAGCCACAGGAGCAGTCAGCAGGGGTCAGTGGGAGGAGTCAGCAGGGTCTGTGGGAGGAGTCAGCAGGGGTCTGTGGGAGGAGCCACAGGAGCAGTCAGCAGGGGTCTGTGGGAGGAGCCACAGGAGCAGTCAGCAGGGGGTCAGTGGGAGGAGCCACAGGAGCAGTCAGTAGGGGTCAGTGGGAGGAGCCACAGGAGCAGTCAGCAGGGGGTCAGTGGGAGGAGCCACAGGAGCAGTCAGTAGGGGTCAGTGGGAGGAGCCACAGGAGCAGTCAGCGGGGGGGGTCTGTGGGAGGAGCCACAGGAGCAGTCAGCAGGGGGTCAGTGGGAGGAGCCACAGGAGCAGTCAGTAGGGGTCAGTGGGAGGAGCCACAGGAGCAGTCAGCGGGGGGGGTCTGTGGGAGGAGCCACAGGAGCAGTCAGCAGGGGGTCAGTGGGAGGAGCCACAGGAGCAGTCAGTAGGGGTCAGTGGGAGGAGCCACAGGAGCAGTCAGCGGGGGGGGTCTGTGGGAGGAGCCACAGGAGCAGTCAGCAGGGGTCTGTGGGAGGAGCCACAGGAGCAGTCAGCAGGGGTCAGTGGGAGGAGCCACAGGAGCAGTCAGCGGGGGGTCTGTGGGAGGAGCCACAGGAGCAGTCAGCGGGGGGTCTGTGGGAGGAGCCACAGGAGCAGTCAGCAGGGGTCAGTGGGAGGAGCCACAGGAGCAGTCAGCAGGGGTCAGTGGGAGGGGCCACAGGAGCAGTCAGCAGGGGGTCAGTGGGAGGAGCCACAGGAGCAGTCAGCAGGGGGTCAGTGGGAGGAGCCACAGGAGCAGTCCAGACAGGTATATGTAGTTCACCACACTAGGTGAAACTGGGAAGGGGGAGGGTTGGATTGAAGAGCTGGGAAGTTGATCGGTGAAAGAGATACAGGGCTGGAGAAGAGGAGAGGTCAGAGGACCACGGAAGAAAGGGAAGGGGGAGGAGCACCAGAGCGAGGTGATATGCAGGTAATGTGGGATAAGGTGAGAGAAGCAACATATAACAAATGCAGTCCCCATCCTCCTTCCCAGCCACGGACATACCCCAGCAGTCTCTGCTCCCTAACTCTGCCCCCTTCTCATCGCAGGCCCTGCCGTGCGAAACGTGGAAGGAAAACGGGAGGCGCATGTCGAAGAAATCCAGCCATCAAAGGTCACCGTACATCCTGAAACGGCAGCTTAACTCCAACAACAAGTGGCCGTACATCCTGTGGCGCTTCCTCGGAATTCCGCTGCCTCTCCGCTGATCCCCGGCGGTGCCTTGCTGCTCCCCGGCTCACAGTGTGAAACCATTCGCAAAGCAAGTCGCTCAATAAAGTCACTTTGTGGGTGTCAGTGAGCCGTGTGCTGGGTTGTCTGTGGAGTCGATTATTGCACTGATGAGGAACTGGGTCAGGGTTGAAAGTCTGGGCCTTTACATCTGATCATCTGCCGGTGAAATTCCTGTCCCGAGGAAACTAAAAACCTGCAGATGCTGCAGGTCTGAAACACAGACAGGAAATGCCGGAAACATTTTGGAAGTGGTAACTTTTTCAAGGATGAACAGCTAATATTTTGGGGGGGGGGGACACTTGTGCTGCCTGTCCTGCCGAGTTCTTCCGGCATTTTCAGTGTCGTGTTCGTGCCCTACTCTGTGGGCTGGACCAGCCGGTACAAAGAACTCCCAGCCCACACGTTGGGCGGTGTTCAGCTCATCCAACCAGCCGGTTCTGGTGTTGGTTTGACTCGGTGATGCTGGAAACAGTCAAAATCCCTGGAGGTGGTTACGACTCGAGTTCTCCTTCCTGTTCCTGGCCCCATCCCTATTCCTGTCCCAATCCCAGTTCCTCTCCCCATCCCCTGCTCCTGAACTTCACCTCCATTCCAGTCGTGGGGTCACAGAGCCATACAGCATGCAAGTAGACCCTTCAGCCTGACTCATCCATGCTAACCAACTTGTTTACTTAAGCCATTTCCCTGCATTTGGCCCATATCCCCCAAACATTTCTTATCGATGTACCTGTCCACGCGACGGTTTAAGTGTGTTTAATGCACCTCCCTCAGCCAGCTCCTTCCGTATACCAACCCCACACTCAGGCTCCTCTCAAACCTCTCCCCTCTTGCCCATCCCTGTGCACGTCCACCATCCCTTTTCCTGCCCCCAACACTATTCCTGCTCCCAATCCTATTCCTGGCCCTATCCCTGTTCCTCTTCCTATCAGCTATTCAACGATTCCAACCTTTCCACGTTCTATATCTTAGAGCAGTTTGTGAGGTTGGGACAACATTGTGCGCGGAAGGTTATGTGGTCTTGTGATCCATGCTCTTTGCATGGTCCATGGGCACCTTCTGATACCAATCAAGAACCTATCGACCTCGACTTTAAATGCACCCATTGACGATCTTCATACCATCTGTGGCAAAGAATTCCACAGATCCACCGCACTCTGGCTAAAGAAATTCCTCCTTATTTCTGTTCTAAAGCGAAGTCCTTCTATTCTGAGGCTGCGTCCAAGAAACCCGCAATAGGAAACATCTTCTCCACATCCACTCTCTGTCTAGGCCTTTCAATATTCCATTGGTTTCAATACAATTCTGCCCCCCCCCCCCCCCCCCATTCTTCTAAGCTCCAGTGAGTACACGTCCTGAGCTATCAAACACTCGCCAGATATTAACCCATTCATTCCCAGGGTCATTCTCTGGAGCCTCTCCCGTGCGAGCACATCCCTTCTCAGTTAAAGGGCCCAAAATTGCTCACAATATGGGCACTGCAAGAAGACGGGAGTTAAGTCAAGGAGGTCCAAGGAACAGCAGGCAAGGCCAGGTTAAAGAACATGGTGGGACAGACAGCCTGAATTGTATATATTTCAATGTAAGGAGTGCTACAGCTAAGGCAGACAGACTTACAACCTGGATTACTGCATGGTACATGTTGTACGTAGTGCTGAATACATGTAGCCGTTACAGAAATTTGGTCAAGGAAGGAGCAGGACTGGCAGCTCGGTGTGCCTGGGGGCCAATGCTTTAGATGTGACAGGTAAACGCGAGAGACCCTGCGGATGCTGGAAATCCAGGGCAACAGGAGGAACTCAGGCAGCATCTATGGAGAGGAATGAAGAGTTGATGCTTCGGACTGAGATCCTTTGTCAGGACCTGAAAGGAAGGGGGAGGGAAGCCACGATAAGGAGGTGAGGGGAGGGGGAAGGCGGCAGGCGACAGGTGGAACCAGGTGAGGGGGAAGGTAAGTGGGTCGGGAGGGCAGGATGAAGGGAGAATCCGGGAGCTGATGGGTGGAAACGGTAAAGGGCTTAAGAAGGCCAAATCTGTTAGGAGAAGACTTTGGAAGAAAGAGAAGGAGCAGGGCCACTAGGGGGAGGTTATAGGCAGGTGAGGAGAAGAGAAGGGGTAAGAGGGGCCAGAAAGGTGGAAAAGAAGAGAAGAGGAAGAGGGGAGGCATTACTGGAAGTTAGGGAAATCAATATTTATCCTGTCAGGTTTGAGGTCACCCAAGCAGAATATGAGGATATCAATGAGGTGGAGGGAGTGATAGGAAGAATGTCACGGATGCACTTAGACAGGACATCCCAGAGGGAACGTTCTGTGAGGCAATGTGGGCAGACTCAGGAATAAGCAAGATGCAGTCACTAGGAATAGTAAACTGCAGTCCTCCCAATAGCCAGTGGGAGCTGGCGGGGCAAATTGGAAATATATGTAAAAGCAATAAGGTTGTTCTAGTGGGTGGTTTTAACTCCCCCAATATTGACTGGGACTCCCTTAGTGCCAGGGACTTCAATGGGGCAGAATTTCTTAGATGCATCCTATCTCATTGGATCTTCACTCAACCCTGGAACGTTTGGACAGCAAACGTGTCTACATCAGGATGCTCTTTATCGACTCCAGCTCTACCTTCAATGCCATCATCCCCTCAAAGCTAATCAATAAGCTCCAAGACCTCGGCCTCAATACCTCCTTGTGCCACTGGATCCTGAATTTCCCGATATTCAGACCCCAGTCAGTTCAGATTGGCAACAACATCTCCTCCACAACCTCCATCAGCACAGGTGCACCACAAGGCTGTGTGCTTTGCCCCCTGCTCTACTCTCTTGACACTTACGACTCTGTGGCCAAGCACAGCTCCAATGCCATATTCAAGTTTGCTGATGACACCACTGTCATAGGTCAAATCAAATGTGATGAACCAGCACACAGGTGGGAGATTGAAAATCTGGCTGAATGGTGCCACAAAAACCTCTCGCTCAATGTTAGCAAAAGCAGGGAGCCGATTATTGACCTCAGGAGGAGGAATCCAGAGGTCCATGAGCCAGTCCTCATCGGGGGATCGGAGGGGGGAGAGGGTCAGTAACTTTAAATTCCTCATTTCAGAGGAGCTACTCTGTGGCTAGCACGCATGTGCAAATTACAAAGAAAGCACAGCAGAATCTCTGCTCTTTAAGCATTTCTGAAAATTTGGCATGACAGCTGAAACTTTGACAAACTTTCATAGATATGTAGTGAATCAGAATCAGGTTTATTATCACCAGCATGTGTCATGAAATTTGTTAACTTATTGTTAACAAATTGTTAGCGTATCTTGACCGGCTGCATCACAGCCTGGTATGGAAACACCAATGCCCTTGAACAGAAAATCCAAGAAAATGTAGTGGGTTTGACCCAGTTCAGCACGGGTAAAACCTTCCTCACCATTGAACTTATCTACCTGGAGCGATGTTGCAGGGAAGCCCCATCCATCATCGGGGACCCCCACCACCCAGGACGCGCTCTCTTCTCACTGCTGCCATCAGGAAGAAGGTACAAGAACCTCAGGACTCACATCACCAGGTTCAAGTCCAGTTGCTACCCCCCCAACCATCAGGCTCTTGAACCAAAGGGAATAACTTCACTCAACTTCACTTGACACATCACTGAAATGTTCCCACAACCTATGGACTCATTTTCAAGGACTCTTCACCTCACGTTCTCAATATTTATTGATTATTTATTATTATTTATTTCTTTTTGTATTTGCCTTTTGCACGCCCAGCAGGTGCAGCCTTTCATTGATTCTACTATAGTAATTGGATTTATTGAGTATGCAGGCAAGAAAATGAATCTCAGGACTGTATATGGTGACAGATATGTGATTTGGTAATAAATCTACTTTGGACTTTGGAGGGCTTCTTGAAATGGTGTAGATAGTCCATCTAAGTATGGGACAGTCCCTGATTTTATATTGGGGAATGCGCCTAGTCAGATGAACAAAGTTTCCATAATGAAATATTTTGGAATTAGTGACCACAATTCCATAAGTTTTAGGAATTCTGGATAAAATTAAGAGTGGTCTTTGGATATGAGTGCTAAACTGGTGGGAGGCTAGTTATGTCAGTATTAGGCTGGAAATGGAGCAGCTGTTGGAGGGTAAATCCACATCTGACGTGTTGGAGACTTTTGAGAGTACGCTGATTAAGGTTCAGGTCCAGCACCTTCCAGTGAGGAGGAAAGACAAGGGTGGCAAGGTTTGGGAGCCTTGGATGGCACCGGATGTTGTAAGTTTAGTCAAAAAGGGAAGCATACAGCCCAGTGACCGAATGTTTGCTCATGGTTTTCTGTTGGTGTAGCCCATCCACTTCAACGTTCCATGTGTTGCTGTTCAGAGATGCTCTTCTATGCACCACCATTGTAATACGTGGTTATTGGGGTTACTGTGGCCTTCCTGCCAGCTTGAATCAGCCTGGCCGTTCTCCTCCAACCTCTCTCGTTAACAATGTGTTTTTTGCCCGCAGAAGTGCTGCTCAGTGGTTTGTTTGGTTTTCTTATACCATTTTCTGCAAACTCTAGAGACTGTTGTCTGTGAAAAATCCCAGCTCGTCAGCAGTTTCTGAGATACTCAAACCACCCCATCTGGCACCAACAGTCATTCCACGGTCAAAGTCACTTAGATCACATTTCCTCCCCATTCTGATGTTTGGTCTGAACAACAACTGAACCTCCTGGCCACGTCTGCATGCTTTTATGCGTTGAGTTGCTGCCGCAAGATTGGCTGATTAGATATTTGTACCTAACAAAGTACCCGCTTTGTAAGGTTTAGGAAGCTGAAATCTGAGGAAGTAGGAAAGGAAAACAAGGAATCATGAAGGCTAAAAGGGGCCAAGAGATGTCCTTGGCAAGTCGGATTTAAGGAGAATCCCAAGGCATTTTACATTTATTTGAGGAGCACAAGGTATCCAAGGAAATGGTAGCTTCCACCCAAGAATGAAGGAGAGAATTTGTAGGTGGAGCTGGCAAGGTTTTTAATTACTTCTTTGCATGAGTACTCGCCAAGGAGCTGGGCAAGGAAGGTGGTGTGATTAGGGAGGTGTTGGTGATCAAAGGAATGTTGATATTGAAGAGGAAGTGTTGGGTGTCTTAATAAACATTCAGGTGGATAAGCCCTGGAGGTCTGGTGGGATCTATCCCAGTATTCTGGGGGAAGCCTTGAAGGATGAGGGCAATGCAGAGGATGTGTCTACATGGGTTTGGGTGAAGTATTTTAAAAGGTCTCTCTTTGTATGTTGGTCTAGAACGGGGGTTCTCAACCTGGGATGCACGGACCCCTTGCTTAATGGTATTGGTCCATGGCATAAAAAAGGTTGGGAACTCCTGGTCCGGAAGATGGAGACATGTAGAATCCATGGTGAGTTGCTAAATTGTATCCAGATCTACTTGGTGAGAGATGTCAGAGGGCGGTGGTGGTGGTGGAGGGGTATTTTTCTGTTATTGCATGGACCAATACTTCCCCAGTTACCATCTTGCTCTTTATGTACGCGCAGAGGAAATGCCTTCACGTTCTACCCAATCCTACTCGCCAAGGACAGTTCACGGCCTCTTTAGCCCAGATGAGTCGTTCCTGTTTCCCCTACTTAGATGGTGCTTTGAGCTATGTAAATATGTTTGAACCAAGCATCTTCTGATCCCTACCTTGAAGGTGTAAAGGATAGGTTTGTGTGTGAGTGGACAGGAATGAGATCAGCTCTCATAACATAAATCATCAGTGCAGTGACTGAAACCATCCGTCAAACTGCAGGGAAATGTATATCGCTGGTGAGAAATATAGAAATGTGCTTACACACACACACACTTATATATACACATACACACATATATATGCATACACACACTCACACATTCATACACACACACAAACACATACATATAACAGACACATAGACAAATGGACAGGCACACACATACATAGAGATACATACATACACAAATGCACACACATACTATACACATGCACAGACAGAGACACAAACACACACAGACTTATTACATTGATGTAGACATACACACAGATACATGTAACACACACAAACAGATGAACACAGAGATACACACACACACATAGACAATAAGGCACATACATATAACACAAACACATAGAGGTACGCACACATATAAAGGCAATTACGTAGGCACACGTACGGTCCTTCCCGCACACACACAAAGCTTCAGAGGAAAACTCATGACAAATTTAATACGCTGCTCATTGTACTCAACGGTTGAAGCTCTCTCTCTCTCTCTCTCTCTCTCTCTCTCTCTCTCTCTCTCTCTCTCTCTCTCTCTCTCTCTCTCTCCCTCCCTCCCCTCCCTCCCTCTCTCTCTCTCTCTCTCTCCTCTCTCATCTCTCTCTCTCTCTCTCTCTCTCTCTCTCTCTCTCTCCCCACCCTTTCCAGAGGGGTGAACGTAGGCTCAATCCTTCATCCTAATGGGATCAGCCAATTTCTTTTTTTACTGGATTTTATCTTCAAGTACTTCGCACCACTTCCTGCAGGTAAAGAACAAGATTTATCCGCATCAAATGATCAGGTTGACCTTATTACAAACACACAACCCCCGGGCTTCCATGGCAACCCATTGTCATGGTTGTGACCTGTCCAAGTCCGACGTGCTGTCGCTTTCGCAAAGACACTGGAAAGTCTTCGAGAACAATTGCTGTCCAGCCACGAGAGCTTTCAGTGTTGTAGAGAAATCCGGCCTCGTTAAGGAGACCTGACTGCGTTTCCATTCCAAAGGCCACACTTAATAAACCTCCCAGACTGGAGGTTTGTTCGAGCATGTTAGAGCAGAGGCTTCATCTAGTCTTTCACAAGTCTGTAGACGTGATGTTGGGCTCCGTGTTCACTAGTTGAGACCTCAAAGACGTAAGCAATGCACAAGAGTAGTTCCTGCGTATCTCTGTTGGTCACTACCTGGAAGAGATGGGAGAAAGTTATTCAAAGGGAGAAAGGGCTCAGTTAGAGGATACTGAGCTGTGGAACGTGGGGAGCTGGGGAGCTCGGGTGTGTTGGTTGTTCCGTTGTATTCAGGACGGTGGTGAATGTCGGTAGCTCAGGTTGAGGTGTTCGATGTCGCGAGCTCGCAGACCTTTCACCGCCAGTCGAGGCGACGCGCTCAGCTCACGAGCACTCCCAGAGAGAAAACCTGCAGGCTCATTACACCACACCACAACAACAGACTTCAATGTGTGTTTGACGTACACACGGTAAATACACTTGAATTTGAATGGGGTCCAGGCAGTGAGCAGCTAAAGAGATTTGTGATGGGGTGGCCACGCAGGTCCACGCTGCTAGACACAGGCAGAGGAAGTAATAAGCTTGACTCTGAAGTCTATGTGTTGTAGGGTTCCTTAAAGTTGTTATACCCGGGGTGGTAATGGGAATAAGCTCCCACTACCTATTAAATGCTCCAAATGGTATGTATCTCAAATGGCTTCTGATAACAAAGTCCAATTCATGGCTTAGCTCCTAATCCTGGCAGAACCCTTTCCACTGACAGGAGAAGGGGCAACGGCGGGTCGCAGGCGCCTCAACACCAGCCGCTTCGGGCAGACGGGGCTCAGCAGCCGCGGTGGGCAGCTCATCTAGGAGGAGGAAAACTCTGATCCCAAGCCTCCGCCGCCTTGCAGCCACCCCCGCTTTGGAGTAAACCCTGAGGGAAAATATTCAGTGCTGGAGTCCCTACGCTGAGTTCAACACTGACCGTTAACTCCCGTGGCGCTGCTGGTGCCAAAACTACATCGGTCTCCGCCATTCCTTTAGGCTCATCAGATGCGTGGAGAGGGGGAGCCCGCTACATAGGTTAACAGCTTGCCCTCCATATTGTACTGTCCAGGGCTGTGTAGACAGCTAGGACACACAACCATGGTCAACTTTGACCAATGGAGGCCTCGATATTGTAGGGCATAACTACTGAAATAATGGGGTGACCGTAAATACGTATTGATGAGAGTACTATGTACAGTTTAAATTGTGGATCCCAAATATTAAATGACATAAAATGGTGAGAATATTAGAGCAAGTAAAGGAATGGAAGAACTAAGGGCTCATATTATTGGGGTAGAATTTGGTGAACGCTGCCAAATAGTGTTAAATGGTTGATATGCAGAAGCTACTGTAAATCTCTTACTGCCCACCTTAAGCTCATGACCTCTATTTATGGCGTAACATCAACGTGTTCGGAGGGAGGTATAGGGGTGATATCAGAGGTAAGTTTTTACACAGAGTGGCAGGTGTGTGAGAGAGAGAGGGCCGGTCCGAGACATCAAAGTGTTGGGATGGGCAGTAGTTTTTGACGGACTCTGGATGTTCGTCTCTAGGGGGCGCTGCTGTTTCTTGCATGGTGGGTGGTGGGGAGAGGGGTGATGCCGTTCCTGGGGCAAGTGGGGGGAAGGGGTGGGTTGGTGCTTTTGCTGCTGCTTGTGCGTCGAAGGGGGAAGTTGGGGGGGGGCTTGGGATTCTAATATTTTCTGCCATTCATTCTTTGTAAATTTTTTTCCTGCTTCGTGGATGTCTGCAAAGAGTAAGAATTGCAGGTTGCACTCTGGATACATCCTTTGATTTTAAATTGAACCATGGAACACATTTCCGGGGGGGCGGCAGAGGCAGATAGATTACGGATTCTGAGAGAGGCACATGGATGATGGGGAAATGGAGGACTAAATTAATCTCAGTGTGGGTTAAAACATCGGCTCAGCGTCATGGGCCGACAGGCCTGTACAGTGCTGTACTGTCCAACGTTCAACAACAAACACGCGGTGAGGTCCCAGACACAGGAAATTTAGCAGCACAAGCCCCAAAGGTGGGATTTTCAAAGAAAATCCATCAGGCTTCAGGCCTGGGATTAGGGCCCCAGGGGAGAGAAACACGGGAATAATGGAGGTGAGGGGAACTCTCTTCAGCTGGGACAGCTTCTGGTTTTCACTGTAAGAGTGACCTGCAGCATGCCTGGGAGTATAAATGTACATATTCGTAAATCTAATGCATGCAGCATTCTGGTTGCACGTTTTAGATCATGCATTAAATTGCCTGCATTCAATAAAGTAATATTTTTCATCAGACTTGCAAATGTGAGAAAATTCAATTACTAGCCAGTTACTTTGAACAGTCAATGAATTTTTAGCAAGTGATAATTTAAGATCAGCAATAAAAGCATTTAAAGATCCCACACGTGACGCTAATCACAGCAACCGCTGTGTAGAGGCACGTTGCTGACAATCGGATCGTTCCGGTTTATTTATTTGCGGGCAATCGTACCTGCAGAATGGTGAAATTCTCCAGGACGCTGTTCATCATGTACTTCTCAGGCAGCTGCTTGAGCTTGTGGATAAAGTTGACGAGATACTCGCACATCGGAGAGCGATGGATCCGGTACAGAAAGCGGCCGTTTTCAAACCGGGCGTACTCTGTCTGGAGGAGATAAACAGGGACGTCCTTCAATGAGAACCCAGGGCACTGAGATGGAAAAAGTAATAACAAGCTACCCGGACGGTAAGGTTTTCCACCGGGGAGAAAATAGAAAAATAACAAGATTGGGACCAAAGGTGGTAAAGACGATTAAACTGTCTACACAAATTCTTCCTCCACAAGTCAGTCATTGAAAAACACTCCTATAATCTTGCAACTGATTGTTCTGAAAATTTGGCATCCAGTTCTCTCATTCACCTGGAAAGTGAGCTGAGTGTCCGGAGCTTTGTGGGTGGGTGAGGGAATAGGTGAGCAGACCTGGAGGTCTGAGACGTGGCGGGTTTGGGGTCCAAGCCCTGAGCTGGGTTGGGGTCCAGGTCCAGGGATCAAGAACGTCAGTGGGTTTGCAGCAGGAGCTAGTGTGCAGAGTGCCCAGCTTCCCTTTAAACTCATCTGGAATTCTCCCTCAGTATAACAGGTGAAATAAAGTTGTGTTTTGGGTTGTTTGGATACTGGAGTAATATCTGCTGATGCATGAATGAAATCACCGGAGAAAATTACTGGTAGACACAAAGCAGCCTCTTTAATCGACAAAACAAGGTACAACAGGCATCATACGGAGACGCTTTCGGTCGAAAGGTCTGCTGGCCCAACGTGGGCTCCATATTTTATGTGGCAAACATCAAAGGACAACTCCATATTCACAGTGTACGGACAATGCTCTCTTTGAAACTGCACGCACCCTTCACACCTCCTGATCCACATCCACACCACAGACATCCAAATGAGTTTGAATCAGCATTGTCTGCACTGGGATTCACAGTTCTGAGGAACCCATTGTTCAGATTAAATCCAAATTAAATCAAATTAAATCCACAATACATATTCAGAGCCAAAGTCAATTGCTAGATGTATATGCCCTAAACCCAAAAATCACTCGAACAATAGTCTGCAAAATTGGCTCATCTTGTTCCACTATAGAATCAGAATCAGACTTTAATCGCCAAGTACCTATGCACATACAAGGAATTTACTTAATAGTTAGCCGACAGTTAACCGGCAGTTAACTGTTCAGCAAAGTGACCGCAGTAGGGAAAAAACTTCTCCAGTGCCTATTAGTCTTAGTCTGGAGGGATCTGAAGCGCCTACCAGACGGAAGCAGATCAAACAGTCCGTGCGCAGGATGGGAGGAGTCCTTTATGATGTTCCCCGCCCTCTTCTTCAACCTGGAAGAGTACAGGTCCACAATAGAGGGCAGGGAGGCTCCAATGACCTGGCGCTCTAAGCACATTGTCAGTGCTGGAAGGAACAGATTTTGTGTGTTTTTGGATGTTGCCCTGGCATGATTTCATTGATAGCATGATCCACAGCAATACAATAAGTTCTCCAGAGAGCCTGTTGTGTTTAACTGGGAAACCGTGAAACAATTCAGAACCGTTTGGATTTTATACGGCAAGTAACTACCTACTGGAGAAACTCAGGGGCCAGGCAGCACCTGTGCAACTGCAAATGCCAGTTACAACGCCGGCACGAGGGCATCAGTAACGCCCCTTCTTCATCGCTGTTGCCTCAACAATTTTTTTTAAATAACCAGTCAGGGTTGTTGGCCCTGAGCTGAACCCCCAAACCTGGAGTACTGATGGACCACTCTTAGTCTGACCTCTACCCTTTGACCTGTTTGGCATGGATGACCCTACCAAGAATCAGGTAGAAGGCCCTAACCCCAGCCAACATAGCCCTCCAGGTCATTGAGGCAGGTAAGCCTCCAGACCCTACGACAAGGCCCTGGACCTCTTGGGGGCAGCGTCTGTGAGGGGAGAGGAACTGTTGACGTTTCTCGACGAAAGCCCGCACAAGCCTATTCCTTTCCTCTCCACACCCTCTGATTGCTTGTTTCTCCAGATTCCGACATTGTGCGCCTCCATCGGGATCTCGGCAACGGGACACTGGCTTCCTACAGTTTTGCTGTAAATCGTGGTGAGGTAGAGCCAAACGAAGGAAATGGGAACTTACCTCAACCTTTTCTACAACTTGTTTGCCGAAGGAGCAGATCTTGGAGGAGCAAGTGATTGTCATATTTTCAATGCTTTCGTACTGACTGGTAACCCCGTAAAACAGGCCCGTTTCGTCCTGGATATTGATACTAAGGTCGGCCTGAAAGAGGAGAGAATAAATATTAGGTTTAATCAAAGATTCACATCATTCCCTCACTACTAATCAACCTCCCTTTGCTTTAGGGTCTTGACTTCCTCTTCGAAGACCGCCGTCAGGGTGGAGAAGTGATTAAATCAGCGAGCTGAAACCAACACGGGTTGATTCAATCAGCTCTACTCCCTCTACACTTGTGTCTGCGTGGCTAGGAACAGACCAAATGTCATCGGTGTACCGATGACGCCACTATTGTTGGCAGAATCTCAAATGGTGCTGAGGATTTTACAGGAGTGAAATAGATCGATAGATCGGCTGCTTTGAGTGATTTCTTTTAACAAAATACACTTTATTCAAAATAAAATTATCTACAATAAACCATTCAATGACTCTCAGTCCTTTACAGACATTAACATTACACTTTCAGCCACTCACATGGCACTCTGTTGTTTCATCTTTACACACCATTGTGGAGGGGTATACTCCCCCGCCACCCAACCCCTCCCACTCCCGTGGGAGAAGGACCCTAGACTGTGGTCCTTCCCCACCGGGCCCTTGCGGTGGCTGCACCGAGTTTGAGTGCGTCCCTCAGCACGTACTCCTGCAGCCGAGAATGTGCCAGTCGGCAGCTTTTCCCCCACGGACATCTCCGCGTGCTGGTAGACCATCAGGTTTCGGGCCGACCAAAGAGCGTTGATGATCTTCCAGCAGCACCGAGTGATGGCACGTCAACAGTCTCGTACTCAGCAAGACCTGGGAACTGATTTGGACTTCAGGAAGGGGGGAAGTTGAGGGAGCGCACACCGGTCCTCTTCGAGGGGCCAGAGACGGAAAGGGGTGAGCAGCTTCGGGTTTCTGGGCACCTGGTGGCAACACACTTACCATGGTTGGCATAGCAACCAATCAGAGGAAATTAATTATTTCAAATAAATCAAGCAGCTAAATTTAAATCAGTTGGAACTAAACAATCTGGGTTCTTTGAAGCAAATTACTTGGTTTTGTTTTCCATCTCAGATTCAATAGGTGTGCTGACCACAGATGTCAGATAAGTGAGTATTGATGCAACCATGAAGAAGGCACGTCAACAGCTTTATTTCACTAGGAGTTTGAGAAGATTTTGACTCTAGCAAAGCTCTGTAGATACACAGAACCTTGGAGAGCAAGCGCTCTGACTGCATGCAGAGCCAGCTGGTAAGAAGGCTCCAGTGCACAGGATCAAAAGAGGCTGCAGACTCAGCCACAGCGATCCCCACTACTGCGGGCATCCCTCAAGAAGGCAGCATCCATCATTAGGGACCCTCACCACCCAGGGCGTGTCCTGGTCTCATTGCTACCATCAGGGAGGAGGTGCAGGAGCCTGAAGACCCACACTCATCATTTGAGGAGCTGCTTGCTCCCCTCCGTCATCAGATTTCCCAACGGTCCACGAACCCACGGACGTTACCTCGTTATTTGTCTTTTGCACTAGTTATTTTGTGATTTATAGCAAACTTTACGTCTTGCAGCCATGGAGCAATACATTTCACCACAGATGTCAGTGGGACGGAACCTGATGGTGATTCTGCAATCCTCTTCTCTTCCTATCAGAGCGATTGCTTTTGTCTGATCACTCCCCCCCCCCCCACCCCCGTGTCTGTGTAGTATCTCAATTTCCACCGGTGGGGTCAGCAACCCAACACAGTGAGCATTGAATTCTCCGTTTCCAGGTAACCCACCCCCTTTCCGATCTCTTCCTGATCTACCCGAATCCCCTCGCGCACATTCCCCCCCCCAATCTAAACCCCAGCTTCCTGTTACCCAGTTTCTGTCCCCTCCCTACAATGCTCTTTTTTTATACCTACAATGCACATGATTCCATCTACCCACCCCCACTCACTCTCCTGAGTCCCCTGTCCCTTCCCTCTCCTGTTCCTATCAGGCCACCAGCTCTCCCTTACCTGCTTCCATTATATATCTATCATTATTATTGTTATTTGTTTTTACAGTTTATCTTCTTTTTTAGTTATTTGTCGGTCTTTGTGTGCAGTTTTGCTTTGATTCTATTGTGTTTCTTTGTTCTACTGTGAATGCCTGCAAGAAAATGAGTCTCGGGGTAGCACATGGTGGCATACACACACAAGTCACTTTACACCTGTACTCCTGTTCATTAATGCAAGTATCTAATCAGCCAATCATATGGCAGCAAGTCAATGCATAAAAGCATGTAGACATGGTCACGAGGTTCAGTTGTTGTTCAGACCCAACATCAGATTGGGAAAGAAACGTGATCTAACTGACTTTGACTGTGGAGTGATTGTTGGTGCCAGATGGGGTGGTTTGAGTATTTCAGAACCTGCTGATCTCCTGGGATTTTCATGCACAACAGTCTCTGGAGTTTAAAAATCCGGTGAGCGGCAGTTCTGTGGGAGAAAGTGCCTTGTTAATGAGAGAGGTCAGAGGAGAATGGCCAGACTAGTTCAAGCTGACAGGAAGGCGACAGTAACTCAAATCGCCATGTGTTACGACAGTGGCGTGCAGAAGAGCATCTCCGAATGCACAACACGTTGAACCTTGAAGTGGACGGGCTACAACAGCAGAAGACCATGAACATACACTCAGTGGCCACTTTATTAGGTACAGGAAGCACCTAAAAAGTATGTATACACCTTGGGTGCATACATATTTTTGTAACAAATTTGGTGTCAGATTGGTTGTTGTGATGCATCTAGGGTGGGAGTGTAGTGGGTAGTCATCTCACTTTCAACTTCCACTGCCGGCTAGCAGTCTTGTTAAAAGGAGAGCTGAATGTGCGATTCCCTCCCTGCCAGCACACAGCCAACAGCAAGCTTCATCGCTGGCGACACACGGAAACTGAACTCCTTTCGGACTCGGGCTGAACTACGGAGGACGGGGAGGAGGTCTGTCCCCTGCACACGTAGCACGCAGGCCCACCGGTGTGTGGACACGCCCCGGTGCTCATGAACCAGATCCCCAGCTAGGGGTAAATAGCTTTGTGGGTAGCCTCGGGAGAGACGAAGGCTACGGGAGTAAACCCAGACAGAAAATCCGGAGTGGAGTCCCTAAGGCGGCTGGACGTCATTGAACATCCTTCCGGCAGCTCCTGCAGCCAAGCTGGTGTCAAATGTATTGCTCCATAAGCTTTCCTTTGGATTGAACTAGTGAGGCCAAGAGGGGATCTTGATGACTGGGCATCCCAGGATCTCCAGACCTTCTCTGCCCAGGCTTGTGATGATGATCGTCATCACCCATTGGCCTTCGAGGCAGACGGAAGCCAACACAACAACAATAACAAATTTACTTTGAACCTTTGAACTCTTGAGTCAGACAACCAGAGAGGGAAGGACCCAACTCAGAAACAGGCCACTTGGCCTCGAGTCCGTGGTAACCATCAACAACTCACTAATCCTACTCTAACCCATTTTATTCTCCCCAGATCTCCATCAACCCTCTCCACATTCTACCACAGAATTTGCAAGATTTGCAGATTTTCCAGCAGTTTATCTTTTTATTTCAGATTTCCAACATTGTCTGTGCTGCTAACAGAAAATAAACAAGATTCATTTTTCTCTGATTCATCATGAAAATTAGTCACATCCATCTTATAGAGTCATAGAGATATACAGCACAAAAACAGGCCCTTTGGCCCATCTAATCAATGCCAAACCGTTTAATTTGCCTGCTCCCATTGTCCTGCTCTGGTACTATAGCCCTCCAGAGAATTTTCTGATCACCCAGCGAGGATTGCCATGGTGATTTTTCAAACTTACAGAATGAATGAATGAGGGGAATGCAGATTCAAATATCTCGGCAGAATCGAACTCTCCTGAGGTGTGGCCATTTCAACATATCATTCTGGTTCTGTTAGAGAGAGCCACGACGTTACAAACGGGAAACACAAAATGTCCGGACTGTTCGTACTGACCCAGAATTTGACAAGGAAAAACGTGTTTGGCGTCCCTTTCTCAAACAGCTCCTTCAAGCCCCCCTTCTTCTCCGGAAACTTATCGTAGATTTGGCGGATGTCAATGGATTCAAGCAGACCCTCGCTGTAACATCGACTCGTCTGGCCAATGTGGACAAACAGGTGCTTGTTGAACTGTCGAGGAAGGATAGAGCAACATCAGCATTGGAACATGGGTGAAAAATAGAAACTAGGACACAAACCACATCGAGGAAAGCAACGAGACGTGAGAGCCCATAGATGCTGGAACCTTGGCACAAAATACAAGCTGATCAATCTAGACAAGGTTAGGATTTAAGAGAGCGAGGGAGAAATTGGAGTCCCTCAAAAAATGATTCTGGGATTGAAAGGCTTATAATATGAGGAGCGTTTGTGGGCCTGCGAACGCTGGAATTCAGAATGCAGGGGAATCTCATTGAAACTTATCGAAAGTTGAAAGGCCTCAATAGAGTGGAAATGCAAAGGATGTTTCCTGTGGTGGGGGGGGGGGGGGAGTCTAAGATCAGAGGACACAGCCTCAGAATAGAGGGGTGTCCTTTTAGAATGGAGATGAGGAGGAATTTCTTTAGCCAGAGAGTGGTGAATCTGTGGAATTCGTTGACACAGATAGCTATGGAGGCCAGGTCTTTGGGTATATTTAAGGCAGAGCTATTAGATTCTTGACTACTCCGAGCATGATGGGGTACGGGGAGAAGGCAGGGGATTGGAGCTGAGAGGGAAATGGATCAGCCATGATGAAATGGTAGAGCAGACTCGATGGGTGAAACGGCCTGATTCTGCTCCTATAACTTATGGTCTACGTTCAAGAGCAACGCTGGCAGGTTCTAAAACTGGGAGGGTTTTGTTGCTCAGCTGGGAAGGGCAACATGAAGATGAGATAAAAGAACTCGAGTTGAACAGCATTGCAGGCTCACCCTGTTAGAGAGATTGCCATTGCCCCACTTGCGGGCTGCCCCCAGCACATCCTCGGGTGCGCTGGCTGCTATCGCAAATGGCACCAGGTCACTGTATGTGATAAGTAAATCCGGATCTGAATCCTGCCCTAACCCGGAGGCCGGAGGCCAAAGAAAACCTGTCCTGGGGTTGGAGGACTGTCAGTGCGTGTGTGTGTGTGTGTGTGTGGGTGGGGGAACGAACGGGGCTTGTTCAGCTGTCGTTGTTCAGTCACTTGCTGTGTCCTGCTTTGCTGGATTCTGCGTGGTTCTTTGCGGGCGCGCTATGCGGGCGCCGGAGCGAGTGGCGACACTTGCGGGCTGCCCCCATGCCCACCCCCTGGGCGTGTTGGTTGTTAATGCAGTCCCTGAGTTTCACTGTACGTCTCAATACACGTGTGATAATGGTAGAGCAGCAGTTGGCACGACGCCATTGGAGTCAGAGTTCGGAGTTCGATTTCAACGCCCATCTGTAAGGAGTCGGCACGTCCTTCTTGTCGATTTCCTCTGGGTTCTCTGGTCTCCCCCCACAGTCCAAAGGAGCCACCCATTTCAATTCCACTTCCCACTCCCATTCCGCTATGTCCATCCATGGCCTCCTCTACTGTCCCAATGAGGTCAACATTCTGGTAGGACGAGCAACACCTTTTATCCCATCTGGGTAGCCTCCAACCTGATGGCATGAAAGCGATTTCTCGAACTTCCGATATTGCCTCCCCCCCTTCACCATTCCCCATCTCCATTCCCCTCTCTCACCTTATCTCCTTGGCCACCCATCGCCTCCCTCTGGAGCTCCCCCCACGGCCTTCTGTCCTCTCCTATCGGACTCCCCCTTCTCCAGCCCTGTATATCTCTTCCACCGATCAATTTCCCAACTCTTCACTTCATCCCTCCCCCTCCTGGTTTCACCTTTCATCTTGGCGGTTCTTCCTCCCCTCCCCCCACCTTCTCACTCTGACCCCTCATCTTTTTTCCTCGTCCTGACGAAGGGCCTTGGTCTGAAATGTCAGCTGTGTACTCTTTTCCACGGATGCTGCCTGGCTTGCTGAGTTCCTTCAGCATTTTGTATGTGTTGCTCTGGCCAAAGACATATCGGTTGGTAGGTTAAGTAGTCATTGTAAATTGCCCTGTGATAGGCTAGGGTTAAGTCGGGGGTGGGGGGGGGGGGGTTGCTGGGTGGTGTGGCTCAAAGGGCCAGAAGGGCCTATTCAGCATTGTATATCTAAACAAGCAAGCAAATAAATAAAGAAATAAAATCTAAATCTGAATTTGAAAATGCCCCACTTTCAGGCGAGGATCACACACACATGCCGGATATGATACGTCATGTATACGACAGCAGTGAGAGTGGGGTTGCTGGGGTAACAGTCCCAGTAGTAGCCACCCCCTTCCCCGTCTCCGCTGCCCCCCCCCAACCTGTGAGCACCAGCTAGTCCAAACATAACAAAACAGAGCCAATGGCACAACACTGGAGTGGAGAGAAAGGGTCAGTAACGAGAAGAGCAAGTAATGCAAATGTTGTGTCACCGGGTCATAAACACATTCCCAAAAGCCTCCGTTTTGGATTGGTCTGTCAGGCTGGAGTTACCCCACGAGGCACTCACAGTTTCTGGGTCCCGCTGCTGTTCCGTGAATGCCGAGAATTCCACAAGCTGGATCTTCGGAGTCCCGATACAGCGAGCTTGCCAGGCTGGATGTGAACGGGCGGGTGAAAGGCCGAGGGAGGCCCCTTCGTAACCTGGATGGCGGAATCACAGCGTTCACTCACGTCAGTAATGATCACCTCGTTCAGCGGCGTTCCCTAAAACTGGAACACTTTCCAGTGGCTTCCCAGCCCATGCCGGATGGGAATTTCATCCCACTTCACAGTGAGGTGCTCAACCAATCGAAATGTGCTGCCCTAATCAGCCAAATAGCTAGAAAATATAATGCCTTCAACGCCAGTACCAACTCAACACCTTCTGTCAGATCACCAAGAGCCCACCGTTTTACAAGTACGTAAGTTACTGGCAAGGTTGGAGCATTGGCTGATTGGTAGGAGACAGCAAGTGGGAATAAAAGGATCCTTTTCTGTTTGGCTGCTGGTGATTAGTGGTGTTCTGCAGGGGGTTAGTGTTGGGACTGCTTCCTTTTATGCTGTACATCGATGACTTAGATGATGGAATAGATGGCTTTGTTGCCAAGTTTGAAGATGATATGAAGATTGGTGGAGGGGCAGGTAGTTTTGAGGAAACAGGAAGGCTGCAGAAGGACTTAGACTAGGAGAATGGGCAAGAAAATGGCAAATGAATTACAATGGTGGAAAATTCATGGTCGTGCACTTTGGTACAAGAAATAAACGTGCAGACTATTTTCTGAACAGGGAGAAAATCCAAAAATCTGAGATGCAAAGGGATGGGAGTCCTTACGCGGAACACCCTAAAGGTTAACTTACAGGCTGAGTCAGTGGTGAGGAAGGCAAATGCAATGTTAGCATTCATTTCAAGAGGTCTAGAATACAAGAGCAGGGATGTAAGGCTGAGACGTTGGTGAGGCCTCACCTTGAGTACTGTGAACAGTTTTGGGCTCCTCATCTAAGAAAAGATGTGCTGGCATTGGAGAGGGTTCAGAGGAGGTTCACAAGGATGATTCCAGGAATAAAATGTTTGTCATGCGAGGAATGTTTGATGGCTCTGGGTCTGTACTTGTTGGAATTTAGAAGGATGAGGGGGGGGATCTCATTGAAACCTTTTGAATGTTGAAAGGCCTAGACAGAGTAGATGTAGAAAGGATGCTTCCCATGGCGGCCAAGAGGGCACAGCCTCAGGATAGAGGGGCGTCCATTTAAAACAGAGATGCAGAGAAATTTCTTTAGCCAGAGGGTGGTGAATTTGTGCAACTTGTTACCACAGGCAGCTGTGGAGGCCATCAAAGGTTACAGTGAAAAGGCTGGGGAGTGGTCTGAGGAGAGGAAAAAAGGATCAGCTATGATTGAATGGCGGAGCAGACTCGATGGGCTAATTCTCCTCCTACGTCTTATGGTCTTTTCACCACAATGCCAGCACCAACCAAACTGTTCAATAGAATCACACATAATGTTCATTCATTATGTGCCGTGTTCTATGACGTGGGCGATCATGATCTTTGACTATGATTGTTTTTGGCAAATATTTCAACAGAAGTGGTTTGCCATCGCCTTCTTCTGGGCAGTGTCTTTACAAGACGGGTGACCCCAGCCATTATCAATATCCTTCAGAGACTGTCTGCCTGGTGTCAGTGGTTGCATAGCCAGGGCTTGTGATCTGCACCCCCTGCTCCCATGGCTTCACCTGACCCTGATCAGGGGGCTAACACAGGTGTTACACTTTGCCCAAGGGTGACCTGGAGGCTTGCGGAGGGAAGGAGCGCCTTACACCTCCTTTGGTAGAGACATACCTGCACCCTGACACTCTGGAATTAATAACCCATTCATTTAGGAAATAGCAGCACTTTAAAATGGCAAATTAGTAAATTGGATTATTATTGTCACAAGAATGAAGGTGCTCTGATGATTTTGTCTTGCACATCATTTCATTACACGGTGCACTGAGGTAGTACGACCATCCACCACCTACACCCTTGGCTTCACGTGACCCCTGATTGGCGGTGTGGGGGAGGGTGGAGGCTAATCCTCACCCAAGGGTGGCCTGCAGTCTAGTGGAGGGTAGGAGCTCCTTACACCTCCTTTGGCAGGGACACATCTCTACCCCACCACCCACATACAGTGCCAGTGCTATTGAAGACTACACACAGGAATACCAGCCCATTCCAGTGCCAACCTACTCCTGTCAGCCAGCACCACTGTAAGATGCCAGTGCCAACCTAACTGCAGGGCGGAGCCATCAGTGACGCCAGTGCCAAGCTCGTTCTGCATAAGATGGTCAAACATTGATCTATTGACGGTCAGCACAATATACAGAGCAGTACAGCACAGAAACAGGCCATTTAGCCCACAGTGTCCGACTGCACGAGGAGCATAGAACATAGAATAGTACAGCACATCACAGGCTCTTCGGCCCACAATGTTGTGCCGACCCTCAAACCCTGCCTCCCATATAACCCCCCACCTTAAATTCCTCCATATACCTGTCTTGTAGTCTCTTAAACTTCACTAGTGTATCTGCCTCCACCACTGACTCAGGCAGTGCATTCCACGCACCAATCACTCTCTGAGTGAAAAACCTTCCTCTAATATCCCCCTTGAACTTCCCTCCCCTTACCTTAAAGCCATGTCCTCTTGTACTGAGCAGTGGTGCCCTGGGGAAGAGGCGCTGGCTGTCCACTCTGTCTATTCCTCTTTCACTATACATTGTACTATATAAAGGATCACCATATAATTCCAGAGCCAAAATAATTCCCAAATATAAAGTATCTTTCTCACCTGAAAGAGGAGAATGGCTTACATTTGACTGAACAGCGAACGATTGTTGGATGAAAGGTTTCATGCTGCAAGGAAAATATATTTATTTATATATATATTTAAAAACATTAATGCTCTTCATCTACCACTGGCTCTTGTGAGGTCTGACAACGAATCATTCCCATCAGCAGTCTGGATGTAGGGCGTAAGTTGAATGAAGAGTTAAAATTGGTGTGTCGCAAAGGTAATGATACAGTTGTCATGGGGGATTTCAACATGCAGGTAGACTGGGAGAATTAGAATGGTACTGGACCCCAAGAAAGGGAGTTTGTGGAGTGCCTCTGAGATGGATTCTTGGAACAGCTTGTACTGGAGCCTACCAGGGAGAAGGCAATTCTAGATTTAGTGTTGTGCAATGAACCGGATTTGATCAGGGACCTCGAGGTAAAGGAACCATTAGGAGGTAGTGACCATAATATGATATGTTTTAACCTACAATTTGAGAAAGAGAAGGGAAAATCGGATGTGGCAGTATTACAGTTGAACAAAGGGAACTATGGAGCTATGAGGGAGGAGCTGGCCAAAGTTCAATGGAACAATACCCTAGCAGGGAAGACAGTGGAACAACAATGGCAGGTATTTCTGGGAATAATGCAGAAGGTGCAGGATCGGTTCATTCCAAAGAGGAAGAAAGATCCTAAGGGGAGTAAGGGGTGGCTGTGGCTGACGAGGGAAGTAAAGGGCAGTATAAAAATAAAAGAGAAGAAGTATAACATAGCAAAGATGAGCGGGAAACCGGAGGACTGGGAAGCTTTTAAAGAGCAACAGAAGATAACAAAAAAGGCAATACGCCAAGAAAAAATGAGGTACCAAGGTAAACTAGCCAAGAATATAAAGGAGGATAGTAAAAGCTTCTTTAGGTATGTGAATAGCAAAAAAATAGTTAAGATCAAAATTGGGTCATTGAAGACAGAAACGGGTGAATTTATTATGGGGAACAAGGAAATGGCAGATGAGTTGAACAGGTACTTTGGATCTGTCTTCACGAGGGAAGACACAAACAATCTCCCAGATGTAATAGTGGCCAAAGGAACTAGGGTAAAGGATGAACTGAAGGAAATTTATATTAGGCAAGAAACGGTGTTGGATGGGCTGTTGAGTCTGAAGGCTGATAAGTCCCCGGGACCTGATGGTCTGCATCCCAGGGTACTTAAAGAGGTGGCTCTGGAAATCGTGGATGCATTGGTAATCATTTTCCAATGTTCTATAGATTCAGGAACAGTTCCTGCTGATTGGAGGGTGGCTAATGTTGTCCCACTTTTCAAAAAAGGAGGGAGAGAGAAAACAGGGAATTATAGCCTGACGTCAGTGGTAGGAAAGATGCTGGAGTCAATTATAAAAGAGGAAATTACGACACATTTGGATAGCAATAGAAGGATCAGTCCGAGTCAGCATGGATTTATGAAGGGAAGATCACGCTTGGCTAATCTTCTGGAGTCTTTTGAGGATGTAACTATGAAAATGGACAAGGGAGAGCCAGTGGATGTAGTGTACCTGGACTTTCAGAAAGCTTTTGATAAAGTCCCACATAGGAGATTAGTGGGCAAAATTAGGGCACATGGTTTTGGGGGCAGAGTACTGACATGGATTGAAAATTGGCTGGCTGACGGGAAACAAAGAGTAGCGATTAACGGGTCCCTTTCGAAATGGCAGGCTGTGATCAGTGGGGTACCGCAAGGTTCGGTGCTGGGACTGCAGCTGTTTACAATATACATTAATGATTTAGATGAAGGGATTAAAAGTAACATTAGCAAATTTGCTGATGACACAAAGCTGGGTGGCAGTGTGAAATGTCAGGAGGATGTTATGAGAATGCAGGGTGACTTGGACAGGTTGGGTGAGTGGGCAAATGTATGGCAGATGCAGTTTAATGTGGATAAATGTGAGGTTATCCACTTTGGTGGCAAGAACAGGAAGGCAGATTACTATCTAAATGGAGTCAGGTTAGGAAAAGGGGAAGTACAACGAGATCTAGGTGTTCTTGTACATCAGTCAATGAAAGCAAGCATGCAGGTACAGCAGGCAGTGAAGAAAGCTAATGGCATGCTGGCCTTTATAACAAGAGGAATTGAGTATAGGAGTAAAGAGGTCCTTCTACAGCTGTACAGGGCCCTGGTGAGACCCCACCTGGAGTATTGTGTGCAGTTTTGGTCTCCAAATTTGAGGAAGGACATTCTTGCTATTGAGGGAGTGCAGCATAGGTTCACGAGGTTAATTCCCGGAATGTTGAAAGATTGGAGCGACTGGGCTTGTATACACTGGAATTTAGAAGGATGAGAGGGGATCTGATTGAAACATGTAAGATTATTAAGGGATTGGACACACTGGAGGCAGGAAGCATGTTCCCGCTGATGGGTGAGTCCAGAACTAGAGGCCACAGTTTAAGAATAAGGGGTAGGCCATTTAGAACAGAGATGCGGAAAAACTTTTTCACCCAGAGAGTGGTGGATCTGTGGAATGCTCTGCCCCAGAAGGCAGTGGAGGCCAAGTCTCTGGATGCATTCAAGAGAGAGTTAGATAGAGCTCTTACAGATAGCGGGGTCAAAGGATATGGGGAGAAGGCAGGAACGGGGTACTGATTGTGTATGATCAGCCATGATCACGGTGAATGGCGGTGCTGGCTAGAAGGGCCGAATGGCCTACTCCTGCACCTACTGTCTATTATCACACAAGCTGCTCATTTCCTGCACAACAGGTAATCATCGATACACACTGAACATAATTTAGGTGGGACCTTGCACTCAATGTCAGCAATAGGTTTGGCCAGGTTTTGTCAGGGACAGAAAGGTGAGGGAACAAATACCAGTTTTCCTCGAAGGGGTCAGCTGCGGAGGGGGTGGGCAGTTTCAAGTTCTCGGGAGTCAGCATCTCAGAGGATCTACTCTGGGCCCAACATACCGATGCAGCTATGAAGAAGGCACATCAGCTACTTCACTTCTTCAGGAGTTTGAGGAAATTCACCAAAGGCTCTAGCAAATTTCTACAGATGTACCGTAGAAATTTTCAGCCCCCTGCAGCATTCCGACTGGTTGCATCTCCGTCCGGTGCGGAGGGGTCAATGCACAGGATCGGAGAAAGCCGCAGAGGGCTGAAAACTCAGCCAGCTCCAGCACGGGCAGTAGCCCCCCCAGAATCCAGGACACCTTCAAAAAGCGATGTCTCAAAAAGGCAGCAGCCAGTATTAGGGAGCCCCACCACCCAGGACTCCTCTCATCACTACCATCAGCCTGAAAATCCACACTCAGCAGTTTATGAACAGCTTCTTCCCTGATTCCTTCCAGATTCCTGAACGGACCGTGAACCCACGAACACTGTTTTTACTCTCTGTGTGCACCACTGGTTTAATTATAGATACAGTGGATTCCAGATAATTGGGACACATTGGTACCAATATATTTTGGCCCAATTATGCGGCTAGCCCAGTGAGATGAAGTTTCCTGGAAATAGTTAAAATGACATAAAGAAGACAAACTACTCTTTAACCGATTAACAAATTTTGCCATTTAATGAAACACAGAGCAAGTTACCAATACCACTACAGTACTATAATACTGTGTGTTGGTTCCTCATAGTTATCTATGGGGGAATTCATCCAGTGTATGTGGCCATGTTCTTTTGATCAACTGTAAATGAACAAAATTAATGCAGATATCTTGTACAGGGAATGAACTGCCTTCATACAATGCATCCTCCAAATCTTCATTTTCATTGTAACATTCAAGATGATGGTTGATACCTTCAAATTTTCCATAGTTCCTAACTTGTTGAAGTTGTGAGATCCTTTCATTTTCACTCCCGGCAGTTTCTGAACTGTTTTGCTCACTGCTTGAAAACGCAGTGAGCAAAACAGTTCTGAATCGTCTTATTGCTTATTTCTAAAGTTCAAGGTTCAAAGTTCATAGTACATTTATTATCAAAGTATGTATATAATATACAATCTGAGATTCGTCTCCATACAGACAACCACAAAAACAAGTTTGTCAGTCTTTGTTTGTGTGCAGTTTTCATTGACTCTATTGTGTTTCTTTGTTCTACTGTGAATGCCCGCAAGAAAATGAATCTCAGAGTAATATATGGGTGACATATACTCATTTTAAGAATAAATTTACCTTGAACATTTAACTTTGAAGGAGACATGATAGCACTCTCAAACCTACAAGTTAGTCAGAACGCAAACAAGTAAGATGCACTCACTTAATTAGGTACACCTGCTCATTAATGCAAATATCTAATCAGCCAATCACGTGACAGCAACTCGATGCATAGAAGCATACAGACAGGGACAAGAGGTTCAGTTGCTGTTCAGACCAAACATCAGGATGGGGAAGAAATATGATCTTAAGTGACTTTGACCGTGGAATGATTGTTGGTGCCAGATGGGGTGGTTTGAGTATCTCAGAAACTGCTGATCTCCTGGGATTTTGACGCACATCAGTATCTAGAGCTTAAACATAAAATACTCTGCAGATGTTGGGGTCAAAACAACAAGCACAACGAGCTGGAGGAACTCAGCAGGTCAGGCAGCATCCGTGGAAAGGAACGGTCAACGTTCCCTTCCTCAGGACTGTTTGTTTCCACAGATGCTGCCTGACCTGCTGAGTTCCTCCAGTGTGCTGTGTGTGTAGTATCTAGAGCGCACAGGGTACGGTTCAAGAAGCGAAAGGAAAGTTCTGTGAGTGAAAGTACCTTGTTAATGAGAGAGGTCAGAGGAGAATAGCCAGACTGGTTCAAGCCAACAGGAAGGTGACTAACTCAAATAACCACGTGTTACTACAGCTTTCTCAAGGGCAAGACAGCAGAGGTGGACAGGGCCACACAGACCCAGGGATTCTGTTAGAGTGCGCGTTCTCGTTACCAAGTTGGGTTCTCCAGGTCCTGTGATGCCTTCCCACATCCCAAAGGCACTGTAAAATGCTCCTGGTGTATGGGTGTGTGGTAGAATCTGGGAGAGTTGGATGGGAATGAGGGGAGAATAAAAAATGAGTTTGATGTAAGATTCGAGTAAATGGGTCAGCACTGGTTTGATGGACCAAAGGGCCTGTCTCCATGCCATCTCTCTCTATGACTCTCTAACGATAAGAACCACACCCAGCCCTGGCACCTGGATTGCCCTGCGCTAAAAGGGACCCGTTGCAAAATGTACCCCAGTCAGAGTTTTGGTGGACAAACTCAAGCAGTGTGTGTACAGTGCTGGAGATCATAGACCCAAGCGGTGCTGCTGGAAGCCTGCAGCAACACACACAACGTGCCGGAGGAGCTCAGCAGGTCGTCGATGGGACGTTTCGGGTCTCGTCGACTGCTTGTTCCCTTCCGCCGGTGCTGCCTGACCCGCTGGGCCCCTGGAGTTCTATAAAGCGGCGTTGCGTCCGGTACCACGTACAACCTCCCAGCCCGCCCCGCGTCCCCTGGGAACTGTACCTACTCTTGAGAGGAGCCTGCTTCCTCAGAAGTTACGGCACCAGGCCAAAACTGAAAGAACTCGTGCTTCTGCAGAAAGAAAACAGATCTGTGTAAGTAAAAGAAGAAATAGTCAGCAAGCATTTTCCCCCCAAAATCAGTTATGTCCCCATATCCAGAACCTGAATGGAGAATGAAAGAGACAGTCCTATGGTTGAACAGCCTGGATACCTTACAGGTAAGATACCATAAACCATAAGGAATAGGAGCAGAATTAGGCCATTCAGCCCATCGAGACGGCTCTGCCATTCCATCACAGCTTATTTATTGTCCCTCGCAACCCCATTCTCCTCATAACCTATCACGCCCTGAATAATCAAGAACCTATCAACCTCCACTTTAAATATACTCAAGGACTTGAATTCCACAACTTCCGTGGCAATGGATTCCACAGATTCACTGCCTTCAGAGATACCTCCTCACCTCTGATCTTAGACATCCCTCTGTTCTGAGGCTGTGCCCTCTGGTCCTAAGTTCCTCCACTGTAGGGAACATCCTCTCCACGTCCACTCTATCGAGGCCTTTCAATAATCGATGGGTTTCAAAGAGATCCCCCTCATTCTTCTAAACTCCAGCGAGTACAAGGCCCGGAGCCATCAAATGCTCCTCATATGTTAACCCTTTCATTCACGGGATCCTTCTCGTGAACCTCCCCTGGATCTTTACACCTTCCAGATCTCCCAGCCCTCCCTTACCAAACTGATCCACTCTCTTTCTCCTCAACAGAAAGACTGGCCAATTAAAATATCTGTTCGCCGCCTCTTCAAGAAATGGTAAGATTTCTCAACGCTGACACAGGAGAAACTTTCCGCCTAAACCCCCCCGCTCAACTTTGGTCACCAGATATAACGTGTACTGGTGCAACCAAAGGAGTTGAAGAATCCATTTCGGGGGCCCTGCCGTTTGATGTTTAATATTCTGTGCATTATTTGCTCCGTTTTTACGCGATTTGTTCTCATTTTGCGCGTTGGGTGGTTGATGTTTTTCTTTAAATGGTTTCCACGGTGTTGCTTTGTTCGGTGGCTGCCTACGGGAGGATAAATTGCAAGGTCTGTACTGTATCCGTACAGCCCTGTGCAAAAATCTTAGGCACAGATCTATATATATATATATATATATATAGATCGAACACGCCGCTCCATGGCCTCCTGTCTAACAAGATGAGGCCACCTTATATTCCGTCTGGGTAGCCTCCAACCTGACGGCATGAACATCGACTTCTCTCTATTACAAAATCCCTCTGCCTTCCCCTGTTCTTCTACTCCCCACTCTGGCCTTTTAACTCCTCTCACCTGCCTACCACTGCCCCCTGGGTCCCCTCTTCCTTCCCTTTTTCCCATGATCCACTCTCCTCACCTTACAGAGTAATTCCTCTCCAGCCCTTTCCCTTTCCCACCCACCTGGCTTCATCTATCACCTTCCCCTCCTCCCACCTTTTCATTCTGGCATCTTTCCCCTTCTTTTCAGGACCAGAAGGGTCTCGGCCTGAAGTCTAGAAGGTTTATTCATTTCCGTAGATGCTGACTGACCTGCTGAGTTCCTCCGGCATTTTGTGTGTGCTGCTTTATGTAGCCGGGGCACCTAGCATTTCTGCACAGTGCTGTAGTAATTCCACGTATTGCACTGTACCGCAAACTAAAACATACCTCATGACATATGATAAACCTGATTCTGATATGGGTCTCTATTGCGGGCTGAGAGTGGGAAGGGGGCAGGAAGAGGGGAAACATGGTTGGGGAAGAGGGGAATCACAGTTGGGGGAAAGGGGAATCACGGTTGGGGGAGAGGGGAATTATGGTTGGGGGAGAGGGGAATCACGGTTGGGGGAGAGGGGAATCACGGTTGGGGGAGGGGGAATCACGGTTGGGGGAGAGGGGAATCACGGTTCGGGGAAAGGGGAATCACGGTTGGGGGAGAGGGGTATCACGGTTGAGGGAGGGGGAATCACGGTTGGGGGAGAGGGGAATCACGGTTGGGGGAAAGGGGAATCACAGTTGGGGGAGAGGGGAATCACGGTTGGGGGAGGGGGAATCACGGTTCGGGGAGAGGGGAATCACGGTTGGGGGAGAGGGGAATCATGGTTCGGGGAGAGGGGAATCACGGTTCGGGGAAAGGGGAATCACGGTTGGGGGAGAGGGGAATCACGGTTGGGGGAAAGGGGAATCACGGTTGGGGAAAGGGGAATCACGGTTGGGGGAGAGGGAATCACGGTTGGGGGAGAGGGGAATCACGGTTCGGGGAAAGGGGAATCACGGTTGGGGGAGAGGGGTATCACGGTTGAGGGAGGGGGAATCACGGTTGGGGGAGAGGGGAATCACGGTTGGGGGAGAGGGGAATCACGGTTCGGGGAGAGGGGAATCACGGTTGGGGGAGAGGGGAATCACAGTTGGGGGAGAGGGGAATCACGGTTCGGGAAAAGGGGAATCACGGTTGGGGGAGAGGGGTATCACGGTTGAGGGAGGGGGAATCACGGTTGAGGGAGAGGGGAATCACGGTTCGGGGAGAGGGGAATCACGGTTCGGGGAAAGGGGAATCACGGTTGGGGGAGAGGGGAATCACGGTTCGGGGAAAGGGGAATCACGGTTGGGGGAGAGGGGTATCACGGTTGAGGGAGGGGGAATCACGGTTGGGAAGAGGGGAATCACGGTTGGGGAAAGGGGAATCACAGTTGGGGAGAGGGGAATCATGGTTGGGGGAGAGGGGAATCACGGTTGGGGGAAAGGGGAATCACGGTTGGGGAAAGGGGAATCACGGTTGGGGGAAAGGGGAATCACGGTTGGGGGAGAGGGGAATCACGGTTGAGAGAGAGGGGAATCACGGTTGAGAGAGAGGGGAATCACGGTTGGGGGAGAGGGGAATCACGGTTGAGGGAGAGGGGAATCACGGTTGGGGAAAGGGGAATCACGGTTGGGGGAAAGGGGAATCACGGTTGGGGGAGAGGGAATCACGGTTGGGGAAAGGGGAATCACGGTTGGGGGAGAGGGAATCACGGTTGGGGGAGAGGGGAATCACGGTTCGGGGAAAGGGGAATCACGGTTGGGGGAGAGGGGTATCACGGTTGAGGGCGGGGGAATCACGGTTGGGGGAGAGGGGAATCACGGTTGGGGGAAAGGGGAATCACGGTTGGGGAAAGGGGAATCACGGTTGGGGGAGAGGGAATCACGGTTCGGGGAAAGGGGAATCACGGTTGGGGGAGAGGGGTATCACGGTTGAGGGAGGGGGAATCACGGTTGAGGGAGAGGGGAATCACGGTTCGGGGAGAGGGGAATCACGGTTGGGGGAGAGGGGAATCACGGTTCGGGGAAAGGGGGAATCACGGTTGGGTGAGAGGGGTATCACGGTTGAGGGAGGGGGAATCACGGTTGGGGGAGAGGGGAATCACGGTTGGGGGAAAGGGGAATCACAGTTGGGGGAGAGGGGAATCACGGTTGGGGGAGAGGGGAATCACGGTTCGGGGAAAGGGGAATCACGGTTGGGGGAGAGGGGTATCACGGTTGAGGGAGGGGGAATCACGGTTGAGGGAGAGGGGAATCACGGTTCGGGGAGAGGGGAATCACGGTTCGGGGAAAGGGGAATCACGGTTGGGGGAGAGGGGAATCACGGTTCGGGGAAAGGGGAATCACGGTTGGGGAGAGGGGTATCACGGTTGAGGGAGGGGGAATCACGGTTGGGGGAAAGGGGAATCACGGTTGGGGGAGAGGGGTATCACGGTTGAGGGCGGGGGAATCACGGTTGGGGGAGAGGGGAATCACGGTTGGGGGAAAGGGGAATCACGGTTGGGGAAAGGGGAATCACATTTGGGGGAGAGGGAATCACGGTTCGGGGAAAGGGGAATCACGGTTGGGGGAGAGGGGTATCACGGTTGAGGGAGGGGGAATCACGGTTGAGGGAGAGGGGAATCACGGTTCGGGGAGAGGGGAATCACGGTTGGGGGAGAGGGGAATCACGGTTCGGGGAAAGGGGAATCACGGTTGGGTGAGAGGGGTATCACGGTTGAGGGAGGGGGAATCACGGTTGGGGGAGAGGGGAATCACGGTTGGGGGAAAGGGGAATCACAGTTGGGGGAGAGGGGAATCACGGTTGGGGGAGAGGGGAATCACGGTTCGGGGAAAGGGGAATCACGGTTGGGGGAGAGGGGTATCACGGTTGAGGGAGGGGGAATCACGGTTGAGGGAGAGGGGAATCACGGTTCGGGGAGAGGGGAATCACGGTTCGGGGAAAGGGGAATCACGGTTGGGGGAGAGGGGAATCACGGTTCGGGGAAAGGGGAATCACGGTTGGGGGAGAGGGGTATCACGGTTGAGGGAGGGGGAATCACGGTTGGGGGAAAGGGGAATCACAGTTGAGAGAGAGGGGAATCACGGTTGAGAGAGAGGGGAATCACGGTTGGGGAGAGGGGAATCACGATTGGGGGAGAGGGGAATCACGATTGGGGAAAGGGGAATCACGGTTGGGGGAGAGGGGAATCACGGTTGAGGGAGAGGGGAATCACGGTTCGGGGAAAGGGGAATCACGGTTGGGGAAAGGGGAATCACGGTTGGGGGAAAGGGGAATCACGGTTGGGGGAGAGGGGAATCACGGTTGGGGAGAGGGGAATCACGGTTGAGAGAGAGGGGAATCACGGTTGGGGGAAAGGGGAATCACGGTTGGGGGAGAGGGGAATCACGGTTGAGGGAGAGGGGAATCACGGTTGGGGGAGAGGAGAATCACGGTTGAGGGAGAGGGGAATCAAGGTTGAGGGAGAGGGGAATCACGGTTGGGGGAGAGGGGAATCACGGTTGAGAGAGAGGGGAATCACGGTTGAGGGAAAGGGGAATCACGGTTGGGGAGAGGGGAATCACGGTTGGGGGAAAGGGGAATCGGTTGGGGGAAAGGGGAATCACGGTTGAGGGAGAGGGGAATCACGGTTGAGAGAGAGGGGAATCACGGTTGGGGGAGAGGGGAATCACGGTTGGAGAGAGGGGAATCACGGTTGGGGGAAAGGGGAATCACAGTTGAGAGAGAGAGGAATCACAGTTGGGGGAGAGGGGAATCACGGTTGAGGGAGAGGGGAATCACGGTTGGGGAGAGGGAAGGAGGCTGAAAGCACCAGAGACGTTCTATAATGATCAATAAAGCAATTGTTTGGAATCAAATGATCTTGCCTGGTGTCTCAGGCCTGGGTGTGCCTGCACCCTCGCCACCCCTACCCCTGGCACTGCTTCTCTGCCACCCCTCCTGCAGTGCTCCAGCCTCACCATTCGCAACACCCTTTGCTTTCGTCAGGTGTACAAACTGGCTCTTCATACAGTACTGTGCAAAAGTCTTAGGCACCTTAGCTATATATATTTTCCTAAGACCTTAGCACATTACTGTACATACTTTTGGAGGCGTTCCTAAATAAAAAGGCAGAGGCGTTTTAAGTTTAACCGTAACAACTCACTTCATTGTCAACCAAATGCAGAACATAAAACCTGGTTAAAAAAGGGTTGCGTCATTACGTCAGACCAGTCTCTTAAAGTGACCATTTATCATTTCCTGTCAGTACAGGCACTCCTGTGCATAATATCACTTTATGGACATACAATCTATTTATATAGGTAAGCTATCTCATGTATTTATATTTATTGTGTTTTTTTATTATTGTGTTCTTTATGATGTTGGCACGTGGCCAAGTGGCTAAGGCGTTGGTCTGGTGATCTGAAGGTCGCTAGTTCGAGCCTCAGCTGAGGCAGTGTGTTGTGTCCTTGAGCAAGGCACTTAACAACACACTGCTCTGCGACGACACCGGTGCCAAGCTGTATGGGTCCTAATGCCCTTCCCTTGGACAACATCGGTGGCATGGAGAGGGGAGACTTGCTGCTTGGGCAACTGCCGGTCTCCCATACAACCCTGCCCAGACCTGCGCCCTGGAAACTTCCCAAGGCGCGAATCCATGGTCTCTTGAGACTAACGGATGCCTTTTTTTTCCTTTATCTTATTGTGTCTTTTTTTGTGCTGCAACAGATCCAGAGTAACAATTATTTCATTCTCCTTGACAATAGTGATCCGGAACAGTTACTACCGCGCGACTATCAGGCCCATGAACGAAAGGAGAGAACTCCACTGGCTTGCCCATCCACTGAGATGTTCCCACCACCAATGACCTCAGTTTAAGGATTCTTTATCTTGTTATTTCATGGTCTCATTATTTATTGATGTTTATTTATATTTGCACTTGCACAGTTTGTGTTCTGGTCGATCTTTCATTGATCCTGTCATAGAACATAAAGCATAGAAATCTACAGCACACTACAGGCCCTTCGGCCCACAATGTTGTACCGACCCTGTAACCTACTCTAGAAACGGCCTAGAATTTCCCCTACTGCATAGCCCCCTATTTTTCTAAGCTCCGTGTATCTATCTAAGAGGCTCTTGAAAGAGCTTCCACCACTGCCGCCGGCAGAGCGCGTTATTTCTAAGATTCAGTAATTTGTCGCCCTCCTCCTTCCCGTTCATCCAAGGTCTACTGTCCTCTCCTATCAAGTTCTTCCCTGGTCAACACCCTCGGCCACTGCACGGGACAGTTTCCAGAACCTTGGGATGGTTTCCTTCAATGAACATTTAGCCACTGTGATTGCATCATTCTCTTGTCAAGGAAATGCTTCAACACATCTTGAAAAAAAAACATCAATAATCAAGTCAAGTCGCTTTTGACCAATACCTATTTATGTTCTTCACATGGGCACCATCTGCAAATTCATGAACTGTCCATTAGAGGGTGGAGTATGAATTCTTCCCATCTTCACTAGTTTCCCTGGATTTTGTAAAGTGTTGTTCACAAACTTGATTTACACCTTGCGATAAAACCATAGTTACTATTCTAAAGGTTTGCCGATTATGTCCACGGGGGAAAATAAAGTTTCTCAGGGTTGTATATGTACGCTGATAATAAAATTGACTTAGAGCTTTGAACTAAATGCAGCCATCGCAAGTGATGTCTTGTAACACGCCTTGTTGCCCATGCATTGGAGCCACTTGCTTCCACTAATGCACGAGTTTATTGTTGGACAGCAACCCCCAAGCAGCTCAGCAACTGGCGTTGCACAACCGCATCTGTGTGCCTGTGTCATCCAGACCCCGAAAGTAAAATCATTACCTACCCCTGACAACACCGGGAAAGAGCGAGGCACGTCGGACATGCCCAGCTTGTGTTGGATGGTGGCTGACGATACGATCTGCGCGGACGACAGGGCCAGGGCTTTGTCTTTAGCTGACTGGTCCTAATGGATGAGAGAAGAGGCTGTGAGACACAACACCGCGCTGCCACGAAGCAGTCTTGCGTCAGGGCTCAATGATTAACCCGCTGCTAAGTGGACGGCTCGAATCTCTTCGCAGCCCTTCCCAGCTTCAGGACAACACGGAGCTCGGTACAGTCCGAGGAGCAGTCCCGGTTGCAATGGAGGTCTCAGGGAGACAATGGATGAATCTCGTACAGTGTGCCGACAATCGGCAATGCAATAGTGATGAAGGAGGCAGTTTCAGTCACACTGATTGAGGGATAAATGTTAGTCCTTCGATGCTGAGACAGGAGATAGTTAGCATCTAATATCGGACAATGTCTTCTGCTAAACATCACAGAACCCTCCAACAGTGGGTGCTCCCTCAGTACTGCCCCTCCTACAGTGGGTACTCCCTCACTACTGCCCCTCCTACAGTGGGTACTCCCTCACTACTGCCCCTCCAACAGTGGGTGCTCCCTCAGTACTGCCCCTCCTACAGTGGGTACTCCCTCACTACTGCCCCTCCAACAGTGGGTGCTCCCTCAGTACTGCCCCTCCTACAGTGGGTACTCCCTCACTACTGCCCCTCCTACAGTGGGTACTCCCTCACTACTGACCCCCTACAGTGGGTGCTCCCTCAGTACTACCCCTCCTACAGTGGGTGTTCCTTCACTACTGACCCCCTACAGTGGGTGCTCCCTCAGTACTACCCCTCCTACAGTGGGTACTCCCTCACTACTGACCCCCTACAGTGGGTGCTCCGTCAGTACTGCCCCTCCTACAGTGGGTACTCCCTCACTACTGACCCCCTACAGTGGGTGCTCCCTCAGTACTACCCCTCCTACAGTGGGTACTCCCTCACTACTGCCCCTCCTACAGTGGGTACTCCCTCACTACTGACCCCCTACAGTGGGTGCTCCCTCAGTACTACCCCTCCTACAGTGGGTGCTCCCTCAGTACTGCCCCTCCTACAGTGGGTGCTCCCTCAGTACTGCCCCTCCTACAATGGGTGCTCCCTCAGTACTGCCCCTCCTACAGTGGGTGTTCCCTCAGTACTGCCCCTCCTACAGTGGGTACTCCCTCACTACTGACCCCCTACAGTGGGTGCTCCCTCAGTACTGCCCCTCCTACAGTAGGTGCTCCCTCACTACTGACCCCCTACAGTGGGTGCTCCCTCAGTACTGCCCCTCCACCAGGCATCCATCATTAAGGACACCCATCAGCCAGGATCAAAGAACGTGAACTCAGGAATAGCCTCTCTCTGCCCCCCCACCACCTTCAGATTTCTGATTGGCCTTTGGAATCGATAAACACTACCTCAGTACTTTTCTCCTCTTTTTACAAAGCTTTTTGAATTTAACTTTTTAAAATATATATATATACACTGCCCGTCCACAGTGGGTGCAGTATAACATATTTAATGTATAGTTACTCCTGTCATTCACAGATTTTAATTATTAAGTGTTCTGTGACCACACAACAACAAATTTCATGACATGTGCCAGTGATGTTAAAGTTGGTTCTGAGTTCCTCCACTATTTTGTGTGTGTTGCTCTGCATTTCCAGCACCTGCAGAACCTCTTGCATTAATAATGCAAAGAATTTGTTCCCCAGTAGAGTAGCTGCTCATTTACGGGGCTGGTGTCTGAAGTAAACTGCTCTCACCCCTATTCGAGAAGGACCGAACTGTTCAGCCAGGGATTCTAACTGCAGAAGGAATATTTCCCCTTGGACCTACTGTAATCTTAACAGAGCACTCAGTGTGGTTTTGGAGCAGAACGTCAGAATTTGAACATTAATTAAAGTGGGCAGCAGGACGTGGGCATCGCAGGCAATTGTCCAGCGTTCGTTGTAAATGCCAGGCTGCCTTGAGTAGGCGATGGCCAGATGGTGAGAAACTTTCACTGCTGCAGTGTCCTTTGTGTGATGCTATTCACACCATCCTGCTGGGCGGGGAGTTCCAACAAATGGTGACACACACTCAGTGGCCACTTTATTAGATACCTCCTGTACCCAACAAAATGGCCACTGAGTGTGTATGTTCACAGTCTTCTGCTGCTGTGGCCCGTCTGCTTCAGGGTTTGATATGCTGTGCGTTCAGAGATGCTCTTCGGCACACCACTGTCGTATCATGTGGTTATTTGTCACCTTTAACAAGTCTGGCCATTCTCCTCGGACCTCTCTCATTTACAAGGTGTTTTTGCCCACAGAACTGCCACTCCCTGGGTCTTCCTTTGTTTCATGCACCGTTCCCTCTAAACTCTAGAGACCTTTGTGCGTGGTAATGTTACAGCTATATAACACCTTGGTCAGACCCTGCTTGGAGGACTGTGTTCAGTTCTGGTCACCTCACTACAGGAAGGATGTGGATGCTATAGAGAGAGTGCAGAGGAGATTCACAAGGACGTTGCCTGGATTGGAGAGAGTACCTTATGAGAATAGATTGAGTGAGCTTGGCCTTTTCTCCTTGGAGCAACGGAGGGTGAGAGGTGACTTGATAGAGGAGTATAAGACGATGAGAGGCATTGACTGTGTGGATAGCCAGAGGCTTTTTCCCAGGGCTAAAATGGCTAACATGAGGGGGCATAGTTTTAAGGTGCTTGGAAGCAGGTACAGGGGGGACGTCAGGGGTAAGTTTTTTACACAGAGAGTGGCGGGTGTGTGGAATGCATTGTTGGCGGTGGTGGTGGAGGTGGATACAATAGGGTCTTTTAAGAGCCTCTTAGATAGGTACATGGAGCTTAGAAAAATAGAGGGCTATGTGCTAGGGAAATTCTAGGCAGTTTCTAGAGTAGGTTACATAGTCAGCACAACATTGTGGGCCGAAGGGCCTGTAATCTGCTGTAGATTTCTGTGTTCTATGTTCTAAATTCCCAGGAGATTGGCAGATTCTGAAATACACAAACCATTTTGTCGGCACTAACAATCACTCCATGGTCAAAGTCACTTCGATCATATTTCTTCTCCTTTCTGATGTTTGGACTGACGAACAACTGAAGCTCGTGACCATGTCAGCATGCTTTTATGCATTGAGTTGCTATTGCACGATTGGCTGATTTGATAGTTATGTTGATGAGAATGTGTAATAAAGTGGCCACTGAGTGCATTTCCAACTAGGATGACCTGTAGTCTGTGAGGGTGGTGGACCCATGATTCTGGTGGTAGAGATCGATCACAGGCTATGCATGTGACAATTTTACATACTGCCGCTAGGTGGCGCTGGTGTGGCGTGGAAATTAGTGTGTCGTGCATAATGGATGGGGGTGTGAATCAAGACATGGATGGTGTTTAAACTCGGAGTTAAATTCATCCAAGCGATGAGAAATATCCATTACTGTCCTAATGTATGCCTTGTTGGTAGGATAAAGAGATGGCTCATTTGTCACGGAAAGTACAAACAGCTCTTGTAACCAATTCCACAGACCACTCCCACTCCAACATGTCTGTCCATGGCCTCCTCTACCGTCAAGATGAGGCCACACGCAGGTCGATGGAGCAATACCTTATCTCCCGCCTAGGTAGCCTCCTTCCTGCTGGAATGAACATCCAACTCACTGACCTCCGTTGATACCCCTGCCCCCCACCCTTACCCCCATCCCTATCTATTATTTCAGTCTGGTTCTCTTTCTCTTTTTCTCCCCTCACTATAATCTCTCCCTCCCAGCCCTACCTCTCTCTCTTTTATTTCCCATAATTCTCCACCTTCCCCCTAGCCCATTTCCCTCCATCCTATCACTTCCCAGCTCTCTACTTTATCCCTCCCCCCACTTCTTATCCCCCCTCGACCATCCCATGTTACTTCACTCCTGATGAAGGGTTTCGGCCTGAAACGTCATTATTACCTCCTCCCATAGATGCTGTCTGGCCTGCTGAGTTCTGCCAGCATTTTGTGTTTTTTATTTCTTGTAACCATATTGTTCACGTTTCTGATGAAGGTGACCCCTTAGCTTGCGGATAGTGGGGAACAAACACAGTGACGTGGTTGAACGGCAATAAGCGTTATAAAGAAGGCACAACAGCGCTGCCGTTAGAAACTTACGCAGACTTGGCATGTCCTCTAAAACTTTGACAAACTTCTAGAGATGCAGAGTGAGTGCCCCCCCGACTAGGTGCACCACGTCCAGGTATGGAAGGACCAAAGCCCAAGGACTGAAAACTTGCAAAAAGTGGTGGATACAGCCCAGTACGAAGCCCACTCCGCCATTGAGCAGATTTACGAGGGGCACTGACCTCGGAAAGCAGCGTCGAGGACTCTGGCCAAGCAGGCCATGCTCTCTTCTCACTGCTGCCATCGGGACAGAGGGGCAGGAGCCTCAGGTCCCACACCACCAAGTTCAGGAACAGTTATCACCCTTCAGCCACCAGGCTCCTGAACCAGAGTGGATAACTTCACTCACCTCAACGGTGAACTGACCCCACAACCTATGGACTCACTTTCAAGGACTCCACCACTCATGTCCTCAGTATTAATTATCTATCTATTTATTTGGACAGATTGTCTTCTTTTGCTCACCGGTTGCCTGTCAGTCTTAGTTTGTGTGAAGTTTTTCACTGATTCTGTTGTATTTCTTTGTTCTATTGTGAAAGTCTGCGAGAAGATGTATCTCGGGGTAATATATGGTGACACGTATGTACTTCGGTAACAATTTTACTTTGATTTTGAACTTTTTAGGTGATTAGGGATGATAACTACCTGACTCTTGTGTGTGGGTGGGGAAGAGAATAACTTGCCACTCACCAGCTCACTATTATTACGTTGGGAACAGTTGCTGAAATGACAGAATGAAGGTCAACACTGAAGCAGCTGAAGGTGGCTGCTCCAAAGGCTTTGCCCTTCCGACAAGACAAGGACTCCTCTGGTTGGAAGTTCAGCCTCTGAGAGCGGAGCTCAAGTAGGAACAACGTCTTCGTGTAGCCGTTAAGCTGCACGACAGATGCTGGCCTTGGTCAATAATACTATGCCAGGGACAATTACAACAGATACACCTGGCAACACGTTTGTGTACACCTTGGAGCAGTTACAGTGCGTTCTTGGGCCATCAAAGTAAATTTTATTATCATGCCACCCCCTACAACCCCGAGGTTCTTTTTCCTGTGGGCAGACTCAGCGAATCCATGGAATACTTTACTTCATTGTCACCAAACAATTGATACTAGAGCGTACAATCATCACAGCGATATTTGATTCTGCGCTTCGCGCTCCCTGGAGTACAAATCGAAGTAAATATAATAAAAATTTAAATTAGAAATCATAATTAGAAAATAGAAAAGGGAAAGTAAGGTAGTGCAAGTCAGGTCTGGATATTTGGAAGGTACGGCCCAGATCCGGGTCAGGATCTGTTCAGCAGTCTTATCACAGTTGGAAAGAAGCTGTTCCCAAATCTGGCCGTACGAATCTTCAAGCTCCTGAACCTTCTCCCGGAGAGAAGGAGGACAAAAAGTGTGTTGGCTGGGTGGGTCGTGTCCTTGATTGTCCTGGCAGCACTGCTCCAACAGCGTGTGGTGTAAAGTGAGTCCAAGGATGGAAGATTGGTTTGTGTGATGTGCTGGGCTGTGTTCACGATCTTCTGCAGCTTCTTCCGGTCTTGGACAGGACAACTTCCATACCAGGTTGTGATGCACCGTAGAAGAATGCTTTCTACGGTGCATCTATAAAAATTAGTGAGGGTTTTAGGGGACAGGCCAAATCTCTTCAGCTTTCTCAGGAAGTAAAGGCGCTGGTGGGCCTCCTTCTATTAACTATAATAATAGTAACTATAACAAGGTCAATGAAAGAGCAAAAGCAGAACAGAGAAGACAACAAACTGTGCAAATGCAAATATAAATAAATAGCAATAAATAATGGGGACATCAGATAACAAGATAAAGAATCCTTAAAGTGAGATCGTTGGTGGTGGGGACATCTCAATGGATGGGTGTAGTGTAGTTATCACCTTTGGTTTAAGAGCCTGATCGTTGAGGGCTAATAACTGTTTTTTGAACCTGGTGGTGCGAGTCCAGAGGCACCTGTACCTTCTACCTGATGGCAGCAACGAGAAAAGAGCCTGGCCTGGGTGGTGGGGGTCTCTGATGATGGATGCTGCTCGCTATTGACTCGTTCAGCTGTATCCACGTATGGTTTGAATGATAATTAAACCTGATTTGATTTCCTACTGCAGTGTTTCATGTGGACGTGCCCAATAACTGGGAGGGCGTTACCCGTGATGTACGGATTGAATTCGCCGCCTTTTGTCGGATTTTCCATTCAAAGGGCATTGGTGTTCCCATAATGCAGCCAGTCAGTGCACTTCCCTCTATAAGAAGTTCGTCAAAGTTTGTGATGTCGTGCCGAATCTCCGCAGGCTCCTAAGGAACAGCAATTAGTGCGAGTCTTTGAACCCCCCCGAGGGAGAGTGAAATTACGTGCTCACCAGGGCAAGGAGCAGGCAGTGGGACTGAGCGACAACCAAGAAAAAAGGGGCGGTGACACTGAGGTTGTACCTGTCCAGCTGCCTACCACCAGGGGCAGTGATGCACCTTCAATAATTCTCGGAGACGGGAGGCAAACGATAGGCTTATATTAGCTGCAAGAGACCACCACACAACATCCTGGAGACTGAGGGAGGAGCAGTGCCTCCAATCGCCTTTATACAGGGGTCTGTGGGAGGAGCCACAGGAGCAGTCAGCGGGGGGGGGTCTGTGGGAGGGGCCACAGGAGCAGTCAGCAGGGGGTCTGTGGGAGGAGCCACAGGAGCAGTCGGCAGGGGTCTGTGGGAGGAGCCACAGGAGGGGTCAGCAGGGGTCAGTGGGAGGGGCCACAGGAGCAGTCAGCGGGGGGTCTGTGGGAGGAGTCAGCAGGGGTCTGTGGGAGGAGCCACAGGAGGAGTCAGCAGGGGTCAGTGGGAGGGGCCACAGGAGCAGTCAGCGGGGGTCTGTGGGAGGAGCCACAGGAGGAGTCAGCAGGGGTCAGTGGGAGGGGCCACAGGAGCAGTCAGCAGGGGGGGTCAGTGGGAGGAGCCACAGGAGCAGTCAGCAGGGGGTCAGTGGGAGGAGCCACAGGAGCAGTCAGCAGGGGGGGTCAGTGGGAGGAGCCACAGGAGCAGTCAGCAGGGGGGGTCAGTGGGAGGAGCCACAGGAGCTGTCAGCAGGGGGGGTCAGTGGGAGGAGCCACAGGAGCAGTCAGCAGGGGTCAGTGGGAGGAGCCACAGGAGCAGTCAGCAGGGGTCAGTGGGAGGAGCCACAGGAGCAGTCAGCAGGGGGTCAGTGGGAGGAGCCACAGGAGCAGTCAGCAGGGGTCAGTGGGAGGAGCCACAGGAGCTGTCAGCAGGGGTCAGTGGGAGGAGCCACAGGAGCAGTCAGCAGGGGTCAGTGGGAGGAGCCACAGGAGCAGTCAGCGGGGGGGGGTCAGTGGGAGGAGCCACAGGAGCAGTCAGCAGGGGTCAGTGGGAGGAGCCACAGGAGCAGTCAGCAGGGGTCAGTGGGAGGAGCCACAGGAGCAGTCAGCAGGGGTCAGTGGGAGGAGCCACAGGAGCAGTCAGCAGGGGGTCAGTGGGAGGAGCCACAGGAGCAGTCAGCAGGGGTCAGTGGGAGGAGCCACAGGAGCTGTCAGCAGGGGTCTGTGGGAGGAGCCACAGGAGCAGTCAGCGGGGGGGGGGGGTCAGTGGGAGGAGCCACAGGAGCAGTGGGTCTGTGGGAGGAGCCACAGGAGCAGTCAGCAGGGGTCTGTGGGAGGAGCCACAGGAGCAGTCAGCAGGGGTCAGTGGGAGGAGTCAGCAGGGGTCTGTGGGAGGAGCCACAGGAGCAGTCAGCAGGGGGTCAGTGGGAGGAGCCACAGGAGCAGTCAGCAGGGGTCAGTGGGAGGGGCCACAGGAGCAGTCAGCAGGGGTCAGTGGGAGGAGTCAGCAGGGGTCTGTGGGAGGAGCCACAGGAGCAGTCAGCAGGGGGTCAGTGGGAGGGGCCACAGGAGCAGTCAGCAGGGGTCAGTGGGAGGAGCCACAGGAGCAGTCAGCAGGGGGTCTGTGGGAGGAGCCACAGGAGCAGTCAGCAGGGGTCAGTGGGAGGGGCCACAGGAGCAGTCAGCAGGGGTCAGTGGGAGGAGTCAGCAGGGGTCTGTGGGAGGAGCCACAGGAGCAGTCAGCAGGGGGTCAGTGGGAGGGGCCACAGGAGCAGTCAGCAGGGGTCTGTGGGAGGAGCCACAGGAGCTGTCAGCAGGGGGTCAGTGGGAGGAGCCACAGGAGCAGTCAGCAGGGGGGGTCTGTGGGAGGAGCCACAGGAGCAGTCAGCAGGGGGTCTGTGGGAGGAGCCACAGGAGCAGTCAGCAGGGGTCTGTGGGAGGAGTCACTGGAGCAGTCAGCAGGGGGTCTGTGGGAGGAGCCACAGGAGCAGTCAGCAGGGGGTCTGTGGGAGGAGCCACAGGAGCAGTCAGCAGGGGGTCTGTGGGAGGAGCCACAGGAGCAGTCAGCAGGGGGTCTGTGGGAGGAGCCACAGGAGCAGTCAGCAGGGGTCAGTGGGAGGGGCCACAGGAGCAGTCAGCAGGGGTCAGTGGGAGGAGCCACAGGAGCAGTCAGCAGGGGTCAGTGGGAGGAGCCACAGGAGCAGTCAGCAGGGGTCAGTGGGAGGAGCCACAGGAGCTGTCAGCAGGGGGTCTGTGGGAGGAGCCACAGGAGCAGTCAGCAGGGGGTCAGTGGGAGGAGCCACAGGAGCAGTCAGCAGGGGTCAGTGGGAGGAGCCACAGGAGCAGTCAGCAGGGGTCTGTGGGAGGAGCCACAGGAGCAGTCAGCAGGGGGTCTGTGAGAGGAGCCACAGGAGCAGTCAGCAGGGGTCTGTGGGAGGAGCCACAGGAGCAGTCAGCAGGGGGTCAGTGGGAGGAGTCACAGGAGCAGTCAGCAGGGGGGGGGGGGGGCGTGTCCAGACAGGTATATGTAGTTCACCACAGGCAGTTAGGGTAAAGCTATGTGTCTGTCACTAGAGTGGTGAGAAATGGTATGGACACTTAAATTCTTTCAAAACTGTTGTGTGTTTGATCTGTCAATAATATTTGAGTGATCTTGTGTATAGCTTAGTAGAGGGCTATAGGTAAGCCTAGTAATTTCTAAGGTAGGGACATGTTCGGCACAACTTTGTGGGCTGAAGGGCCTGTATTGTGCTGTAGATTTTCTATGTTTCTCTGTTGTTCGATTAAGCTTTCCTGTTGCTTTAAATAATTCATTACGGGTTGTATGGACGCTACGTTGATTGTATACGTCATCACGCTCGTGATACGTGCGTGCCTCGCTTAAAGTAAACCAGAAGTTGCACCGGTATTTTTGGGACTCCCGCCTTCATTTGAGTTAATTTAACGTTTCGAAGTTACAAAACATAATTTAAAAAGATTCAATGTATTCTGTTCATTGAGCTGCCCGCGAGGAGGGTTAGAAGTCACAACCTTTGAGAGCAGGTGAGTCCTTACCTTCAACTTGCTGTGTATCTCACGGGACTTCCGTCGAGCAAGTACCTGAATGTGACTCGATACCTGTCGGAGGAGGGAGATGGAAACTCCGGAGTTAGAGGCAGGGTTTTCACTGGTCCACAGTGGACGGGAGAGATCACCACTCACCCACAGTCACCGAGAATATAGTCCGTATGTATAGGCATCAGACACACAGCGTTCATACACTTGTGTTTGTATCGAACAGCATCAATCTAACTCTTCCCTCCCATTTCCTGTCATCCATGTCCCTATCTAATAGTGTTTTAAATATATCCACCTTTACCACTGCGTTCCACGCACCCTCCACTCTCTGGGTAAATAACCTACCTCTAACATCCCCCCCCCACCCCCCATACTTCCCTCCAGTCGCGTTAAAATTATGTTGTCTCCTATTAGCCATTGTTGCGCTGGGAAAGAGTGGCTGGCTGTCTGGTCTATCTATGCGCCTTGTACACACCCACACACACACACACACACACACACACACACACACACACACACACACACACACACACACACACACACACACACACACACACACACACACACACACTCTCTTACTTTCGGAAAGTTCTGGACTAACCTGCTTCCGAGTCCGTGTTTTCCCTGTGCGCAACTTGATGTATCTGGCAATTAACTCATTCCGCCCTGGGGGGGAAAGAAACGAGAGCTAGTAACCGGTCACTGAAGCAGCGTCGAGTTAACGGTATTAACTGCACCCGCAAATATGAAGCGTCTGCAGTGGATCTACGAGAAAGCAGATGGTCTCTAATTTATTAAAGCACGGACTGCACAAGGGCTTTTACGTGGTGCAGTTTTATTTGGGTATTACACTGGCCCAATGAGCTTGTAACACCCATGAGACCGATGAACCTATCAAGCAGTACGTCTTTGGACTGTGGGAGGAAACTGGAGTACCTGGGGGGAAACCCATGTGATCATGGGGAGAACGTACAAACTCCTTACAGACGGTGGTGGGAAATGAACCTGGGTCACGAGTGCTGTACTGAGTTAAGCTAGTCGCTATGCTACCTTGCCGCCCACAACAGATTAACTTACAAAACTCTCAGAGTCTTCAGCCAAAAACTTGCTTCAGACTGCTTGAGGGAGAAGACTCGGTGGAAGAAGAAGGTTTCGAGGAATTTCTTGAGGGAGAGAGCGAGGAATGAGAGGAGCTTAGGACAAGGATTTGAGAGCCCAGGGTCTTGGCAGCTGGGGTCTGGAATCATTACAGGAAGCTGACGACCACCTCAGATGCTGGTGGGACAGGGGCGAATGAGTCGGGGAATGGAGGTTTATCAGCAGGGTTTTTCCCCTCGGGTGGGGTGAGACTAGGACTAGTGTCATAGGTTATGGGGTGAAAGGTGGGAGGGTGCTCCGAATGTGGATGTGGGTTGAATTGCAATATTTTGATGACAGAGGAATGAGGACTATGGCCTGGGTGCAGGTAGATGGGACAAGACTGGAACAGAGTTAAAGGGCTGTTGCCGTGCTCCTGTAGTACTCCAGGACTTTATGACCATGGAGAATTATCTGTAGTCTTCTGCACACTGGTTGAACACCCAAGTTGGTGTGGTCTTTCATTGATTCTGTTATGGTTATTATTCGAAGATGGATTTATTGAGTATGGCCACAAGTCTGTAGTCTAGTGTAGTTTTTTATGTTGTTTTATGTAGTCTAGTGTAGCCTTGTGCTGTCTAGTGTAGCTTTTGTGTTTCATGTAGCACCAGGGTCCTGGAAGCCAGCAGCATCTCTACTTTCTGCGAAGGCTGAGGAAAGTCCATCTCCCACACCCCCCCATCCTCATCACATTCTACAGGGGTTGTATTGAGAGCATCCTGAGCAGCTGCATCACTGCCTGGTTCGGGAATTGCACCATCTCGGATCGCAAGACCCTGCAGCGGATAGTGAGGTCAGCTGAGAAGATCATCGGGGTCTCTCTTCCCGCCATTACGGACATTTACACCACTCGCTGCATCCGCAAAGCAAACAGCATTATGAAGGACCCCACGCACCCCTCATACAAACTCTTCTCCCTCCTGCCGTCTGGGAAAACGTACCAAAGCATTCGGGCTCTCACGACCAGACTATGTAACAGTTACTTCCCTCAAACCATCAGACTCCTCAGTACCAGAGTCTAGACTGACATCTACATCATTTATTATTATATTGTAATTTGTCCTCTGCTGTGCCTATTGTCTTGTTTATTAATGATTGTACTGCCCTGCACTGTTTTGTGCTCTTTATGTAGTCCAGTGCAGATTTTATGTTGTTTTTACATAGTCTAGTGTAGCCTTGAGTTGTCTCACATAGTCCAGTGTAGTTTTTGTGTTTCATGTAGCACCAGGGTCCTGGAGGAACATTGTTTCATTTTTACTGTGTACAGTACCAGCAGTTTATGGTCGAAATGACAATAAAATCGACTTGACTTGAAGAAAATGAATCTCAGGGAGGGTTGTATATGGTGACATGTGTGAACTTTGAGGATAAATTTACTTTGAACTCTGTAGTTTGTGGTCTTTCTCCAGAGTGTGATCAAACTCAGTAATGGGGTATCAGGGTAGCGTAGTGGTTAGCACAGCGGTTTCCAGTGCAGGCGACTTGGGTTCAATTCCTGCCGCTGCCTGTGAGGAGTATGTAAGTTCACCCCGTGACCGCGTGGGTTTCCTCCGGGTGCGCCCAAAGACGTAGTGGTTGGTAGGGTAACTGGTCATTGTAAATTGTCTCAGGATTAGGCCAGGATTAAGTTGGGGGTTTGCTGGGCGGTGAGGCTCGAAGGGTCGGAAGGGCCTGTCCGCACTGTATCTCAACAAACAAATAAATAGATAGATAAATATGGGTAAATCCTAGCACACGTTCCTCATCCTCTGAAGCAGGAGTTCGGGGAAGAAGACCACCACCTCTTTCACAAAGGTAATTAATGGTGGGGCCTGCCAGCAATGACCACAATCGAGGGGACACACATACAGGTCTGCCCTGTGGGACCGTGGCCACGGTTTGGGTCTGGTCTGCCCTGCTGAGCTGTAAACCAGCCCATTGACTCGTCAAGCTCCCAATCCCCAAGCCACACACCAAACTCTGCCTTTGCGAGTCCAGATTGTCCCTCAGCCCGAGGCTCCTGATACCCTTACTGTCCACGGGCCTGTTCACACACGGTGGGTTATGCCTCCCAATGTCCATGTTACTCAGGCCTACCAACCTAGGTAGAGTGGAAATGGAGAGAATGCTTCCAGTAGTGGGGGAGTCTAGGACCAGAGGGCACAGCCTTTAGAACAGACGTGAGAAAGAACTTCTTTAGCCAGAGGGTGGTGAATCTGTGGAATTCATTGTCACAGACGGCTGTGGGCCAAGTCATTAGGTACATTGAAAACAGAGGTTGCTAAGTTCTTCATAAGGGTGTCAAAGGTTATGGAAAAAAGGCAGAAGAAGGGGTTGAGGGAAAATAAATCACCATGGTCAAATGACAGAGCAGTCTCAATGGGCTGAATGGCCTAATTCTGCTCCTAAGTCTTAAGGTTTTATAGCCTTGAGGCTCTCAGTGAATAATTTTTAGCCATCTTTACAATTAAATTGGAGATTACGCTGACAGAAAGGAATGTGAAGTATTAGGGAAGTTCAAAGTTTGTTTATTATAGAAGTATGTATACATTATACTAACTTGAGATTTGTCTGCTGGCAGGCAGGCCACGAAACAAGGAAGCCCAAAAGATCCCATCAACAGAAAGAAGACTGCGAAACGCCCAGCGAGCAGAGAGAGAAAAAGTCAAATGGTGCAAACAATGAAAGTAAGCAAGCAGCATCCGGAGTGAAAGTGAGCCCACAGACGTGAAGCCCGGAGCAGGCCGCAGGCGCAGTTCAGCGCAGAACCAAGTAAAGGTCACACAGCAGCGAGCAGAAACTCCCGTTTCGCTTTACCTAAGACCGTAAGACATAGGAGCAGAATTAGGCCATTTGGCCCATCGAGTCTGCACTGCTACTCATCACGGCTGATCCACTTCCCTCCGAACCCCAATCTCCTGCCTTCTCCCCTTAAATACACCCAATGACTTGGCCTCTACAGCCGCCCGCGACAATGAATTCCACAAATTCACCACCCTCTGGCTGAAAAAATTCCTCCTCACCTGAGTTCTAAATGGACATCCCTCCATTCTGAGGTTGTTCCCTCTGGTCCTCAACTCCCCCACCACAGGAAACATCCACTCAATTTAGGCCTTTCAACAATCAGTCTGTTTTTAAAGAGGTCACCCCTCAGTCTTCTAAATTCCAGCAAGTACAGGCCTAGAGCCATCAAACGCTCCAAATATGTTAACCCTTTTACTCCTGGAATCATTTCATAAACTTCCTCTGAGCCCTCTCCAATGTCAGCACATTCTTACTTAGATAATGGGCCCAAAACTGCTCCCAATACTTCATGTGAGGCCTCACCAGCTCTTTATAAAGCCTCAACATAACATCCTTGCTTTTATATTCTATTCCTCTCGAAATGAATGCTAACATTGCATTGGCTTTCCTCTCCACGGACTCAACCTGTAAATTAACGTTTAGGGAATCCTGCACAAGGACTCCCGAGTCCCTTTGCACCTCGGATTTTGGAATTTCCTCCCCGTTTTTAAAAGATAGTCTTTAGCCAAAGTGCATGACCATACATTTCTCAACACTATAATCCATTTGCCATTCTTTGCCCATTCTCCTAATCTGTAAATTCATGCTGATATTTATGCACATTTTATTCCATATCCATGCTTCTAACTTACTTTTATATATTTCTGTATAATTGAATATTGTCAATTTTTATTGTATATTGTGCCAACACTCCACAGAAATTTCCTCATCGATACAAACATATAGAACAAGAAAAATTCATCCTTAATCCTTGATGGTCAACATATTACCACTGCTGGGCTCCCACTGTAAACACACTGAGTGGCAGGAGGTCACTGCTGACCAAAGACCAACTGGACCGACCACCCAAACACAGGAGTAGGCCAGAGCCCGGATATCCTGTGGTCAGTGACTAACCTCTGACTCCCCAGAGCTTTTCCACCATACACAAAGCACGTCAGCAATGTGACAATCCGGTCAGCCCTGTTTGGCGTCTGCCTCCGAGGTGGACAAGGCCAGGTGGTTCGTGGAAACAGCAGTGGCTGCAGAATCCCCCTTCCAAACACACACCTTCCTTAGTTGGGAGCCCGTAACCATCCCCTCGACAGCACTGGTTCCAAATCCAGGAACTTCCTACCCAACCTTTTACATCGGATCTTTACCAGGACTCCTGTCTATCATCTTCTGACAGAATTAGGAATGTGTATTAAGCGCCAATCCTGCCATTTATACCCAGATCATACCTACAAGTTAAAGGTTGATTGGAACCGTACACAAACACATAAAATAAAATTACGGGGTTTTAGGTTAATTGCATTCAGCTTTTATTATACATTTTAAATGATCGTGAAGCAGTATTAATGTGCCCCCTGCCAAGATCCAAACTTGTCTTTTTCCGTTGCTAGGCAACCACGTCAGCCTTTGGCCTGCTTCTCTTTGCTCCATTCTTCAGGGCTCCTGCAATTTGCTTGTGAATGTGAGCCTGCAGCTTGCTGCCGGGAATTGCGCCGCGGTTCCCTTAGGGACCAGCAGGTGCAGGGCTTTTCAAGGCATTGGCAGCCCACAAGACCTCTTGCTCTGGCGAGCAGCTGCTGGCTGTCGCTTCCCTCTGGTCTCTTTCAGCTCCGAGCAGCATTTATACAGGCCCCTTGTACTTCACAAAGGGCCTCTAATGGATCAGCTGAACTGGCGTAAAGACGCTTTTAAACAGTGCTCTAAGAAACAAGGCTAACTGACTGTGGAATCTCCTTCTTTGCCCTTGCTATTTGTGCATGCAGCCACTCAGACACGTTAATACTACAAAGGAGCCACATGGTTGTACGTCTGTGTTTAGCTTCTCGTACGGTCCAATGCATCTTCGCCGTGAAGATTTTTTTAAAAAAATCCCACACAAGTGAAGTTCAAGACTAACACTTCAAACCAGAAATTTATAACTAATGGTTTATACTTTTTTAAAATTATTTTATCTGTTGTTTGTCTTTTTAAGTTGCTGCTGTTTGGAAGGTTTTCTTTCCCATTGCCATACCGATCCAAGATATTCTCCACACTCGTCCGGACATTCCTCCCTCTCCTGTTCCTTACCAAGCAGCGCACCGAGAGGCCCTTTCCAAGCGACACACTCCCCTCACTCAGTCTCGAAGAGCTTTAGTTTCTGGTGGTGATCACCGTCCAGTGATCTTTCTCAACAGGGACATTGATGGATAAGGTTAGTCATACACACAAGGGGTTCTGCAGATACTGGAAATCCAGAGCAACACGCGCAAAATGCTGGAGGAGGCAGCATCTGTGGACACAGCCCTGTGTGCACAATATTCTCAGTAATACATATTCACTGTCATCCCTTTATTTCAGTATTCATGCCCTGGCCTCCGTCGGTCAGGGTCAAACATGGATGTTCAGATACGCCATCCAGGGCAGTACAATATGGAGAGCAAGCTGTTGCCCATGTAGCAAGCTCCCTCTCTCCACGCATCTGATGGACCCAAAGCAACGGCAGAGACCGATACAGTTTGGTACCAGCGGCGCCGCAGGGGTTGCCAGTCAGCGTTCAACTCAATGTAGGACTCCCTTAGGGACTCCAGCTCCGGATTTTACCCTCGGGGTTTACTCCCAAAGCCTTCCCCGTGAGTGGCTACAGCCACAAGGCAGCGGGGGTTTGAGATCAGAGTTTTCCTTCTCCGAGATAAGCTGCCAACCACGACCGACGAGCCCCCCTCCGCCCGAGGCGACTGGTTTTAAGGCGCCAGTAACCTGCCTCTGCCCCTTCTCCTGTCAGTAGAAACGGTTCCGCCAGGCTCAGTAGTTAAACCACGCGTGAAGGCCAGGAGCTGGACTTGGTTGTCAAAGGGTATTTAACGTCAGAGGCTAAAGTATGGATAGGGAATAAAATGAGCTAAAATACATAAAAAGAAGCATACATTCACAATGTAAACAGCATTCTACATATGTTCAGCTAAGTCTGCCCTCGTAGTGCCTCCTCTTTGTAATATCCTCCGTTGACAAGCTTGTCCGGATTGGTTGCTGTCTCACAGCAAGTAATTGGAGTCATTGGTCAACAGGGCAGGCTTTATAGAGATAAGAATGTTTCACTGGCATTGAGCAGTTCCTCACACACAAGCAACTTAGATCAGTCTTCCCTTAAAAGGGAATAAATGCAGTTACTCTCGGTTTATGTCAGAGGTGTAGAATATTCACAGTGGCCACTTTATTAGGTATCCTTTGTACGTTTATAAAGTGGCCACTGTGTACATTCTTGTGATCTTCTGCTGCTGCAGCCCATCCACTTCAAGGTTGTGTGTTTGAAGATGCCCTTCTACATGCCACCATTGTTACTTTTACCCTCCTGCCAGCTTGAACCAGTCTGGCTATTCTCCCCCCCCCCCCCCCCCGACCTCTCTCATTAACAAGACGTTTTCACCCACAGAACTGCCCCTCACTGGACTTTTTTTTTTGTTCTTCCACACCATTCTCTGTAAACTCTAGAGACTGTTGTGTGCGAAAATCCCAGAAGACCACCAGGCCTGCACACTCGGGCACCTCCCACCCCCACCCAGCTAATGACAGTCACCTGCCGCTCATTCCTAACACATCACCGGCAGCCTGTTTAAACCCAGCTCTTGTCCACTCATCGAACTGGCCAGCCTCGCCCAGTCGCTCTTAGCCTTCGCTCTCCCTGTCTGAAGTTTACCTCGTTGCCCGCTGTTGTGTCCAGTTTCTCTTCTCTCTTCTTTCATGGCCCCTTGCACCTCATCATTTTGCAGCCTACTATCAAAGTCATCGGTCACTGCTGAATCATCTCCGCTGCTCAGCTTTTGAGTCAAGCCCCCTCTACATTTCCTGACAGTCTCTGAGATACTCAAGCTACCCCATCTGGCGCCAGCACAGTCAAAGTCACTTAGATCACATTTCTTCCCCATTCTGATGTTTGGTCTGAACAACAACTGAACCTTTTGACTGTGTCTGCATGCTTTTATGCATTGAGTTGCTGTTGCATTAAAGAGGTGTACAAGTCTACTTAATAAAGTGGCTATGGAGTGTATAGCCAGAGGTCAAAGTCATTCCCAAGGTCTTTGCTTCAATATGGCTTCTTTGTAATATGACAGATTTTACAAAAAAAAAACAACCAAAGGAAGACAAACTCTGCAAATAGAAAATAATACTGAGGACATTATTTGTAAAGAGTCCTTGAAAGTGACTGTACATCGTAGAACGAGTTCAGAGTAGTGGTGATTGGGGCCTGATGTTTGAGAGGTAATAACTTCTGTAAAAGGGTTCTGTACCTCCTGTCTGACGGATGCAGTGAGAAGGGAGCATGGCCTGGATGGTGGGGGCCCTTGATGATGGACACTGCTTTCCTGAGATTCAATTTCTTGTGGGCATTCACAGTAAATACAAAGAAGCACAATAGAATCAGTGAAAAACTGCACACAAAGATGGGCAACCAACGTGCGCAAGCCAACAAACTTGTGCAAATACAAAAAGAAAGAAAAGCTAAATAAACAAACAGATGGATACATACATTCATGCAAAAATAGATAAATATTAAGAACTCGAGTTGCAGAATCCTGAAAGTGATCCCATAGGTTGTGGAATCAGTTCAGAGTCAAGGTGAGTGAAGTTATCCTCACTGGCTCAGGAGCCCGGTAGCTGAGGGGGTAATAACTGTTCTTGAACCTGGTGGCGTGGGACTTGAGGCTCCTGTACCTCCTTCCCGACGGCAGCAGTGAGCACAGCCTGGGGGGGGGGGGGTGGGAATCCTTCAGGACGGATACTGCTTTCCTGCGGCAGCGTTCCTTGTAGGTGTGCGCGGTGGTGGGTAGGGCTTCCGCTGTGACGGGCTGGGCCGCGCCCACTGCTCCTTGCAGGCTTTTCCATCCAAGGGCTCGGGGTATTTCCATACCGGGCTGAGATGCAATATACTCTCCACCACACATCTACAGAGCTTTGTCAAAGTTCATAAACTTGCCAAATCTTCACAAACTTCTAAGAAAGTAGAGGCTTTCTTTGTAATGGCATTAATGTGACAAGACAAACACTGGTCTCTCAGAGCTGAACATATCATATTTGCATTTAGACTGGTCATTCCAACTTCATGCAAGATACAAAAGTATTTTTAACACAATAAATACTTCCAGTAATTGGCCAGATAATCATTTGCAGCTTCTTATGCTACATAACCATTTAATAAAATTGCAAGTGGAAAGGGCAACAGAGGTTGAAGCTCTTTCCCAGAATTTCCTAACTTATTCCTTGAAGGTAATGAGGATTTTTTCCCTTACGCCCCCCTCGCCAATTGCAGAGGACATGAAGTCACCCTTCGGAGTCTCAAAGGATTACAGTCGGAGATAAGAGCACTGGGTGAGTCAGGCAGAACGATCCTGACTCAGACTTTCCTGGTGATTTCAGTCTAGTGTTACAGCTGCTTCTCATCAACATCTACCGTAATTCTTACAGAGCCGACACGATAGGCAGGATGGAAATGAGTACTCAGCCCTTCTGTTGTGAAAGGATGGAGAGGAATCCACACAGACGGGAAGGGGGGAGAGTCAGATACCTACCTGCCTCCTCGGGATGTTACAGGTGAACGCCGAGCCCGTCTACGTGGGGCGCTGCCACAAGAACGCGACGGCCGTCGTCAAAGGGCCCCCCCCCCCCCCACCACCCTCCAGGCCGCGCTCTCTTCTCGCTGCTGCCGGCTGGAAGGTGGTACAGGACCCTCAGGTCCCACACCACGGCAGCACAACGCCCTACGGTCCCAGCGACCCGGGTTCGATTCCTGCTGCTGCCTTGTAAGGAGTTTGTACGTGCTCCCCGTGACCGCGTGGGTATCCCACCCGGTGCTCTGGTTTCCTCCCACAGACCGAAGAGGTAGCGGTTGGGAGGTTAATTGGTCATTGTAAGTTGTCCTGGCATTTGGCTAGGGTTAAATCAGGGGTTGCTGGGCAGCATGGCTCAAAGCGCCTATTCCGTGCTGTAACTCAACAAATAAATAAACAAATAAATAGGTAGATAGATAAATAAACAACACCATCAGGTTCAGGCACAGTTATTACCCTTCGACCATCAGGTTCCTGAACAAAGGGGATAACTTGACTCCCCTCAACTCTGAACTGATTCCACAACCTACAGACTCGCTTTCAAGACTCAGTAACCCGCGTTCTCTGAATTATTTACCTTTTTATTTCCACAGTTTGTCTTCTTTTGCACATTGGTTCTTTACGCATCTTTGTTTGTGCAGAGCTTTTTTAAATATATTGTATTTCACTCTTTTCCGGTGAACACCCGCATGAAAGTGAATCAGAAGGGGCTGTGTGTGCGTGAGGGAGTGGGTGGATGGAGGGGAGGGAGGACAGGGGCTTGAACCGGTGCTGTTGTTCTGCTGAACACTCTGGCCAGAATACACGGCCTGTCCCCAGCACATCGTTAATTTGTGTTAGTTGCAGGCCCAGGTGTTACAGGGCCCTGGCGAGCCCTCACCTGGAGTATTGTGAGCAGTTTTGGGCCCCTCATTCAAGCAAGGATGTGCTGACCAATGTGGAAAGGCCTAGATCGAGTGGATGTGGAGGGGCTGTTTCCCCAGAATAGAGGGATGGCCATTCAGAATAGAGAGGAAGAGGAGTTTCTTCAGCCAGAGGGTGGTGAATGTGTAGAATTCACTGCCACAGGCGGCTGTGGAGGGCAGGCCACTGGGTGTATTTAAGGCGGAGGTTGATAGGTTCTTGATTAGTCGGGGAGTGAAAGGTTACAGGGAGGATGGGATTGAGAGGGAATTGGATCAGCCATGATGAAATGGCTGAGCAGGTTTGAGGGCTAATTTGGCTCCTGTGGATGATGACCCTACTACAAAACGACCATATTTCACTGTATGTTTCAATGTGCACGTGATACATAAATCTGAATCTGAATTCGAGGAGATCAATGCCACTGGATCATGAATCCCAGCTCATGCTCAGGCAGGTCTGGGAGATACTGAAGCCCTTGTTCATCATCTCTGGCCCAGACCATCTCCATCTCCAGACGGAGCTCCTGTCCAGCAGACAGGGACCTGTCTGCCTCCATCTCCAGACAGAGCTCCTGTGCACTGGCTCTGTCTCATGATAGGGCTCCTGTCCTCCATCTCCATCTCCAGATGGAGCTCTTCTCCACTGCCTTGGCCTCCAGACAGGTCTCCCGTCCACTGTCTTCATCTCCAGACGGGATTCCTGTTCACTGTCTCTGTCTCCAGACGGAGCTCCCTCCCACCGTCTCAGATTCCAGGTGCCCTCCTGCCCTTGCACACGGGAGTGTTTTGGTGGACGTGGCTCCGCTGCCTCGTGGAGTCGTGCAAAGAGTATCTGCAGTCTTCACCACTTTACACCACGCGGTTCAGCCGTGTCAGACTGCTAAACTGTACACTCTCCAAACTATTACATCAACTCTCATCTGGGAAAACCTAAAGAAATGTCTAATTTCCTGTTGAGAGTTATATTAATTCTTGAGGTCAGATAGAAATCTGCCAACATTATCCGAAGCACATTTACTCTCAGAAATGCTAGCGCAGGATATAATTTGGTTTTCTCTGTGTGGTCTGATTACTCACTCCAGTGTTTTTATTAAGTCCAGTGTCTTGGAGCACGTTGTCATTGCAAGAGGGTGATGAGCCTGTAGAACACAGGGGGGGCTTCACCCAGAGGGTGGTGAAGCTCTGGAATTCATTGCCACAATTGGCCGTGGAGGCTACGTCATTGGGTATATATAAACCGGAGGCTGGTAGGTTCTTGCTTATAAGGATGTCTAATTGTGGGGAGAAGGCAGGAGAATGGGGTTGAGAGGGAAAATAAATCAGCCGTGATGGAATGGCGGAGCAGCCTAAATGTGCCAGGTGCCTGATTTTGCTCCTGTGTCGTACGGTCTTATGGTCTAGCAAGGCATCAGACCCAGAAAGAAGCCCATCCCGCCCAAAAAAAGGAGTGAATTGGCTGAGAAAGGTTCCCGTTCCAACAAAAGACCTATTGTCTATCTAGAAATAGTGTGGTGGTCATTAGCTGCTTGTTCTTTCTTCCAGCCAATAAAAGCCTACATCTCGCCTCACGTCTCCAAGAGCTATTGATGGTGCATTAGCTATATCACCTAAAACTCCTGCAAATTTCTACAGAAATCTGTCTTTGTCTCTTTATATCTAGTTTTTCATAATTTCTGCCGTATTTTTTTCCTGTAAATGCCTTCAAGAAAACAGATTTCGGGGTAGTCTGTGGTGACATATATGTACTATGATAATAAATTTACTTTGAAATTTGAACTTTGTAGCACTGTTGTACGCAGTTACAGACTTGTGCCCACCAGTACTGAAACAAGGTGACAGATGTGTGCCTAGAGGTACCGTATATATGGATAGACCTATATACACCAACACTGAACTGACCTTATAGTAACAGTGCTGTGTCCATCAGATCTAGATTTGAACTTAGTCTACAAATCTAACAAAGCTCAACTCTTCTGTCATATCTCATCTCTGGAGCCCTGATGCCAGCCCCAGTGAGGTTCCATGTGCCAGACCACGTACCACATAGGACTGAGATTAGGTGCCCAGTATTTGGCAGACCAAGGCCTGGCAGCTGGAAGACTCCTGAACTCTGCCTCGCTGATGGTCCCATTTCAGAATGGTTTCCCCATTCCATCCTGGGTGAGACCAAGAGTACAACTGGGGCCACCAAAAGCAAACAACGAGCAACACAGAAAATCTGAAATAACACTCGAAAATCCTCAGCAGGTCATCAGGGTGCCTACCACAACCTTCTACAGGCGCACAGTGGAGAGTCTCCTGACTGGAGGCATCATGAATCGGTGCCCAGGAATGGAAAATCACACAGAAAGTGGTGGATACAACCCAGTCCATTGTAGACATCACTGAGAACATCTACAACAAGCACTGCCGCAAGAAAGCAGAATCTATCTTCCAGGACTCCCACCGTCCATGCCATACCTCGCACCTTAGCAAAGATTCTGGATTTCCTTCTCTCCAAATTCCCTGTACTTTAAGATCCGTTTCATCTCCAAACTTAAGCTAGAGTTTGGAAAAGATAGGGATTGACACTGTAGGAAGGATGTCAAAGTTTTGAGGGGGTGCAGAAGAGATTTACCAGGATGCTGTCTTAATTAGACGCTGGACAAAATTTGTTGTTTGCTTTGGAGCAGTGGAGGGGAGATCTGATAGAGGTTTATAAGATTATGAGAGGCAAAGAGAGAGTAGACTGGAAGTACCTGTTTCCCAGGGTTGAGATATCTAATACCAGAGAGCTTGCATTGAAGGTAAGAGGGGGTAGGTTCGAAGGGGATGTGAGGGGTAAGTTTTTTACTCAGAGAGAGGTGGATGCCTGGTATGGTGGTAGAGGCAAATACATTAGCAGTTTCTAAGAGACGTTCAGACAGACACATGAATATGAGGAAGATGGAGGGATATGGACATTGTGTAGGTAAGAGTGATTTTTTGGGGTTTTTAAAAATTTGCTTTTTAGCTGGTTCAGCACCACATTGTGGGCCGAAGGGCCTGTACTGTACTGTTCTATGTTCTATGATATGTTTTAAGATGGAAAAAGCAGCTAAGGCAAGGCAGGGGATGTAATGCCTGTCATAAAATTAGAGTGCCTGGCCTGTACCCTGGAACAGGCCAGCACTTTCAGGAGAGGAAAGGAAAAATGTTTTGGTGGGAAAAAAATGAAAGCAACTATGCAGCAGGTTGGTACAGCTGAGAGAGCTTCTGCCTCAAAGTTCCTACGCCGTGGGTTCGATCCTGACCTCGGGGGTCGTGTGCGTGGAGTTTGCATGATTGTGAGGGTTTTCCCTGTGTGCTTCAGTTTCCTAAAGACGTCCAGGTCGGTGGGCCAAGTGGCCGCTGTTAATTATCCCCAGTTTTCAGGTAAGTGGTAGTATCGGAAAGGAGGTGATTGGGAACACAGGGCGAGAATGGGATCAGTGCAAATCATACTTGACAGTCAGCAGAGACTCATTGCGTTATAGACCAGTACAGCGCTAAAGTAGGCCCTTTGGCCCATCTGAGCCAGTCTGCCTACACCCATCAACCTGCACCAGGACCATAGTCTTGCATATCCCTCCCATTTATGTACCTATCCAAACTCCTCTTAAATGTAAAAATCAAACCTACATCCACTATTTCCACTGGCTGCTCATTCCACACTCGCGCCAGCCTCTGAGTGAAGAATTCCCCCTCGAGGACCCTTTAAACTTTTCACCTTTCACCCTTAACCCATGACTTCCAATTCTAGTCTCACCCAACCTCGGTGGAACAAGCCTGCTTGCATTTACTCTACCTATATCCCTCATAGTTTATCTATCCAACCTCCCCTCATTCTCCTACGCTCCAGGGAATTAAGTCCTAATTTATTCAACCTTTCCCTATATCTCAGGTCTTCACCTCCTGGCAACATCCTTGTAAATTTTCCCGGTATTGTTTCAATCTGATTGATATCTTTCCTGTAGTAAGGTATCAATAAACAGGACTGCACACAGCACTCCAAATCAGGTCTTGCTAATGTCTTATTGTCTTAAAGTTTTCTGATGACTCTGCCATAGTTGGATGCATCAGCAAGGGAGATGAGGCTGAGTACAGGGCTACGGTGGGAAACTTTGTCACATGGTGTGAGCAAAATCATCTGCAGCTTAATGTGAAAAAGACTAAGGAGCTGGTGGTGGACCTGAGGAGGGCTAAGGCACCGGTGACCCGTTTCCATCCAAGGGGTCAGTGTGGACATGGTGGAGGATTACAAATACCTGGGGATACGAATTGACAATAAGCTGGACTGGTCAAAGAACACTGAGGCTGTCTACAAGAAGGGTCAGAGCCGTCTCTATTTCCTGAGGAGACTGAGGTCCTTTAACATCTGCCGGACGATGCTGAGGATGTTCTATGAGTCTGTGGTGGCCAGTGCTATCATGTTTGCTGTTGTGTGCTGGGGCAGCAGGCTGAGGGTAGCAGACACCAACAGAATCAACAAACTCATTCGTAAGGCCAGTGATGTTGTGGGGGTGGAACTGGACTCTCTGACGGTGGTGTCTGAAAAGAGGATGCTGTCCAAGCTGCATGCCATCTTGGACAATGTCTCCCATCCGCTCCATAATGTACTGGTTAGGCACAGGAGTACATTCAGCCAGAGACTCATTCCACCGATATGTAACACTGAGCGTCATAGGAAGTCATTCCTGCCTGTGGCCATCAAACTTTACAACTCCTCCCTCAGAGTGTCAGACACCCTGAGCCAATAGGCTGGTCCTGGACTTATTTCCACTTGGCATAATTTACATTATTAATATTTAATTATTTATGGTTTTATATTGCTATATTTCTACACTATTCTTGGTTGGTGCGACTGTAACGAAACCCAATTTCCCTCGGGATCAATAAAGTACATCTGTCTGTCTTGTACAACATAACATCCCATCACCTATACTCAGTACTTTGATTTATGAAGGCCAATGTACCAAAAGCTTTCTTTTATGACCCGTGACATCTCTTTCAAGGAATTTTGGATCTGTATTCCACGTTATATTGTTAACTCCTCCAAGAGGACCACAACCTCATCGTAGGGTTTGGAGGCTTGCGTCCCTCAATGACCCGGAGAGCGGTGTTGGCCGGAGTCAGGGCCTTGCACTTTGGCTCTTGGTAGGGTCACCCTTGCCAAACAGGTCAGACTAAGAGTGGTCCACTGGTCCTCCAGGTTCGGGGGTTCAGCTCAGGGCCAACGACCCTGACCGGTCAAACAACACTGTGACGGACACAGTGATGAAAAATCTGTGTACAACTGAGAACCCTGAACCACACCTGGGGCACAATAGAGAGAATGGCCAATGACGGACAGAGATGGAGGACCTTCAATGCTGCCCTAATAACGGGCAGTAAGTAAGTATTCCTCAATGGGCTGAAAGGCCTCTTTCCCTGCCTCATGACTTAATGACTAATATGGACATTTAAATTCAGGGTACATTGAGTACACAAGTAATGCTTGACAAGATACCAACAGAGGACGTTCAGTGAGCTAACAGACGGACTCATTCTTGCTTACTGACCTATTATAATAAAGAATGAGGCCATTTGGCCCATCAGGTATCTGCCAGCTCCCAGCAGGACATCCCCATCAATCCCCTCTCCTTATTCCCCTGAGCCACGGCTACTCATTCTCCCTCACACATACACAACAACTCCCCTTTGACGCTGTTTACCACCGGGCACAGCAGGGGAACTCACCCAGTCACAGGGAGAACAGGAAAACTCCACCCAGTCAGTGCCGGAGGTCAGGATCGAACCGGCGTCCCTGCTGCTATCAGGCCTCACGGCGCTCCCCTCCAGCTCGAGGGAAACAAAATTCTGCTATCTCTGTTCAGTGGCCACCCCTCCCCCCCCACCGCCACTCACCGTACATCTTCCCTTCGTCCGACAGGATAATTTTCCGCCTGCCACACGGCGGGTAGATGGCCAGCGCCTCCTGGAAGCTCTGCTCGATATCGGCACTCCACACGCCCTCCGCATCGTTGTCCAGGCTCTTGTCAATCGAGTTGCTCATTGCCTCCGAGTCACGGTCAGGGCTCATGCCCTCGCCCCAGCCGTTCGCCTCTATTTTGACTCCTTGAGGGAGTCCAAGCCTTAGCTTGGAGGCAGCACTGACCTGCTGAGAGAAAACAACGAAGGCATTGGATGAACTTGTCCGTGAGTTACAGCAGCATCATACAGACGGGCTGGGGACAGAACACTCACTTCGGATCTCCACCCTGTTTCTGTTTGCACATAACTTGCATTTCTTCGACTTCCCTCTTCCTTATTTCCTCCCCCCTTAAGAATTCTGCAATTAACTGTCAAAAGCACTGGAGAAGGGAAAAGAGACTCATCGATGGGGAAGGACGTGGTTAACTGGGACGTACAGGATGAAGACAGTTGAAAAAATGAATATGATCAGAAGAGGAGCCAGCAGACAACGTAATAATTTTCTGATTTTAACCTTGGTTTCTAGCTCCCTCCTCTTCACCATCGCACACTGAAGCTTTTCGTTCTTGCTGGCCATATTGTTCTGGTGCAGTGGACTGCTCATCCACTGTGGAATTTCACACTTTAACAAAGAATTTCAATGGTGCAGACTGAGACAGGGAGAGGAAACACACGTACACACACACTCAGGTACGTGTGAACACACACACACACACACACACAGATACACGCACACTCAGGTATACATGCGTGTATATATATATATATACATACACACACACACACACTCACACACACAGATACACGCACACACATGGTGAGACACTGAAGCTAGTGAATAGATAACTCCTTATTCAGCAAAATGAGCAGCAGGCATCATATTCGAGACACTCTTGGAAGAAGAGACCTGCCTGACCCAATATCACAAGACATTTTAAATGCTAAAGATCAAAGGTAACAGCAGGACAATGTTATAGTTGCAATGTATCTACAATGCTTCCTTTGAATTACATACAACTTTACAAACACTTCCACCTCCACACCCACACTCCAGACACCCAAAATGAATGTTAGTTCCCACAGCCTCTGGGCTGCATTCACACAAATGCAGCCATCTGCTGTCACGTGGAGTGTTTCTTTGTTTGCAATCAACTCTCGGAAGACCATTGTTCAGAGCTGCATTTTAAATTCAATCTACAATCCACCTTCAGGTCTGAAGACTGGCTGCTGTTGAAATTGGTATTTGCCACACACACACACACACACACACACACACACACACACACACACACACACACACACACACACACACACACACACACACACACACACACACACACACACACACACACACACACACACACACACACTATTCTGCCCATTTGAACCAGTGACAGAATGGTTTCCCAGTGTGACTGAGCCATTCGCTCTTCCCAGTTCCTAGCCCACGGTTTATCTCACTCTCCATAAATTAATCTGCTTCTGACCCTGACGACGAGGAAGACTTTTCTCTTCCCGTTACTTTAGCTGACCGAGTCCTCCATCCTCCGGCCGGTGAGAACATTTCTCCTTCACTTTCTCAGCGTCCTTGGTCATTTTGAATTCCTCTGTTAAATCACCTCTCAGACCCCTCCCCATTCATGGTCGATATTATCCTCCCCACTCTGCGCAGAACTGATCCTCCACCTCTAGGACCATTCCATAGAGTCTCTCCTGTAACCTCCCTCGAGCCGAACGGTGGTGATCATAAATGAGTATAACACTCCAGCTGATGTACGGAGAAGAAATAGGACCTTTATGCTTTTGTGCTCTTCGTCGTACGGGAAACTCTTCAGCCTTGCTGATAAAGGGATGCAGAAATATCATAGAACGTCTTTTATTGAACTCAGTAATGATCAACTAAAGGGCTACAACAATGTATTAAAATCTTACCGTGCAATACACGGTTCTTAAAGCTACACTGACACGTACTGTGTAAACACTTCCCTTCTCATTCACCAGCACTCAGTCTGCAGCTGGGAACAGTGTAGCAATGAGTGACGCCTGGACCCACCCAGCCCACCTGTTCACTCCCCACCCACCCAGCTGGGAGGGTCCCTCCTGAGGGCATCGCCACGGAACAGCTCCGACTCAACAAACCGAAGCTGGGGTTGTGCCCGGAGCAGAATCACCTAAATGTTTTTGAACACTACATCCACATCCACAGTTCTATCATTTCCTGTCAGTCACCTTATGTACAAACACTCTTGCACCTAGACTCACTTTAATCTATGTATATAAGATTTCTTATGTATTTATGTAAAACAATATCTCCCTACCTCCCGTCTTCTATTCCCCACGCTAGCCTTTTACCTCTTCTCATCTTCTCCCCCTGAGTCCGCTCTTTCCCCTTCTCCTATGGCCCGCTCTCCTCTCCTATCAAATTCCTTCCCCTCCAGCCCTTTACCTTTCCCACTTCTCTGATCACCTTCTACCTCCTTCCGAACCAGATTGAGTCCTAACAGCCAAATCCTTGGAGCAGCCTGGAGTAGGCCCAAAGCCTCAGTATTACGCACATTTTTTACAGGAAAGAACACAATTGATCGGAGGAAAGTATAGGGGGGGGGGTGTCAAAGGTAGTTTTTCTTTTTACACAGAGAGTGGTGGGTGTGTGTAATGTATTTCCAGGGCTGGTAGTAAAGGCTGATCCATTAGGGACATTTGAAAGACTCTTAGATACACAGATGGATGAAAGGAAAATGGAGGGCTATGTAGGAGGGAAAGATCAGAAGCCCATTTCGGGTAAAACGATCGAGGAGGTCACAGTGTGGTAAACTGTGGTGACTAGGGTTTTGCCAATTAGTTCAGGAACTGAAAGTTGCTGTTCTGGAACTTGACGGTGTAGGACTTCAGGTTTCTGTAGCTCCTGGCCGACGGTGGCTGCTAAAAGATGCCGTGGCCCGGACGGTGGGAAGCTTTGACGTTGCTCCTTGGGTTGCACTGGTCCGCACTGTAACTAGGCAGGAGATGACAGACAGAGAGGTCACAGTGGGAGTGGGGTGGAGAATTAAGGTGGCACGTCATGGGAAGTGCAGGGTCACTCCCGAGGACTGGACACAGGCACTCTGTAAATTCCCTTTGTCCCGTCCGTCGCTGTCCCACTGCCCAGACCAACTTGTTTCCTGCTTTCCCAGTTCTGATGTAGGGTCCCAGACCTGGAATGTCGACTATCTCTCTTCACAAAAAATGCTGCCCTCCTTGCCAAGTTTATCCAGCATTTCAGACTCCAAATGTCTGCAGCTTTCTGATTTTCTTTGGCCGTTAAACGCGTCTTGGATTATCACTGCTATCGGCTTTCCCACCAGCAAAATCAAACTGCCTGCCCTGGAGTCGGCTGCATTTGTCTTCACGCTGTTAAACCATTCAGAGCAGCTTAGGGCCCCTTATCTGAGAGAGGATGTGCCGACATTGCAGAGGGTCCAGAGGAATGTTACAGGAATTATCCCGGAAATGAAAGGGTTAATGTATGCGGAGCTCTGGGCCTAGAAGAATGAGGTGGGGGGGTGGGTGGGTCTCATTGAACCCTATTGAATAGGTTTGGATAGAGTGGATGTGGAGAGGATGTTTCCAACAGTGGGGGAGTCAAGGACCGGGGGCACAACTTCGGATACAAGGCCGTCTCCTTTGAACGGAGATGAGGGGGGATTCTCTTTAGCCAGAAGGTGCAGAGTCTGTAGAATCCATTGCCACAGGTGGCTGTGGAGGCCAAGTTATTTGGTAAACTTAAAGCGGAGGTTGGCAAGTTCTCGGTTTGGAAGGACGTCAAAGATTACGGGGTGACGGCAGGAGAACGGCATTGAGACCAAAAATAAATCAGCCATGATGGAACGGTGACAGACTCCATTGACCAAGTGGCCTAGTTCAGCTCATACTGTATGTTTTATCGTCGAAGAGTGAAGCATCTGCTGTCCATCCTTTGCTGAATAGTTTTAGATGGAGTGGACAGCCAGCGCCGTTTCCCAGGGAGGCAATGGCACAATTTTAAGGTGATCGGAGGGAAGTATAGGTGGGGAATGTGAGAGGTAGGTTTTTTTTTTGCAGAGCGTTAAGTGAATGGGATGCATTACCTCTCTCAGCTCGGTATCGTGCCAAATGGCCACACAAGTTAGAACTGTCTCCTGCTCCAATTAAGCAGCATCGTGTCCCAAAGAAATGAAGGGAATCCCGGCTATTTTCTTGATTAGTTTTTGTCCTTTAAGAGTTGCCCCAAATACGTGGCCGCCATGGTTATCCGACGGCCCAATGAACCGGAACTCACTGCCACTTTACTCTCTCCACATTCCCAGCAACTCTCCCCAGGTTGTTTTGTTAAGTCTGTAGAGGTGGTTTTGGGGACAGAGAGGGGGGTCAGGTCACCATCCGTGGGTGTCAGGCTGTCCCAGGTCGGTGGGTTCGAGGATGAGATGGCCGTGCGAGCAGGAGGATCGAGTCAGTTCGGGGTCCTGCCATCAGGTGGTCTGACGGTTGATACCGAAGACAAAAACCCAAAGGCCAATCGGAAGTCGAGAAATCGAAGTCTGACGGGTGAAGCCTGGAGACGGAGACGAGAGGCAGGAAATGAAGATGAGAGACCAGAGACAGAGACGAGATGCTGGAAATGAAGATGAGAGACTGGAGACGGAGACAAGAGGCAGGAAATGAAGATGAGAGACTGGAGACAGAGACGAGATGCTGGAAATGAAGATGAGAGACTGGAGACGGAGACAAGAGGCAGGAAATGAAGATGAGAGACTGGAGACAGAGATGAGATGCTGGAAATGAAGATGAGAGACTGGAGACGGAGACGAGAGGCAGGAAATGGAGGTGAGAGACCAGAGACAGAGATGAGATGCTGGAAATGAAGATGAGAGACCAGAGACAGAGATGAGATGCTGGAAATGAAGATGAGAGACTGGAGACAGAGATGAGATGCTGGAAATGAAGATGAGAGACTGGAGACAGAGATGAGAGGCAGGAAATGAAGATGAGAGACCAGAGACAGAGATGAGATGCTGGAAATGAAGATGAGAGACTGGAGACAAAGACGAGAGGCAGGAAATGAAGATGAGAGACCAGAGACAGAGATGAGATGCTGGAGATGAAGATGAGAGACTGGAGACGGAGATGAGAGGCAGGAAATGGAGATGAGAGACCAGAGACAGAGATGAGATGCTGGAAATGAAGATGAGAGACTGGAGACGGAGACAAGAGGCAGGAAATGAAGATGAGAGACTGGAGACAGAGATGAGATGCTGGAAATGAAGATGAGAGACTGGAGACGGAGACGAGAGGCAGGAAATGGAGGTGAGAGACCAGAGACAGAGATGAGATGCTGGAAATGAAGATGAGAGACCAGAGACAGAGATGAGATGCTGGAAATGAAGATGAGAGACTGGAGACAGAGATGAGAGGCAGGAAATGAAGATGAGAGACCAGAGACAGAGATGAGATGCTGGAAATGAAGATGAGAGACTGGAGACAGAGATGAGATGCTGGAAATGAAGATGAGAGACTGGAGACAGAGACGAGAGGCAGGAAATGGAGGTGAGAGACCAGAGACAGAGATGAGATGCTGGAAATGAAGATGAGAGACTGGAGACAGAGATGAGATGCTGGAAATGAAGATGAGAGACTGGAGACAGAGACGAGAGGCAGGAAATGAAGATGAGAGACTGGAGATGGAGACGAGAGGCAGGAAATGGAGGTGAGAGACCAGAGACAGAGATGAGATGCTGGAGATGGAGATGAGAGACTGGAGACCAGAGACAAGAGACAGGAAATGAAGATGAGAGACTGGAGACAGAGATAAGAGGCAGGAAATGGAGACAAGAGGCCAGAGACAGAAATGAGAGGCCGGAGAGGAGACGGAAGACCAGAGACCGGAGACGAGAGGCCGGAGACCGGAGATGAGAGGGGGGAGATGAGCGGCAGGAGACAGAGATGAGAGGCCGGAGACCAGAGACGAGAGGCCGGAGACCAGAGACGAGAGGCAGAAGACAGAAACGAGAAGCCAGAGACCGGAGACGAGAGGCCGGAGACAGAGATGAGAGGCCAGTGGTGGAGATGAGAGGCAGGAAATGGAGGTAAAAGGCCAGAGACGGAAATGAGAGGCTGGAGTTGGAGAAGGAAGGCCGGAGACTGGAAACTGGAGGACTGTTTGTAATGTCCATGTGTGAGGGGCTTGTTTTCGTGTTATTCCGTTGCTTGTTGTGTCGTGTTCCATTGCGTTCCGTGTCGTTCTGCTGAGCATTGTGGCTGCGCTACGTTGGCACCGTAAAGTGTGGGGTCTGTTTCCAGGCTGTTTCCAGCACCTCCCGACTTTATGCTGGTTGGTTCACTGTATGTTTCAATGAACGTGTGATAAATAAATCGGAGTCGGAATCTGATTCGACCCAGAAAGATTTACAACAAAGCAGGGCTATCGGGTGGCTCTGTGTTGTGTCAGTATCAGGGTAAAGTTCTCCTTTGACCTGGCATCTGTGTTTGCAGCTGCCGACACTAAAACCTAGCAGCTGCAGGCGTGACAGCCAGACCTTAAAGGGGCATGCGTCTGCAGGGGCGACCTGCTAGTTAGTGACAGTGGGAGAATGTGCAGGGCGGTGGTGAGAGAGGGCTCCCAGGGGGTTAAAAGGGAGTTCAGGCAGCTGCTGAGAAACGCTGGCCAGAGAAGATGAATTCTGGGTGTTGACATCGCTTGGGGACAGCTAATGCTGAGAGAAAAACAAGAATACAAGGAGCCGACTTCTCTGGGGCAGCACAGCGGTGAAACTGGTAGAGCTGCTTCCTCAGAGTCCCAGAGAGACCCGGGTTCAATCCCGACCTCCTGTGCTGTCCGTGTGGAGTTTGCACGCCCTCCTTGTGATCGTGTATGTTTCCCCTGGGTGCACTGGTTTCCTCCCACGTCCCAAGACATTGTGTGTGTGTGTGTGTGTGTGTGTGTGTGTGTGTGTGTGTGTGTGTGTGTGTGTGTGTGTGTGTGTGTGTGTGTGTGTGTGTGTGTGTGTGTGTGTGTGTGTGTGTGTGTTTGGACTTCGAGGACAAAGGACCCGGGTTCGGATCCGGCCGGCTCCTTGCACGCTTCCCATCCGTGCTGGGCTGGGCGTCAAGCGAGCAACTCAGCCTCGTTTAAAAAAACAGTCAAAATGCTATGGAAACAGCAAAATATGCTGCCCGATGCGCCACAGGGCGTGGGAGGGAACAACAACCCTTGTGTGTGGGTGAGTGGTAGAACATTGGGTGGGTGGGGGAAGTGATGGGAATGCAAGGAGAATAGAATGAAATGGAGTTATTGTGGGTTTAGAGTGATTTATGGTCAGTGCAGACTCAATGGGCCGAAGGGCCTGTTTCAGTGACTCTATGATTCAATGACTTTTTATGGAGGGGTGAAGGAAACCATCTAGAAGAGATTGACAGGGAGACCTTTGTAAAGAGTAAACTCTATGAATTTGAGTATGTGGGAAAAAGCTCTATGCCCACTGTACAGGCTCTCGGGGTGGACAGAAAAGGAGGAGGAGCTTCATTCTTTTAGGGACTTCTAATGAGACGAAGATGCTTTAGGGATCAGAGGCAGCGCCATTGAATGACTCCTCAGTTTGGAAGCTGAGATCTTCACTTCCACAGACTCACAGATTCCAGTAGGCTACACCTTGCCTCATAGAGAGGGTGCTGGCCCTGGAAACAGTTCTGTGAGAGAGATGGTTAGAAACGCGTGGTGGCTCTACAAGTTGCAACGGCTGTTTCTCAGAGGACTGAGGTTGAAAATCACGTGGGACGGTAATCTTGAATGTGACACCATTTAGGGGAGTTTTAGGGGACCTAATGAAAGGTCTTGGCCCAAAATGTTGACTCTTTGTTCCTTACCTTGGATGCTGCTTGACCTGCTGAGTTCTTCCAGCATTTTATGCCCATTTCTCTGGATTTCCAGCATTTATAGAATCTTTTGTGTTTATATCTTGCCAAAATATTGGTTATTAGGATAGGTAGGGGAGTAAAGGATTACAGGGAGAAGAAAGGAGACGGGTTTGAAAAAAAATCATCCATGATTGAATAGTGGAATAGTCAATGGGCCAAATGGCCTAATTCTGTTCCTATATCTTACGGTCTTATGGTTTTATGGTACCAAGCTCCCTCCTTTACTCTCTGTATACCCATGGCTGTGTCGCCACCCACAACTCCAATCTGCTAATTAAATTTGCTGACGACACTACACTGATTGGCCTAATCTCAAACAATAATGGGTCAGCCTACAGAGAGGAATTCATCAGCCTGACACAGTGGTGTCAAGAAAACAACCTCTCTCACAACGTCGCAAAAACAAAGGAGCTGGTTGTGGATTACAGGAGGAATGGAGACAGGCTAACCCCTATTGATATCAATGGATCTGGGGTTGAGAGGGAGAACAGCTTTAAGTTTCTCTGCATACACATCACCAAGGATCTCACATGGTCTGTACATACTGGATATGCACAAAAAGCACAACAGCACCTCTTTCACCTCAGATGGTTGAAGAAGTTTGGTGTGGACCCCCAAATCCTAAGGACTTTCTACAGGGGCATAATTGAGAGCATCCTGACTGGCTGCATCATTGCCTGGTATGGGAACTGTGCTTCCCTGAATCGCAGGACTCTGCAGAGAGTGCTGCAGACAGCCCAGCGCATCTGTAGATGTGAACTTCCCATTATTCAGGACATTTACAAAGACAGGTAAGGGCCCGAAGGATCACTGGGGACCCGAGTCACCCCAACCACAAACTGTTCCAGCTGCTACCATCTGGGAAACGGTACCGCAGCATAAAAGCCAGGACCAACAGGCTCCCGGACAGCTTCTTCCACCAGGCCATCAGACTGATTAATTCAGGCTGACACAACTGTATTTCTATTTATATTGACTACCCTGTTATACGTACTATTTATTATAAATTACTATAAATTGCACATTTAGCGGAGACGTAATGTAAAATTTTTTACTCCTCGTACATGAAGGATGTAAGTAATAAAGTGAATTCATTTCAACTCTGATATTAGGAGTTGAATTCTCTGCTCGGGTGATGCTGCTCCGTTCAGGTCAAATCAAGGTCTAACCATCCGGAGCAGCAAATAAGATGCTGGAGGAACTTAGTGGGTCAGGCGGCATCTGTGAGAGGTGAACGCGCAGTCGATGTTTTGGATTGAGAGTCTTCATCTAAACACGTGGCGCCAACGCTCTGGAGTATGCTAAAGAGTTTCTAGGCCTTAGACCCTTGTGCTGAAAGACATCTGAGAGGAGCCAAAAAAAAAGGAGATGATGGGACATTTTGGCACTTGAACCGATATTCAATCTCAGCATCCCTGTCCCATTCCACAGTATCCACTGCTGTGTACGTACATCTACTGATGCTTCTGGACACATCTTCAGTGATGTTCCTGGAATCATTGGGTGTTTCAACATCAGACCCCGGCTTGTGACCAGATGGTTAGCTACACGACTCCATGGCTCCCCTCTCCTGAGCCGCAGCCATCTTGAGGCCCTCTCTGCCGCATCGGTGGTACTGCGGAGGGCTCTCCTCTTCCTCTCTCCCTTGATGCCCAAATTGCTGAAGGCTCTGGCTAAGGAATGGGCTGCGAATCCCCTACAACCAACCTCCACTGGGAGACACCTCGCTCTCCATCCAGCCTGCTGGCAGTTGCTGACCAGTCCTGCATATTTAGATAGCTTCCTTTCGAAGGCCTCTTCCAAGTGATCTTCCCATGGGACTGTCAGCTCCAGCATCACCACTTGCTTGGTAGACTCAAAGACAAGGACAATGTCTGGTCGCAGGGTGGTGGCTGCGATATGTTTGGGAACTTCAGCTGCCTTTCGAGGTCCACCAACAGCTGTCAGACCCTTGCAGAGGTCAGGATACCTGCCGATGTTCTTTTGGCGGGTATTGGCTGCTCCCCAGCTCTGACAAGGGCAATGGTCTGCTTGGAGGGTCGAGACCACTTTGCCCATTCCATTCCTGCGCTGATGGCTTCAGCGATGGTCTTCAGGACCTGATCATCGGTGCCGTCCCTCACCAAGTGCCCTTGTGCAGCCGCTGAGGATGTGCTCCAGGGTTCCTCGCTTGGAACACAGTGGGCACGCTGATGACTCTGCTTTGCCCCATGTGTGCAGGTTTGATGGGCTTGGAAACATATCATACACAAATCTATCAGCCTCAATCTGGAAGATAATCAGTGGTGCTAAAAGAGAGCAAAATGGCGGGGTTCATGGGTTCAAGGTCCATTCAGATATCTGATGGCAGAGGGGAAGAAGCTGTTCCCAAAACACCGAGTGTGTGCCGTCAGGCTCCTGTGCCTCCTCTCTGATAGCTGCAATGAGAAGAGGGCATGGCCTGGGTGGTGGGGGGTCCTTAATGATGGATGCCACCTTATTGAGGCATTGACTTTTGAAGATGTCCTCTATGGTGGGGAGGCTGGTATCCATGATGGAGACGGCTAAGTTTACAACCCTCTGCAGATTTATTTCCAACAATATGCAGTGACCCTTCCACGCAACCAGTTAGAATGTGCTCCATTGTACATCTGTATAAATTTGCCAGAACCTTTGGCGAGATACCAAATCAACAGGCTTCAGGGTACAGAATTCCTAGGATTTATATTCCTCCATGTGAAACAAATCCTTCCTCATCTCAGTTCATTGACCGTATCTACTGTGACTGTGTCTCCGGGTTTGTGTTGTTCCACTCAGTCACCCAATGGTTTATGTTCCTTGTCACCTTTAGATGACTCAGTAGTTCATTGCTCTAAACTCTAGGATATCTTGGCCTCCTTTGCTCAAATTCTCCTCAAAGGACCACCTCAGTACCAGTTATCCAAGGAATCAGATTACAGTTTGATCTCCTGAGGAGAACTACACTCAGAGGCCACTTTGTTAGGTACACCTGAACACCTTGTCAATGCAAATATCTAATCAGCCAATCGTGTGGCAGCAGCTCGATGCATAAAAGCATGCAGACGCGGTCAAGAGGTTCAGTTGTTGCTCGGACCCCACATCAGAATGTGAAAGAAATGTGACCTAAGAGACTTTGACAGTGGAATGACTATTGGTGCCAGATGGGGTGGTTTGAGTATCTCAGAAACTGCTGATCTCCTGGGATCTTCACGCACAGTAGTCTCTAGAGTTTACAGAGGATGGTGTGAAAAACGAAAAAAAAACATCCAGTGAGTGGCAGGTCTGTGGGCGAAAAAGCTGTGTTAATGGGAGAGGTCAGAGGAGAATGGGCAGACTGGTTCAAGCTGATGGGAAGGTGACAGTAACTCAAATAATCGCGCATTACAACAGAAGAGCATCTCTGAACACACGACACATCACAACTCGAAGTGGATGTGCTACAGCAGCAGAAGACCACGAACATACACCAGTGGCCACGTTATTAGGTAGAGCAGGAATCTAACAAAGTGACCATTGATTGTATATTTCCACTCTTCAAGGGGTCGTATACCTTTCTTTAGGTAAGTAGATCAAAATGTTGCACGACATTCCAGTTATGGACATATCTAAGCCCTATTAAAAATTGTGTCAGGACTGCTTAGCTTTTGTACTTGTTTTGTAGTAATAACAACATTTTCTAGGCTTTCCTAAAACAAACGTTTTCATAGTCATCGAGGTTAAGTGTGTTTGTAATGCTCTTTCCTTCTAGACACTGCAACAGTTCGCTTCCCAGTAGGAGAGAGAAATACTTGGTGCTAATTAGAGACTAGCACAGGACATGCTGACAAAACAGAAAGCAAGGGCTATTTACCGCCACCAGCATTCCCACTTCCACTTGGAGATGGGAATGGGGGACAATGTACACAAAACATCATTGGCACATAACTTGTGCAGGATTGAGCGTTTAACGATACTATGCAAAAGAGTAAATCTATTTATTTAATAAGGCACGGCACTGAGTAAGCCCTTTGAGCCGAACCACCCAGCAAACCTCGATTTAACCCTACAATTTACAATGATCAATTAACATACCTTCCGGTACATCTTCAGACTGTGGGAGGAAACCCGAGCACCGGGAGAAAACCCAAGCGGTCACAGGGGGAATGTAAAGACTCCTTTAAGACAGCGGCAGGAATTGAACCTGGGTTGCCTGTACTGTAAAGCATCGTGCTAACCACTACACCACCGTAGCCTGATGGGCAAGGAGTGTGCTTGGGCGGAGGGAGGTCAAGTCCTCAACCTCAATCGAATGTTTCGAAGGTTTGCGCTTTCATGCAACTGAGAGTTTTTCCATAATACTTTGACGGGTTAATTGTTAATCCATGGGATAAGTTATAAAATCACTGATCATTGGTTAAAATGTAGAAGGGTTACATTCAACGTAATCACATTCCTCTTGTCCTCAACTACCAACCCATGAGTCTACGCATCCAACGCAACATTATCAACAACATCAGCCATCTTCAATAGGATCCTACCACAAACACACCTTTACCTATACCCCCACTCTCCACTTTCCAAGGGAATCCCTTGTCCATTTGTCCCTCCCCACTAGTCTCCCTCCTGGCACATGCCCCTGCAAGCGACAGAAATGCCACACTTACCCATTTACCTCCATCCAGGGCCCCAAATGGTCCTTCCGGCTGAGGCAACACTTCATTTTCAAATCTGTTAAGGTCGTCTATTGTATCTGGTGATCCTGATGTGGCCTCTTCTACACCGATGAAACCCGATGTAAACCGGGGGACCACTTCCTCGAGCACCTCCGCTCCATCTGCCAACCACTTTATAATTCCTACCCCCATTCCCTCTCTCCATGGCCTCCTCTTTTGCCAAGATGAAGCCACTCTCAGGGTGGAGGAGCAACATCTCATATTCTGTCTAGACAACCTCCAACCTGATGGCATGAATATTGATTTCTGCTGCTGGTAAAAAAAAATCTTTCCACTCCCTCCATTCTTCTTCTTCTATTCCCCACTCTGGCCATTTACCTCTTTTCCTCTCCTGCCTATCACCTCCCCCAGGTCCCTTTCTCCCATGGTCCACTCTCCTCTCCTATCAGATTCCTTATTTTCCAGCCCTTTACCTTTCCCACCCACCTGGCTTCACCCATCACCTTCGAGCTAGTCCTCCTTTCCCTCTCACCACCTTTTAATTCTGGCATCTTCCACCTTCCTTTCCAGTCCTGAAGAAGAGTCTCAGCCCAAAACATGGACTGTTTATTCATTTCCGTAGATGCTGCCTGACCTGCTGAGATCCTCCAGCGTTTTGAGTGTGTTGCTCCAGACTTGACGTGGTTTCCTCACCAAATGTAAATAGTGTGGAACAGGGTAATTGTCTCGACCATTGTGTCGTGAACTCTTTGATTTTTATAATTGTAGACAGAGGGAGCTTAAAGGATTACTGGCAGAATATACAGGACAGAAACAGTCCACTTAGCCCAGCAAATTAGGCTTGGTTTTTACACATTCACAAATGGACATTCAAAACACGAGGTCATTCTACACCCAGATGCATCACAGCTCTGCTGAGACTGCAGGAAGCTAAGGAGAGTTGTGGACACAGTTCGGCACATCACAGGAAGCGGCCTCCGCTCTCTAGACCCCGTCTACACTTCTCGCTGCTTCGGTGAAGCGGGCAGCGTAATCGAAGGCCCCGCCCATCTCAGATATTCTCTCTTCTCGATGTCACAGTGGTCGCTGAGATTGGCAATCAGCTCGCAGGCGTTTCATCACCAGTCGAGGTGACATCCTCAGTGCGCAGTTGTTGGTGTTTCTCTCTGGGGAGTGCTCGCATTTATATAGCCCACCCCCCCCTATTCACTCAGTCCTGATTGGCTACCCTTTCAGTTCTCCTTTGAATTCTATTGGCTCACTTTTCTTTGGCTCTTAGGGGTTCATAGGAACCAAACCCTTGGCACACCATAGTCTTGCCATCAGTTTATAAAACTCTTGAGAAAACCTCTTACAACCTACTGCCCACCACACCACTGGCATTTAGGGCAGCAATGAAGTTCCTCTATCTCTGTCCGTCCTTGGCCATTCTCAGTTGTGGTTCCGGATCCTCAGTTGCACACAGATACAGGATTCTTCATCACTGTTTCTGTAACAGTGTTGTTTGACCAGTCAGGGTCGTTGGCCCTGAGCTGAATCCCCGAACCTGGAGGACCGGTGGGCCACTCTTAGTCTGGCCTCTACCCTCTGACCTGTTCAGCATGGGTGACCCTACCAACAGCCAAAGCCGTGACTCCAGCCAACATCGCTCTCCAGGTCACTGAGGTACACAAGCCTCCAAGCCCTACGGCAAGGTTCTGGTCCTCTTATAAGCCAAACATGAATGTTTGATCTCTCAATCTACCTCGTCGTGAACCTATTCTACCTGCACGACGCTTGCCCTGCAATTGTATTTGCATTTGGAACGATCTGACTAGATGACACACAACCAAAAACTTTTCACTTGGTATATGTGACGATTATAAACTTTTTACCAAGCGCCCATCTATACCATTTACCATCTCTGCATATCAAGTCTGTGACCGTCTCTACCTCTGTCCTTCTGTCTGAAAGTAAGCGTGTGTCCAACTTCCGGTAAGGTGACGGTGAGCTCGGGGGCAGCAGCTGCCACGCGGCCAGCCAGAGGCATCGCCGCCTTTCTGTAATCGAGGTTTTTACGACCGCAGGACCCTGATGGGCATTAAGAACTTGAAGTACTGCAGGTCAGCGAGTTACTCGTTGGCGGAGAAACTGAACGAGCAGGACTTGGTCCTCTTGCCTGCATCAAGAGGCATCGGTGAGCGCCAGCAGAGTGCCAGAACTGGGGTGGCGTCAGTGCTGCCCCCCAGTGTTCACTCAGCAGAAAACAAGATGTATTGTGTTTGACTGCAGACTGCTGTGATATTCATGGACTCAGGGACTTGGACTGTATATTTTTGTCTGACTGTATTTTACTGCTGTCTTATGTGTGTTATATGGCCTTGTGCTGTGTATGACTGTTCGGAATGTGTTTTGCACCTTGGCCCCAGGGTAACATTGTTTCGTTTGGCTGAGTTCGTGGGTACTCATGTCTGGTTGAACGACAATTAAACTTGAACTTGATCTTCATTTTCTTCTTTCTACAGTAAAACTCCAATTCTGATTGTTCAGAAATCCTGACAGCTCAGCATTGCCTCACTGGCTGCAGTTTCCACAGCCCCTTCAAACTCATTCAGATCTTGTTCCCGTGTTCCCTAGAAATTTACCAGGTTCACCGGAAGATTCATTATACAACTGTGTACTGCCTAAAACAGAGTCTATTGCAGCGTATTGAGAATATTAATAGCAGTTGTATCCAATAGTCCGACACCATCAAATTCATAAAATTGCCAGATTTCAGGAGTAGCAGAACAAGTTAATCATGTGATTTCTCAAATCCATAACTCAAATTTTCCAGATGTGCTGCAGCTTGCTCACAGAGTCAACAGATCTGTAGACGATGCAGTTAAAATCAGTCTGGACTTCGTACTACAGCATCTCAACTGCCCTGGTACAACATCTAAAACCCCTATAGATGTGTAGTGGAGGGTATATTGACTGGCTGAGTCGCAGCCTGGTGTGGAAACACCAAAGCCCTTGAACAGAAAATCCCACAAAAGGTAGTGGATATGGCCCAGTCCAACATGGCTAAAGCCTTCCCCACCGCTGAGCATATCTACACAAAATGCTGTTGTAGAAACGCAGCATCCATCATCAGAGATCCTCACCACCCAGGACATGCTCTTTTCTCACTGCTGCCATCAAGCAGAAGATGCAGGAGCCTTAGGACTCGAACCACCAGATTCACGAACAGTTATTACCCCTCAACCATCAGGCTCTTGAACCAAAGGGGTTTAACTTCACTTGCCCCATCACTGAAGTCTTCTCACAACCAATGGATTCACTTTCAAAGATACTTCATCTTATGTTCTTGATATTTATTGCTTATTTATTTAATTTTTTTTTTGGGGGGGGGGTATTTTGCACACTGGTTGAATGCCCAAGTTGGTGCAGTTTTTCATTGATTCTATTATGGATTAATTGAGTATGCCTGCAAGAAAATAAATCTCAGGGTTGTGTATGATGACATTTCTGTACTTTGATAATAAATTTACTTTGAACTTTGAAATGCAATGTTAGTGTTTATTTCAATAGGTCAAGAATATAAGAACAAGGATGTGATGGTGACGCCTTATATTGGGCGAGACCACAATTGGAGTACTATGAGCAGTCTTGGGTCTCTTATCTAAGGAAGGATGTGCTAGCATTGGAGAGGGACAAGAGGTTCATGAGAATTATTCCAAAAATTAAAGGGTTAACCTACAAGACGCATTTGATGATGCTGGGCCTATATTCATTAAAAGAATGATGGGGGGGAGGAGGGGGCTCTCATTGAAACCTATAGAATATTGAAGGCTTAGATAGAGTGGATGGGGAGAGGATATTTCCTATAGTTGATGAATCTGTGGGATGTATTTCCACAAACAGCTGTGAAGACCAAACCATTGAGTATATTAAAAGTGAAGGTCAATAGGTTCTTGGCTAGTCAGGGTGTCAAAGGTTACAGGCAGAAGGAAGGAGAATGGGGTTGAGAGGGATAATAAATCGGCCATGATGGAATGGTGGAGTAGTCTCTATGGGCCGAGTGGCCTAATTCTACGTCTTATGATTGTACAGTTGAGGATTCTCTTCATTGATTTCAGTTCAGCCTTCAATACCATCCTCCCAGAGCTTCTGCAAAGGAAACTGCAAACTTAGTACGAGCGGTGATTGATATGTTCGTAGCCTAAGGTAGAAGGAGTCAATTTTAGAAAACCTAGCACATTTATTTTTCAACATAGTCCCCGCCTACATTTACACACTTAGTCCAGCGGTCGTGGAGCATACGGATCTTGGACCCCCAGAAAGTGTCCACAGATGGGCGATTGATAAGTTCGTGGCCTAAGGTAGAAGGAGATGAGTTATACAGCTCTCGTTACATGCACATGCAGTTCAACTCTTTGAGTGATTATACAGAAAGCTTGAAGTTAATAACCTTCCTCAACCTTAGGCCACGAACTTATCAATCACCCTTCGTATACCCAGGTCCCAGCTACAGGTGGATCACAAACTTTCTCCATGACAGGAGACAGTAGGTGGCACCAGGTAACCACATCTCCACACACCAAGGTGCCACACATGAGGCTGCTTACCAAGTTAAGGCCCATGGTATTACAGGGAAGCTACTAGCATGGTTAGAGCACTGGCTGATTGGTAGGAGGCAGTGAGTGGGAATAAAAGGATCCTTTTCTGACTGGCTGCCGGTGACCCGTGGTGTTTTGCAGGGGTCGAGGTTGGGAACGCTCCTTTTTATGCTGAATATCAATCATTTAGATGGTGGAATAGAAGGCTTTGCTGCCAAGTTTGCAAATGATACAAAGATTGGTGGGGGGACAGGTAGCGTTGAGGAACAGGAAGGCTGCAGAAGGACTTCCATTACGAGAATGGACAAGAAAGTGGTAAATGGAATACAACGTTGGAAAATGCATGGCCATTTACTTTGGCAGAAGAAATAAATGTGCAGACTATTTTCTAAACGAGGAGAAAATCCAAAAATCTGAGATGCAAAGGGGCTTGTATCCGTCCAGGACAAAGAGTGGGCA